>NC_141037.1:27837500-28455000 GCF_052040795.2 Danio rerio
CAATAAGTGACGGCACCGACATTCACAGAGCTGTGAGGCCGGTAGGTGATGAAAGTAAATCCATATGATGGCGAGAATGACAATTTCTTCTTCTACCTGTTTCACGGTGGTCAACAACAAACATTACTGCCACCTCTCGCCAACACTGGGGGTATGTTATCAGAATGAGACTGGATTGTTTATTTGTTTATATATCCGCCAAGTTTATTCTCAAGTCTTGAGAGATTTTGTGAGACTATATTCAAACTCTGGTTAAATAATTGTCATATCACACTATTGTAGGAGTATTTCGAACATAAATCTTTTGGTTTATACCCTGCCTAAGCCAAAATCTGTACACAACCTTCTCTCATGCATATTTAGCTTTGTTGTGATTGTGACTTTTCAAACAAAATGCTTTGAAGATAAAAGGCATGCGTTCTCTATGATTCCCATTTCTTAACAACAACTACTGTAAGCACTTAGTCAAACTCGTAATTAGGACTTCAGATAGCATGTGATGCCTCTGTTCCATGCCGTCTTTAATGTCTCCTACTCCTCAGTACTCCAGTAGTGCTTTTCTGAGAGAATTTCATCTGAATACTGCCAGAGCGCCAGTGCGGCACAGCATGGCATCTCCTCGAATCCTCTCAGTCTCTCCTAGGGGTGGGCAGCTCCTGGAGCAATACTGCCCCAGATAGAGGAGACCTCCGCTGTGATGATGGAGGAGATGACACCTGGGAGGACTGTGCGTATTCATATCTGACAGACACTCCTCAGACCACATTCATTTACTCTCATTCATCCTGCTGGGACCGGAGGATAGGGGGTGTTTGTGCATGGGATCGCATAAATTTGTGGGCCTATCAGGAAGCACTGGTGTATGAAACCCTGTTGTGGTGAAAGAACGTTCCTGTAGTTCTTAATATGTCGGTCAATGCCTCTTCCTCAATCGAAACATTTAGAGCTGGACAAGCTGAATCTGCTGCATTAAAGTGTGTTTATCCACTTTCGCCAAACGCTTAAAATCATTAAAGATTAAAATGCTCACTGGGCCAGTTGTCAGAAAGCCAGCGCTCCGTCTAAGTGCTAGAAATTACACAGTAAGCATTTGTGTGTTTGTTTTATACACATCTAAACATAGTCATCTTGGCTAAAACAAGGTTAAAGTAGTAATAAATCTAAACAGGCATCAAGTACTGTAGACAGTAATGAATGACTACAAATGTTTAATCTATTTGATGGCTACTTGTAGATTTTCACTGACAATCCAAATTTAGCCTTGTTTTAGCCAGGATGACTATGTTTAGATCTAATAAACAGAAAATTGTTTGGTGAGTACATGAAAATTTGCCAGAGAATTGTAAATGCAAGCTGAGACTGTGTTCACTTTCTTTCTTGGTCCTATTTCTTTGTTGCTTTAATTCTTTTTTCTTTGTTTCTTCTTTATTTATTTTCCTTCCATCCATCCTTTCTTAATTTTATTTTTTCCTTTTTTCTGCCTTTTTTAATTCCTCCCTCCTTATCACAATAATTGAATTTAATATAATGTAATGTAATTTGTATTTATATAGCGCATTTATTGTGTATGGCTATACACCCAAAACACTTCACAATCATGAGAGGGGGGTTGTCTTTCCACACCACCACCAGTGTTTAGCTTCTACTTGGATCAACCCAGACTCATTCTGAAAACTTAGTCCCTTGGACGTTTCTGGAGACTGCGAATTATGTAGCCAGAGGTGTGTATGGCTGCATTTAATTTTTTTAAGTTAATGCTATGGGGCGGTATGACGGCATTAATTTTCGCGCTTACCGGCTGATCGCCTACATCCATGTGTAGGGCTTTCCCACCGCAACCAGTTTGTCCAGTTAGCTCGTCATGTACGTCGGCGAACTTGAGGCGCAGAGAGGAGCTGACCACGATAACGATGACGATGACCGGGTTCGAGTTTGATGAAGAGCGGTTCCAGAAATCAGGTAAGACAAAACAGAATCCAAAAAATAAAGTGAACACGTTCATAACAGGGTGAGAATGTGGTAAAATCTGAAAACGTGGTAAAAATCAGACGAGGACTTTTCTTTTTCTGGATGGCTTTTGTAAATTGGTAGTCGGGTTTAGGGAAGTAAGCGGGTGGGCGGATCAATCGGTAAAATTGGTTGGGTTTAGGGAAGGAGGAGGGTCCACTCACCAGCTATGAAGTAGAGAGACAGTAATAGAGCTAATTCGGTGTATGGGGATGGTTGGGAGGCCATGATCATAAGAGCCAATAGAGGCGATCTGAGAGCTGTGTGGAAGTGGAGGACTTCACTCCATCAGATTCGTCTCAGTCACATTATCTGGTTGATGACAGTTTAGGTCCACTGCCTTATCATTTTTACCCTTTCAACACAAACACACCGTGAATTCAGGAGAAAGTGAAGATGCTTCTGACGAGGTGAATAATAAAATCTCGCAATAGTTATTATTCTCAACTGTATTTGTTGAAATAAACAAATAACTAATAAATACCATTGTGCCTGCCACAAATACTGCACTGCAATGAAAAGGTAAACTGTTGTAATCTTAATTGTCTCTGTTGTAATCTTAGCATGCTACATCTGTTGTGTAAACACCTGGCACCTCACCTCACACCGGGTTCAGAGTACAGATATACCTGTTGTACAACCATTTAAAAAGTCACCGAACAAAGCATTTTCCGTTCATTACATTGTAGTAATATTACTGTAAACTACTTCGTAACTTCAGTCATTTTACTAAGTACTGTCTTCAAAAACCAAAAGAGTACTGTTGACCATACAATCTAAATTTGCTATTTGAATATTGTAGTCATATTAATGTAAACTTAATAGCTAAAGTCATTTTGACTAAGGTATGTCTTCAAAAATTGAAAGAGTATTGTTGACAATACTAACTGACTTAGCCATCTGGATAAACATAAACAACAAACACTGATCGCTTATCAAATTTGTAGAGACTGGAAAATCATCATGAACTGGAACAAATTCTCTTTTTAAAAGAAGACAAGTGGCAAATCCGGGTTTCACCATTTCCAGATCAGGTAAATGGAAACAAAACTCTTATTTTGGCACATTTCTAAACGGAACACTGACGACCCATTACTCTGAACAATTCTTCTTCTTCTTCCACCTGTTTTAATTACAGTTGGCAGCACAATGTGGTGTCTCTCTAAACAAGGTCAAAGCGAGCATTAAAATGGGGAAAAATGTGATTTTGTTTTACATTTGTATATATAAAGTGTTTTATATGTATATATAAAATACAACTCGAAAGTGTTACATTTTCAGACAATATAAGAGCAACAAGCATGCAGTGTAAACAGCTTAGAAGGGTCAGGAGACAAAACAGAGGAAGAGGTGGAAGAGGCCAAGGATATAGGCAAGCTTCAGATTAAATAAAGATTACTCTGGATCATGCTCACAGTCATGACTTACACTGGCCAAGTTAGGTCAAAAGGTGCACCCAAATGCTGGAAGAACAACACCAATGCACTCATACACATCCACACAAAATCTTCCCTCAGTTTAGTTTCTTTTTCACATTCATTTTGCATTTTAGAGTAAATATACTTCTCAGTCACATGTCACAGTAACAAACTGTGTAATACATACAGTATATTTGCATTTGTTTATATTTAAATCTAGTCTGTTGTTTGTCCATCTGTTAAGCACAAAGTGAAATATGCTGGGTACTTGCAATGCATATTTTACATGCATTAATACGCAAATTTGTGCTGTTTTAAATTGCAATATATGTGTCATAACGTAAAGGTTTGGATGTTTTCAGTTATTGTCAACTAAGAAATACTGACAAAGAACACTTTTCTAATGACAACATATCCAAGCGGGCGGCAAGGTGGCTCAGTGGTTATCACCTCCAGGTGCTCCGGTATGAGTGTTTTAACAGTTTGCAAATGTAATGGTGGATAATATAAATGTTCTGAACGGAGAAATGATCTAAAAGCCAGCTTCTAAATGGCGTACTATAAATCAATGTCAGACAAGAGAGATTGAAAGAGAAGGGTTTATTCAGCATCTAGTGTACATCTAAAGGACAGGTTCATGACAGGTTTAATTTTTAGTCTCAGTTTCAACTTTCATTTTAAAAATACAACCATCCCAGCAGCACACAGTCATACCATTAGGGCCACTTTTACTATGGTGTCAGCAAGTCTGCTCAAGGGGCCATCTGGATTCTGTGACGGACCCCATCACCTATAAAGCCCATTACAGCAGGCAGAAGCAGCCACATGCAGAGTGAGATATCGATTAGTCATGTCTTAGCATGAGATTTACAGGAAGCCTTTCTACAGCTGTCTGCTTCCGCTCAGCGATGCCCAAAATGAGATTCTGTCTAGGAAAGGTTCAGTCAACACCTGGGCCGTCCTGGATCCGTAGGGGTGGAGGAAGTGGATGTTTCACCATCACAGCACAGGGCTCAGGGGCTCTGACACATAAATGGGTGACAGGGTTCAGGCTCACTGGTGAGTTCGCCGTCTGTCATGGGTTTGGGGAGCGTTAAATGATCAGAGAGGAGAAAAGCTCAGCGGTTGGTTATTCTTGGTGTTTATCAGATGGCTGAATCACTTCACAGGGAGCCTGAGAGCAACTGTGCTGTCTGTCTCTCGCTGGCTCATATAAGTCTGCCACAAACACCCTCTGAGACTAAAAAGATATTTCAGATATGCGGAAAAAGCTGGAAGCACTAAATGTCATATTGTACGGCTATCTGCTGAATTCCCCACATTTTTCTGCACCATATGTATATAAATAAAGATACATATATCTGACACTGACAGCAAGAGAAATATTTCAGAACTTATTTTCACGCAGTATACAGGCTGGTTTAGTGGATGGATGGATGGATGGATGGATGGATGGATGGATGGATGGAAAACTTACAGATACCACATGGATGAATGGATGGATGATAGAGATACTCGGGAATACTTATGAAAAAATGGGCAGGCGGATGGATGGACTTTTGGATGGACATATGGACAGACGGAGGGGCGAATGGGTGTATGGATGCATGGATGGATGGATGGGTGGATGGATGGATGGATGGGGGGTGTGGATGGGTGGGTTGAAAGAGTATATTGATGGGTGAATGGGCAGACAGACAGGTCAATAAATAGATGAATGGGTGGGTGGGTGGACAGGTGGATGAATGAATGGGTGTGTGGATAGATGGGTGGATGAATAAGTGGGTGTGTGGATGGATGGGTGCGTTGGTTGGAAGGTTATATGAATGCGTGGGTGGATGGATGGATAGATGTTCATGGTTGGAAGGGTATATTGATGGGTGAATGAGCGGATGGACTGACGAATGGAAGGGTGGATGTATGGATGAATGGATGAGTGGATGAATGGTTAAGTGGGTGGGAGCATTGGATGGGTATATGGATGGTTGGATGGATGGATGGATAGATGGACGGACGGACAGACAGATGGATGGATGAAATGGATAGAATGGATGGAAGGGTGTGTTGGTTGGGTGGATGGTCTGGTGGGTGGATGGATGGATGGATGGATGGATGGATGGGTGAACATTAGGTGTGTTGAAAGGAGGGTGGGTGGGTGCGCGCGCAGGATGGAAATGACTAAATAAATACATGATATTATATTGGGAATGATGCGGTGGTGCAGTAGGTAGTGCTGTCACAGCAAGAAGGTCGTTGGTTCGAGCCTCAGCTAGGTCAGTTGGCGTTTCTGTGTGGAGTTTGCTTGTTCTCCCCACATTCTTGCTCTGATTTTCCCCAAAGTCCAAAGACACGTAGCACAGGTAAATTGGGTAGGCTAAATTGTCCGTAGTGTATTAAGGTGAATGAGAGTGTACAGATGTTTCCCAGAAATGGGTTGCGACTGGAAGGGCATCCACTGCATAAAACATGTGCTGGATAAATTGGCAGTTTAATCTGCTGTGGCGACCCCGGATGAATAAAGGGACTAGGCCGAAAAGAAAATGAATGATCGAATGATATTGTATTTATTAGTGTGACAGATCACTGTACAGTAAAGTCACCTTAGTTCAAAATTTAGGTATCATGGCATTTTTAGCTGTTTGGCTCTATGAAGTCAGATCCTTTATTTTATGTCAGCTGTTACACAGTGTCTAGGTTTACAGTGTGCGATTTATTATAATCGTTTTATAATTGTTGATTGTCAGATCCAGAATAAAACAATGCCAACACATGTTTAAATACAGCATATATACTGTCAGGAACAGGTTGGACTTTCTTTAGGTGTACTACGACTGAGACTATAAAAGGTTAATTGGTTTGGAGTTAGTAAAGCAGATACATATTAGCTACATATAGTACATAAAATGTATCCTTAATGTGTTTTAAAAATCTGTGATGAAAACAAGTTATGAAGCCACTGAGCAAATCATCATAACAAATTAGCTGAAACTATTTCAGAATTAGACTTAAACAATAATGTGTAAACTGGCTAATGTGAAATGTATGTGTTTGCATACAGTCTGTCATTTGAGTATTTATTATGATTAGCAACGAAATTAAATAATCAGGCTCTGTTGTTGATTCTAGCTAATGGGGCTCCCTACAGTATACAGTTATATTGTAAGTTCAGTTTCATTAAGATTTGCAAAGAAATATGTGCATTTGTCAGAACTATTAGAAACAACATCAGAACACAGTGGATTACCTGTAAAACCATTAACTTACTCGAAATCGTAATTGATCTATCAAAAGAATTTGTCAATGAATGTATCAGTGCCATCAAAAGGCCATAGGTATTTATTCACAAACAAGGTAGTTAAAATATTTATTTATTTTGAAATGCAAAAGCTGTACTTCCTACAGTATGTATGTCGTTTATCCATTTCAAATTTACAAACTGTATGTGGGATATTGATTGAAAGAGACTGGATAGGGTTTACAGTTATATTTTCACTAGTGGTAAGACAAAACACATGCATTATGTCATTGTGGTGCAGAACAGAAAAATAAATATAGGTACAAAGGTGAACAAGCTTTGGTGTTGCTGCCATTGATGAATATTTAATTTGCACCTTTTGCGTTTTTTCGGCTGAGCACCCAGTTAAGAGGGATGTGCGTGTTTTTGTACAGTTTTTACAAAGGTGAATATGCAAATTAAAAAAAAAGCAATCACATATTACGAAGCACTTCCCTTCTGCATGCAGCACAGTATGAGGAATTGCAATGCATTAGGTCTACACATGCCATTCAGTCAGGGCACTGATTCTCACCTACATCACAACCTTCACTATTATAAAGTCATGATTGACAACATGGTCTTTAGTGACCCTTCTTTCATTTGATATGCCTCTATGTCCCTGAACCACTCTGCTTTGCCTCTGTACCCTTCCACTATTCATTCTTACTCCTTTTCATCCTCATCTCTGCTGTTGACCCTGATCTTTTCAATAAATGCTCATCCATTGTCAGATTCTGTAACTCGTGTTGTCCTATGTCTATATGCTTACAATTGAAGGAGCACCTTTCTGATTCATAGAACTGGTTTATTTTTGATGATATACATTCCCTTCAAAATGTCAAGATTCACCCACGCAATTCATGACAAATTAAGAAAAAGCCTAAAAGAAATGGGAAAAAATTTGCTTGACAGTTTATGATAATAAGATTAAACATTTTGCAACTTAAGACAAATGCCCCTAGCATACAACCGCAGCATTGTTGCGCAAGACGTGTTTGGCACGATTTGTTGCTATTTTCAGACCAGTGCAACCCTAATGTTCATGTTTTGCCCCAAACGTTTTGTTTGTTGTTTAATAAGCAAATCAATTTGCTCTACTTTGTTGCTTATGGGTGTGTCAGTCTATTTTGAACCACTACCACCACCACTCCCCTCTCCCTTCCCATTCACCTTTGAACTCTGACACACATGAAAGAACACACACACACATAGACGCATACATCTGCACTGGTCACTTTATGCAACATTGGACTACCTCTCTATATATCATGACACTGTCACTTAATAATAATTATCATGTTTACAAGCCTTTTTGCACTATATACTCTTCTATATCTGCACAACTCTGGTTTGCACTCATTGCCATATGCCCTTAATGTCATTGTATTGTATTTTTTACAAAATATTATTCTTTACGTATATTTTTGGACATTTTATGTATGTTTTTAGATTACATTTTATGTATAATTGTTTTTATTTATTTCTTAAAACTCAACATTTTGTATTAATATTATATGTTAGCCACCTAGGGTCTGCGATAAACAAAATTTTAATTCTCTATATGTCCTGTACATGTTGAAAATAAATCTGACTTTGACTTTGACTTTGAAGAACTGAAATAGACCGCACCATTGACCAACTAAAACCTGATCTATAGTCCAGCACAGAACGCATTAGTTATGCGCCTATACACATTGCTTACTACACACAGGATGTACAGCAAAACACAAATTTCTTTACATGTAAAAATGACAAAATGATTACAAAAATTATTATTTTCTACATAAATATAAAAATCACTGCCATGCCTTCTTCATCTCCAGGGGGCTGTTGTCAGTTTATTCATGACAATTTGCATTTGTATAATGTTGTTTTTATTAACAGTATCATTTATTATATGCATGTTAATATATTTTGAATGAAAACAAGTTTAGATTTGTCCATCTGTCGGGTTCTGGAGATGTATGCATCACAATATGGGGCATAAGAACAGGATGTGTGTTTCTTTTTGACCACACTGCATTATTATTGTTCATTTATTCTTTTGCTGAAAATTTGAGCTGAACTGCTAAGATTTGTTTTAAAATTAATAATAAATTAACAAAGTAAATTAAATATGTAGACTAATGGATGTCTTCAGTGGAGTGCGTACAACACTGTTTCTTTATCCACAAAAGTGAAGGAGTAAAGAGTAAGAGAAAGTAAAGAGGCCAAACGGAGGAGGCTTTTGCTCTTTTTCCTCATGCAGATGGTTCGTTTAACTGTTTTGCTAGTGAAGCATTCAGTTTTTCTACTTACAAAGTCTGCCATGTAATGCACGTTATGCTCAAAACACACCCATAGGTCATTTGAAAAATAATTATAACCCTGTTAGACCATGCGACAGGGCGCAAATAGCAAAAGTGAATTCAGACATGCCCTTATTACTTTTGCAGCATGAGCTTTAGACTTTGCACCTAGATCATTAACATAGAGCCCTCAATGTGCAATGGTCTAATGAATATGTTTTGAGGGGTCATGATGATGAAGGATGATGCAAACCATAATATATAAGTAATCAGTAGCAGTAGTAGTTTTTAAAATGTAATAAAGTGAATGAGAAAAACTGCAATACTTCATTTATTTAAAGACTTTTTTAAAAAGAAGTTTCTGTTGTTGTATTCTGTGTATTCTGCAACTAAAACATACCAAACCATGACCTCAGAACCAAAGAATGTATATCTGTTTTATTAACCGAATAGACAGATAGACAGATACTCAATGACAAAGCTGAAGAAGCTACAATGCTCCTATCATGTGGATTACAGTGACTGCACATTTGTACAGACCAAAGCTTTACAGCAGTGATAAAAAAAGAAAATCAGAAGAGTGTTAGCCTGTCATTATCACACACCCTGGATGTGTGTAGAGTCTTTTATAAACTCTTATTGATCTGTACAGAAGTGCTCAGGGACAGGGAGTTTTTCAGCGGCAGGGACCCGTTTCTGTGGCACTTCTGAATGCCCTGCCTGCCGTTTGATCTCTCACTTTGAATCCTCCAGCTGAAGCTGCTAATTGGGGGCCAAGCGTTCGATTATAGTGGGCTCAGAGGAGAACTGTGAGCTTGGAAGGTTTCGTTGTCTCAGTCTATGCAACTTCTGTTCACTTTATTGGTTCAGCTGTTTATAAAAATGATGAAGGTTTGTTTATTTGGAGAATCCGGCGCTTGTGTTGTTCCTCTTGTGCCTGTCTAGCTTTCCGGATCATTCTAGTCACTAACATTCCTTTTTGAAGATTTCCCCTTAAGACACTCTTGAGCTGCATCTACTTCTTCAGGTCAATAGTAGCTATAAATTCTCCTCTCTAGAAGCCTTTGAAATGGTAAAAAAAATGCATTTATCAAAGTCTCTCTGTGAGGGGGAGGCAATCTACTGTATATCTTTAATAGAGTCAAACTCACTCAGCCAAACACTGGCAATTCATCAAAACCATACAGAGGTTTATGACTGTGATGAAAAAAAAACACATTTATTCACACTGATAACTCTCTCAACAGATAATCAAATTTCACTTTTGTTATTTGCCTTCCAAACACTCTAAAATAATAGTAATAAATACAATTGTGATAAAATAATAAATTACTGTTTAAACATTGATATCAAAAATGTAAAATATTACATTGATTAACAAATATTTAAAGATTAATGTTGAAACGATTAGCATTCTAGTTTATTGTTTCAGTCCTGGTGGTTTTAATATTCTTACTGCATATTCAATGCAATTTGGATAAAAAAGAATTGATAAAAAATAAATAATAATTATTCCTTACATTAATTTTGCACTTATCTAGACACTTAAAGCACTTTAAAAAGTTGTGGGAGGGGTCTCCTCATACACCACCAGTCTGAATGAAGCCAATTATTATATGGGGATGGTTAGCACGCCATGATGGACAGAGGCCAGTAGGCAAGTTTGGCCAAAGAAGAAACACTGTAAATAATTAATTCTGTGGCATGTACATTTCATTAAATTTAATATGTTAATTTTATTTATTAAAATTAATTTCCTGTTTTTTTATTTTATTTTATTTTTTTATTTTTATTTATGTTTTTGCTATTTCCCATTTTTTGCTTTGAAATAACTTTAAAATGTCTGTAATAAAATCTAATCAATTTTATTTAAAAAATTTAGTTATTATTTTTAATAATTCCAAAAAGAGAATATATTAATTAAATCCAACATATATATTTTCAAATTCAAAATAATTTTCTGTTACAACGGTCACAGCACTAAACAATTTCAAAGTCAAAGGCAAATGTCTATGTTTATTGAGTAGATAGGGTATTGTTTTTTAGAGCTGATGAACAGGTTCCACAAATGTTGTGGTAAATCAAAATAAAAACCTTGAGTAGTATTCATTTACATTGTGTTGGTTTTTCTGTTCAATTAAATTTGTATTTTTGTTTAAAATTAGCTTATTTTATTTGCTTATAAGTGCTGCTTGCAAATGACTAATAAATTACACATTTTAAATAAGCCAATTTAATAATTTTTTACTCAATGCATATTTGTTGAATTTAATTAGATATAGGGTATCATTTTTACAGCATCTTGGGATTTTTACTGACCACAGAGAGTTAGGACTACAGTTTACTTTCTCACTCGAAAGACGGTGCTCACTGAACAGTATAGAGTAGAGCTTTAATCGGACAATAAAAGTGTGTCGAGCCCGACAGAATTCGGCCCGAGCCTGACAAGTACATTTTGATTGACAGCTTTTTAAAGCCTGAACCCGTTTATAGCCCGACATTATTCAAATGTGCACATGCACACAGTTCTTTTGCCTTTTTTCATGAATGAGTCATTTATATGCATTTTAACATAATTTATTCATGACAAACGTAGGCTATAGGCCACTTGGAAGTTGGAACAAGGCAACATCGTAATATCTCAGTACTCTAAATAGGCCTAGGTACATACACTTTGCCTTTAAATTGGCCAACACACCAATAATAAGTCTTTCTTAACCGATTAAATTAAAATAAATGATAAATTATGATGGATATTTGACAATAACGAAATTAAGATAAAGGCTCTGCGGGATTTGTTTCGCCACTTCTCTTCACAATGGCATTAAGGCAATGGTGAAGCTGAATAATAAAATAATAATGCCAAAATTAGCCTATATACTCTGACTACATTATGATTTTATGATTTAATTCATATTTAGTTATACTTGGAAAATCCTTTACTCACCAAGATTAGGCTATGTGTTTTGAATCCACATTATTGAATCTACTGTAGATAGCTTTAGCGCAGTCCTGCGCTCATTGAGCAGCACTGAACAATCTTTTACTGCTGCTGCTACTGGCCAGGTTGCATACTGTTCTGGCTAATTTTGCAAGTTTTGGGTAGGATTGTTTGTTCATCTTCCACCAACCAAGAACATTCATTTCATTTTCTTTGACAGTGGTTTCAATGTAGCGAGTGACCTTGTCATCTTCCCTGTCAGCTTGCTGTAACGTTAAATTGCTGTTTAGCACTCTACCGTAATAGATTACTTTCTCACGCTAATCTAAATGCATCACACAACTGTTCATTTACTGCGCAAGCCCAAGCCTGGCCTGACCCCGTCTAAAATGATAAAAATTAAACCTGAACCGGTCGGGTCCTGGCAAAGATCTTCAGCTCTGGTATAGAGTCCCCATCAATATACTGGGGCATTCACACCTCTTGTGGCAGCAACATATGTGGTCTCACATCCAGGTACTGACAAATCATAGCCCTGCTTAGCTTCAGTGGGTGGCCATGTGAGAGCTGCAGACAGCTATCTGCAATCCTGTTTAAAGACAGGCAATACCTCAAGAGTGTATTATCTTTTAATAATTTAATGGACCAAAGTCAAGTTGAAGGTTACCATTGTAGATAATGTTCAGACGTTTTAATCAGGACATTAATCAGAGTTTGTTTTGTTCTTAAACAGCTCCTGTGTGTAAAAATTGTTTCTAGAAATTGTTTTCTTTCTGTTTGTATTGATGTTGTAGTCAAATTATTCAGCATCGTGATCTGAAACTGCAATGAGGCTAAGACCTGCCTGAAACTAGTTTAGCTGTGTGGTTCTCTTAAAATTATGGCACATCATAGAATGTTCATCAAGCAGTCAGAATCAAGTATTCAACAGCCCCATAGCATACATATGATTGTATAAATTTGAATTTTTTCAGAGTTAAAGTTCAGTTCAGTTCAGTTCAGTGTGGTTTAAATTTCACTGATGGAAGCTCAAACACTGAAGAGCAAATCCAACAATGTGCAGCTCCACAAGTCTTAAACCAAGCAAGCCAGTGGCAACAGTGGCAATGAACCAATTGACAAAAGTGAAAGAAAAAAACTTGAGAGAAACCAGGCTCAGTGAATGGCACAACCATTTCTCCTCTGGCCAAACTTCTTGTGCAGAGCTGAAGGCTGAAGAACACTGGACGTTCATCATCGAGAAACTACAGGGGTGAGTAGGTCACTGAGAAGTGTTCAGGCTGGCCCACAGTTTCACCCTAGCTTAAAATAAACACCAGACTTGCCCAGATCAGCATGCAATGGAATGGTTAAGCAAAGATAAATGCTCAGCCCAATAGTGGAAAAGAGGCTTGTGTGATCTCAAGAACACAGATGTGTGCGTCTGCAGGGAAATCAACCAACTCATGAATTTGCGCAAAAATATTTTTGAAGAGGTAGCTAACATATTTTACTATGAGCTATTCAATGTCCATGTCATTTAAATGCCCACACATCAACTTTCTTACATGCACACTCTTTCTCTGCCACTTGAAGATCTGATGCATTGCTGACAAACAAATTGTCATTTGCATCAAGCATTTAAAATCATTTAATGCACAGCAATCCAATGATCATACCCTACTTATATAATGTCTAGCTCTGTAAAAGATCCTGCACAGTTTTAAGTCAAAAAGTTTCATTTGCACTCTGTCTGTATTTGTTACCTACAGGCCAAAGTCACAGGTTACATCATTTCTTTTGCAATGTTAAACTTCTCTACACCTACCTGAGAAGACAGAGAACTCTTTGCAGAGTTAGTGTAATTCTAAGTTGATCATTTCATGCGAAAAGATGGAATAAACTTCTAACATGTACTGTATGAACATGCTATTACCATTAAACGCACATTTAAAGCAAAAAAAAAAACTACATCAGCACCTCTTACAATCCACAATATAAAGTATAACTTACAATTATCGGAGTATAGACTAAAGTGCAACAGAGCATATAGAAATTGACCAGTTCTGAAACGCAAGCCAAGTGTGCTCAAGAGGAACCTGGTTGCTGGATTAATGCCATTGATTATCCAGAAACCTATAATCGGATCAAACTACAGAGCTAATCTACAATCCATAAATGACCAACCTGATATAAAGCCACTGTGTGGGTTTCTGCTCGTTTTAGCTGTGAATGCTAATGAATGGTACTGCAGACCTCCTTGTTCGAAGCCATCAAAGCCTCCTGCAGAGAATTTTTTCTTGAACAACAGTGAATGATTATGTGCTTTCAGGTGCTTTAGAAGAAGAACCTAGTGGCTAAGGAAAAATGGAAACATAAACAGGCAAAAGTTTTGTCTGTAGGGGTTTTTGCCACAGGCTTTGTAATCCGCCTTTGGCAAGTTCAGGGAAGCTGTGATTAAACAGAAGCTCACTGTGCACTTCTGAAACACAAGGAGAAAGAACTAAAGAGAGGCGAAACTAATTATAAGTAAAGAATAGCTTTGGTAAACTATGAGAAAGAAAGAGCTCCTGAGGACAGAACAAACATTTAAGAGGTACAGACTCAAATATCCTGATTGCTCAGAAAGGGCCTTTGAGGAAAGGGGATTGCAGTCACACTTTTTAAAGATCTAAAAAATGTGTTGTAATTGTAAAACAGAAAACTCCATCAATCAATCAAAACAGAAAAAAAGAACAATTCTGACATTATTTTACTCACCTGCTTCATGCTGTTTCTAAAATCCTATGATTTTCTTTTGTGGCACCTAAAATGAAAAATTCTGAATAAAGATATGATCACTGCTCTGCTAATGGGATGCAAAAGCAATATAAACCAATGTGGGGAAAGTCGCTTATGAATCAGATACAGCAGCCAACAAATCTCTAAGAAATCTCTCATGAATTATCCAAGGAGAACTAGGTCTGAATTCTAATCAATAATGACTTCATTTTTGGTTTGTTTTTCACACAAAGCAACCATAAGATTACAGAAGACTTGCAATGCAGCAAAAGGACCACTTTTATGGTACTGTTTTAAAGTTTTAAAGTCCCAGTCTCATTCATTGCCTTCAGTTTTTTTTTTTTTTTCGTTTTTTTTCTGTGGAAGAAAAACAGTAAGGCATACAAGGTTGGAAAATTTCAGAAGGATTATTTATGAAAAAAAAAGTAATTTTAACATTCTTATTCAGTTTTTCTAATATACTTATTTAATTATGTCATGTTAGGGCAAAAGTTGTATGAGAACCATAAATATTGATCTCTTTCAGTTTTTTTTTTTTTTCAAACAATAAACTTCAAACTCATTTACAGCCAGTCTGACTGAATTATTTGAATCAGTGAATCATTATCTAGAGATCCACTCTGACCAACATCATTTGAATCCGTAAGTTGAATCAGTAAGTTACTTTAAAAGTAATAATATTCTAAAAAATGTTCAGTGTTAAGAGTCAAGGTTAATTTACTCCTGGCCGCTGATTGACTGCATTTTCTGAACAATCACAGTTTCATCTAAAATCTTCTTTAATGTTTTGTCAACTACAGTACATCGTGGATGGGCTGAAGATGAAATGGTTGATTTAGATGAACTCTCCATTTAAGCCTTTTTGTTTTGGCAATAAATGGGGGAATGGCAAAGTTTTGTGTTTTTAATCTAGCAAAGAAAAGTCCTGCACAGTTTGTGGACAGTGAATAAATTAGAGCTCTTTAAATATTTGCACCACTGCAAATCCTCCGAGGTTTCCGGCAACAGTGATTTTAAATAAATAACCAACTCCCACACATATTTACACACCATGCAGCCACCAATTTAATAAAAATCTCTTCAGTTGAAACTAATTCCAGGAGATTTCCTGCCAAGCACAACAGTCAATTTTTCATCCTCAGTGAAATGAGTAGACTATATCCTGTATGTAGCTAAACTGTAAATGCATCTGCGAAGATCCTGATTGAAATCTGTTGATTTGATTCTCCACGCTTCAAATCAGATTTTCATCCCATTTTGCACCTCAAATGATCTGCGGCTCACTAACTGTCAAGTAGAAGACAGATGGTTTCATTTCAAGTGCACTTCAATATGACTTCACATAAAAACTCAATTGAGAAGTTGGGTTGGTGTTATGTTTTTGGCGGGTTTGGTTCACTGAATTGATTTCATCCTCCTGTTCTGCTCCCCTTCACATCTGTGTTGTTGTATTTACACGTGGAGGGCATGACTGAATATCACAAATTGTTTTCAGGGCATTGTTAAGAAACATGAGTGTCGAATTTGATTAAAACGGCTCTTTCGAACTACACCATTCTCTCCACTTGTTTGGTCACTGAATGAAACCAATTCAGCTCTGTCAAGGTAGTGGATTATACCTGTGCGCTGTGGTTTTGTGATTTTATTTTTTCTTTTAATTCATTTTTGCCTAGAGCAGAACCCGTCCCTCAGCAAACTGCCAGAGGGAGACTGTGTGTCTCTTAAAGTAACACAGCCCTCAAACTGAGCAAGCGCAAATAAACTCCATCAGCGCAGCCAGTAATCTCATTTCAGCTAGAATAATATGATTACCCTCTGATTCTTCTTAATAACCATGAGTTAGTAAGTGATGAATGAGAAATTATGTCTCGCATAACCTCTGTGTATGTTATTATAGTGTCACTGATTCAGATATATCTATTCTCAAATGCTGTGGTTATGGATGTGCAGTATTATTTTAACCCTCACTAGACTTTACCAAGTCACTTTCAATCCAACTGATGCCTAGAGCTGATACAATATTACACTATATCCTTTTTGAAAGGAAAAGCTTGTTGGTTGTCTTGTTTTTTTGTTTTTTTTAGAGAGAGAGACTAAAAGCTTATGATTGGAAAAGCTGTGCGTGTTTGGTATTGCATTTTGCTAAATTGTTTATCGACTTAAAGGATTTGCTAGATGAATTTGTTCACAAAATCACCCTTACCACATCACATAATCCCAGTTTCCAAGTTAAGTCTGTAAAAGAGAGGAAAAGGTGCATAGCAGACAATCATCAATCATTTGTTATTCGTGCAAATTTTTGATTGGAGCTTTTGACCACTAAAATATTCATTCAAAGGTTACTGATGGACAAAAGAGCATTAATGTTTTATCAAACACTGATGCAAACTGACTTCAACAATGACGGCTGATTCGTCAAGGATTAATCTGACAAAACAGCCATTAAAAATAGATCATCCCACAGAAATACAGAGGTAATCATTAATAACTCACTATCAATAAAGGATGAGACATGGCAGTGAAGGTTGTTTGTGTGCTTTTCAAATATGTATATGCTGTATAAATAATTTACTCATTCAAATATGTAGTTTTAAAACCTAAGACAGCCATCTAGATCAATATTTTTCATCTGGTTTTACTTTAAGACAGGCTTTACATTGGAAATTAGGATCAAACTGTGGTGCAGAAATTATATCAGAACAAGGAGGAACAATGGCATATGACTGTATTTAAAGGTAATTCTTTTTCTAAATAATGTTCAGTGTGAAGAGCCAAGGTTAACTTACTCCTGGCAGCCAATTGACTTTGTTCACCAAAAGCTAAACTCTTCTTTCAACTACATTTTGGATGGGCTGAAGATGAGAAGCAAATGTTTATTTTTAAGTGAACTCTCCATCTAAGCCTTTTTTTGTGTCTTGACTGTGCATGATGACTTAATGTTTTAAAAAATGCCATTCTGCTCTTCTCATTTGCATATTTGTATTGTGTTTTTCTCTCCATTGTTTCATTGCGACCCACCATTGGCAACTGCTATTCTAAAATTCATCAGGCTTGAACTCCTAAAGTAGACCCTGAATTCATAATGAACAAAAGCACTCAGCTGAGTGTACGACTTATTTTAGACATCAAGAATATTGGTCTAGAACTGCACAGGTTACTAACGCATAAAAAACAAAGGCATCTGGCAAACTGCCACCCTGTAAGAAAGAAACATACAGTGTGTGTGTATTTAACATGATGGCATAACCCTTGACTGAATACATACAGCAAGTTTAGAGGTGGGACTATACTGAGACAGATTTGGAACAAAATAGTGGTTAAAGCTTAGAGCTGGTAAACACGAGATTGCAATTCTGATCTCTAAAGGGAATCCGCTTGTCCTGTTGAACTGAACTTGGATAAACAAAAATGTTATAAATAGGATTACTCCTGACTCAGATATGATCTTTAGAAAACATCACAAATTCGGGGGAATAATGGACCTAGTGCCTTAGATACAGCAGCATAGTTATATTCGGTTAGGCCTGTTTCAACTTTGACAACGCAATTTCAGCCCAGAAATTCTTATTCAACCTTAAATTATCATATTATATTATTCTCTTTTAAACACTCATTCACACTGAGCTTCTAAAAACCCACAGGAATGGGTTTTAAAGAAGCACAGCGTAGCGTAAGGTCCACATGCCTCAATATTATGAACAATGGTATAATAATGGAGCCATTAGAAATAGGAAAACAATATGTATGATAAGCACTTGAACAGAGATGCCCAAAGTAGGGCCCGTGGGCCAAAGTTGGCCCATGGTAACCTGTGGTTAGGCCCAATCCCATCTGAAAACAGAGGAAGAATGATGGGGATTTGGCTGGGGCAAATGCCTTTTACAGAGATCGTCATTTTGAATTTAATGTATACCCTTTAGTTTCATTGTTTAACTGAGGAGCTACAAAAAAAGCCAACAAAAAATTAAATGTTTCATATAAATCAGATGTAAATGCTGTTGCATGACATCGGTGAGCAGATCAAGGCAAAGGCAGGAGCAGCTCGACTAGTGTATTCAGTATTGAGCTCTATTGTGTTATAAATAGGATTATTTATGTTTTCACTATAATACGTTGATTATAAAAATTACACTGCATCATAATTTAATATGTTTTTAAGCAACTTTTAAAAGTTATTTTTAAATAATAAGCAAACAAATGAGCAAAGAAGAGTGCTTTCACACCAGCACTTTTGGCCCGCACCCGAGTGAAAGCTGTCTTCTGAACTCATGTGCACACCTACGAACCGTACCAGAGTCCACCTGAAAGAGGGGGTCTCAGTTCGCATGAACTCTGGTCCAGGTCAGTTCTGGTGTGAATGCAATCATACCACATAATGGAAGTGAACCGCCAACAGTACAACAAACAATCGTTTTCAAAACGGTTATTCCTGTGTGTTCGTGTCTTTGTATCATGTACTGTACCTTGGTGACAAGCGGGACTGAGCCAGGGCAGACACAGTGATAATGTCTTCACAAAAAACAGCTTGACGTTCTCAACATTTATAATATTTTTTGCAGCAGACAGATGCAAGTCGCTTTCTGTAAGTCCAAAACCAAAAGACTCAGTAAAAGCAGACTTCTTTGCATTTTGGCTTTTGCTTTCGTGGCCGTCACCTAGCAACAGCCGTACACACAACAGCAGCTCGATGACGCAATCGTACCGGGGTTCAGAAAGAAAAAGAGAGTGTGTACACAAACCAAACGAGAAGGTGGCAAGTGGGGACAATTGAACTTGTGTGTCCAGGTAATTGAACCAAGTGTGAAAGCACCCTTAATGCAATACGGTTTGTTATATTTAATTTCGGCACACAGCCCTCAATCAAGTTTGGTTTTCGGCCCTTTATAAAAAAAAATTGGGCATCACTGCACTAGAAAATATGTCATTTGTGACTCGATGTCTAGACATAGCCACAATGAGCACCTACTTCTCAGTACGCAGTAAATAAAACTGTTGTCACGCCAACTTTCTACTCTAAAAAAAGCTTGCAAAGCTTGCCCTGCCTTCTACCTCTTCTGGTCCATTGCTTTTGGAACTGACAGTAATGAGCGGTGCTACAAAAGAAGTGGGATGGAAGCCTAGTCAAAACGTCCATCAAATGTGTATTTGCATTAAAATATAATAGAAAAGTAGCATGTTGGAAAGGAAAATACATTACAACCCCTACAGTGAGAGAGCTGGAGCTCTGATAAGAAAGTTAAGTGATTTCTGGGGTACTACAGTACATTGAGCATTACATTAACAATCCATAAGTTGTAAAACAATTACAAGGAGGGTTCCATTGAGAAGTTTTGTTAACTTTGCTACATAAACAGAGTTTAGTCTTTAGTCTGAGAGCAAATCTAAATATATTGTAAAAAAAATAATAATAATAAGATTGCAATAAAATTTCTTATTTAAACTGTTTTAAATGTTTAAAAATTATGTAATTTATTAAAAACTTGTCTTTTTATGCAGTTACCACAATTTTCATTATGCACTCATGTGTTTTAATCTCTGTTCTGCTGTTATTTTACGCAAATCATTTTTTTTTTCCTTGGAGTTTTGAATCCAGGAGATGCTGCATCTCTACTTGGCAAAATCTACCTACCAAGATGAAAGGTCACTCTACTGGTCACTCTTGATTTGTAATTACATACACTGTGGTAACCACAAAAGATCTGGCACCTTATGCGGTTGATATTCACAATTTTTGACCATGTAACATTAAAGCGAACAAAAACTTGTTGTTGCGTTTGCCAATTTTAACCAAACCGCATGTGAGAGAGGCTTACATTGTGTTCATGCCTGAAAAGCTGCTTTACAAATCACAGAGCATTCTCTTCAAGTGTTTGCTCAGATTTATGGAGTGATTAAAGTGGACAGGTGGTTCCGCTATTTTTGGTATTTTCATTATAAGATTTTTTTTCTATCAATGATTTGGCAACACAAATGAGTCAAGACTAATAATTGTATTAGGAATATAAGTTTTTATTTCAATCTTTAACGCAACATCAAGGTCTAACTACCAGTGACAAGCAGTGACTTTTTAAACCAGAAACCAGAAAGTTATTTTATTCATTAATCAAAGATGCAAAGTAAGAAACAACATGAATGTGTACATTTAAAAATTGTCAGAAATAGATAATAAGACCATCACACTGGTGTTTTTCAGTGAATATCAGTCAAGCATGGGGAAAACCAATTTAATGCAATGGACAAGACTGTTTTGGATCAATTGGGAGCATGTCAGAAGGCTGGATGTCATCGTCCATAATTAAATGTGTAATATTTTATTGCAGAAGCACAAATGAATGTGACTATATGGGATTAATTTGAGGCATGTGAGGGGGATGCGTGACCACTGAATGACCTAAAAATATTATTTTAATATCTCAAAAACCAAACCAGCAAAAATAAAGCACAAAGGAATATTTTGCCGACGTTTTGTGTTGGGTAGGGGCAATTTACCTATTTTTTTAATGGACTTTGATTTTATAGCAAAACATAAATGACAATATAAAGTTAGAATTTACTTTTATTGTTTGGTCAAGTTAATTTTGCATCAGATAAACTGGAATTTTTGGTAAATAAGACCCATAATCATCAGTGTTTGTAAGTGATTCAAGGACATTTTACCAATAACATAGCAATAAAGTACAGACACTTAAGTTGTTTTGCAATAAATTAACATAAATGTAGAAAATAATCTATTTTACACACACACCAACATTTTACCACACTGTTTTGCTTCCATTTGTTCTGTTTCCACCTATTATGAGTTCATAGGTGGGTTTTGTTTTTTATTTGTTTTTTTCAATTTAGTATCTCCTCGTATTTGTGTATTTAATATAACTCTTTTATTTAATTCCTCGTTTTAAACTGTTCTTCATTATATTTAATTTAGTTTGGTCCTTGATGCTTTGTTTCTCATTGTTTGGAATGTTTAAATGTTATATCAAAGGAAAAGTTCACCCAAAAATTTTAATTTGCTATTACTAAACTGTAAAAAAAATTACAAGTGACTTTACATTTTTAAGCTAAATCAAATTAACCTTATGAGACCATTGCACTTTTATCATGTTAAACTGACTTAAAACAGCTTGCATAACTTAAAATTAAAGTAAAATTAGGTTAGAACATGATTAACATAGTTTATTACATTACAATGACCTAAAACATATGCTGTCAGGAATAATTGATCATATAATTTTCATTCAAATAAACAAATAATCTCACTATCCTTTGATTTTCATAGTAAGAAAAACAAAAACAATGGAAGGTGAGTAAATAGTAATAGTACATTTTCATTTCTGGGTAAACTATCCATTTGATATAACATATAATACAATCCAAACAATGAGAAACAGTGCAGTATGAAATGAGAGAAAAGAAAGTCAAACAGGTTTTAAACTAGCCAAGGGTAAGTAAATGATGATTTGGGTGAACTACCTTTACACACCATGTTACTTGTCACTGTGTGCTTCCACATTCACACCTTTACACACCACTATATAGTTATAGTGGTGTGTAATACCACTATATATATACTATACTATATACTATATACTATTTATATATACTATATATACACTATAAGTTATAGTGTTTTAGGGGGGAGTTATTAATATTGTAAACATTAATATTACATACATTATTGTACACTCTGGGTGGTTCCGAGTGTATTTTGAGGCTTGGTTGTGTTTATACTTCATTTGTAAAAAAAAAAAAATCTGGTTATTTTTTCTTAAATATTTCTGATTATAGCCACTCAGCTAACATGAAAACAACTATCCTATTTTCTCCTAGTTCCTTCGAAAGCCCGTCCTCAAGCAGCTCTGATTGGTCAGCTAACATAATCTGCTGTGACTCGCGGATCGGCTCCATGTCACCAGAAAGCGTCATGTCTGGTCACTAGCATGCGCTATGCCTCTCCTGTGTAAATACTGTCAGTGTAGCCAGGTCAGTGTGAGACTGAATTAGACAGAAAATGAAGAGAGCACAGATGAACCCCACACCAGCTCTCTAAAATAAAATCTAATAGGCATGTTTCGAATATACTCGGGTTATAAGCCTGTGTAAGTAATATGAAACATTCATTTTTGCGACTTCATTATTTGAGATGTAGAACACATGGAAAGCAGCCACATAGAGAGACACTGCAGCGCTGTTATAGATTGCGGGGGTTTACAGGGGTTTGACAGATAAATATGAATTTATAGCTAAGTTGTTAACGGTGCCAAACAGCATTTCCCGTTGTGTACATCCTTGCTACAACATACCATTAACGCTAGAAACGATACATGTAATAGGTCAATTTTAACAAATAAAAATGCTTACAGATTGTGGCTCGCAATCAACAGCTTCTGCTATTATGGTTGGAGCTGCTCCTTCTTTGAGGAGTTTTTAGCTGAATCCAGCACTGAACTGGGAGAGATTCTGGAAGCTGTCCTCTGTCAAATGCTAGCTATATCTTTTTTTATATATAATTCTCTGGATAATAATAATAATAATTAAAATTAAATTGTAAGCACTTCTCTTTGTGTCGTGTCCTTTGGAAGCCTAAATACAGAAAAAAAAAGCTCTGTGGAAAAGCAGCATTTTGGACAGCATTTTAGCTCTCTGCTATAATATTACACAAAAAAATATTCAAAGATGATTCCTTTGATTTACATTTTTTTTAAGTTAGTTGGTTTTAAACAATTTATTTGGGCTAAATTTAAACAAATCGTTACTATATTTAATGTGTCTAAATTCAACACATTTAAATTGTTGACAACATTTTTTTAGTGCAGCACCTCTGGCCATGCTCCTTCACTGTGCGGAGTTTATGTGCATGGTGTATAAACTGAAGCGTCTATTATCTCACTAACCAAGATGATATTTTTTTTTGTCGTCCCCAAACTTTGTTTGCTGTCGACTTTGCTAAGCTATCTCTGTAAAAGTCAATGTCTCCCTTTGAGCGTATTACAATCAAAGATGTTGTTTATGTTCACACAGCTACATTACACATCAACTAAAGTTTAAAATATGATATTGTACCCCTTTAATTAACCAGTGAACTGCATTACTGTCATTATCAAATCTACTCACACACCCTCTTATGTACCTAAATACTTTAATATCACTACTGTATACGAGTACTTTTTGTCTTAGAGTATATTACATAAACACTATGAATTCTTACAATCTACTCAGCTCACCCACTGTTTTTTGGCCTACTATAGAAGTAGAAGTTTAACAAATAGCTGTTGCCATTAAGATTGTGTAGACACCTCATGAAATGTTTGTTTCTGCGGTTGACACTGTCTGAATATTTCAGCAGTTAATTTGCTTGTTGAATGAGGCTGTCACTCCCATGAACTACTGAACTGTGTGTGTACACAACAGGATTAAACACTAAAAGGTGAACTGACAAACAGATTTAGCTTCAGTGCATAGAGTCCATTATCATGTGCCTTTACAAAAGCTTCTTCAAAAACATGTTTTCTACTTGGCTCAGCATCTG
Source organism: Danio rerio (assembly GCF_052040795.2). NCBI lineage: Eukaryota > Metazoa > Chordata > Actinopteri > Cypriniformes > Danionidae > Danio > Danio rerio. Next base: position 27,861,718 of record NC_141037.1, read on the forward strand.
ATGTGTGAAGAAAAAATGCTAAAATGTTATAACCCTTTAAAATGGACATCGTAAGGTGTGAAAAAGGCTACAGACTTCATGAGGTTTATATATATAAAAAAAAGCTTTGCTCATGTTGACCTCCTTGAGAGTGTTTGCAGGACAGCAAAACCCTGTTGAATGAGCATTGAACACAGAGCTGTGAGTGCTGTCTGACCTCTGTGCGGCATGTATGATGGGTTTAAGTGCTCACTCCAGTGATTGCATGGTGATGAAGAACAGAGGTTCAAGAGGGGCATGTCTGAGTGCTTGATACTGTTCTTGTGTTCCTCTTTTAAGACAGGACAGGACAGCCTTCAAGCAAGATGATATGCATTGTATTTTTGAACATTTATGAGTGCATGTGGACGAAAAAAAAAAAATAGTCATTCCACTATTGACTAATTCATGCTGTATACAAAATAAAACACACTTAAAAAATATGCTGGGTTCACAGTTGCGGTAACACAAATTTAAGTTAACTTATTTTACCAATTTTAAATTTTTATTGAACAGAAAACAATGAAGTTGTCTCAAAAAAAAAATTAAGAATTGTGATGCTCTCTGTACAAACAGTTTAAACAAGTAAAATGCTTTGTGTGTGTGTAATAAATAAGTGTACTGCATTTCATGAAACATTTTTAAAGCGATTTTTGATAAAAATTAACTTATTATTTACACTCCCTCATGTAGTTTTAAACCTTTATTGGGTTCTTTCCACTGTTCTTCACAAAAGAAAGATATTTTGAAGAATGCTGGTTGTTGGGAGCCATTGACTTTCATAGTAGGAAAATAATTACAATGAAAGTCAATGGGTATTTTTTCAAAACATCTTTTATGTTCAACAGAAGACCAACTGACAGGTGAGTAAATAATGATAGAATTTTTATTTAGGTGAAGTATCCCTTTAAGGCCATGCCATTCTTAAATTGTACCTTAAGCTGTACCTTAACCCTACTTTAATATGCTTTTCCCTAAATTACTCTCAGTTAATCATACCTTCTGTAAAACAGTGTTTGGACAACACTTTATACAGGTAGGCTATGCAGCATCTTATGACTACTAACGGTTCACTCCACTAGTGGCCACCACTGTGCTAAAAAAATATATTTTCTAAGTCTGCAGTATATGAATATAACTCTTTTGTGATACACCCCGTGTTTAAATAAGCTAATTGAAAAGTTGCCCAGCAAAGATTAAACTTGACATTACACTGATGAGTGTTAAGCTTCTAGGTTTATTTAAAGCAGTACAGCACTAAATCAAATAAAGGCATCTCCATGGACCCATTTATAAAAAGTGTATTTAATCAGAGAAAAGTTAAGTTTTCTTGACAACCTTGACAAAAGTTTCAATAATAATAATAATAATAATAATAATAATAATAATAATAATTACACAGCTTTTAGCTATAACTTTGAGAATAACTGACCCCCTCTGCCGTGAAATTCAGCTTCTTACTTCTCCTTTTTTTCTCTCTTTTTTTTCTTTAGTAAACACAATATACATTTCACGTGCTGCTTGTAGTGGGCTGCCCGTTGGATTAATGCTAATCTTTTTGTCTTAAATACATATTTTACAGTGTTTTGGTTACATTTCATGAACATGTTTCTTGTCTAAACGGAAACACTTTTTGCTTAACAGATGCTGAGCTCATTGTTAAATGTCTTATCTCGTTAAATATTCTTCCCTTCCACAGAAAACCTGTTGAGGACACCCAAAGTAAAATTGAACACTATCCTCATTTAAAAGTGAATACTCTGCATATTAATAACAACTCCCTAATGAGCAAAATATCATATATAAAATAAAAAAGTTGCAAGAGTGGACTAGATCTAGATTAAACGGATCCTCACAGTTCTACCATTTATATCAAAGAATTCAGCACCACAGCAGGGACAGCACCTCGTAAATTTGCATGTTCGATTCAATTCAGTTCATCTTATTTTCTATAGCACTTTTACAAAGAAGATTGTGTGAAAGCAGCTTAACATAGACGTTCTAGTAAACTCAAACTTTGTCAGTCCAGTTTTTAGTGTTGAATGTAAGGATAACTTATTCAATCTTTTTAAGGTATACAGTAGTCAGAATTTCAAGTGGATCAAAAAAGTTTTTCAAAACTATCCGAAGACAAGAATGGGTGTTGTTTAATACTTCTAGGACAATTTTGATGAAATGTTTTGATCCATTTCAAATATTGACTAAATGAAGTTTATTTATAAACTATTTTTGGGAGAATTACATGTTTATGATTGACCACAGCTGGTCCCACATTAGTAATCACATCATTTATGAACCCAAACGTACAATAAATAACCAGATTTGTTCACTTATTCGTTTTCTTTTCGGCTTAATCCCTTTATTAATTAAGGGTCGCCACAACTTTCAACTTATCCAGCATATGTTTTACGCAGAAGATACCCTTCCAACCGCAGCCCAATAAAGGGAAACACCCATATACACTTACATTAACACACATACACTATGGACAATTTAGCTTATTCAATTCACCCAAAACACTTGTCTTATGGAGAAACCGGAGCACCCGAAGGAAACCCATGCGAATACATGGAGAACATGCAAACTCCACACAGAAATGCCAACTAACCCAGCCAGGACTCAAACCAGCGATCTTTTTGCTGTGAGGCGATCGTGCGAGGGGCGCCCCCAAGGGATGGCCCCTCCAATTGTGTACTGGAGGGGTACAAACTCAGGCCACCCCAATATTATTTTGCTTTTGATATTGTTAATTTAAATGTACATATGTAAATTCACAATATTTCAATAAATAAATAAATAAATAGCAGCCACGAAATGACTGTGGATTGATTGGTGCGGCCTCTTCTGGCCATCCCTAAGAAAATTTTCTGGGGGCGCCACTGGATCGTGCTACCCACTGCGCCACCGTGACCTAAATAACCTGATTTTCTTCCCATCCACCCCTTCTCCTCTGCAACTTTATCCAGGATAGGGCGGAACAGCAGCTCAGTGGTGAGCACTGCTGCCTCACAGCAAGAATGTCGCTATTTTGAGTTCTAGCTGGGCCAGTTGGCATTTCTGTGCAGAGTTTGTTCTCCCCATGCTTATGTAGTATTCCCCCAGGTACTCTGGTTTCCTGCCACAGTACAAAGACATGCGCTATAAGTGAATTGAATAAACCGAATTGGCACCATATATAAGCACTTTGGAACTATGATTTCAATACATGAACTCTAATAATCAAAGAACAAGCCAAAAGAACAAATTCAGGGGAACTCTCAAGACTCAAAAACCTTAGGGAGCCCCGAGATAGAGGATCCTAAGTGTGAACTCTTGAATATAGTTTAAGGAACATGTCTCGAAATTGTATACTTTTTGTTAAGGTGCTTTTTGCAGCCATAGACAACATTATCAGGAAACAGCTGATTAAACACGAGTGTAACGTGGCTTTGTCAGTGTGTATTCAGCAAATGTGTTTCAATCTCCCATTATTCTTATTAAACCTGTTTCTCAGAAATTCAAAACCACCTCAAGCTAACTTAAAAACTTTTTTTCAATTTAAGGCATTTTTATTAGAAATTTGTCGTTTCCATTACTTGTTTCTCATGCGATACTTCGAAATGCGCATTAACACAGAGTAATGGAAACCCAGCTAGTGTTGTTCCTTCTCTCGCCTCAATCTTCCCAACGTTCCTCTCTGCAGAGCTTTATTACTGGGAAATTAAAATACCGCCAGTGCCATTGTTTTGGACTGAAGTAAACAAATGAACATGCAGAAAAACAAACACGCTCCAGAGGTCCGGATAATCACAGACAACAATTATGTAATTCATTTCTTTCACACTGCTTTCTCCAATCTCTCTTTCTTTGTCTCTCTTTCTCACATACACACACTTACCCAATTCATCCAGTCAAGAGATTATTAGACACACTGAGCACCGACTACAAAGACACCCATCAACTTTCTTGACCTCTAGAGTACACAATTGGAGGGGCAGATGTGGTCAGAAGGTCAACACTTTGCTTGGCACGACTCCACACGAGCCATACATTCAATTCCGATCAGTGCAACAATAGCAATCAGTGTCGAACTTGAAGTTAACCTTCCTAGACTAAACTTCAAAGCCAAATACACTTCAAACGCACATATACACTCTCTTAATGGCTGACCGAGCAGCCCAATCTCACCTAAGCAGGGCCCTCTGACATTTCCTAGTAGATCAAAAGAGAAAAAAAAAACTTCACCTATTGAAACTGTGAACAAAAATAAAATGTGTATTAAAAAAATAAAAGTCTCTAACTTTTTCCGAGTAGGGGATGCAGAGGCAGTTCCCAACAGAAGATACAGGCTGTATGTCAAAAGCAGTAGCGTATAGCCCTGAAGCGCTGCAGGGAATTGGAGGACGCAGCATCTTCAGTTCAGTGCACTGAGAAACGAGAATGAGTCGCTGGCAGAAGCAGCGCGGCGTCTCTGAATCTCTGCCCTTCAGCGAATCTTCACACCATCATCAACACCCTGAGAGTAGATACAGGCTGACAGCAGTGAGACATCAGAGACAGACAAAAGCACATGTCTTTCTTTCTATCCATCTATACTGTCTGGAAATACAATGGCAACCACATGGTAACAGAAACACCCTCTCTCTGTAAATGAATTTACATTATTCAGACTGTCAGTCCAAATCCCTTCCTGATTGGAATCTGATCTAAATGGTGAACTGAACCCGTAGTCTATTAATGACAGCAACTAACAGAGATTACAGTGTTAACTTACATCAGGGGTGCCCAAACTCGGTCCTGGAGGGCCGGTGTCCTACATATTTTTGTTCCAACCCCAATTAAACACACCTGAAGCAGCTAATCAAGCTTTTCTAGATATACTAGTAACTTCCAAGCAGGTGTGTTGAAGGAAATGGGAGCTAAACTATTAAGGGCACCCGCCCTCCAGGACTGAGTTTGGACAGCCCTGACTTACATTATGATATTGTACTACAGTTTTACTGGATTACATCTAATGAGGCAGTGCGAAAAACATAGATAGCTGGCACACACAATATTGTGTGAGTGTGTGTTGCCATATTCACTATCATCAACATTTAAAGAGGTTTGGATAAGCCCGATTAGCAGCATGTTGTCAACTTCCACTGAACTACTTTTGAACAACAACACATAATTTTTCTCCAATGTGTTGCAGTGCATTTTTTTCTTAATCAGACACTATTGTTTATGCTTTACATCAGGGGTGTCCAAACTTGGTCCTGAAGGGCCGGTGTCCTGCATAATTTGTTCCAACCCCAAGTAAACACAGCTGAAGCAGCAAATCAAGCTCTTTCTAGGTATACTAGAAACTTTCAGGGAGGTGTGTTAAAGGAAGTTGGGGCTAAACTATGCAGGACACCGGTGTTTGGACAGACCTGCTTTACATGGTATTAGAAACTGACCAAAACACACTGCCTATATTCACTGAGATTGACTGGGATTATTAAACACATATTGAGGCAAGTGTGATGCTCATGGATTTGTAAGTCAGTCATTTTACGATTGGACGACATACTGTAAACACATGAAATTTATTTCCAAAGCTGGTCTGTGGTTTACTTTACTATAACAAGATAGTCAAATCAAGACACAAGGAAAGCGTCTTCAATACAAACAATCCTAAATAAAATCTAAACAGGTTGGGTTCAATATTAGCTTTTGTTTTAATAAACAAACAACTCATAGATTATTCTGAAAAAAATATTGTGACTGAATTAACAGGCCACATTCCTTTAATCAACAAACACTTCATTTAAATAGCTGAGACCAATAGAATTTAAAGAAGAGTTCTTTTAATTCACTTCAATATGGCCAGGTTGTGTATTTTAAAAGCTATTGCTAAACAAGTATGTTAACTTAACATTATATATATATATATATATATATATATATATATATATATATATATATATATATAAAAAATGGTGCACACACTTCAGGTATACATTTGGACAAGTTTGTTTCATTCTGTTTCTTAAATGTGTTGCATAGTTTGCAATCTATTATCAGATATTTTGTGTTCAGGCGTTTATATAAAAAAAATTAACATATAAACAACTTTTAAAATGGAGTGGGTAGAACAGTTTCTCTGAAAAGTGGAAGTGGAAAACTCGTAGTGGATTCTCAGCAAAGCGATTATACAGAAACTATTTTACCCTTTAAACATTATTACAGCCAAGAACACAGCCACTGCTGGAAAACCGTCATCTTTCCTGCTATTAAAGGAAATGCGTCAAATCGAAAGAGAATTTTAATCCATGGCAAAAAATGCAGCTAAGGACAAAAAAAAACTGTGTTCATAAAATTGTAATTTCACTATATAAAATTAATCTTTTACTAAAATGCTGTTGAATTTAATAAGTTCCAAGATTGAGGTCACTGGTTTAAACCACAGCACGTGTGGAGTTTGCATGTTCTCCCCATGTTGGCATGAGTTTCCTCTGGGTATCACCCACAGTCCAAAGACTGTGAATAAACTAAATTGGCCATAGTGTATGTGTGTGAATGAGTGTATGGATGTTTTCCAGTACTGGTTTGCAGCTGGAATTGGGATACCACTGCATAAAACATATGCTGGCTAAGTTGGTGGTTATTTCAGCTGTGGCGACAGCGGATTAATAAAGGGACTAAGCCGAATTAAAATGAATGAATGAATGAGTTCAAAGATTTCAAATAATTGGATGTGTTTTGATTACCATATGTAATTATTAAAATAAACAAAAAAGTTAGCCTACCAGCAGTACATTATATTTGCTTCTGTAGTATAACTACAGTACCAACCCATACATACATCTAAAACTACTAAAAACATCAACTAAAAAGACACCATGCAGCATTAAAGGTTGTCTAAGCAAAGATCAGGCACAAGTGCAAAAGTGTAAATACTGTAAATATACTTGAATCATGAGCTACATGCAGTCTCTATTAATCTGTGGTGCTTTTTACAATGTACATATCTCCAAGATTGCCTCTGGGACTGACTTGAAATTCCTCCATCCATCCAACCATTAATACCCTATAGAATAAACTAGGAACTGTTTGGAAATGTAACAGCAACTAAAACATCTTTAAATTCAACACAGAAGTTTGTCAAGACAAACTTTTCTTGTTAGAACTGAAATCATTGTGGTAAAAAATAACTATAGACTGTTTACAATGTCTCGGCTGTAACCGCAAAATAAAACTGGAGAAATATCATTTCATTTCTTTGTATACCCATCTAAGGTTGAGAAAACAAAGCTGAAAGTTTTCTTCAGTGCTGAAGTTCAGGGCTTATTTATCTTTATATTGTCAATGCTGCTTATACAGACGGTCGTTGGGACACAACTCTGAGAATATTAGACAATTCTTCCCCAATGTGAGGATTTACAGTATAATGAACAGGTTGGCATAAAGCAGCTCTGAATAGAATGCATTAGGATCTGCAGAGTGTAAAATATAGCTGGATACAGCTGCAATAAGACACACAAATGAATTCTCTGATAAAGGAAAAAATTCACCAGAAAGCATGAATCATACTTCTTCACTTTATTAAAGTATCACACCTTCCACTGAACCAGGGCACACAAGGACAAAACATTAAGACGCACAAAAAAGTTGCCACAATAAAAATGACAGCAAATCAAACAGATCAGGTCAACAAAAAAGAAAAAAGAAAAAAAAAACAGTCTCTCCATCATGGAGGTTGAAACGGGTCATTTAAAGTGCTTGAATTCACTCTTCTGTTAGTACACATCTTTTCTCTCCACACAAACAGGTTGGCAGCTGTTATTTTCATGAAGCTATAATGGAGCAGTGGGAGCTTTCTGACAATGCCTCATACAATGGGGTCACAAAAAGTGAAAAATCATAACAAGACATGAAGTCTGTGGAAATATATAGTTCTTTTTTTTAAAGGATGGCAAGTGCCCTTTTTCTTTAAATACTTTCATGCTAGTATAGGTAAAATGAACCCAGTTAAAAGCAAACACGCACATGGGCAGCAAGTCATAAATGTATTTTATACCAGGTCTTTGTACGAGTGCATTTATTAAAGTTATCTGGGAAAACTGACAACTAGTGTTTTAATGGCGCTTTTAACTTGTTTTTGATGAAGGGTTTTCACACTGCGGCACCGCACCAGTTATTTGTTAATGGCATCTTTGTTTCTGCAGATATTCTTAAGAGCTTTTTAACAGCATGAACAGAATTTTCAACATTTTTTCTTTATTCAGTGAATGTTTATGTGATCCAAATCATGCTGTTTAACTTTTAGTCAGATAGGGTTTTTTTTCATACTATCATCGCTTGGACAAAGACATTTTGTAAAAATGAAGGATAATAACTTTCAAATACATTTTTTTTATTCCAATTGAACCATGCCTTTAGGGACGCTACTTTTTATTTAATTTATTTATTTTTTTACATTTTTCTTTATTAATAGACTAATGAAAGAGAAGATGCTCCTGGCTGTAAACGGGCACCTCATTGACACCAGCGATTCACCTCTGCCCATGACGGACAGAATCAATGTACTTCTGTGACTTTAAATTAGCAAGTCTACAGTGGGACCTCTCCTCCTGCACACGTACACCGCCACAATGAGAGACAGAAAGTGAGAGAGAAACACAAACAAAGTGTCTCCAGAGCATTACAAAACAAGCCCTCCATTGATTTTCTGCTTAGTATAACCACAGAGCTGGGAGAGAGTGAACGACAAACACACACACAAACACACAAATATCCTTCTTCTATTGATTTTCTTTAGTTGGTTTTAAACATGGCTGCCCATCTCTGCTTAAGGTGTGTCTAGAAGTATGTGGCCCACGTGAGATTGCGGTGTAAAACCCCAAACACCTCATGTGATGAGAAGATGGCAGTTAATCATTTTCATTTCAGACTGAAGATCTGTGGGGAAGCTATAAGGTGAAGTTCTTGTATATACTGATAAGTACATACACTCGGATACATATACTGTATATTGCACATAAGCACTGAGGAGGACTTAAAGGAGGATCTGAAATCATAGTATGGAAAATGTATGTGCTTCCATGCAGTTGATCTTGTTGTATATTTGTGTATTAGTGTGTACTGTATTATGTATCAAGGCATGCCAAAAGCACAAAAACTCGAATTTGACCAACATTTGGAGTTATGAAAAACTGCAAAAAATGCTTTTCTTACTTGGATTTTTGTCTTGTTTCTAGTTTAAATATCTAAAAATTCTTAAATTAGGACGAATTGTCTAGACAAGCAAAACATAATGTCTTGTTTTAAGAAATAATGTGCCAAAATGAATTTGAATTTATTTGAATTTATTTTATTTAACAGGGACAATGCTCATTAATCAACAGTAAAACTGTAAATAAGCCAGAGTTAGCCACAAGGGCTAATTTTCATCTGTTGCCCCCTGCCAGATTTTAAAAGGCAACCTAAAATTAAAAAAACACGTCATTACACATACAAAAACAGTAAAAATGAAGTGAGTTTAACAAGCAAAAAAAAATCTGCCAATGGGGTATGCAAAATAATCTTATGTCAAAAGGAAAAACTAAATTATTTTGCTTACCCCGTTGGCAGATTATTTTACTTCTTAAGGGGAAAACTCGCATGATTTTGGCATATTATTCCTCAAAACAATACATTAGATTTTGCTTACCTAAAAAAATGCTTCTTGAATTAAGAATCTTTAGTTATTTATTTGGTCTTGAAACAAGACATTTTTTGCAGCGCTCACTAAGGGGAAAATCATCCTGAATATCCAAGAAAACATCTGCTGTGGCCAATATGGACATCAAAAGCAACTTGCACTGGACAAACAGTCCAATGCATCTATCTTCAGAAATTTAACTAAAAATTTTACTTCATGGATTTAATAATTCATGTCTCGCAGAGCCAAAAACAAGTTAGTGCAACAACATTTCCAAAAACTAAGAACTTCATCAAGTGTGTGTACTGCTTGCACATTTAAAGTTTCTCAGCAAGACTGTTTCTCTGCCAAAGACAAGGCAAACAAGTTCCTGCAGAACTGAAACAGACCAAACAGCTTAATAAAGGCAACTGTAAACATCTTTATAGCGTATAAATAATTTAAAAGCATCATAACAGTTCTATACGCGACTAATGAGAGGTGAAAAAGCAAGTTAAAACTCTGAGCATGCCATAATTTATAATCCAAAAAAAGAACCTCGTTGATACAGGAGGCATGAGCCTTAAATGGAAATCTGCTGATCGCGACTGAAACAAGGTGAAAATAAAGGAAGCACAGACAGCAGAATGTGTACTCTCCTGCCAAAGCACTATGTCTGTAGGTCATAGAGACTTGTTGCACTGACAAACAAGATGCACGAATGAGGGAAAAAAACAATACCCGAGAGCCTGGTTTATGTGGTGAACTCAGACGTGGATGTGAAATGAAGCATGAACTAATACACAAACACACCAAATAACAGCAGAATGACAGCTTTTCCTGTGAAAATTGAAGAGGAGACTTGAGTCATGTGATGTACTGACTCACTCCATCCTTAAGACAGGCTCTAGGAGACTGCCTAGACAATAATATGTGTTTTGCAGTAAAACCTCAGGAGGTCGCTGATGTAAATGTCAGATTCACCCACTAAATGAGTGGGCGTCCAGAGGGCACGGCGCATGGGAAAACATCCAGACAATGAGGGTCTCAAATAAGCTCCACAGGCAGTCAATGGCACTGCACACACTTGTTGTCTTTGACGTTTGTTTAGCATCAATAAAACAAAGACTAATCTGCTGCTTTTCATTGCCCGTTTTCCAGCCTGAACTTCTGTCCATCATTTGTCAATTTATAAGGGTGAATATGGAAGATGAGTGGTGAAGTGGAATGAAGATCAATGACTTTTAGGTGCAATGTTTCTGTGCAACAGTAGCACTGATTGTGAGACTTTTTGTTGCATAGTTAGAAGCAAAACTTTAGCTGCTTTAGCTTAAAATGTTGTCTAGCCACAAAAAACACCATCTAGTGCAAGCCGCATGTGTAATCATGCGTTTAGGGAGGTAGCCTTATCAGTGTCTATGGCTGCAGCTGACACTCAGTGGATCTTTGGCTTTGGGAGTCTTGTGGAGATACCAAGCGATACTGAAGCATTGTGTTCTGGGTTAGCTTCTCTCCTGATTACTACTGGCCAAGCCTGGGAGGGCTGGCCATGCAGTATGATGTGGTTCTCAGCACTGAAGCATGGCAAACCTCTGGACGGAGGAGGAGGAAGCTGCTCCTGCTGCTGCTGGGCCTTGTAGTTCACTGAGAGTCTAGATTTTGGATTTGACCCACTACAGCCCCCTACAGGCAGAGCAGAGAGTGTTACCCGTCTGTGTAGACGTGGAGGCTGCAGGACACGAGGGCTGAAGAGGGACAGGGGGTGAGGTGTTTGCAGCAGTTTGTTTTGATGGCTTTCTGGGGTCGGTCTCGCAATCTGTTCTCCAGCCCCCGGTGACTCACTCTCATTGATGTCTTGTATGCGAAGGTGGGTGCTAAGCAACCGACTCATCTCCTCTGGGTCAGGTAAAGATTTCGACTCTACACGAGGGTCTCTAGCAGGAGGCAGAAGTGGATGGGCACAGGGGGATGGAGGACAGGGCATGGGTGGCTGTTCACCTCCGGTGCAGGCATTACTGCGGCCCCCGATTGGGACTGTTCTTGCTAGTTTTCCCTGGATGAGGGGCTCGTTGGGGATGCGACTGATGGGCTGAAGTATTTGAGGCTGTGGAAGATGAAACAGAAGATTAATTACACAATAAAAAATAGTGGAATCAATGATCTGCGATCAGGGGATCAGCATTTTGAACTGAATTCTCTATTTACAAAAAGTATTAGCTTTCGAAGTATGCATCTCATTATGTCAGAGAATGAGAAAAACACTGAAGAGTAATGGTCTCAAACTCAATTCCTGGATGGCTACAGCTCTGCATAGTTTATCTCCAACCACCTCCAACTCTCACCTGCTTAATAGTTTCTATTATTCTTAAACAACTTGATTATTTGGATCAGCTGTATTTGATTAGGGTTGGAGCAAAACCGTGCAGAGCTGCGGCCCTCTAGTAATCAAGTTAGAGACCCATGCTAAAGTTGACCAATTTATGTTGGAATTTTCCAAACTGAAAATTTAAATCAAATACAGTATTAAAAGCAGCATTACTGAGAGCAGTCTTTGTTCACTATAGTTCAGTTCAGAGCAAACTGCTAAAATGCGAATGCAAGTATCAATGTTCACACTTCAGTCAAAACTAAACCACTTAAACCAAGACACAATTCAGAAATGTATTGAGAACTTTACAAATTTTGTATCTATTTAATGCATTTTAAACACAATAAATCAGAAAATGAACTAAAATCCAAAGGGTTTTTTGTACATTACATAGACCGTTCTTAAAAACCACCTAAAGAAAAGCGAGTTGTTTAAATTAGATTGTTACTTCGTAATGAATTAATAAATATATTTTGGATTCCAAGGTGACAGATCACTTCATTTCCTATAATGCATTACTTTTGCTAAATTTGCTAAAAAGCTTTGGTGAGCCTTTGGTCAAACCTTCCCCTGAACATTTCTAAAACTAAGGAGATTATTGATTTTAGAGTGAGAACACAAAGCAAAACTCATCCCACATTAATTAATGTGGAGCAAATTCGGTTAATAACAAATTATAAATATTTGGGTGTGATGTTGGACAGTAAACTGATGTGAGATGTATGGACTGACTGTGTAAGGAAAAAACTTCAACAGAGAATGCACTTCTTAAAAAAACTATAGATTTTTAATGTTGACAACATATTGTTGATCATGCTTTTTCGTGCTTTAAATTAAAAGTATTGCAACATTTTGTGTGATCTGTTGGTATGGAGGTCCAGAAGAGGTCACTGCGCAAGGTGGTAACAACAGCCAATAAGTTGTTGGGAATCAAACTAACGAGCATTGGTAGTATATACAAAGAAAGAGTAATAAATAAGGCTATCATTATTGTCAATAATGGGAGATATCCTTTATCAAACACCTTCCAATTATTACCATCAGGTCATCGATATTGTGTTCCCAGGTGTGTAAGAAACTGTAAAAATATATGTATAATTTATACCACAAGCAATTAAGTTTTTAAATTCCCCCTCCCTCAGGAGCAGTTGATGACTAGTAGACTGGATATGTATTTAAAGTAGAGGTACCAAGCTTTTAAATGATTTATTTATACATATGCCAAATGTGAAATGTCAGATGTCTCTGTGATTGTATGCTGCAAATGAAATTTCCCTATGGGCACAAATAAAGTTAACTAACAGTTCAGAAATGCATTGAGTTTGAAGAAACCCTGAATTTGAAGTTAGATTGTTTTTATACCCGTTTAATGAATTTTAAACACAATGAACTAGAAAATGAACTAAAATCCAAAGTTTTTTTTTTTTTGTAAATTACAGTTTTTAAAAAGCACCTATAGAAAAGTGAGTTGTTTATATTAGATTTTGATACTTCAAAATAAATTAATAAATAAATTTTTTATCCCAAGGAGACAGATCACTTAATTTCCTATAACTTATTACTTTTTCTAAATTACTTAAAATAATACCACAGAGCACCCTTTTTCAGCATCCTTGGTACTGACATTTTTTTTAAAAGTCTCATTTAATACATTTTAAGGCAGAAACCAACCAACCATCTATAAGGTAAATCACAACATAAACTTTGGTTTAAAAACAAAAATATCTGAATAAACAATAAATCGACAAAAAGAACATTGGTACTTCTCGCACTGCCAATTACATAATCACAGGCAGAAATATAAAACTACCATCTAAACCACAGTTCAAATCCAGTTCCTGGAGGGCCACAGCTCTGCACAATTTGGTTTAAACCCTAATTGACCACACCTGATCAAATTAACTTCAGGCTTGTTTGAAACCTACAAGTAAGTGCAGGGTTGAAACTAAACTGTGCAGAGATGTGGCTCTCCGGCAACTGAATTTGACACCTGTGATCTAAAACTATTGAAACATCATGAAGTTTACCATGAGACTTAATCAATTTTTAATGTCAACTGTCATCAATAAAAGTTTTTAAACTCATCTTACTGCAATTTAAAATTTAATTTCTTGTGGAGTACAGCCAAATCGTATTCACAGATATGAATGAAAAGCGAAAATTCTGAATTTTGCATGAGCCTGTTTGTTTTTTCTAAATAAAAGCAATGACAAGTAATATTGCTGCTCTGTAAACACTGCCAACGTGTTTTGAGTTATATGTGGTCAGTGAGCTGTTCAGTTCCGCACAGAGTGTGACTGTAATAGGGTGGTTTCGAATGAATGAGCATGTATAGAGGTAAGTTTCAGGGAACACAACTGTGCACCAGGACACAGGCACAAGTCCTGCTTTCATTCTCATTTGCTCATTTCTTTCTCTCAAATGCTGTTTCTCTAGAAAAGCCCAGTTGTACTAAAACCACAGCACCCCCTACTGGCCAGCTGTGGTTTTATTACAGCATGTCACATTTCTATTCAGCCAGAGATCATTTGTAAGGTGTGTATTATCTCCAGATACCATCACAAAACAATTTTATCACATGCCCGACCACACAGGGATGAGAAAATGCCAGAATGAGAGAGATGTAAGCATTACAATTTGAAACACCACTGGAGAGAGCCGAAAAAACAACAGCTGAAAAACAACACCATGCTCATTTCTCAGAATAGTGAATATGACTGCACAGCGGGTGCAAGGGAGTAAGAGTGTGAGCGGGGCTTGGTGCATGAGTGCAATAGTGTTTGTCAGCAAATTTACTAGCGTGAGACAGTCAGACAGTCACATCCTCTGAATGACGTCACAAAATCTCTGGGGTGCAGAGACGGATGCGGACACCTGCAGATAACACATCCATAATGCATTCACCTCTGGCTCTTAGTAAAAACAGATGAGTCTCATGAACTGTAACCTTATAAAGCCTGTGAAGACATATACAGCTCCATGCACACTGACAGTAACTGGAGTTCATCACTCCAAGTTCTTGTAATCTTTGACATTATTTTTCATGCCAACTTTGAGTTTAATTATGTTGACAATTTGCATAACATCTCAACCTTTCTGGACAAGGCCAAATTGCAGCTTTGTCATCAGAAATATCAAAGTTGCATTAAAAATCTAGAATCACTTTCAGTGTTAATGAGAACATGTTTTAGGAGTTATTAAAGGAATAAAATTGGCATAAATCAGCTGTTTCCACCAATAATTAGTGTCAAAGTTTTACATCTAAAAAGACGGACCATTGCTCAAAAATGCAGCTTGTAATGCAGCGTGTAAAGTATATATTAAACCAGTGTTTCTCAACTGGTGGGTCACAACCCAAAAGTGGGTTGCGGGAACATTTTCAGTGGGTCGCAGAGTGTGTGGTCAAAAAAACAACAAATGTTTAATTTTTTACTTATTTTGCTTACATAAGACTTTTATTTTGAAATGCGCGAGCGTCAACTGTACCGTTTGACATGTGAAATTTCATTTAAGTATAGCAACAAATATGTCGAAACACAAGTACGACCCCGAATATGTAAAGTTTGGATTTACATATATTGGTGACAAAAAAGGCTTAAAACCTCAGTGTGTCATATGCAGTGATGTGCTCTCACAAAAGCACTTTTAGAAATCAAACATTTGTCGTTTTTACTTTGTAATATTTCTATAATTTGAGACATTTTGTTAAATGACAATAATAAAATATTGTTTATATTTGCAAGTCTTTGTGATTTTCTTATGATTTATCTGTCACTACTTGTTTATGTTAACAAATAAATACAAATTAATTATAATTCCTAAAATTACATTAGTTCCTAAAAATTTGGGTCGCGGGTTGATGACCATGTAAAAATGTGGGTCCCATGGCCAAACTAGTTGAGAACCCCTGTATTAAACAGTACATTAGAATCTTACTTCCTAATACTGTTCCTGCAATGATGTAAGAGTAAAAAGTCCCCCAAGTCACAGAGATTTTATATGCTTAAGGTAATGCATATTAAGGGCCATGAAATACTAAACTGCATTTTTTAACAGACAATTTTAGCACCCATTAATTTTAATTATAGGAGAAAGCTGGCTAATTTTTTTGTATTATTTTCTGTCTTCTGGGTTTAAATATATTTAATTTAACTTTTTAAATCTATCTACTGACTTCAAAGGTTATGTGGAGGCAAATACCCACAGTAATCGGTATAGAATAAATGTTCATTGTGGTCTGTGCAATAAATTATCTGTGTGCATTTTGTGGGAAGCTTCGATGCTTCAACTCAGCAAGTGGCAAATAAAACTATCTAAAGACAGTGTGTGTTAAGTGTACTCCTCTCCTCCCTCCACATCACAGCTTAACCATGCCAACTTGGGCAGCATTTTTTTTTTTAAACTGGCGAAAAATAACAGGTTTTAAAGCAGGTTTTAGGTACAATATGTATAACCTTAATCGTGGTAAAATTACTCTAATGAACAGCCTCACAGCCTTATTAAATGGCAGCAACGGCATTGTGATAAATGACACCAAAGTTCAATAAACAATCTGCACACGATAAACAATTCTACTGCCAAGTAATACAGTTCATTATGCTGACTCCAGGCAGTTTGGGGGTTGCCAAGCAACATAGAAGAATTTAATACAAAATTCATCACAGGTGTGTTTATATGGGCTTCTAATTAGAATTCAGGGCTGGAAAAAAGTGTTTTATGATACAACATTGGGAACAAAAAAATCAAAACAATACAAACATGCAGAAGAGCAAATAACAGCAAATAGACAGTAAAATGAAAAACAAAGATCTCAAATTGACTACATGCTGAGCCTTTGTGGAATAATTCAAAATCTTTGTGAGGTCTAAATGGCATAAAGGGATTTCTGTATGAGTACCTGACAGCCTTGCATTAGAATGAGACCAGAGGTTACAGATTGAGTGTTTAAAAAAAACGAGGCTTAACATTAAGAAAACTGCGGGACTGTGTTTCACCTTCAAAGTAGAGGACACTTTAAGTAACTATGCTAATACTACTGGATAATTTACACGTGTTTGTATGATTTGCATTTAAATTTGTCTGCATAAGGTATCAGTGCCATTACAGATGACAATGTGACAACATTGCAAGATGCTTGAAATACTAACATAAATCAGCATACTTTTATTTCTAAAACAGAACATGAATTCAAAGCTTTTGATGTTGTTGCAGAATAGTTGCGTAGTACCCTGCTATTATTGCAAGTTAAAAAACTTAACTAATTACCTTAACTTTTTTTCTTGTAAAAAAGTTCCATGTAAAATTAATAATTTTTTGATAGTAGCATAAAAGAAAATCTGAAACCTCTGCCCTAAAGGCTTAAAACAATAATAAGCTCTAAACAGAATCCATATTAGAATCAAAAGACTATAATAAATCATTAATTCTTTGCACTTTTTTGCATTTCTGTGAGAATAATGCTGTACGAAGTCAAGCTTTCCTATAGTTGCATTATAGTTGCGTAATTGTAGGGGTATATTGAATCACAACGCTCAAGGTTCATATCATATTACAGTTTTTTCCATCAGTGATCTTTTTTTGCATCAGTGGGGTGAAAAAAGTGGTCTTTTCTCATCAAGCCTCTCACATAGAACTAACAAATGACTAACAATGCACATTTCAAACATCAAAGATAAGTAAACAGTCAGCTATACAGTATAGAATACTGTAGGAACAAATAAACTAATTAGCAATAGCAGCAATAATTAAAACTGTAGTAGTATTCAGAGAAATGTAAAATAATACCACATAGTCTACACTGTATATTATTATATTACTGTAAATACAGACTTATCCTTGTTAATGTCAAAAAAGTAATGTATGTCAGATAAACAGCACAGTGTTATTTCATGTATTCGTGGTGGAGTTTATTCAAGCCTTTCTGATATGATGCGTCTCACACAAATGCTGTTTGCAGTACACACACAGACCATGTTAGTGTTTACTGAAACCATACGGCCTGGTGATTACAGCGGTTAAGAATTACATAGTAATTTTACTATCTTTATTACAAACATGTTCTGTTAAAAAAAAAATGTTAAACTTATAAAATGTAAAAAAAAAAAAATTTGTACAACTATTTTAATCCCAGTTTAAAATAGCTCTTTATATATATTATATAAACATTAAACCTGTCAATCAACACGGTTGGGGGAAAACCGTACTCCAACAGTGTCATGTTGCGGTGGGCCTTAAAATCACTGGGATTTAGGTCCTATTTTAATGTCAGGAGATTTTAAAAGAGACTTGTTATGATTATATCACTCCAATCACTTTATATCACTCCAAACAGAGATACACTATACCTAGACAGTTATGTCCAAACAGCTTACAAAAGTTGATTTTCATCATTGGTGCCATTTAAAAGTTAATGCATAAACACAATATAAACATACAAATGGGTTATTTAACCCTTCAAACGTTTACATCCACTGTAAACGTTTGAAAATATCTTATCTTTACTGGCCTCTACAAGCCCAAAAAAACTTATTAAACCAAATATATTTCTTTATTCAAGCTGCTTTCTGCAAACAGAAGCACAGTTCTCTTTGATAGTTGTTTGGTTTAAAAGTGCTTGTAATTTTTGTAATAATGAAATATGAATCAAAGATCATGGACCAACTAATGTATGATCCATTACAAAGCTAATAATTTACAGCTATTATCACAAATTAAAAATAAACATTCTTATTTACTCTTTGAAAAAAACCCTAATTGATATGCAATTTGGTTTCAAGAAAAAAAGATGAAAAAAAAAAACAGGCCCCAAAAAGCATCAAAATTGCAAAGAAAAGCAGGTAGAATCAAGTGCCTCTGAAACTAGATAACATTCAAAAGACAATTGCTAGGTATTACAACAGAAAGAGCTGCAACAAAGTCATGACTTTAATTCAGTCATTCGTCTTATTCTAAAGATGTGGCTGATGAAATGTGGCCATTCTGATAATAGAGGGGTTTTTAATATCCTGGGATTGTAGAAATGGAGGTTATAATGTGAATCCCGGAGGCGTTAACAGATCATTTTATTTTAATTGTCCTCTAAAACTGTTCATTGTCTCTCTGCAGTCACAGAACAACAGCACCGTAGGCTAATTCCCTGCTTGCGTGTGTTTGAGATAGTTAAACCTTGGTCCACCTAAGCAGACTGATGACTGTTTGGATAAAGTCTCTGGGAATGGGTGGAGAGAAGCATTGGGTCTCTCAGAAACACCAGTAAACACTGCAGCTCCATCAGTGCAAAGAAAGACTTGACACAAGCACAGCAGTCATAGCCCATGAAGGCAAAGATGAGAAGAAACATTACGATTTATACAGGTGTTTGGGGCATGAAAAAAAAAAAAGTCAAGAAAAAAAATTTACTCTCATGGCAACTGTATTTTTAGGCACTTAAGTGTGGAAAAAATGAATCCATGCTTGAGAAATAAAAAACAGGTGCAAACAAGCATGCATTGGTCATTTATTTCACATGACCATGCACATGCAAAGGTTGAAGCATTTAGTAGAGGTTACTGTACCACGCTGTGTCGCGGAAGTAATGCACAAGATGCTCCACCCCTTTCCAAGGGTATTATGGGATAGGCAGAGTGGGAGAAACAACAGAGCACAAGTTCATCCAATCAGGAAATTGAGAAAGAGAAAGGGAAAATACAGAGAGGAGAACATGGAAAGACGACAGGACAGACAACGTGGTGGATTAATAACAAAAGAGAAGAAAGAAAGCCGAAGACACTGAATAAAGTCTGACATTTGCTTTCTTTGAACACATTCTCATAAATGACCATTGAGCTGCACAGCCAAAGTTTTAGTTTGTTTATATTAAAGAGTCTTCTTTAGCTTGTATCATTCACTTTTTATTTGGATTTTGTTTTAAAATTCCAATTTAGTTATTGCAGAAAAGATTTTATTTTGTAAACAAAATTGTGCAGCATTTGAGAAAAACGAAAGGGCTCTTGTTCACCTTAAATTTTAAATAAAAATTAAATAATTTTGATTAAAAAAATCATGACTAAATCATGAATAGTTAGATTAGTATCGTGAATCGTATCAAATATTGTGTCAGGTGACTTGTTACATCCCTAGATATCAGATACATTACAGCTCATTTTACATTTCAAACTCAAAGATGCTGTCCTTTTAAATCAGTGGCAAAAACAGACTTCTAGACCCATCTAAAGATAACGCACATACAGTAGACATCTTTAAAGTATGCTATTTATAAGTGGACTTGGTGGCTTTTGCAGCAGCTTGTTTGGTCTAACGTGTAATCTTCTAGCTCATTCAAGCGAGATGAGGTAGAACTAAAGCCACCTGTTTGTCCATTGTCGAATATATTCAAAACATTATCTACACTACAACAATTACTTTTGCCAAAGCAAATGTAAAACAGTCAATGAATTTAACTCCAAATATAAAAGAGCTTCTTCTTCAACAGTGAACTCTCTCTCCTTCTCACATACAATCTATTACAGCTGCTTTAGACAACAATTGCTGGCTCTTCAACTGACTGCACTGGTGCACAGCAATGTGTATCCTTGAACAAACACACCTGAAGACAGAGCTTGTAGCACGGCCATCTAAACACACACAGTGTAACGGATGTTGTGGTCTAACCAGTGCAGTGACCCAGTAAGACCTGTGGGAGACACTTCAAAACTGCCCAGCAGGCATCTGCTGACTTTGTCTAACCCTCTTAAACCGCTTCACTTTCATCTGCCTCACACCACATCTCCGCTTTCCTGCTTCGCACATCACTAGTGGAACTATATTATATACAGTATTTATTCTAGAGATACGCCAATCTGGAATGCAGCCAGCATTGGAATCTGCTGTTTCTGCTCTGAAAACATGATCTGCAACCAGACACTTTTATTTGTTTGTTTGTTTCATTTCAGCTGATCTCAGTTTTGTTCTTGCATACAAACCACACTGCAATGATTTATTAGTAGACAGTTTGTTAACTGAGTATTGACAGAGGCCAATGACTCAGATGTAGACATACTGAACTGGCAGCTCCGACGCCACACAGGAATGGCTGAGCAACCATGAACAAATTGCTCTGCATCAATTTGAACAAATATTGATTGGGAGGTTCTACTAAAGTATCCATAAGAGGATCCACTGTTTAGATTATCTCTGAATAATTATGCCATATTAAAGCGTAGCCACTTTGTTAACTGCATTAATCAATAAAACAGTGTTATTCCTGCTGTTCTATAAGTGCCACCTACAGGAAAAGAGTGAATGTGCATTTTTTATTCAGCTTGTCGCTGTTTTTGTTTTGTACAGATTTTATGTAGCAAAATTTAACAAAGTTAAAAAGGAAAATTATGTTTTTACCTTATTTTACTTTACTTTTCAATTATACAGATGTACTATTTTTTATATACGTAAAACATTGCATAAAAAAATAAAATTGATATTGAGTCTGCCATTTTGCTTATAAAAAAATCAGCAATCTGAACAGGCCATGAAAAATGAAGACGGGTGTGTGACTAATATATTCATAAACCTGCAGAGAAGACAGCGAAGGGAACGGAAGGAAACAGCAGAGAGAAAGAGACAGAAAGAAAGCCAAACATTTTGCCAAAGGAACAGGGTCAAGGGTCAGGGGTTAATGACTCACTTTGTCGGCGTTGAGGCATGCTGGCACGAGGTGCAGCCTGGTACTGGCACTGCCAGGGAGAGAGGAGAGGAGAAGGTACAGCCTGCAACACACACACAGAGAAACCGTGACGCACACACGACACCCGCACAGCTGCGCAGAGACACAAACCCCAGTGAATCTAGACAAACACGGTTTAGAAAGACAAACTCTTTCACAAGTAATCTCACAGAGAAACAGCGCACAAACATACACGTTTCCTTTGAGAAGATATCCGTTTCTGAATGTCAGACAAAAAGATCAGCGAGAAGGCAAGTAAAGAGACACAACGCAATGTCAAAATTCCTCACTAATGCATATGGATCTATTAGATAATTTCTTTTACATGTTCACTAGGGAATATTTTTAGATAAGGAAATCACATATATTCTTCACATATATTCTAGTTCTGCCTTTACCTATAAAAATTGATTGCATAATGTTTTTTTTTTTGCCAGATAAAAGCAAGCGTTGACATATAATAGAAACCTGATGCACAGAAGATGAGCACAGCCTATGCTGTAAGTATGTTGATTTTGTGGAGAAAATCTTAATTTCAAGTCTTTTCTTTATAAAGCAAAACCTAGAAAACTCATTCTGTAAATGCAGTCATAATAAAGCTAAAAGCATTCATGTCTTTATTTTTTGCCCTTGTTGTATTGTACTCATCTGTTCAAGTATACATGAAAAAAGCATACAGTAAATGAAAAACTGAAGGATGCTTTGGAGGAACTGCACAACATTAAGGCCAGTTTTATTCCAATTATCATGCACAGACTACCATTTGAAACTTTGAGGTTAGGAAGATATTTTTCTCTGCAAAAATAAATACTTTTTATTCAGCAAAGAGCAATTTAATTCAATTTCTCAAATGCAAAAGAAAAATGAATAACATGAAAAGATCCTATAAAATCTAGCTATGAAAATAAATGCTGCTCTTCTGAACTTTGTGTTCTGAACTTTGTATTCGTGTTCTTGGACAAAGGTGTCTACATTTCCTTTTCCTTTTCAAGGTCCCAAAACTTTTTTTTTTCAAAATGATTCTTTAAGGATTATTTGGCAGTGAAGAATAAAAAAAAGACATTGTAAGAATAACTCATAATTTTAAAAAGATAGTTTTGCTGTTATTTTCACAATAACAATTAATCACAACATTACTCTTTATACTCTTAATTCTACTTTTTCCAAAGAAACAGAAATTTTGTTTAAAAATCCTTAATAACATTTAAACAGGATAGTGTGAACAGATCATGTGGAATATGTTAGTTTTTTTTTACAATGCATTGTGATGGTAATATGAACTATTCAAATAATAAAAATATATATGTTATTAAATTGGCTCATGACATGCATACAGTTTGGTTGTAAATGAAGTACTATTATTATATAATATATATTTTTATTTCTCCCTGCTGAAAAAAAAACTGCTTAATCCAGCCTAGGCTGGTTGGCTGGTTTTAGCTGGTTGACGAGCCTGGTTTTAAATGGGTTTTGGCAAACCAGTCTGGTCTTACTAGTCAAGCTGAAAATGACCAGCTCAAACCAGCTAAACCAGCTTGACCTGCCTGGTTTAAGCTGGACATAGCTGGTTTTGGCTGTGCTCCCAGCCTGGTTAGGTCGGTCAACTGGTTTAAGCTGGTCATCTCTCAGCCTGACCAGCTAAGAACAGGTTTTAAATAGCTGGAGACCAGCCTGAAAATGGCCAAAACCCCTCTAAAACAAGGCTGGTCGACCAGCTAACCAACTTAGGTTGATTTAAGCTCTTTTTTCAGTAAGGATAGTATCAAAGAAGCAGAATAGCATACAACTACTGTAAGTATTAATATAGTTATTAATATAGTAATTAATGAATTAGAAAAAGGTGAATCAAGAATGAGAAATAACTCTGAAAGATAACTGAATTGAATTATGATCTAAGAGAATTTGCACGTCTATTGAACAGTAGTCTGGATGCTGGTGAATATGGAGCTACCATCTCAAAAGGGGTAGGTCTGTGAAGTTGACTATACACAAACACTAAATTAGCTTGATTAAAATAAAATTAAAATGTGGGTTTGACAAGCCATTTTTAACTTTTGTCTTTAAAACTATCTGCATTTTTGGACTGACAAACCCATTCATTGAGACTATTGCGACATTATTTTAATGCACAATTCAATCCTAAACAATCAATTTTAGATTTACCTGCATCTAAACCGAGTGTAGCAGCATGATTCTTCCAGGTTAAATGGATTGTTCTTTGCCAAAATAAGCTGAAAAGTGGACCAGTCCAAACCCTGACTCAGCAAGACTCATTAAATGAGCAAGAGACAGCACATCAAGGAGTATGCACTCCATGTAGTATTCACATTAGTATGCTACTCGCAGATTTCCGCAAAAAAAGCAGTGTCGACAAGAACAACATATATTAGCTGTTTTACAAGACATGATTGCAGTAAACAAAAGATGATATGATATCTTGTACATAATTAATGTACAAGATGTCATTTGCACTAGTAGGATGTCTTCCTGGATCAACAAGCTTTGCTGGTTCCTGATACAGAAACCAGTGACTGCCCGCTAATTTTAGCCTTCCGTTTTGCATTAGGAAATGAGTGTGTCTATGACTGCATGAAAAGAATGTTGTTCCAAGGACAACAAATGAGTCCATCCAGGAATGTCACACTTGGATTAGGCAGAACAAATATTTGAGTGCTTGAGTTATGATTAAACAGACATCCATAGATTAAACATTGCGTTAATATGTTGTACATTGTATGATGCTTGCATAAAGACATTATTAACAACTGTTCACAGATAACTTTAATTAAATTATTCAAAGTTTTATTTTAAAGGTGCCATATAGGTGCACTGATATGTTAGATTGTTCTCTGACATCTACATTGGGTATGTGGCTTAGGCAAGTTTAAAAAAATTATCCAGAAATGTTTTATATGCTCAATTATGAGTCCTCATTTATGAATCACTCCTACAATTTAAAGTTCAGTTTTGACCATATATGGTATGATTGTAAATATTAATGAGCTCTGCTCTGATGCTTAGCAGCTCATCAGTACCTGCTTTCTTATAGACACACACAAACATACAAAGCATTAGCTATGTTTCCATCCAAAAATGCTAATTAAATTTATGCGCAAAACTGGAATATAGCATATAAGACATACCAATAAAGCAGCATTTCCAACACAGGAGTCCAATAGAATAAAATCGTCACTTCCTTACTAACTGGTGCCAAATATCAACAGTAAAAATGAAATTTGCTGCGGTAGGAGAAGCTGCATGAATCTTTTCATTATTTAATAAATGACTTGCACCTCAGAAGACAAATGCAGATGCGCCATGAATGCGTGGTGGTGTTTGAAGGCATGAGACGTGGAGTACAAACGCTCTTGACATATCTGGAGGCAAGTAAGAATATAATAACACTAATACTGAAAGGGTAAATGTTTTTTAGAGTGACCAAAACAACATTTTAGATGTGTTACAATGTGCTCAGCCTGCTGGTTTGTCCACTCACACATTTTTTTCCTCACATGATCTCTTGTGACAAAAATAACATGACTTTTTAATGCGAATACTGGAATTTGTTCAGCAAAATTGTTTCCATCAAAGTTTGTGCACATCTTTTCTTATAGAAAAAAAGTTTATCCTATTCAGTTATGCACATACGTTTTTATGCGCATTGTCAACTTATGAGCATCTTGATATTCAAAAATTAGCATATTCAAATTGTGCATAAAAATCAGTGGATGGAAGCGTAGCTACTGTGTACTCTTAAAATACACACATGCAAAATAATTTTTAAAATGTCAAAAAATATGTTAAAATTGAGTAGATGCATTGTTAAATCTTTTCATCTAAAGTGGTGATGAGGTTTATTTTAGCTATAAGGATTGAGTTAGATATCTTTAAGCCACCAGAGTAATCTATTTTGCTCCTGAGTTGTGCTGTGGATATATATATATACACATACATACATACACGCGCACATATATATATATATATATATATATATATACATATATATATATATATATATATATATATATATATATATATATATATATATATATATATATATATATATATATATATATATATACACGAATATAAAAACAGAAGCAGGAATTTAAGTCAACCTCTGTATAAAAAGATGTTTCCTTTTATTTTATTGCTGCCTTTTCACCCAAGAGAAATCACTGAATGATATGGCATGATGCACAGAATACCACAGAAGAAGGTCATAATGATAAAGAAAATAGTAATCCCTTTATTTTTCAAACATTAACATGCACACAAACTGAACAGCGGTTTGTCCAAGATCCTTGCTAACTTTCATTCTCGTCCTCATTTCCACTTTCAAATTGTCATCCATCTCTTGTTACCTCCCTCACCTCTCTCTCCTCCCTGTAATCTCTCCTGACTCCAGTCTTTCGCCATGTGCCGTTAGCTTTGCTGATTGTGTGCCGGTCTTCAATAAGAACACGTCCCCCTGTGAACATCTCAGGCTGGGGCTGTGAAAGCTAAACCACCGGAGAGGCTGCAGCGCGGCTTCACTTAAATAGGAGATGACAATCATTCTGCACTCTCTAGTAGATGCCCGTTTTCCCCTAGCAGCGGCAAATTGGCCAAATCGGCACCTCGGCAAACGAGGCTCAGCTCAGGGCGTCCCGCGAGACTGCTGGGCTATTTCACCATGAAAAACGAACGCATTGGAGGGAAGGACAGAGGATAGGAAAAGAACAGAAGGAATGTGTTGTCTGATTTGTCAGTCCTGACAACACATTTGCTTCCCCCTTTTGTAAACAACTAGCCACCTATAAAGCACAGAGAGGTTGAGGGGGAAGCATGAAATGAAAACGACATCTCACTAAGGCATACAAAGATACACTTGTGTCACTGGCTTAAAATTTCGGGAGAGTTTTCTGGGTGATGCAGTCATGTAGACATGCATGTTGCTGGACAGATAGTGAGAAATGACTCACAGCAGGGTGATGATGGGGTGGTCGCCACACCGTCTGAGTGGATTTATCATGATGTGTTCTCCTCTCACCTCTGACCCCAGGCTTATGCTGATGACAGTGGCATCTCACTGGCTAAAAAAAGAAAGCAATAAAAAGAAAAACAATTATGACTTTACACTTTCTGAAGACAATAAGAGAGGTTTTAAGACCTTGGCAATTAAAAACTAGTATAGAAGTAGTTTCCCAGGCATTGCTGGAAGAAATTTGACTTCTTTTTGTCTTTTAATGAATATTGACTACACTGATTTTTTATGTTATGACTAAAATCATGTATTAATTTATTGTACATGTGAAAGCAACTACAGTAAAACTAATGCATTATTACTATTATTATTATTTAATCCCCAGTTACAAATAGTAATAAAAAACAAATAAATAATAATAGCAATAATGTCAAGTTTAAATAAACTTTCAGAATTATTTTGTAGTTTACTATTTATTATTTATGCCATTTCTGAATTTTTATGATATACACACAATGGCCACTTTATTAGGTACATATTAGGCTAGTTAATCCAAATTTTTAATCAGCCAATCAATGGCTGCAACTCAATGCATTTAGGCATGTAGACATGGTCAAGATGATCTTCTGCAGTTCAAACAGAGCATCAGAATGGGGAAGAAAGGTGATTTAAGTGACTTTGAACATGGTTGTTGGTGTCAGACATGTTGGTCTGAGTATTTCAGAAACTGCTAATCTACTGAGATTTTTATGCACAACCATCTGTAGAGTTTAAAGAGAATGGTTCGAAAAAGAGAAAATATCTAGTGAGCAGCAGTTCTGTGGGCGCAAATGCCTTGTTGATGCCAGAGGTCAGAGGACAATGGCCAGACTGGTTCCAGCTGAAGGCAATAGTAACTTAAATAGCCAGTTGTTACAACCGAGGTATGCAGAGGAGCATCCCTGAACACACCAATGTCGAACCTTGAAGCGGATGAACTACAGCAGCAGAAGATCCCACTGGGTGCAACTCCAGCCAGCTAAGAACAGGAAACAGAAGTTACAATTCCCAGAGGCTCACCTCTCGTTGCCTGGTCTTAAAAAGTCTCAATTTCTGCTGCGACATTTGGATGATAAGGTCAGAATTTGGCATCAACAACATAAAAGCATGGATCTACCCTGCCTTGTATAAACAATTCAGGCTGGTGATGGTGTAATGTGGGGGATATTTTCTTGGCACACTTTGGGCCAGTTAGTACCAATTGAGCATTGTGTCGACGCCACAGCGTACCTGAGTATTGTTGCTGACCATGTCCATCCCTTTATGACCACAGTGTACCCATTTTCTGATGGCTACTTTCAGCAGGATAACACGTCATGTCATTAAGTGCAAATCATCTCAGACTGGTTTCTTGAACATGACAATGAGTTCACTGTACTCAAATGACCTCAACAGTCACCAGTTCTCAATCCAATAGAGCACCTTTGGGATGTGGTGGAATGGGAGATTTGTATCATGGATGTGCAGCCGGCAAAATCTGCATCAACTGCATGATGCTATCATCTCAATATGGACCAAAATCTCTAAGAAATATTTCCAGTAGCTTGTTGAATCTACAGTATGATACAAAGGATTAAGGCAGTTCTGAAGACAAAAGGGGGTCCCAACCAGGTACTAGTAAGACATACCTAACAAAGTGGCCAGTGAGTGTAAGTTTAATAGAATAGTAATTTTCTAAATCCTTTAAACAGAAAATTCCAAATGGTGGAATAATAATTTCGAAGACATTGTATTGTACAGGAACACCTAACAGCTATGAGAAGGAATTGGTGTAAACATGTGTATGTGTGTGTGTGTGTGTGTACATATACATATATATATATATATATATATATATATATATATATATATATATATATATATACAGACACACACACACAAATAATTAAATTACATTTTTTAAATAATAATACAGAATCACAAATGTGGTTTAAAATTAAGTAAACAAATGAGTAACTAAATGGAACAGAACTATGTATAAAGACATTGGTCATTTAACATTTTTGCACAATAATCCCTTGCACAAGAATGGTCAGGTTGTCTAGTTGAAAATGAGGTTGCTAACAGCACATCTCTTCATCACTGTGCACAATTTGCAATGTCATTGATAGCTCATTAAGTGAGTTAGAGCCAGTTACATTTACTTACCAATGCATTAGTAATATTGAGGGTTGCCTTAAGCACCACTAATACTCTTGTTCTAATGTAAAGAAATATAATTTGCTTTCATCTTTGCTTTGCAATCAGCATAACCCAGAAGATGTGAGTTTATTGGAGCTAATGATATAATTGCTTACTGAAGGTGACAGTAAGTGGGAGTAAAGGTTAAAGTGCACGTGTTGATGATTCACCATTTGCTGTTTTTCCTTTTTGGAACAGGGAGGTTAATGAACAGCATGAGATGTGAATTATTCTGAGAACATCTCATCCTGATTTTGTCTCATATATGCAGACATGGAGTTAGCATGACGTTAGCATCTTAGAGCAGACACTGCAGGCTCTGATTAGCCACTCATGTATTATGCATTTTCAATCAATACAAAATTGTCAAAATGAGCATGAGTGCAAATCTGTCAGGAATGGGCGAAGGCTCACCGATTCCTGATGCTGTTGATGAGTGAGCCGTGTGATGATTTTATCTTTATTTTTCAGCTCTTCCCTGAGACGTGCCACCTCCTTCATCAGCTCCTCCATCTGACAAACACAAAAAGAGTAAATATTAAAAGCTTACACAAATAATATTGCACCATATCGTCTACACATTAATAATACATGTCTACCAAATGGAAAAAGAGGTGCACAGAGCTGTTGACTTCAATTTGTAGGCCAAAACCGAAGACTAATTTACCATGGGTCCCCACAGGAATTACTAATGGCTTTTTAGAAAAGCAGTTTACAATTTATGAGCATAATAAGGTCTGAGGTAAACATTACCAGAGAAATATTAATGTTTTGTTCTACTTCATAAATTACACACAGCTCAAAAGTGAATTCAGAAAATTCTGTGTGCTTTAAAAACACAAGCCGCTGCATTAGGATTCATAAGTAGTTTTAGGTTATGTCTCAAATTACACGTTGTTCATTTAAAAGATAGACTATTTACTCTCCAGTCTAGTGTACAAGTTTTATAAGATTATTTCAGAGCATGATAACCATAATTAAAGCTGAGACCATTGAGTGGATGAAGTGTCCAATAATCCAGTCTGGATGTATTTGAAATAGACCTCCATAGCCTTAAAAATGACACTATTTGAGAGAACAGCCATTTGTTGTGTTGTCCGAATCCAGTTTAAGCTATTAAGTCCATTTATCGAACCACTAATGCCCTTCAATAACAAGTGTTCAAACAAAATTACAACTCATAAACTGGAAATTGTGTAAGACCTACGACTTGCATCAACTGACCACTGCAAATACTGTTAGTAAAATAAACAAATAGGTGTTGATAGTGCTGCCACAAAAATATATAATTTCAGGTCAGAGAAAATGAATAACTCTTAGTAGAATGTCACCATCTTGACATCACAAAGTTGGTAATTATGAGACGGTGTGAACAAAGCTATAGTTTGATAAAGGTTTACAAACACTAAAACGCAAATTTTCATGTCCTAATTTACTCACTTGTTTTCATTTACTGCTTTGAGAGCACTACATATGTGGATTAAGTTTTTCTGATATTTCTAGATCAAGTTCAACTATTTATTAAATCTAAAGATGCAGTATGTATGTTTTTGACTCTTCTGCAGCATAAAAAACACAAAATGATTGGAGATATTAAAGAGACATGCTAAGTGAACAATCTTCAATCCTCATCTGAAAAACAAAGCTAAAGTTAGATATTCTGCTTTGAAAAAGTCAGTTACGTGCTAGAATATCTGTCCGTTTGTTTTGGTCCCTTCAACCCGCCCATTGCCAGTTTATCCAATTATATTTCAGCACCCCGGGGTTGCCTTGGTGGAAAACTGTGTATTAGATTCATTCAATCAGGAAGGCTCTCAAAGTGTGCAGCCGCAAACTCCAACTAAATGGTACAGTTTATAATCGAATTAAGACATAACAACTTTAAGACTATTAAATGTAAATCACACTGTATGTCAGTTCTGAAGTTCAATTTCAAATGGTTCATATATCTTTTAAGATATGAGTTGATCTGCTGCTGTTTTTAGTATGCCAATTAACATCTAGTAAAATGGCATTCAAACTCGCATTATTAGCATTGAACACTAAAAAGCACATGAGGTGTACCTGAGGTGGTCATTGTCATAGTTTTTTGTTGTTCAGCTGCAAAAAATAGAAGCCGTTTTCAAAATATACATTTCAGGTGTTGGTTAGAACAAAAACTCCTTTTAGTATGGAAAATTTTCCTTCTATTGTGTGCCTTTACCTTTATTTAGAATATGATTTAAATCAGCCTTTAGGCTTAACATTCAGGCTCACTCCTGTTGGTGTCATCAATCTGGCAACCTGCGCTTGCGTGTGTTTTGAACCAAACCAAAAACGTAAAACCTTTCAAATGCTGTGTGCACATTTAGTCTTTACGTAACTTCTTCACAACAGGCAATCTTAAAGCACACGACAGTCTCAAAGTTCATATTTTAAGATATGACTGGAACTTATGCCATCACTTATGTCATAATTTATCCTGGAGAATAAACCAGGCAAGTCTCTTCTAGTACAAGCATTTAGCATCTGAAAACCACTTTTTTAAAAACACATTAGACATTCCTAGGGGACCTCATGCCTTGAAAATGCTAATTTCTTCTTTTTAGGACTGAACAGCTCTATTCAGGTGGGTGTTTATGGGATGTTACGGACCTGCTGGGCTCTGCTGTCATCTTCGCTGGAATCCAAACTCTCTGGAGTAATCTCACCATCATCCATCTACATAAAATGACAATTTATTCAGGAGATGAATTGCTCATGTTTACAGTTTCTCTCTTCCTTTTATTCTCTTTCTCTCTTTTTGTTTTCCACCTACACACATACTGAAACTTGCTAAGAGGCTAACAGCTGTGTTTGCATTTGTAAGTGTAAATTTGACTCTTCCGGCTGTATGTGTGTGTGTTTGGTACCTGCAACAGACTCTTGAGTTTAAGCAGCTGTGATTTGACAGAGGAACAGTCTTCTGTCATGTGCTTGAGAGTGAGCTCATCTAGCGCCACTGTGTGACTGTCATGCTGAATTGCAGGATGGAGGGTTCGATGGCCTGTACGACAGGCATCGTAATGAAACCCGGCCAGCCTGAAAAAACAAGTTCAGAGTTCAGACTTAATATAATTTAGC
Source organism: Danio rerio (assembly GCF_052040795.2). Classification (NCBI taxonomy): domain Eukaryota; kingdom Metazoa; phylum Chordata; class Actinopteri; order Cypriniformes; family Danionidae; genus Danio; species Danio rerio. The sequence goes on from NC_141037.1 coordinate 27,893,717, forward strand.
AAAAGAAGCACAACCTCAGCAGACAAGCTCCCATGTCGTGAAAAATCTATTTTCTTGATCTTTGAAATCAAAAGTGATGAAAACAGACTGCAAGCCAAGTCTTTTTTTATTTTACTTCTTTCAAACTTTTTGTTGTCAGCAAGAAGAAACTGACTGACATCTTTATATAGACATCAGTAATGCCCATTTATTATGTAGGAACATGCAGTCATTGTGAAGACACTGACATTGGGTTGAACATATACTAAACTTGTATGTTTATTTTTTAAATACTAAATGCTGATATTACTATTACATACAGTAGTAACATATTTTTCAGTAACATATTTTAGATTAAATATATTTGTATTTGTCAAAGTGATGAGATAAATATTAACAAAGTAATTTTTATCATATTAGACATAGAATTAAAAATGATATACAATTGCAATCAGAATAATTAACCAGCCTGAATTATTAGCCCCCCTATTTATTTTTACACCAATTTTTGTTTAACGGAGAGAAGATTTTTTCAGCACATTTCTAAACATAATAGTTTTAATAACTCATTTCTAATAACTGATTTATTTTATCTTTGCCATGATGACAGTAAATAATATTTTACTAGATATTTTTTAAGACACTTCTCTACAGCTTAAAGTGACATCTAAAGGCTTCCCTAAGTTAATTAAATTAACTAGGCAGGATAGGGTAATTAGGCAAGTAATTGTATAACGATGGTTTGTTCTGTAGACAAATAAATACATTTTTATTTAAATAAATAACTTTTTAGCCAAAATAAAACAAATCAGACTTTCTCCAGACGAAAAAATATTTTCAGACATACTGTGAAAATTTCCTTGCTCTGTTAAACATCATTTGGACAATATTTAAAAAGGAAAACAATTCAAAGTACGTATTAACAATAACAAAACAAAAACAATAACAAAACAAAAACAATATATTTTTTTAATTTAGCATCCTTCTGGTACCCCTCAGTGAATTCACTTGTTTAAGGAAATTATTTGTAAGCACATAAACATCAGTTGAGCCTATGTTTACTTTCCTCACCTGGTACTACAATATTAACAATAATTTAATTACCCCTCTATTTTAAAACGGACAGTTCTAATCATGAATGGTGAATATAGTACTCCCTTTAAACTAAAATAATTATTTTTAAATTGATATGACAAAGCATGTAATTTAAGTATTCAACACATCACTAATTTTTGTGACATTTTTTTCAACATATTTCAGCTAGTGCAGCTGACTTGAAATTTTTACCAGATGCTGATAACAATCAAAGAAATACATATATGAAAACAAATCTAATTAGTTTACAAATTAAGTTATGTGTAATGAATAATAAATATGTAAATACAAAAGAAAAAAAGTATTGAACACATAAAGAAGGGGAGGTATAAAAAAGGCAGTGAAAACCCAGACAGCAACTAAAATCGTTCAAGAGTTATTCAGCAACTCTCTGCCCTTCATCATTGTAAATTCTGCAACTTGATATAGTAAAAACATAACCAATGATGTAAACCTCTGCTCGATATGTAATGCCCCCAACCTATACTCCAATGCACATCATGATTTTGCCAAGTTCGATGTGATTCTGAATTAAAATCTATGTTGATCCTGGAACATCATTTTTGTTGGAAAATGTAATCCATACCTATTGCCTACCCTTAAACCCACCCATAATTGTATATTATTCCCAAATTCAAAGAGGAATGATAGTTGGATAACACTCATGTAGAAGTGCACAAACCTAACAGTAAGCCTTAACTTAACATAAACGTTAAACATATCCCCCAATTCTGATTGGAATTCCAGGATAATATTAAGATCAACATACAGTAGATGTTAATCCAGGTACATGCCCTACTTTGTGAAATTAGATTGGTGCTAGTCCAATCATATCATGTTCTTTATTTTCAGCTTAATATACCAAAAGTATATTCTGACACGTTCACCTGTTGTCATTATGAGTATGATCTGCTCCGCTCCACCTCTGCTGCCTCCTTCTCCATTGAGCCGGCCGGCCCCCCCTCTCAGAGTGCTCAAAGTGGGCCATTCCTTCTGCATATAGGGGTCAAGCTCAATCAATGACAAATAAACAAACACACAACCCCATTCACTTTCAAACGGAGTATTTCACATTCAGTTAGTCTCTGAGACACAAGCTCAAAAACAGACACGCACTCCTTCGTGAAAAAAAGAAGGTCATCTTTCTCTGGGAGGTTGTGAAGCGTCCTTCCAAATGCTGAGCTCTTAGAGTTTCGACACAAAGCTCTCACACTGCCCGAGGCGAGATATCAGGGCAAACTCACAAACACACACTGAGGCATACGAAATCTTGCCGTCTCGCACACAAGCACTCTCTCAATCTTTATACACACTTTTTGCAAGCACAAAGTAAGACAGCAAGTGGAACAGACAGAAAACTAAGCTCCAAAACAGACCTGCTACATTCCTCTTGTCCTTGCTGTCCGGTTCACCGCCAGAGCCTCAAAAACAGACTTGAAAAACAGTCCAAAAACTCACTCACACGAATACAAATACCCTTAGAACTAAGAGCAGGGATGCTCTGTTTTGACTGACAAGTCCAAAAGAAAAAATCCCCAAAGTTAGAAATTCCAAAGTTGAGTGAAAAGTATGTAGAAAACTTTAACAAGTTGTGTCAAAGTTCCTAAGACTTTCTCACTGGCCACCCGAGCATCTGCAAATCCAAACTTTTCCACCCTGCTGGAACGTGGGTGTGTGTGTGTATAAATTCTGGGAACTCCCTAGGAGTTTTGACCAGATGAGACGCACACAGCTGTGAATCCCAGAGCCACGGGGCCTTCAGAAGAGAAGGGGAACTGGCGATGATGTTGTCGGCCGGGTCGGCAAAGCCCGCAGGCAAGGTCTGCTCTCTAGTCACGAGGAACAGCGTCAAAGCAGCAGGCCTTCCTGCGAGCCAAACCGACAGATCTGCCATGGAAGGAATGAAGGAGGGAAGAAGACAGAGAGAAAGGGGGAGGAGGTCTGAAGTCATCTATTCCCTCCTCTGGCTCTGCAACCTCTCTCACATGACTGCAGGGCATAATGCCCACGGCTATAAATACAACACACACACACACACATACCACACACATGCGGTGTGAAACTGACTGATTCCTGCTGATGGCGCAGGTCAAAATACTGAATGTAAACATGACAAAGACAAAAACACAAGGAAAAACAGATGCTCACAAGAAATGGCACCAGACAGGACGGTCCCTAACAGGAAGGGCTTGTGTGTCATTCTTGTATACAGAGGATGCACTTATTCATTTGAATGTCATCTAAATTCTTTTGTTTGCCATTTCCAGGGTGGAATTTGTCTACGTGTTCCAGAGTTTAGAATCTGCAGAACCCGTAAACACCCTGTGACTCCACTTACACTTTCTAAGCACACACGCTCTCCGACTGAGAGAAAACAGGAATAAGTTTAGTATGCTTGGCACTTACTGGCTGTAATATACAAGAATTAGTTTACTTCAAAAGTTTAGGCTTAATGTTCTTGAAAGTCTTCAGCACATCATGCTTGCATTTTTAATAGATAAAAAATACAGAAATATAATATAAAATGAAAAAAAATATTTTAAAATAACTCTTTTCTATTTTAATGCATTTTAAAATGTAATTCATTCAAATGTTCCAGCATTGCCTTTCAGCATTTTTAAAGATAGTAATATTTGTAACATTAAACATGTCAATTTAAAATTCCCTTGTCCTGTCGGCGCAATAGCCTGGTGCAGGGGTTTTCAAAGTCTAAGACAGGAATATACAGTATATATAAAGACACAGACAGATGTCAGACTGTTAACTCACTTTTATCATCATTTGCACGAAAGTGCAATTATTTACAGAGTAATAACAAGTATTTTAATATAACGTTTTTAAAACTAGGATGATGGTTCAATATGAATAGAACAGATCCAAGAACTGTTCATCCCAGTCAAAACAGTCGAAGTTTAGCAGGTCTCATGCTGTCATTAGCCAAAATATCTTGACAAACCACACTTAAAGGTCGTGGTTCATCAGCTGGTCCTGTCCACGTAAATCCTAAACTCAAATGCTGATCATCATATCGTCGTCTTTTGGGTTTAAGCCCTGAACCATTGAAGGCTTTGAATCGGGGGGTCTCAGAAACCGATCCATTGTATTAGCAGGCATAATTAGCAGGCATATAGCTACCTGTATTGGCAGGCCAAACAGAAGCGAATTCACAGCTATGGCCTTCTGGGTAAAAAAAGGTTTTCTTATTTTTGACGCATTATTTTTTTTTGCTTTGTTTAATTAAAACGTTTAAATATAATAAAAAATACATATAATAATTAAACTTAGTAATTATATTTTTATTATATAATATTTTTACCGCGCCTCCCCTGACATGCTCTGGCGCCCCCCAGGGGAAGCGTGCCTCACACTTTGAAAACCCCTGGCCTAGTGGTTAGCGCGCCGACATATGGCGCCATAGCACGTCAGGGCATCGCGAGTTCGAATCCCGGCTCGACGACATTTCCCTACCCTACCCCCCCTCTCTCTCTCCCACTTCGCTTCCTGTCTCAATACTGTCCTATCTAATAAAGGCAAAAAGGCCAAAAATAAATCTTAAAAAAAAAAAAAAAGAAAGAAAGAAATTCCCCTTGCTCAATGAAAGCATTCGTTTATTATGATTGTATCTGGCAGCTGAAGCAGATGAATGGCAGGAAACTATGACATTGCCATCACACTCAAAGCAGCGTCCACCACTTAACTTTGCAATGATCAATCAACAGAATGATTAAACCTGATCAGCAGAGGATGATTTAACAGATCAAAGGTAAACATAAAAACAAATTCCTCACATACAAAGCAGTGTACTTAGAAATTGTCAGACGACTTCAGAGTGTGTTGTGTTTAGTTAGAGGATAGAATAGAACAGTTTGCACAGAATAAAAATATCAGTAAAGCACATAATTGTGTGCATGTGTGTGTGCGTGTGTGTGTTTACTAACCATTGAGTAATGCTGCATCTTCTGGCAGATCTACATCAAGCATGAGGTCATCATCTTCTAGGTCACAGGAGCCAGTATTATCCAGGTTGTTCAGAATGTCCTGTGCACAAGAAACAGCCAGTGAGGGAGAGGCAGTGAAATAATGATTTAAAAAAAACAGTAAAACTCCTAAGTTCATGTTAGGGTGATCATACAAAAGGAAAGGGACGCAGTCACTTGTAGACACATGTTAGAAAACAAAACTTTTTTTTGCGTCATATACAAAGAGCGTATATAAAAGCAACGACTTTTCAGGACATCTGATTATTTGAAAATGCAAAAGCACGCCAAGGTGAAAATCAATACACCGCAACAAAACCTCAATTTGTCCTCAGACAGAAAATAAAAGGACATTTCAAGCTGTGTGGCAGAGAAGCAAAGGGGCAGTTATCAGCTATTAGGGTGCTTTTTAATGCATTTTAAAGTGATTCTACACATTGAGTCTGGCACCAGGAGTTCAAAAGAAAATAAGCTCTTTGAAGAAAGATGTTCTCCACATTTTTATGCGCTTAAGTATTGCTAAGAAATACCATAAAACAAGGCCTCACGGCTTAGCCTTGATTTGTAGCAAGCAAAGAAATTGCTCTGATGTGACTCATCTTAAGATTCGTTCTGAAGAACCGCTTTGAATTGATTTTAAGGATGGGAGTAAAACTTGAGAGCGTTACAGACCTGCAACCAACTGAAGTGATAATAGCTTTAATACATCATTCACCATTTTAAAAATTATGAGTAAAGGGCTAGAGCTATTTTATGCTTTGTGTACACATGAAGCACTTGACTAATTGGTATAAATTGTAAAAATGTTGTATAAATTACTCTTCTGAAAGTACAACATCTTGAAAACAATAGTTTTTTTTTATTTATCTATATATATATATTTTTTTTTTTTCATTTAGTTACTTGGCATTTAACAAATGCTTAAAGCTGCACTAATTGCAGAGACATCTATAAATCAATGCAATGTCAATGAAGTGTCTTGCTGGTAATGAATCTCAGTCAACCTTCAATTAAATTGTTCATTCCTACTTTAGCTCAAACATGTAACTTCTTTATTGCCAGTACAGTGATGGCCCAATTTGTGATTTTTTATTATTATCACAGACAATATGTTAAAACTGAATGAAGACTGAATTAATAACTTCAGAAAAAAATACAAAAATAAGTAATACTGTTAAACTAAGAAACTGTTGCTTGAATAGTAGACTTGTATTTTTGATCAAATAAATTCAACCTTTGTGATCCTAGGAGGCTTTATTCAAAAACAACTAGCAGACACTAAACGTTTAAATGGCAGTGTGCAGAATATTACATAGAAATAATTAAGAAAACAACAGTTTTGTCCAAATAAAAAAAAAGGTTTAAAAAAAATGTAAATAAAAATAAGTTTTTTTAATATTATGCTGATTAATAAAATAAAACTCTTAAGTTAATAATAATAATAATAGCTTTATTTTGAGATTAATTACACTGTTTTTGCTGTGTACATTTTAAAAAAGATTAAAAATGTAATTGATGAAAAAGTTCAACTTGTAGAGTTCATAAACATGCATTTTTTAAATAAATTAATAGAATGTCATTAAATAGTCATGACATTAATCATTTGAACCAGTTATTATAAAATGTATTTGACAGAAAATATAAAACTGGAGGGCGGTAGGAAGGAAATTGGAAAGCAACTGAAAAGCAAATGATAATTAAATTTAACCTTGGTCACTGGTCTGCTTTTTATTAGGTATTACAAAGTTTGTTTAGGTATGGACACTGAATTATAAACATTATATTGTTATAGCTCTATTAATTATAGCCCTAAAATGAATCATATTTACAATAATTTTGTTATTAAAGTTCTTAAGAGTCCAGATCATCATTCGTGTTCATTACTGAAAAGAAAACCCTGGGATATTCTTTAAACCAGGCCCTTTACAGAAAAAAAAAGTTTGGAATAAATGATGACAGAATTTTCATTTCTGGCTGAACCATCCCTTCAAGCTAAATTAAATACATGGACTTTTCTAAATGGGGACTTTTGTGCAAAAACAGTACGCTGTGAAAGTTTCTGCATAATGGTCCATATTTCATATAGAGCAGGTAGCTGTGAAAAGAGTATGAATAAGCTCTCAGCTAACTTTAGAAAACATTATCAATCATGCAACTGCGATACATTCACAGAACAAAAACATCTCTTCGAGTCATCCAAGCTGACAGAACACTCTCAAATCCCATCCATCATATGAATATGTGCTTAAACAGAGACAGGCCCTGCTCCTGGACATCAATAGGCGCATATACACATTACATACACACACACACACACCCTACCGACTTACAAGTGCACAAAAAGTGTATTGAAAGCAGCCAGAGTTCATACACTTCACCGACACACACAGTCTCTCAGGTTTCTCTCTCTCTGATTCTCTCTATGTATAAAGGGGCTTAGTCACGCCAGGTTGCTTCAGAGGAAATGACATTTCACTGCGCCGGGCGGCAGCTTAGACACGCAGTCCAAGCCCCATCAGCTCTCTCCTCCTGCGCTGAAAGAGCCGGAATAACGCAGCCCGTTTCACGGGGGCCAGCACGAATCAGCCAGGAAGATCGGATTAAAGGTCCCTTTAGAGCTGGACCGATACCGACAGTACCTCAGATAACATTTAAGAAAGGTCCTATCAGACAAGCCCAGAATCCTGATCACATTTCACACAAACTGAGCACTGCTCCGGAGTGAAACATCATATTTGGGTGGGGGATCAAAAGGAATGTATTTGAATTCCTCAATTACGTTACATCCAAAGCTAAAATACTTGGACACCTGGATATAGTTTGAATTAGGGCTGCACAATATTGGAAAAAATCTAAAATTGCGATATTTTTTTGTTTCATAAATAGAATTTCACTACATTAGTTGAATTTGCAAAATTTGATTGGGAAGATTCTGTAGGGGAGTGCATATGAATAAAACATAAGAAAGTCTGCAAGAAATAATAAAACCAATAAAGAAAAAAATTCAATAAACTGTTTTTATTGTTTTCCGTGTAGTGAAACTATATTCAGACATACAGCAATTGAAGAATCAAATGTAAAATATAATACTGCATAGTCTTCCAATTTTATAAACAATTTAATAAAATTGATTGTTTATTGCAAGTTACAAACAGTTAGTTCTTAAGCATGAATGCTTTTAAAATCCTTAGTCACAAGCTTAAAAAAACACTTGTGAAATGATCAATTATAATCCAGACTCAACATTGCATGTACTTGCGATGTGAATATTGTGAATGATCACATTGTGATATCAATCCTGAAACGATATACTGTGCAGACATACTTAAAATGGAGAATTTTTTTCAATGGCCATGAAGAAAAAAGGTCAATATGCATGGACCTTAAAAAGTTTAAACTCAAAAATATATGTAAATTAAGTTTATATAAGCAAACTTTGAGTTTAACATGGACAAACTGAGCTGCTGTAGGTAACATTTTTTACATACATTTTTAACCCATTAGTTTGGTTCGTCAAACTTGACCCAAATTTGACCCAAAAAACAACCCAGCGTTTCTAGAACGTAGTGTTTTATTTTAATAAACTGGAAAGAAATTAACATTCTTTTTCATGCTTTAAATTGGTCAAAAATTACTTGATTTGATTATTATGCCTTATTATTATGATTTGATTATGAAAAATTATGTCTCAGAAACATACTGTTTGATCAATTAAACACAGATTGGATAAGAAAATAATGCCTCTATATTTGTCAATTAGATAATAAATTGATATTGTATGTTCATCATGTATTAGTATTGTGATTCTTGAAGTGACTGTCTTCTTGAAGTGGCTGTGTATGGAGATTTAGGTTCACTGTTTCACACTCCTGCTTTGAACTGCATATAGAATGACTTGTCTCAAGTGACAAATATGTCAATGGTCTCTGTTCTATTGAGTGAAGCAGCCTCCGTAGGGATTCAGACTGTGACTAAATGGTCATATTTAGAGACTTTTTCCTTGACACTGCTAAGTTTGGCTAGCAGTTGTGCCGATTTGCCTGTCTGACAGCATTGCTATTCACTTCCATATAATATTTTTTAATGGCAAATGCACCAAAAGTGGGATAAACAGATCACAGCACAGACCATTTATTATAGTAGTTCAGCTCAAAAGAAAAGAGTATGTAAGTGCATTTCACAACACTGACCAGATGCACATCGTGACCACACTCTATACCAAAACTCATGCTCCAGTTATTCTCAGCTCAAGCTACTGTCATATAAGAATTTCTCAGTCAAAAGTTAGATTATAAATATTATATGGATAGCACTACCAAATTAGGTGCTTCTGCCACCAGCTGTAGAACTCAGAGATACTGGTATTAAATATTAGTCTGGAGCCAGGGATATCCTTAAAATAAAATGGCATATTTTCATTTCTGTACGTCTATTTAATTAGAAAAGCATCTGTCAGTAATACAGTTGAAATGGGGGAAATTTTTGAATAATTTTCTTGCAAGTAAATTTAAACTTCCTTAAAACTTTCTGCTCACTCTCCTAAAATTTCAGAAAGGGACTATAGAGATTCTATTTTTAAAAAATGGTGCCACACATCCCAGGTGCCAATGCCTGTCCATGTTATGTAGTCTTTTCACATTTCCAAGTTTCTCAGCAGCGGAAGTCATCTAAGTTGGGTAAACTTGAAGAACAGTGACTAAGAGAGTACCACAAATAAAACATTTTTGCATTCCAATTTGCTTAAATACAGTAGCAAAAGAAAAACTTCACGATTGTGTTTTCCAATAACAGCAGAGGAAAAAACTAAATTTCATCTACTGTCCCAGGCAAGGGGCATAACTGCATTAGAAAGTGTTTTGTTTTGTTTTTGTAATTTATTGCAACAATGATGTAATAAAAATAATAATTTTATAAAATGTACATATGTGCAAAATATTAAACATAGTTAATTAAATTATTAATATTAAAAACTTAAACAAGGATTTAAAATGTGAAAATGGTCTATTTACAATTATTTGATTTATTTGTTCCTAACTACACTATCATGAAAACATTACATACAGAATGGACAAAAAAATGTTTCTGCCACATAAATATATTTCAGAGTGAAGATGCCATAAGACATAGACTAACAATTATAAAATATTCATAATGTTATATCAAATAGCTCAGATTTCATGAAACTTTGATCTAAGCACATTCTGTATGTAGAATGAATTACTGTTGGTAATCATTAACAATAATTCATGGTTAATTATTATGAACAGTTGTTGATATGTTGTTTTATAAAGCGGTTTTATTTTTTATTTAATATAAATAATGGCTTACAACTCAAATCCCAGCACACACTATACTTACAGTAAGTGGCATCTGACATTCTAGGACAGAACATCCAGTAACATTAATATAACGCAACAAACATTAAACGTATTTCTAAATTTGAAAACATATTAGTTAGCTTGGTTATTTCAATATCATAGTTATTTATACGTTTAATCTGAATCATAACAGATACATCTAGCGTATGTTAATATCATGAACTCCACCGCCAACTATAAAATATAATACAAAAATACCAAGACACTACTTCAGAGTAAAGGAGTTTTTTATCTTTCAGTTTTTGCTCCTGTCACCCTGAATGTGTGCATTAGATTCAATTTCACATACTAGTAGAGCCTCACAAGCATCAGTGAAGATGTGCATTGAGCACATATATGAAACAACTCTCAAAAGTCATTAGGAATAACAAAGGGATTTAGCGAAATGTAAAAGTATCAATAAAGCAGTCAAAATGAATTAAAAGCTGATTAGACAGCTTAAATATTGAAGCTAAAATTATTCAAATCCTGTTTACTGTATGACTAAAGTCAGCAAACAACAAAGCTTAAACAATGCTTTATAGCTCTCAGCTAATTAATACTGAGGCAGCAGCCGATAAAAGGCCGTCTCAGAATCACTTACGGCGTTGAAAAACAAAGGCTTATGCACCTCCATCATTTAGCAGCTAATGAATTGGCCGGTAAATGCCTCCTGCAAGACAGGCTATATTTAGAACAAACAACTCCTAAGTCTAACAGAAGATGCACTTTGTAGAAGTGATCTGGGGGATTAAACACACTAGTATACAATAACAGAGAACCAGATATAGTCTCATACTAAAAACATTTACAGTGTTTCCTAAATCCATAGTGCCCCCTTGTGGCCTTAAACGCAAACCATACTTGTTTTTACTCATTTAATAATACATTTTATTTTTTATAATATAGATTTTTTTTATTCAGTAATAAGAACCACAAGCCTAACATCAAAAAAACACAAAAACAGCAGATTAAAATGAAGGATTTAAGGACTTCACACCTGGCTTGATGCTGGTAAAGAAATCTCTGTCAGTGAAAATGGGTAAAAAAATAATAATAGTATTAATATATTTAAAAATATTTAAAATAATAGTATATTTTAATAACCCTATACATCCTATCAATGTGTAACCTTTTGATTTAATTTACATTGTATACTAATAGAAGATAACTAAATTCCATATAATAATTTATTAAAAATTATTCAAACCAAAACTGTAACATTTTTGCAGACTTTCAAATGAATTCCAGTTTACATAAATAATTCAAGCTCCAGATTGGCATTACATCACTGGCTGAAGGTAAGATCAGATGAGATCTAAATAAAGCTCCGTCTCCATTTCAGTATCCACGAGACCACAGGAGCCTTAAGTTAAAGATAGGCATAGAACAGGGATCTAGACAGGAGGAATACAGGGTGGGGTTAATCACTGAAACACTCTGCACGTTTTAGACACGATGGTCATCAAGAGGAATATAACTAAATCACTCAAGTGTTCCCACTTTAAACCAAATGTCTAATTCCCTGACATTCTCCGACTAAAAAACTGTATTTCCATGACTTCTAATGAATGGAAAACAGGTTGATGTTGTCCTTATACATTAATCATATAACATTGAATAATATGCTAAAATAATAAAATAAATATAATTTTGCATGACTTCAATAGACACTTTGTGAAGATCAACAATGGGTAATTTAGCTCAGTTATTTTTTTGGCTGTGGCTATGAAGTGCTTCTTCTCCTATACTTGATAGCTCAAAAAGTAATTGTTTTACAAAATGTATACTGTATTTAGCTTTTTTGTGACTGCTTTTTTAAAACCCAGCTCTTAAGATTTACATTATCCTAAGCAAGCGAGAAACAGTGTGATATAAAAACATGATAAAGAACATTTTTATTTAATAAATGAAAACTAAAATTTAAAATGACATCCCTAATATTTAGCCATAGGAAGATAACCATTTTCAACATGGTTTGGAAAATTCTAAATTTTAAAACTGCCAAAATTATATATGTACGTTTTTATTAAATTTTTTCTTAGTTTTTTAGGGCAACAGTGTCCCCAGCAGAAAAGATATCCAAAGATGCTGCTTTAAATTGTAAAGAAATTACCTGACATGTTATATATATTATAATATAATATTATAAATGTTTCTTAAAATAAAATGTTTTGTGTTCAAAGGAGAAAATATGTTTTTGTTTTTTTACCCAGACATTTAAAAAGAATATATTTTAGAGCAGTAATCACAATACCATGAAGCCATGATATTTTTATCCAAGGTTATCATACCGTCAGAATTATGTACCGGCCCATGTTGATATTACATAACTTGAAAAAATTGAAATCCTTGATATTCAATATCTAATATCTAAGCCTTCTTCAATTCCGTAACATTCCTGAAATTCCATGACCCATGGACACCCTGTCAATTCCAAATCCAGGAAAGGTGTACATGAAAATTTACTACTTCAGAAAATAGGTTTGAACAAAAGCTCAAGCATAAACAATAACTTGATTAAACTTTTTTTCAACTATAGTGAAACCACAAATGCAAACTGTCTGCAGTACTAATAGCAGACCACCAGATGTCATTGAAAGCAAAGCTCAACCTAAACCACAGCAAATTACAAAAACTAAACATAACGTAAAACTCCCTCAAAGGAACAACCCAGTTTTGTATGACAACAATGACTCAGCTGTGCTCAAACATATACATGCTGAAGTTACATAATATCTGAAGTCAAAGTCAAGTTAGCGTGTGTAAATGGGTACATTTGTGTGTCTGCTACAGGGGAACACTGGTATTTCAAATCTGATTATTACTGTTTAAAATCCTCTTGGTCACTGGACATCATGAATCACTGCGCAAAAACATCACAGCCTGGATCAAACGCTGGAATGTTAAGTAGGGTTGTTAGTCGATCAGAAACTTTGGAAACAGCTGAGACAGAAGAGGAGCTGTTCTCAGAGCGCCAAGACCTAGAAACAAGACTCCTGCAGAGTCACGAGTAACAGCAACAGAGGCTAATCCTTAATTAGCAAGGAGATAATTAGCAGGATAAGGACAGAGAGATCCTGACACACACAGGCACACAAAGAAACCGGCAAACTGAATTTTCTGGGACTTATACAAACTATAATCTTAGCAAATCTACAATACAGCTGCATGTATAAAGTAGAAATAGTTTTGGTGTGGTTAGAGATCTGGGGCCTCATGTATCAACGCTGCGTACGCACAAAAACTTTGCGTACGCCAGGTTTCACGCTCAGAATCGCTCACGTTTGGATTTACTAACAATGAACTGAACGTGGGAATGTGCGCAACTTCACGGCAGCTTTCTGGCAGGCGTACGCACATTTTTTGTGCGTGTCTGTTTTATTTCCATTGGCGACTCCTAGAGGCAGTTGTGTTAAATTGCTCTCTACAAAGTGTCTGAGCCTTGCAATGGCAGTTGTATGAGGCGGGTTCAGCAGGTATATAAGGTTTCCATACCATACAGTTGACCAGCTAAACATTAAAGCACAATTTGCAGCGCTCGCCTGTTTTCCCAATGTAATCTGAGCGATCTACCGCATGCACATTGCTATAAAGACACTATCTGAAGATGAATTTGCATGCGTGAATCAGTAACATTTCCATTCAATATTATTATATCTGTAAAATGTTGCTGCACCCTGAACAGTCTCAGTGGCGTAGCTCGTAAGACACATGTGAACATGTTTTGACACGTTCGAGCATGAACTCGGCTCGAATCCAGCGTCTGGTGAACTCTTTCTTCTTTTTTCCCCCCGCTACATATCAGATTTTGCCTACTATTTATCACGAGAAAGACTAGTAGGAATCATTAATAAGTTTGTGCATCATATTTTATTTGCACATTTATTGAATGGAAATGTTTCTGATTCACGCATGCAAATTCATCTTCAGATAGTGTCTTTATAGCAATGTGCGTGCAGTAGATCGCTCAGATTACATTGGGAAAACAGGCGACCGCTGCAAATTGTGCTTTAATGTTTAGCTGGTCAACTGTATGGTATGGAAATCTTACATACCTATCTGAAGATGAATTTGCATGCGTGAATCAGAAACATTTCCATTCAATAAATGTGCAAATAAAATATGATGCTTATTGATATGAACTTATTAATGATTCCTACTTGTCTTTCTCGTGATAAATAGTTGACAAAATCTGATATGTAGCGGGGGAAAAAACAAGAAAGAGTTCATCAGACGCTGGATTCGAGCCGAGTTCATGCTCGAACGTATCAATTCCTGAACACATGGGTCTTACGAGTAGCGCCACTGTGACTGTTAATCATCCTGCAACATTTTACAGATATAAACCACAATATTTCTTTTTTCAATGCACTCAGTGCGATGTTCAGACCCAACTGTGTTAACCGCATCAGCTAAACTCTCCCGCTCTATTTATTTCTTTTATTGTTAATTCCGGAGAACAAACTTGCAAATAACACCGCTTTTCTCCGGCCTACCTCTGAAAGCACCTCCAATTCACATTCTGTTCAAAGTTTCTCTTTTTGCTTGCTTTTGCCATTGCTTTTTCGTTGGGTTTTTCCATTAGCATAGTCATTAGCATATTCATACGGGGGAGGAGTCAGGGAGGGGTTTTGTGCTCGTGCATGTTGCGCTCAGTTTCACGTTCATTCAGATGTACAAAAGAATATGCGTGAGATTCGGCGTACGCAGTGTTTCATACATCTGAAATTTTTTCTGCGTACGCACATTTACAGCTTTGTGCGTACGCAATGTTTTAGTAAGATTTCCACGCAAGTCCTCGTACATGAGGCCCCTGAAGTACTGATTTATTTTAAATCAATTTAAAGGTGCTGTATGTAAGTTTTTGACTCTAAATCATAATCATCTCTAAATTATAAAAATGTAATATCATGTTTGCAGATATTTAAAAAAACATGCTAAGTGAATATACTTGTTTATTTGGAAAACAATGTTGAAGTCAGATATTCTGCTTTGAGAATGTCTGTTACATGGAGCATCTATCTTTGTTTTGGTTCTTTTACCACCCCCAATGCCAGTTTAGCCAATTATATTTCAGGACCCCGGGTTGCCTTGTTGGAAAACGCCATATTTCATTTATTCATTCATTCAGAAAGGCTTCCAAAGAATGCTCCATTTAATATGGAAAAAATTCCTTCCATACCGTGGCCTTGCTTTTATATAGAACACCATTTAAATCAGCCTCAATTTAAAAATCGACCTGCTCCATTTGGTCCTCAATCTGGCAACCTGTGCTTGCGTTTGTTTTGATCCAGGAACGCAATACCAAGTTCAACCACTGAGTGTCAAACATACAAACTGCACCTTTAAGTTACTTCTAATTATAGTTAGTAATAGTAGTAGAAGTAGCAGCAGTAAGTTGAAAACAATTTTACTAAAATTTATGGGGTTTTTTTTTTCTTGCTAACAATATTGTTGCTATTACTCAAAATGTTACTATTATTTGAGTATGTACATTAACATTATCATAACAATTATTATTGTTATTCATTAGTATCATTTATAATTTCAACTGTTATAACCTGTCTTTTCAGATTCACTATATAATTTCTTTTTTTATTTAATATGTTCACTGTACTTTGAAGCTTTCAGATCAATGCATCTCATGTCAATAAGTACTGCTTTTTATTTTGTTGTACATAACCTCAACACTCTGCAATCTTATTCTGGATGTATGTGTGTACTCACGACGCTGTTGAGGTCTGACTCAAAACTGCTGCAGTGGTGCATGTGTGTGTTGTGTCCCAGTGGCTCCATGCCCTCCTCATCCCACATGTATGTCCCTCCAGAGCTATTAGAGGGTGAGAGCTCCAAAGAAGAGACTGCATGACGGTCCACTTCAGGGGACATGAGCGGTGGACCACGTAGTGGAGCACTCTGTAAATCTGCCTTACCACCTAAAAATTAAACACACATCAGGATCTACATGCTTACCACAAGGGTTATCAGCCACTATATCTCAAATGGACCACTGAAAGCATGAATTCCAATAATAAAGAATCAGAACACCCTTTTCTGCCATGCTTCACTTAAGATTTAAATGTTTACATGACATTGAACTGGTTGACCCTGATAAATGGCAGAAATGAAAGTTATGTTTAGCAATACCTGCCAGCCCAATCCCAGCCCAGTCCATGGTCTCATTCAAAAAGCTCTGCATGCGTATCCGGGTGGCTGTGGCAACAGGATTTTTGTTCTGCTGGATGCCATTCTGGGACTGGTCCCCTAGGTTTTCAAAGTCATCTAGGAACTCCTCACTGGTGTCATTCCTCTCCAGAGAAGATGCCGAGGAGAGAGACATATCCTCCGCACCCTCCCCAGTGTAGTGAAGGGTCCCATTCAGACTCGGCTCTGTCACAGCCTCCTCTGGGGAATCAGTGAAAGCTGAAACCTTGTCACAAACACAGAATGAAGGAAAAGATTATGTATTTATTAATTTAACTTCAGTTTAGTCATGTTTAAAATTCAGCATTGTTATTAACAGCTATGCAAATATTATTATTGATTAGAACAAGAACTCACAACACAGAATAGTATTTTTATATAATTATCTACAAAATAATTTAAAAATTTGACAACAATAACAAATTGGACTTTATGAAAACATAATACTTGTATAATACATACATTTTATTATATTATTGTTATTTTTAGTATTATTACTATTAGTAGTAGTAGTATGATTAGTAATAGTAGTAGTAGTAGTAGGGTTGTAACTAGTAGTAGTAGGGTTGTAACTAATAGTTGTAGTAGTAGTAGTAGTAGTAGTAGGATTGTAACTAGTATTATTATTATCAGTAGTAGTAATAGTACTAGTAGTAGTAGTAGTTAGTAATATAGTTGTTGTAGTAGTAGTAGTAGTAGTAGTAACAGTAGTAGTAGTAAAAGGGTTGTAACTAATAGTAGGAGGAGTATTATTATTATTAGTAGTAGTAGTAGTAGTAGTAGTAGTAGTAGTAGTAGTAGTAGTAGGGTTGTAACTAGTAATAGTAGTAGAAGTGGTAGTGGTAATAGTAGTAGGGTTGTAACTAGTAGTAGTAGAAGTAGTATTAGTAGGGTTATAACTAGTAGTAGTGGTATTATTATTATTATTAGTAGTAGTAGTAGTAGTAGGGTTGTAACTAGCAGTAGTAGCAGGTTTATCTAGTATTATTATTAGTAGTATAGTAGTGGTAGTAATAGTAGTCGTAGTAGTAGTATGATGATTGTAACTAGTAGTAGTAGTAGTAGTACTAGTAATAGTAGCAGTAGTAATACGGTTGTAACTAGTATTATTTTATTTTTATTATTATTATTGGTAGTAGTAGTAGTAGTAAGCTTGTACCTAGTAGTAGTAGTAGTATTAGTAGTAGTATTGTTGTAAAAAGTATCAACCTTGGTACCAATCGATACTGAAATTTTAAAAATCCATTTCCTGCTAATATTTTAGCACTGTTGAGCATGTTCTTAAATACTGCTGATTGGCAATCGTGTTCACAAGCTCAACAGATTAACAGATAGGCTGATTGACTTGTAGGTCATCGCTTTACCACTGTTCATCAAGCACAAACTTAAAAATCTTGGATGAGAATGCCTGTGCTCAATTGTTAGCAGGAAATGTCAGTATCGATTTGTACCAACTTCGATATTTTTGACAACCCTAATTATTAATACAGCTGCAAACAGCAATTAAGGAGCCAAAAAGTCAGAGACAGAATGAGCAAAGCATCCAGAGGCAGAATAAGCCCCAGGGTCTAAAAAGCAACAAGTTTAGTAAGAAACTTCAGACTAAGTGAGTTTTTAATACATTTTAGAAATGTTTCACTTAAAATATTAGAAAATTATGAAAACAATTAACATATGAAGGATTTATTGATTTATAACTTGACCAATAGGTGGCAGAGTCATGAATTTATTGTTTTGTGGTCAGTGTTAGGTGACAATAGGAACATAAAGTTTGGTGTCAATATAAACATTACAGAGAGAGAGAGAGTCTCAGATGCAGATTATACCAGCACATTTAGTTGTCATAGTAAATACCCAGAGTCGGACACTTACGTTTTCTGTGGCACAGTGGAGCTGCTCTGGAGTGAGAGGAGGAGTTATAATGTCACTTTCCACAGGGCTTCTCCTAACCACTGGAGGGCACTGCTGTTTGGCAGCAATTGGTCGACTTAGCCTGTAGGCTTGTAACGAGGGTTTTGTCAGCATAGAGTTAGGTAAAAGCTGCCTTTTTGTGGAATTAGGCGGCGTTAAGCAGTCTGAAGAGGGAGTCCCAGCAGGTAGTCTATCTGTTAAGCCCTTTCCAAATCCCAGGCCCCCAAAACCAAGCATTGGTCGGCCTTTGCTGAGGATCAGTGGAGATTTGAGTCCAAGTGTTCGTGGAGGACGCAGCTGGGTATTAGCTAGTGGCTTGGCTAGCTCCACAGCCTTGTTGAAGGAGAAGGAGCGTGTCATGGGAGCGGATGTTGGCGATGGTAATTGTTTAAAGTGGGTGAAGCTCTGAGAGCGCACCATGTGGTCAGGCAGGACCGAATGTTTTGAGAGGCTGTCGTTGGATTGAGATAAGCTAGAGGTGCTTCGCGTAGAGCTAGAATTTGTCCTCGGTCGCTGAAGCCCTGAAGAGATGGCTTGGCCTGGTGAAGACCCCAGAAATGCAGTTCCATTTTGAGTTGGCCTTTGTTGGGATATGTCCTGACTTTTAGAGGTTGTCAAGATCTGAGAGTGTTTGGGCTTTGGTTTAGGACTTTGGATGGATTTAGAGGATTTGGGTACAGGTTTGGGGCTTCCACTGGATAATGACGAGGCCGACCTGCGCACTTTAGATGCAGGAGTAGAAGGGCTTTTTAACTCCTTACTTCCTGGAGACTGTTGAGATCGAGCTTCT
This sequence comes from Danio rerio, assembly GCF_052040795.2. NCBI lineage: Eukaryota > Metazoa > Chordata > Actinopteri > Cypriniformes > Danionidae > Danio > Danio rerio. Next base: position 27,913,033 of record NC_141037.1, read on the forward strand.
TTCTTCCCTTCTGGTATTGTGCCCTCTACTAAGTTTAAAGGGTCCAATGACCCACCATTTTCCTTTCTCCATTTCATGGAAAAGGAGGAGGCTCTGACTACTCCATTTGGCCTGACAGGGGGATTCTTACCCTCTTGTGTGACCACAATCTGGGCTGTGCCATTGGGAAGGGATGAAGGGGTACCACTGACAGGACGGGCACCAAATTTTGGCAGTCTGGACACCATGGGGGACTTATTGAGGACCTTCTGTTCCATCAGCATATGGCAGAGTCATGGATGAACACTAAAGAGACACCTAAAAAGAAAAGAGAAAGACTTTTTACATTTACTGGTCATTTACATTAAATTATCCTATAATGTGATTAAACTAAAATAGTGTGTGTTGATGTATTAATGAGATACTACATGCTATGAAAAATCAGCTCAAGAGCATGAAAAGTAAACAAAAACATATGAGATGGAAAGCTGATTTACAAGGTGTTATATTTGTATTTTGATACATGCACTGCATTGTTCTCTTTTAGGGTTAAAGGAAGCAACAGAAAATTGCCACAAAAAAAGGTCTCACAGTGTTCCTTCCACTGTATTTCCCGTAGTACATCCTCTCAACCTTTTATTTAAAAAAATGGCCTAATAACAGACCACTGATGTAACTAACAAAAGCAAGAAAAGAGGTGGCTGAGTTTTTTCTCTATTTATCTATTCATTTATTTATCTATTAACTTTTGGTTTCCCAGAGATGCGTTGCGGCTGGAAGGGCAACAGCTGCGTAAAAACGTGCTGGAGAAGTTAGCAGTTCATTTTGCTTTTCAACCCCAGATTAATAAAGAGACTAAGCTGTCAAGAAAATGAATGAATATTAACTTCTGAATGGAATAACCCTTCTACAGTCCTTTGATGATCTGACTGGAAAGTTTCACAGCATATGACATAACAGCTAATTTGGATCAGGATAGAGGATGTGTTTAAACGGCTAAGGATTGAAGCGCATGTGTCTTAAAGTTTACTGTCCTCCTCGTGCTTGATCATGTGTTGGTGGCATTGATGTCACTGCACAAAATAAAACATTATAACATGTTTTAAAACATGTTCTGCAGAAATACAGACTGGGGCCACAATTAAAAATTGACCAACTTTTTATTACTGAAATCTGTCTGTTGACTATAAGAACTACAACAATGCACTGGTTTGAGTTAAATTTCTTACTCTTGCATCATATAATATTTTTTTTAATAACTACAAGTTTGATTTAATGACTGGTAAGAAATCAATAAGAGTTAAATAAATAGTTCTGAAGTATTCATGCTGTAAATAAAATGTATATGCACATACTGTACACACACACACAGACACACACACAATGTTCACGTAGTGTAGGTTGCAAAACAAGGAGAGGCAATGTTAGGGTAGAGAGCATCAGGAAGAAAAAGGGGAAAGTTTTCACTTCACTCTTTTCCATATTGATTTTTTCTGTGAATTACGTCCAAGGCTCAAAGGAAACCAAAACAAGTAAATTTGAGAAAGGGGAGGGGAGTTCTGGGCTAAAAGCCAAATCCTGTTCAGCTGAATGGTGCCTCTATGACGTTCCACTTCATTCTGTCCTAATCTGGTTTTATTCTCAGAAATCAGTTTCGTTCATTCTTTTACACAAGCCTTGGTTTAAAGGAAATATTCATTAGGTACTAAAAGAAAACTAAATACAACATCATATATTAATTCATCAGAGCATCAAGATTTGAATGAAGGGCTGGACTGTTGTTTATGACACAAATGTGAAGCGTGCGTAAAAAAAAAAAAAAAAAGCAATGGAGGAATACAAGGGTGCATGCAGTGATCTTTATTCACACACTGACCCACATTCTGTGATGAGAGATTATACTAGTAGTCACACGAGACAGAGAGAAAGAGAGAGAGAGAGAGAGAGAGAGAGAGAGAGACTGACAGGCTTTATAATCCTCTTCATTCTGCCAAATCAGGTCAGCCATAACAGATCTCCCAAAGCCTACCCCAGCCCAACACCAGCAGTTATTTTCACATTTTTGCCAAAACACACAGAAATATGACTGATCTTTATTTAATACTAATTACTGTAAATGATAATAAATACCTGACAAGTACTTACTGTATCAATGCAGAGTATTATATAGATTTTTTATGTCTTTGTGTGAATGTGCAGACTTCTGATTCACTGGTCTTTACAGAGAGATAACCTGAATATCAAAGTGCAGTAAACAATATAATTGTTTGCCTTACAAAACAGTGTATTTATACTCATTAAAAATTCAATAGTTTTCAATATTAAGCAACATTATAAGCTCTTTTTTACAGCTATACCTGGAGGCAAATAATAGAAATAAAAACAAGTTTCTTGCACCAAATGAGCATATTAATATGATTTTTAAAGGGATAATATGACACTGAAATGCATAAAGAAAACTTATTTTATATCATGATAAAATCACATTATTACAGTTATTATTGTAGCTCTAATCAAATACATTGGGAAAGCACAACACCTTTGTTAAAAACCTGGTAGTGTATGTTTGATTATAGTAAAACATACTTTAAACATTAATATTGTATGCTTAATTTCAATATCTAAAAGCTAATGTTCATATGGTGCTGTTGTTTCAAATTGGATATGATCGTTCATGTTTCATGAGAGTACACTAGTGTTTCTGCCTTTTTAAATGATTTTTAAATTAAACATTTCAGAGCTAGTTGATTTGGTTCAACATTACACATTACATTGGTTCAAAGCTTTGAAGACTTTATTGAAAGATTTTAGGAAAGAAGACAGAATGCATACCGGCATAAATCTGCATAAACATAAAATACATTCAAAGGGCAAAGGAGCGTAATTGCTGAAGCCTGAGGTCAGATGATGTCATACATGAGGTTACTATGGCAACGCTCCAGACCATCTGTCAACTGGTTCCTTCCCACACAAAACTCACTCGACTAGAATGAAAAAGTCACAGAAAAAAACTCTGCATCTTTTACCTGCATCTCAAAACCCACCCACATGCAGTATACACACATCGGCAGACATCATTCTAATTCCAAAAGACATGCAGACGAGTTCTGTGGGTAACTAGAACCAAAGAAAAAAGGAGTCACTTCAAATCAAACACAGCAGGATGTGATGTGATGTCTAAATGTGATTTTAAATGGACCTCAGGTCTCAGTGAAAAACCCCTCCCAATGGCTTTAGATAAACTATCACATTGTTGTTGCTGCTGTTGTAAACAACTAATGACAAAGAAGTTCCAAAATCTAACAAGTTACACCAAAATCATCTCAAATTAGGACATTCTTTGTATTACAGATATCCTAAACGTATACAGTAGAATACACATGGTAACAAAGGCTAATGCATCTTATAATACAATTCTATTTAATGTAGAGGTGGTGATTTTGAGTTTAAATATTAGCAAATGGCATAATTAAGCTCACAACAAGGCAATAGTGACAATGATAACAAAAACAATTGAGCTGACCACCGTAACACAGAACATATCACTATTCCTAAAGGACTAATTCAAACAGAAAGTGTTTTCCCACTGAAAAACCATGTAATTGAATGGAAAAAGCTCAAGGTTATGAGGCGTGGGTTGAACCTTTTTTAATGATGTGCGAAATGATGCAAAACAAACAACCCTCACACCCATCAACCACACGTTTGTATATAGCCATGTGGAAAAGCTTGCAAACCCCATTGAATTTCATGCTTCTCAGTATAAGAACATAGCAAAAAACTATATAGTCCCTGGCAGGTCTTCAAAATTGGAAGATAAAACAACCCAGATGAACAACATCACATGACAACTCACACCATGTCATTATTTATTTACAGCAACAAAAAAGCCAAAGAGAAAAGCCACATAGGACACCCTATGATTCAGATGATCCACTTTTAGCAGTATTTACTTAAAGTAATCGTTTTCTGTGTGACTTTCTCAGCCTCTCAGATTATTCTGGAGGAGTTTTTTGCACAGCTCTTAGCTCAGCATTTCAGCCAAGATGACCCAGGAGTATTCCACCTTGATATATTTTTAGCTGTTTGGGATCATTGTCTTGTTGCATGAACTAATTTTGCTTTAGCTGTTGGACGGACATTGTGTTAACATACACCTCCAGACCAACATACTGCTAAAACTATTGAAATTAGCAATGTTTGACTCGTGACCTAAACCTAATTTGCTAATGCTGAATGTTGCTGTTACTTTTTGTTAATTTCCCAAATTTTTATGTTTATGTCCTGATATGAAATGAATTGTATATAGACCTCCGAGACAGGAATGCGGCCTCCATCCATAAGTGAAAGATGTTTGGAACCACCAGGACTCTTCCTAGAGCTGGCTAGACATCTAAGCTGAGTGATCAGGGGAGAAGGGCCTTAGTCAAGGAGGTCATCAATAACCCAATGGTCACTCTGTCTGAGCTCCAGCATTCTTCTGTGGAGAGAAGAGAAGCTTACAAAAGGACAACCATCTGTGCAGCAATCCACCAATCAGTTCTGTATGGTAGAGTGGCCAGACGAAAGACTCCCCAGCTGGAATTTGCCAAAAGGCATCTAAAGGACTCTCAGAACATAGGAAACAAAATACTCTGGTCTGAGGAGACTAAAATTGAACTCTTTGGAGGGAATGCCAGGTGTTACGTTTGGAGGAAACCAGGCACCGCTCATCACCAGGCTAATACCATCCCAACAGTAAAGCACGATGGTGGCAGCATCATGCTGTGGGGATGTTTTTTTAGCTTCAGGAATTGGAAGACTAGTCATAATAGGGGGGAAGATGAATGCAGCAATGAGCAGAGACATCCTGAATAAAAACCTGCTTCAGAGTGCTCTTGACTTCAGACTGGGGCGATGGTTCATCTTCCGGCAGGACAATGACCCAAAGCACACTGCCAAATTATCAATGGAGTGGCTTCACAAGAACTCTGTGAATGTCCTTGAATGGCCCAGACAGAGCCCAGATCTAAATCCTATTGAACATCTTTGGAGAGATCTGAAAATGGCTGAACAATATTGCTTACCATCCAACCTGATAGAACTTAAGAGGTACTGCAAAGAGGAATGGGCAAAAATTTCCAAAGACAGGTGTGCCAAGCTTGTGGTATCATATTCAAAAAGACTTGAGGCTGTAATTGCTGCCAAAGGTGCATCAACAAATATTGAGCAAAGGCTGTGAATACTTCTGTACATGTGATTTTTCAGGTTTTGTATTTTTAATATATTTGCAACAATTCCAAAAACTCTTTTTCACATTGTCATTATGATGTTTTGTGTGTAGAATGTTGAGAAATAATGAATTTAATCCATTTTGGAATAAGGCTGTAACAAAAAAATGTGGAAAAAGTGAAGCACTATGAACACTTTCCAGATGCACCGTATGTAACATTTTTCGTTCAGGATGTATAAGTCAGTGCCTTAATATTTCATGCACCTTTTTTGTAAAAATGTATCTATTTAATCTCCCGACTGACAGTATAAATTTAAACAAACTACGGTTTGCAAGTTTTAGAAAGTAAATTGAATGTTACTTGAATCTTTTGGTACTTAAACTCAATAAATGAACCTTTTAAATATAAGGATTTAATCTTGAATCAGTCAAGCATTCGAAAAAAGAAAGCCACCACATCACACATAGCTCTAAAAAGTCTGTAGTAAACGCTCTGAAAAAATAGTTTTAGAAACCATTTATTTTGTGTATGTGTATTTTGGGTTAAGGGGTTGAGAAAGAACAAGCTGACCACTCTTTTATATATCTGAGGCAGCTAAACAGCAAACATAATGTGTGTGTGTGTATGTGCACAGCATGCGATGGCCCGACACTAAAATCAATTAGACTTTCTGTCTGACTGCTTCTCGGTAGTGAATCTGCCTGTCCTTATTGATGGAGGTGATTCAAAAGTGCTTATTGCTGCAGAGCACATGGTACGAAGTAAGCTGCTGTTTGACATTGCTGCTTGTTTTCTATCTTCAGCTCAGCCGGCCTCAGGTGTGCACAGGTATGGATTTGTCACAGAGAGCAGCTTACTGAGATAAGGCAGATCTGCTTGAGGGCTGGATTAAATGCATTACAGTCCAACTAAACACAGACAACAGTCTTTGAGGTGTGTCCAAATGGGCTCTCCATCTGACAATATTTCTCAATAGTATTTCTTTGCTTTGGGTCACTGTAAGCTCAGACTAACACAGTAAAGCCAATTTTCTCCTACGCACTGTGTGTTTATTCCAGACAGAGACATATTCAAGCACCCAGACAAACATTCACAGTTAAATGTCTACAGAACAATGGTCTCTCGGAGTCAGTTAATAGTTGATGGGTTATGTTTGATTGTAAAATTAAAACATGATAAAATAAAATAAAAATAGATTTAGCATTGATTTCAAGTAAGGATGATTCAATAAGTGATTTTTGCGGCCAATACAGAGTACCGATAAATTGTCATGGTGATTGGCTAATAGAGAGTACAGATTCTGATGCTTCAAGCTTTATAAGGCATAAAGCACATTTTCAGTCCATGTATTAAAAAACCTAAGCTTAAGATACTTAACAATTTAGTGTGAACATGTCATGGTCAGAAGCAAGTTTACAGAACAAAACAGATAAAAACAGATTCTTGAAAAATGGCAAGAAAAATCACTAATAAAGCACTTTGGAAACATTGTAAATCATGGAAGAATTGTCTAAGGTCTAAATGAAGTTTGGAGTGCATATTTGATGCATAAGGAGTTAAATTGCACACCTATAAATCCATTACTTCTTTACTAAAAGGAGATAGGTCCATACTGCTTATTCCAATACATATATTACAATAGATATATTATTAAATATTCAAGTGAAAAAAAATATTTTCCCCGAATATTTCTAGCCAGGATTTAATGAACTTGTAATATTTTTAAAAACAAAAAACATTTAGTTTTGATATGTCAAAAGATTTCAGTTCTTATGTGTTCTCTGCTTGAAAACATACAAACGTTCGAGGTTACAGAAGTAACCCTTCGTTCCCCGAGGAGGGGAACGGAAGTGCCATGAATGGGAGGATTCGGATCAGAAGCCGCTTATCTGGAGAGTATTGAACGGGCCAATGAATGAAATTAATTGGCAGCGTAAGCTTGCGCAGGTGTGCGACATCTGCAATCATCTCAGCATATAAGCACACCTGAAGCCAGCAGACGCCATCCTTTTAAGCTGAAGAGACTTTCAAACAGCTAAGGGACAGTCATTATGGCGACGGAATATGGCACTTCCGTTCCCCTCCTCGGGGAACGAAGGGTTACTTCTGTAACCTCGAACGTTCCCCTTCGGTTGGGGAACTTCAGTGCCATGAATGGGAGAATATGGAAAGCGCCATAATGACTGCACCTTACCAACACCCCCGATGAGGAGATAGTCAAGCAAGCGTGACGCACCCACATCATGGGGGGCGCGGTCCTCCAACGTGTCCCTGGCCCTAATTTATCCTACTTCAACAGAAGTTTTACGGATTTAGATATATTTTTTGGGAAGTCGTGAGCATCTAGATAATTCTAGGAATACGACAGTACGTTGGGAAGCGTGCAATCCCGATAGGGAGGACGCTGCGGAGGCCATCCGTTACCCAAGGGGGGGATAGATGGCAGAATTTACCTATGGACTAGCCCTAAAAAGGGGGAGTACGCATAGCAAAGAGTGGTTAGCGGAGAGGGAAGACACGGGTCCGCCCAGGGGGGGGACTTAACCGTGGCGGAATAAGCATATGGGATCGCCTAGTGGGGATCACGCATAGCAGGCACCTATACCCAAAACGCGGGCTGACCAGCGGGCAGACCTACAACGTAGTGGGCCAGCAAGTGACTCCTCCGCTGAGTCAGTGCTGGGGGCCACGGAGGAATCTGCAGGGCTCACCTGACGGGGAACTTTACTGACAGATAAAAAAGGCGCACGTACCTCCGTGTTAGGGAGAATGGCGCAGCAAGCGTGTTTCAACACCCTACCGAGTTGTCTCCTCAATCACCAAGGGGTTACCTAATACCCTTGAGGAAACCGGCTCCACTCGCAGATTGTAAAACCTTGCAAATGTGTTGGGTGTCGCCCAGCCCGCAGCTCTACAGATGTCTGTTAGAGAGGCGCCGCGTGCATGCGCCCAAGAGGATGCAACGCTCCGAGTGGAGTGTGCACGTACTCCCGGGGGACACGGCTGACCTCGACTCGAATAAGCGAGTGAAATGGCATCCACAATCCAGTGGGATAATCTTTGTTTCGATACGACACTTCCCTGCTGCCGACCGCCATAACAGACAAAGAGCTGCTCAGATGATCTAAAATTCTGAGTACGGTCCACATAAATGCGCAGAGCGCGAACTGGACAAAGTAAAGAAAGGGCTGGGTCTGCCTCCTCCGGGGGCAGCGCTTGCAGGTTCACTACCTGATCTCTAAGGGGGTGGTAGGAACCTTGGGCACATAACCGGGGCGGGGTCTCAGGATAACGTGAGAGTAATCCGGCCCGAATTCCAGGCACGAGTCACTGACCGAAAATGCCTCCAGGTCCCCGACCCTCTTGATGGAGGCCAACGCAACCAGCAGAGCTGTCTTCAGGGACAGAAATCTTAGAGATACTGATTCGAGTGGCTCAAAGGGATCGGATCGCAGACTCGTGAGAACGAGGGCGAGATCCCAAGAGGGCATGAGAGGGGGGCGAGATGGATTAATTCGCCTAGCACCCCTAAGGAACTGGATGACCAGGTTATGCTTTCCCACGGTGCCGCCAGCTACCGCGCTATGATAAGCGGAGATGGCGGCCACGTAAACCTTGAGAGTGGAGGGCGACAGCCTGCTGTCCAACTTCTCTTGAAGGAAAGAGAGCACAACACTAATCTGGCAATTTCGGGGGTCTTCTCTGCGAGAGACGCACCATTCAGTGAATAGACTCCACTTCAGGGCGTAGGCGCGCCTCGTGGAGGGGGCTCTAGCCTGAGTGATGGTATTAACCACCGCAGTCGGTAGGTTACCTAAGTCTTCCTCGCGTCTAGGGACCACACGTGGAGGTTCCAAAGATCGGGGCGAGGGTGCCAGATGGTGCCCTGTCCCTGAGAGAGTAGGTCCTCTCTCAAAGGGATCCGCCAGGGGAGGGCCGTCGCGAGGAGTGAGAGCTCTGATATCCAGGTCCGGTTGGGCCAAAGGGGCGCAACTAGCAGAACCTGTTCCTCGTCCTCCCTGACCTTGCACAGAAACTGCGCGAGCAGGCTCACTGGGGGAAACGCATACTTGCGCATGCCCCGAGGCCAGCTGTGGGCCAGTGCATCCGTGCCGAGAGAGCCCTCGGTCAGGGAAAAAAACAACTGGCAGTGAGCGTTCTCGGGGGAAGCAAACAGATCGATCTGGGCCTCCCCGAATCGCGCCCATATCAGCTGAACAGACTCGGGGTGGAGTCTCCATTCTCCAGGGCGTAACAGCTGTCGTGAGAGCGCATCGGCTGCACGATTGAGCGTGCCTGGGACGTGAATGGCGCGCAGCGATTTCAGCCGCGGGTGACTCCAGAGGAGCAGACGGCGGGCGAGCTGAGACATGCGGCGAGAGCGCATACCCCCCATGCGGTTGATATACGCCGCCGCCGCCGTACTGTCCGTCCTGACCAGCACGTGTTGCCGCTCCAGCACCGGTAAAAAGCGGTGGAGAGCGAGGAACACTGCCAACAGCTCTAGGCGATTGATATGCCAATGCAGCTGGGCACCCTTCCAGAGGCCCGCAGCCGCATGCCCGCGACACACGGCCCCCCAACCCGTGTTGGAAGCGTCTGTTGAAACAACAACATGGCTGGACGCCTGTCCTAGAGGCACACCGGCCTGTAGGAACGAGGGGTCGTTCCAAGGGCTGAGGGCGCGGCGACACAGCGCAGTAACCGAGACCCGGTGTGTGCCCGCGTGCCATGCGCGTCTGGGGACCCGATCGTGAAGCCAGTGCTGAAGTGGTCTCATATGGAGCAACCCGAGCGGCGTGACGGCGGCTGCGGATGCCATATGCCCCAGGAGCCTCTGAAAGAACTTCAGTGGGACCACTAGTTTGCTGTCGAGCTCCCTCAGACAGTTCAGCAACAGGCGAGCGCGTTCCTCGGAGAGGTGCGCTACCATGGTGATCGAGTCCAGCTCCATCCCGAGAAAAGAAATCCTCTGCACGGGGGCGAGTTTGCTCTTTTCTCGGTTGACCTGAAGCCCCAGTAGGCGGAGATGCCGAAGCACCTCGTCCCTGTGCATAATCAATTGCTCCCGCGAGTGGGCTAAAATCAGCCAGTCGTCGAGATAATTGAGTATGCGAATGCCCGCGAGCCGAAGGGGCGCTAGGGCACCCTCCGCGAGTTTGGTGAAGACCCGCGGAGACAGAGAGAGCCCGAAGGGGAGGACCTTGTACTGCCACGCTCGACCCTCGAACGCAAACCGCAGAAATTGGCGGTGGCGTGGAAGAATGGAGACATGGAAATACGCGTCCCTCAGGTCTATGGCTGCAAACCAATCCCGAGGACGAACGCATTGGAGAATGCGCCTCTGCGTGACAGCGTGCAGACAGCGGTTCAAAACGCGCAGATCTAGGATTGGCCGTGACCCACCGCTCTTTTTGGGTACGATGAAGTATGGGCTGTAAAACCCACTCTCCATCTCGGCTGGAGGAACCGGCTCGATTGCACCCTTCGCCAGGAGGGCAGCAATCTCCTCTCGCAAGACAGGGGCGGACAGGGGGTTGACCCTGGAGAAATACACGCCCGTAAACTAGGGGGGCCGTTTCGCGAACTGAATCGCGTAACCGAGTCTGATTGTGCGTATGAGCCACCGCGAGGGGCTGGCCCGCGCTAACCAGGCAGGCAGAGCCCTCGCTAATGGAGTCATCGCTACAATCGCTGACGTACCAGCGGTGGGGCAGCGCGGAGTGGGTGTGCTGATCCGGGAAGCACGAGGGTCCCGCGGAAAAGCTGGAGGAGAGCGATTCGCTCTGGCTCCGCACCCTGACTCCGGAGAGGGGGCTGGAGGGCTGAGGGAAGGGAGACCGTCCCCCCAGCGCTCGTGAGCCACTGGCGAAGCACGTAGAGTCTGCGAGCCGGAAGGCAGCGCGTCCCGGACTGGCAGAACTCGTGCAGTCACATCCGGGGAAGGGAAAAAGTGCTCTTTTACTGATGTTTTGGTGGCACTGAAAAGTACCGTTGTTATCGGGGCCCCGCCCTCCAGCGGGGAAAGAGCAAGTTTCCTCTTCTCCGGATGGCCTGTCTCAGGGACGCTTCGCGGTCCGTTTACCGGACTTAACGGCGCCCTGGGCAGGAGGGGCTGCCTGCTTTCGAGGTGAACGCCGCGCCCGCTTGGCCGGAGGCGCAGGCGGGGGCGGGGCAGCACTCGTTGGCGGGCGCCCTCGGCGAGGAACAGCGGAGGTGGATGGCTCGGCGGGCGGAGCGGGCTTACGGCCACGCCGATAGATGACATTGCCCATCGCATCCGACTGCTCTTTCACCGCCTTGAATTCCTGGGTGAATTCACCGACGGTGTCGCCGAACAGGCCAGCCTGGGATATGGGCGAGTCAAGAAAGCGAACTTTGTCAACGTCGCGCATATCGGCCAGGTTTAGCCAGAGGTGGCGTTCCTGAACCACAAGTGTGGACATCGTCCTCCCCAGCGCACACGCGGCGGACTTAGTAGTCCGAAGAGCATAGTCGGTCGCGGTGCGCAGCTCATGTAATAAGCTTGGGTTGGACCCGCCCTCGTGCAGCTCGGCCAGCGCCTGCGCTTGGTAGCGCTGGTAGGTGGCCATCGCGTGCAAAGCAGAAGCAGCCTGGCCCGCAGCCTTATAAGCTCTGGCTCCGAGGGAGGCAGACAACCTACAGGCTTTGGACGGGAGGCGGGGCAAACCCCGCCACGTAGAGGCGCCGCGCGGACAAAGATTGACCGCTATAGCGCGCTCCACTGACGGGATCGCCTCATACCCCCTGGCAGCTCCGCCGTCAAGGGCGGTGAGGGCGGAGGCACTCGCAGCACGGGCAGAGAAAGGTGCCCTCCAGGACTGCGTGAGCCTACTGTGCACTTCCGGGAAGAAGGGGACGAGAGGCTTCGAAGGCTTCGCCTTCTGGTCCTCTACGTAGCACCCATCTAGTCGGTCCGGCCGCGGAGCTGGGGGATAAACCATCTCCAACCCCACGGCCGAAGCAGCCCGGGAAAGCACGGCTAACATGTCCGCTTCAGGATCCGATTTGACAGCGCTCACCTGCCCGGAGGGGGCGAGCGGGTCCGGATCTTCGTCGGACAGTGAAAGCCCACCCTCCGATGCCGCGGAGGACATCTGATCTCCGGTGTCAGCGAGTGTGAGAGCTACCATCTGGTTAGACGGATCACTCTCACCACCCGAAGCTTGGATGGAGCGCCGTGAGGAGCGAGAGGTCCGCGAGCCCGTGGGCGGCGGATTAGCTCCCGCTGAAACCCTCAGATCTGCCCGAGCGCCCGCTGCTTTTTTAGAACAGGAGGCAACTGGGGTGGCTCGCTCTCTTGCGAAAGTTAGCCGCGATCTTAGCTGTGCAACGGTCATGGCATCGCAATGACGACATGAACCGCCCGCGAGCACCGCATTAACATGCTGGACCCCCAAACATGCAATGCAGTGATCGTGTCCATCATCCGGAGACAGGAAACCCCCGCATCCAGAAACGCACAGTCGGAGCGCCATCCTGAAAAGGACGTGCTGCACGACTGTGTTGCTCTTTTAGGAAAGTTGCAACTATACGCACCGCTCTGGAGGACCGGACCCAAAGAACCGCAGGCAAGGGAGTAACCCAGCTCGACCGTCTGCCACCGCGAAGACCCACTCTGGACCGGGAGACACACTCGTTCGCTCTGAAGTGCTGATCAGCAAGAGGAACCCTCATCGACTCACTCAGAAAGGATCTGAAGCGAAAAGGATGGCGTCTGCTGGCTTCAGGTGTGCTTATATGCTGAGATGATTGCAGATGTCGCACACCTGCGCAAGCTTACGCTGCCAATTAATTTCATTCATTGGCCCGTTCAATACTCTCCAGATAAGCGGCTTCTGATCCGAATCCTCCCATTCATGGCACTGAAGTTCCCCAACCGAAGGGGAACAAACAATTGTGATCGGTTCTTGAGATCAGCCAGTTTAGTGAGTACCAATCGAGTCATGAAATGTGATTATCGGTGGTTACTGATCTCTGGGCGATCGATTGGAGCATCCCTAATTTCAAGTACTTATGGTTGTTCTGCAAAACCATTTTTTTTTAAAGAATATCATATACTGTAGTAGGCACTATTTATTATCAATGTTTCTCTGACCACAGTATAAGGTGGGCGCTTTCCAGGCTAGAATGCATGTACAGAATGCATATTCTGTACATATACAATGTATTGCTCTAAATCTCCCAATAATTGTATATTAAATATGTAGATATTGCTGCAAATTTTGAGAAAAGATGGCAAAAAAAATTTAAGAAAATGAAAATGTACTCACTATCTACTAACCCTAAAGTGATTATACACATGTATGAGTTTTTTTTTTTTTTAACCAAAAAGAAGATATTTTATAGAAAGGAAACACCTGTAACCATTGACTTCTTATGGGGAAGTCAATGTTGCCAATGACTTTGATTTTCAGCTTTCTTCAAAATACCTTATATTGTGCTCAAAACTAATGAAGGTTTGGAACAAGTGAAGGGAGATAACAGAACTGTCATTTTTGAGTGAACATGATTCCAACCAAACTGGTCAGTTTGACTGCTACAAAGTCAAAGTGCTTTTTTTCTTTAAATAAAGTGAACTAGGGCTACAAAATAAATACTTTGAGCATCGATATCGCAATGTGTGTATCTGCAATAGTCACATCGCAGGATTCATTAAAATGACATAAACATAAAAAATTATATTTTTATTTTAAAATAATTTCTACAATGAGTTTTATTTTGTGCTTGATTGTACCTGAAATACTGTTAGACTCTTTTGAAATCTATAAAGTGCTGTTTATTTCACTTGTATCTTTGCTATGTTGTTTTTATATATGCTTGTCATTTAATATAATTTAAGCAAAAGCACAGCATAGAAAGTACTTCATTATCCTAATCAATCTAAATGAATGAAATCTTTCATTGAATAGAGTGATTCAATTCATCTGGTGAAATAAAATTCATATCACAATTATATATAAGGTAAACTAATACATAGTTTAAAAGAACACCCTAAAAGTTTGTTCAGATGCAAAAGGGGTTTGTCAATGAAGTTGACAATGAAGTTTGTCAATGAATGCTGTTGTTTATGCTGAATAACAGGAACTATGGGCTTCCACCACAAAATAAAGACTTTAGTTTTAGTTTAGTTAGAACTCTAAAGATTTGGACTTGGTCCAAACATCTGCAACTGGCCTAATGTATTCTAGTCTAGCAACTCTTTAGTCAGACACTCTTAATAGGGAACACAGTGATGTTAGTTACAGTAGCCTGAAGCAATGCTCTTCATATACTGTCGATCAATGTTGTATAATGACAAAAAACTCAAAAGGCCACAGCTGTTTGGGTATAGCCTGGGGTAATCAGTGCTAACACTTCCACATATAGAATATGGATTGACACAGTCATCATAATGATGGTACATCAAATGACACCAATCAAATGATAATCTAACAAGATGTACCCCAAAAACCTTAATTTCATTTGTAACAGTGTCTAGTCTCAACTGTCATTTTAAGCACAACAAAGAAAAAGATCAGACAGCAGATCCTTGAAAGCAATCACAGTAATGTAGGGTGGTCATTACAATGAGCATGTGGTGATTAACTGTGATTACCAGCAAAGAAAACTTGAAGCAGCAAATCCCTACCCTGCTTAGTAAAGTCACTTGATCAGTATGTGCATAAAAACTACACTGTATTGCGGAGAAAAGATTAATTGGAGCATTATGAGTGACACAACAGACTATATAAATATAAGGCTCTGTGAAAACAGATCTCATAGATCTCATAGTTCTAAGTTCGGCTGGAACTCCCTGTATTGTTTCTCAATCTCATCTTTCAGCCTAACAAACCTAATCCACTTACGTTAATGCAAAATGTCCTTCCTGTTAATGCGTGCAACAAAATAAAAGAGTTTTCAGTCAGATGACTCGACAAGTCTCTTGTACTTTCCAAGCCACTCAACATTCACATAATGTTCTGTGTTTAATTCCCATGACCTGGTCTGTAAGAACAAGAAGCAGTTTATAAAGACACACACTGACAAAGAGAGATACATTATTCAAGGTGGCCATGGCCAACATGCATGTTTAATAATTGAGCTTTATCCAAAAACTGGATGATAATTTACACAAAATAAAACCATAATATGGTTTGAAACATATAATATTGTAATGTGAAAGAGGACAAGATTCATTAAATGATTTTAAACAATAACAATTTCTCTTCAGAAATCAGTAGAAGTGTGTGATATTCTCTGCAACATGATTACTTCATCAAAACAAACAATAACACTTCTTTGCAAAACCATTCACTGTGTGAAGAAGACTATTAGACTAATTCAAGCTATAAAAGAAAATATTTATTTTAAATGATTGGATTTATAAACAGGTTAATATTGTGTGACATTTTAAACTCCGTATAGTTGTTTTTCACATTTGTGCACTTAATGTTTTATTTATTTTCATAATTAAACTCGTTTTGGATTAATCAAATGACTCAATAATTCAATTGTTATCTTAAAGAAAGTCACTTGCTTTGTTTCTTGATAAATCTATCTTTTTTTAATCATTTGAATGAATAATTCAATTAATCACTCAATAAAAGAGGGATTTGCCATCTCTGACTTTCTATTTTACTGTCATATTTATTAACCAGTGACAGGCCTAAACGAGCCAATGTACCAGATACAAGAATGCAAATGTAGTTTCATTCTTGTTGTTAACGGACCCTTTACACAAGCCTGTTATGAGACGTTTAACGGTCATCAGCATCTTAAATCCTTAAAAGTTTTTAATTTTAGATTTTACTTTAAATATATGAAAAAATGTTTAATATTTATTTGTGTATTATATCATCTTTGCTTCAAATTACAAAAAGCTAATAACAGCTTGTGCGAGGAGTCTCTAATGCAGCGTCTATGGGACAGGACAGTAAATTTGATGTTATTCTTTCCTCTGGCTGCCATCATCAGTCTCACACAATTTGTTTTCTTTTTCTAAAAGTCTTTGTTTAATAAGAGCAAATAAGACTGCGAAAATATTATTTGTTTTATTCTTTCATTCACTGCACTTTAAGTTTTCCCAACTATAATGACTTTCGCTACCGAGAAACCCGTAAATATAAAAAGGTCTATAGAAAAAATACTGATATATCATTTTTGTCAAAATTGCACACTTCTAACTTTCAGTGTGTGTGTGTGTGTGTGTGTGTGTGTGTGCGTGTGTGCGTGTGTGTGTGTGTGGAAAGACAGACTAAACTTAATATGTAAACTGCCCATTTGAAAGTCAAACAGGCTAAACATGACATCAACCTCAACTAAACAGAAGAGCAGACACGAAACTGATAATGCTATTATCCCAGACAGACTAACACACAAACAGATCTGCAAATCGCAACAGAAACAGATTTTAAAATCTCAAACACACAAGTATTCTTACATGTAATACAAATATGATTAGCCCCTATCGTACTAAAACGGTCTCTGAAAGCTTTCCAAGGACTTCATTGAAAGTGCTTAGTGAAGTTTACTTGATCACGGTCCAGTTTTAAACCTGACTAAAGCTGCTGCAACAACTAATTAGTAAAATCAATAATTATCGATAATAAAATTCATTTGCAACGAATACCATTATCGATTAGTGGGGATACACAGCCCTAATTCAATGGAGGGCACAGAACAATGTCTTGATATTATATATTAGTCTTTATTGGTCTCTCTTGCACACGTTCGGTCTCTCTCGCAGACACATTCAGAGCTATATTTGTTGTTTATTAATTATAATTTTGAAATTTTGCCCAACAAATTGATTATTGAAATGACCCTAAATTGCAGCACTACACCTGATTCAAGTATATTCCACTAAATTAGCATACATTTCTAAACTGTGATAGCATCTTTTATAGTGGCTTTTTAGAGTCTTTATGACTTCCTGTCTATATTGACTGTCTCCACTCTCCATCATAAATTAAATTTTAATGACTCTCCAACCATGATGTCACACAGGCAAATATAGGAAATATTACTGGCAGCATATTCAAACAAGTTGAATCACATTTATGCTCTTTTCAAGAAAATATGCAGTCTAATTAATGCCAGATAATGCCAGCAGACACTAAAAAAAAAAAAAAGTTCTCAGTTATCAAATTATTGTACTTACAAACAGTGATCTGGCCTGATGATGATCTGTTTATTCAGAGAGGTGTGTACGACTACGACAGATGCACTGCAAAGAGATGCTTGTTTGCACAGCAGCAAAAATACAAAGCCATTTGCAAACACACAACAAATAGAAAGATGATATGAACATGAGGAAGGGCTTTCTCTACAGACACTCAAATAATCAAGAAGCCTATGAAAACTATATCTCAGCATCACATGAGGACACTCACACACACAAGAAAGCTGAGATGAGACATTCATGAGAGTAAATAATGTGGGAGTTTCTAGGAGACAAATCTGCTGCCACAGTAGTCTTCACCAAAACATCAAAGATCTGTGTGGAAAATATTCCAACAGACAGAAACACACGCTTCATGAATAACTGTACTGAACAGATAATTTAAAAATCAGGCTACCTTTATTGATGTCTTTGAAACAAGTCTCTCACAAATGCTGCATTTTCTGCTCAGAAATACAGTACTAATAGTCACATAATCCTTCAAACTTTCAAGTTTTTTTTCAACTTTTAAAATCCTTCAAATTTACATAATCCTTCAAATTTTCTTTAAAGTTTTAAAATTTTAAGACATTTATTTTAATTATTTGATAGACAGAAAATTCAAAAGAACAGCATTTTTTTTAAAGCTGAAGATCTTACCATTATATATTTTTACTGTCACTTTTAAATAATTTATTGCTGAATTACGGACCCCAAACCTCTGACTGGCATAACATGATTGTGTAGTGTTTATCTCTGCTTTTATCAGAGATATTTTTATTTTTTTTTAGAATTGGATATTTTTATTTTATTGTTATAAAAATATAACAATATTATAACATATGTTGTTAATCATTCAGAACTCCTTTAATCGTATACTGTATGCTAACTCATGACCGATGATGCTGTACTCAATTCTGAGCAAAACTCAAAATGGATATAAATGTCTTGCACTTTACATTATAATTTGCTGGTCCTTTTTAAAATGGCTACTTTTAAGTTTTAGTGTTTTTATCATTAAAATACCTGCCATCTACGACTTATAAGCCATAACATAAAAATAATTATCGACTTAACAAGTCTCAGTTTTAATCCCATTTCAATGATGCAAGGGTATACAGGCAGAACTCAACAACTAAAGTTACCACCGAACAGCTGTCTGGCGCTGAGGACAGATATTTAGCTGCCTGGATACTTCACATAATACTAAATTACACTCGCTGGAATGCAATACGAGAATCCCATGGACCGGAGCTCCCAGACAGGCCTCAGGATGATCAGCTAACAGCCACTGCTGTTATAAACACCCCTTCCAAATAGTTGACGCTAGTCACAAGGACAAAAAAGCTATGGGAAAAATTTTATCAGACAGTAGTTTGATAGAGGAGTTCAACTAACAGACACACAAACACACATGCTTGACAGCTGCTGGAACAGTCAACACACACATGCAAACCAGACCAATAAAGAAGAGATTCTCGCACCTGTCACGAACACACACAGTCTGTCAACACAAGTGCTAAGTGAGGACTTTTAATTTTGGGAGGGGGCCGTACTGATGCTTCTGGCTTAATGCAGTCTCGTCTGCACCTCTGACAGTTCATGGCCATTAACATCAGCACTGACTGACAGCTATGCCAACTTCGTAAACAGAAAGAATGCCGAATGTAGTGGGTGGTGTGTACACACCCCAGTGCCAAATGACAAGATGACAGACACATGTTCTTAACTAACATGATTTAGTCTTAACCCAAATGTCCAAATTAAGCCATATGCATTGTATGCATTTTCTAGATGAGCAATTCCATGCAAATGTCAACACTGCCTTGAAAAGTTTTTAACAAAATCATTTCTACATTTTGTGTGTAACCAAGTACTTAAAGTACTTTAAAAACATTGACAGAGACATTCTTAAGTGTTTTTAAACAATTACATTTGATTTAACAAAGTCACACCAGTGCCAATTTCTCATCTGTCACATCCATAACAGAGAGATGCCACATCCATAACAAAGCTTTTCCCTCAAAAATGCAAAAATGTCAAATAAAATAAAACCAATCACATTTGTTCTATAGTGAGCCTACTCTTTTACTTTTGATTAGCATTATTTAATTTGGTTTGTGCAGATTTAATTCACAGAATTTCTAAAAAGCACTTTTTATACTGTATGAATACTGTATAACTCACATACTTTTTTCAGCATCCATAATGCATGATTATATTCCTCATTTATAAAAATGTTTACAGATTGATATTTTTCTCTGTGAATTTATGTTTTGAATTTTTACTTTAAATGTCACATCCACGCTGGAATTACTCATATTTAGTGTGCAAGCATTAGTCATGCAAGAAAATATCAATACAAGTAAATACCTCAATGCATCTTTTTGGCAATAATCTGTGGAAATTTACTTAATCGTTTACATCTGAAACCTGTGCTAATCTAAAGATGACAGTTTTGTTACCTCTAAGTATAAAATGTGAGAGGAGCATTGCTAAACTGTGAATGCTAGCATTGCAATTTTCAATTTTAATTAACTACCATCAATGGAGGATGAAAGAATTATATCATCTCTGGCTGCAGTGGGAGTCATTTTAGCCTCCACTTTAAAGAAGGCACTAGTAAGGAGTGAAGCAAGTTTTATTTTCGCAAAATAAGAAAAACACACAGAATCTGAAAAAGCTTAACATAAAAAAAAACATCTGCTCTGATGAGGAATGATATTTAAGTGAATGTGTAAATTCTGCAAGTGTGTATACATGCTGGACAATTTGGCCTAAAATCAAAATTCTGATTAATTAAACATTTAATATTGTTTGCCCTCAGAGTTTGCTGACAAATTTTGTACAGCAAATGTGCTCACATATTACAAGTGAGAGATTTCTGAATGAATGGTGCATTACCTGATTTCAAAATAATTGAAGGAAACACAAACTATTTACTATCTATGATTATTTATTGAACATCATCATGGAACAACTGGAATTAAAACACACATTGCCTAACATTCGCTTTTTAAAAAAAAATATATATATATATATATATATAACTTGCACTTTTGGAAACAAAATAAGCTATTTTTCAATGTTTCAATGCCAATCTCTTATAAACAAAATAACCTTTAAAAATAATTTAAATCCTGTAAATAATATTTTAAACAGTGCATTTCTTGCATCTTCTGTAAATAAATATTTTAATGTAAATAACCATTTTGATGTAATGGATAATATGCAGTCCCAAGGAATCTCTGGCGAAGATTTTAATCATCGACAAACTAATGCAAAGTATGGCTCAAGAATGGATCCTACTGGTCCTGCTTGAGCAGAGATCAGATGTGGCTACAAAGTGAACACAGAAGTATAAATCAGCCTCAACCTTTAACAGAGCAGGCTCACGTGACTACACACGTAATTGAAAAAAATCATCCTGGAAAAATTAGATAATTTATAGGTTCTGGAAGTCGATTTTGATTACTTATCTCCCAGCCCTACCGTATATGTCCTACCTTTCAATAACAAAATAAATTCACAACAAAACATGATAGTGATGGGAAAACCGCAGTTAAGCTAAAACAGCATCTGATCATGGCGAAGTGGAAATATTTGCACAAGCTCTGCGATTCAGCATTCAAGTCCCATCACTTTTTTTTAAACGGTACTTTATATGAAAGCTTGCTTTAAATCAGAAGATTTCAAGTATAAACCAATGAAAACTGTGCTAGTATTGATTTTACAATGTTTGATATATTTTATTTCATTTGATGGAAACTATATATTCTAAACAGTGTAATTCTAAATAGTGGCGTTACACTCACTGATTGGACTGCATTTTCTGTTGACTGGTTCATTAATTAAAAACTTGTATACTGTGAAGTTCTAAGATATAATGCAATATATAGTCCTATTACATTTAAAGTATTGTAAAATATCATACTAAACCGCTGCAGCATATTGTATCACCAGAAAATTGCCAATACACAGCACTAGCTGCTGGCATACATTAAAGTGTGCCGTAAAGCATTTTCAATCAAGGCTTAAACTAAGTAGACATCTTAGAGGCATGTCTTAAGAAGGGTGATGTTATTCTAAAAGCATTATAATAATCTCTGGTTATTTCCATGGCTAGTTGTTGAAAGACAAACCATAGAGGAAGTCATTATGTCAGAGATCAAAGTCTTTCTAGGGCTCCCCCACAGTACATTTTCCTATAAACCCTGTGCGTTTCATCACATGTCAGAATTTCACAGGTGACACCGTCACATGTGCTCAGTGGATATGATTACAAGCATTTAACATTCAACAAATACCTCAAGAAACTGAAAGCAAAACATAGAAGACTGCCTTTTTCAGAAGTGAAAATGCCCTGAAATCTCTGAAAGACCCACTATAAAAATTCCAGAGTCCTATTAAATGAACATTTCATTTAGCAAGACTGCATATTTGTGATGTACCACATTTTTTGAATTACATAAGTGAACTCAACACACATATTTGATATGGTCCAGTGAATATATGAAAATCTATTAAGTCACACTATCCTAAGGCTGTGTTGCGTAAAGCATGTTATCTGTTCTTTCTGCTGCTGGGATGGACACCGTTGAAAGAGCAGAAGCCATCTGAGGGGCAAAGGTCATCTCTATTCTCAAAATAGCTGTTCAGTTCAACATTTGCATGAATAATGTCTGGACTGAACAGAGCGAATGTGGAAAATCAAACAAACTGAGCTAGGCGAGTCAATAACAACTTTATGGACCAGTAAAAATATTTCATCGTTATGCACATCATACACAGTACAAAGCTCTATATCCCTGAAGCCACAAGACTGCACAGAAAAAAAGAATAACTGATATGATCATTCTGTTCTTATATTTAACATATATGACATAAATAAATATGAACCAAGTCATATCTACTAAAAAAACATATTAGGGGTGAGGATTGAGGAACCACAAATTGGTTATTATTTACAGTAGAAGTTGTATTTGTTATAGTGCTGGGCGATATGCAGGCCCACACGAAATCTGCGCGTGCAGAAATCCGCAGATTTTCAGTCCATCATTTAGTCTATTTATTTAGTTGTGAGTAAATGTGTGTAAATTTATATTTATTCGGTTTTTAGTAATATGTCAGTAATATTACTGACTAATATGAAAACGCTCATATGATTTACTTACAATACAGTTTAAGAAAAATAATTTCTGTCTTTTAGTAGATTTATGGTAGATTATATGAATGACTTGTTTTGTTTACCAAATAAATGGATCTAATAGAATTTGAATTGTAAACATTAACAAGTTACATTTTTTATCAAGTTATTTTTTATATAACATATTAAGTTTTTAGTTACGATACACTGAAAGCCATTACGCATAAATCCACAAATTTTTCACAATATTCTGAGCAGAAATAGCCAAAAATATCTGGAGATTCTGTCTGGCCCTAGTGATATATTGAACAATAACAATATATATTTCAATATAAGTTGTTAATGCCTCAAGATGTAAAAGAGTAAACCGAGAATGGCTGAAGGCACAAAAATTAGAGGGTCAATTAAATAACATTTTTTCGAACAAAACATTTTTGGCAGCCAAAAACTCGGTACACCTCTAATATCAACACACTTTTAAGATTCCCATTGTTGCACATTTCTGTTGCGTGATTGGGTCTTAGATCAATATAGAGTAAAAAAGTCCAGAGCTTATGATTGTTAATGACATAAATTTTATTGCGATTCGATAAAATATTGTTTATCGGCCCAACCCTAATTTGTTATATAATTTAATGATTTATTTGTAAAATATTGGACTCAATAAATTACCTTATTAGCTTTCTTTTGCAAATGCAGAACATCATAAATTACTCTATTTCCTGCACTGCTATTCTAGAGAAATAGGCTGACAATCCCTTTAATGAACACTTACTAACCAATATTTAGATGGGTTTTTTTTTTAAATATAATGCTTAACTGTAATTGTTAAGTGTACTTAAATAAAGTACACATATATAAATACACAAGTATGGCACGATTTCTGTCGAAATACGTTAGGTGGAAGAAATGAATCATAAGGTTATTTTCTGACCTTCTAGCAGTGAATCAGTCTGAGAAGTACCTGACTCACTTTACATAAATGAATGGCAAACTATTTTATTCTTTTAGCATTATTAAAAATAACTGCGTGATGTGCTACATTTTGTAACAGTGCTGAGAGCATTTAACGCAATGGTGATTGGATTTTTAATGTTATTCTACACAGGGGTGGACTTTACTAATAAGTGAGGTTAAGGATGCACATATATAAATTTTTTGGCGGATATAACTCTTCAGACTTGGATGCCGATAGCTAATGTATATAGGCAGCAAACAGCAAACTTCATAAAAGATTGAACTGCTCTTATGAACTGAATAGTCTACACTCAAAGCAAAAAGCAATAATTTCAAAATTGCAAGGTGATTATATAGACCTATTTTCACGATTTCACGTAAATCAGCATGCACAAACAAAATTATTTCCTTTTCTTTATAGCAAATTAACATGCAACTTGACTGTTGCATAAAAATAAATAGGTTAAATAACAAATTGGGAATGAATTAACAAGCAAGTTCAATATATTTTAAACAAAATGAAAATGAAAGAGCTAAGGACTAAAACCAGCTCAAATGTTCTTGAATAAAAAATGTTACAGTGATGTGCATGTGTACAAATATGTCATGTCCGAAAAAGCCTCTTTTTTTTAAAGGTGTTTTAACAGTTCAGAGCCACCGTACAAGCGAAAAGCTAGATACAGATTGTATTACTTCAGAAAAATTGGCATAGATTCATCCTAATTAGAGTTTTAGATTCTTTTGAACACATGTAGCTGCTGCTTGTCAATCAGACAACGCTTCAATGTCATTCTTTCATTGCTTAGGGCCCTGGAAAAACAGTGCCAACAATGCCAAGAAGCCTATATTAATCATTCTGAAGCTATTTTATAATTTTTCTATCATGTGTTGTAAAATTTGTCTAAAACCATTAAAATGTTGACATTATTATTTCTTTTCTAAATCCACGGGTCCCATGAATAGTGGAACAATCCTTCCATATCATACTGCACATGCAAATATTAAAATCTAATCACAAATCGTAAGTATGGCTAATTAACTGTACATAGTTTGTGAGCTTGTTTTTTATTTGTAAATATATTGTATTGAGATTTTAAGTTTAAGAAGGTTCCACTTTAAATATATATATTTTTAAAAATTATCTAGAGAGAAAACAAATATCTTTTTTGTTTCAATGCTAGGGCCCTATACATGGAATTGCTCAGGGCCCCCAAATCATCAAGTCCGCCCCTGATTCTACTCAAATTATTTTTTTTAGGAAAACATGCTAACAGAATAGTTAGTAAAACAGGTAAAGAACACGAATTAAAACATAGATTCCTTCTCCTCCCATCCCTGTAAGAGTGCACATAAACACTAGATTAACGTTGGCTCATGTGACTCACCTGTTCGATGAAAATCAGCCGCGTCTATCCATGATGTCAACGTCAAAGCTCAAGAGTCCACGTTCAACTTTAACTAGTATTTTAACACAGTCCATGGCTCGAGTAGTCAGCTTACTTATTTTATATACAACATTATACAGTAGACAATGAACGAGCGAAATGTACCCTATGCAGTAAGCACGTTAATTATATCAACCAGGAAAGGCTTCCTCTTACTCAGCGCGATTATTCCAGAGCATCGATTAAAACTACCAACACAAACAAAACAACGGCTTCACGAGCAGCACGAAAGCAAACAATACTCCTTCTTAAATATCGAAATTCAGCGTTACAAACTGCGACTTTAAAGCGCGAAAGCAGCGGGAACACAGTGATGCTGTGGTGAAGTGAGACTCCATCATGATGTTTGCTGTGTTTCGTCACTCATTCCAGCATCCTCTCTTCTTCATCTGCACCTTGCTCGGTTCACTTCAGCTTCCAAATTAACGCGAAGCGTACGGTAGCAAAGAACTAAACAGCGGTTTACTCATGACGCTAAAGCAAGCTAGTGGTCTTCCGCTAGTGTTTAAAAAAAAGCATGCGCTCAGCTTTTGGCCCGCGCCTACAAACAACCTCCCTCAACCCCACCGAGAGCAGCGACCATACTCTCACTCACGCGCGCTGCAAGTGTGACTCGGTGACGTAGGACGTGATTCACAGTGCACGAGCTGCCGGGAGCGCGCGCGATACTTGAATGACGGTGTTGACATGTGATGTAGAACGTTTATTATGTTTTATATAATTGCAAGGATGGTTATGTTTAATATCAAACAAACGTTGTCTGCCTTATTGGATGTGGATTGTAAGTTTGTTTATATAGGCATGTATATAGGCATACGATTGTGTTGGGCCTAGTTTCCATATTTTTGCTTAAGTCAATGAATTGCAAAACTGGTTTCAATTAAATGAAAACATTTAGATTACTTTAAAGGCTGTGTAAGTTAATATCAATATACATATATACACACAATGATATTAATACACACACCATAGTAGATGTGAAGTGCTGGGCAAAGCCTAATGGATGGATTTCAACACAGTGCCAGTAATATCAGGTGTCTGTGGCAAAACCTGAATCCTGTTTCTTACTTCACTCAGAAAGAAAGGAGGAGAGGGCTCGGTGGCAAAGTTGGTGTTGAATTAAAATACACCATATTTATTTTATAACTGCATGTATTTTATTCATTCATTCATTTTTTTCGGCTTAGTCCCTTTATTAATCTGGAGTCGCCACAGCGGATTGAACCGCCAATTTATCACATGTTTTACACAGCGAATGCCCTTCCAGCCGTAACCCATCACTGGGAAACCCTCTCATTCACACACATATAATACGGACAATTTCAGTTTACCCAATTCACCTGTCACGCATGTCTTTGGACTTGTGGGGGAAACCGGAGCACCCGGAGGAAACCTACGCAAACAAGGGGAGAACATGCAAACTCCACACAGAAATGCCAACTGACCCAGCTTAGGCTCGAACCAGCGACCTTCTTACAGTGAAGCGACAGCACTACCTTCTGCATCACCGCGTCGTCAGTCATACATGCATTTTATTTTATTTTTAAAATTATTATTTCTTCAGAAGACCATTTAAAAGGTTTTAAGCTGAAGCCGTGGTCCTTAATGAAAAAAAATTATAATAAATAACAGGCTGAACAGAATCAAAACCTGTGGCTCACAAGTTGATGTCTTGAATGGCCTGCTGGTGAAAAAAATATACAGAATTTTTTGGCTTTTTTGAGTGAAATGTCCCTTTGAAAATGTCTCTGGTGGCATTTAGATAGTGAACGTCTCCAAAGAAATACTTCACCCAAAATGTCAAATTCATCTGTTTGACTTACTTTGTTCTGTTAAACACAACATTAGTTATTACTGTATATATTGTGTTTGTTTCTTTTTGTTCAATTTTTGGTTCAACAGAAGGAAAAAACTCTTAAAGGTTTGGAAGCACTTGATGGCAGGTAAATGGTAAGTTAAATAATTAAGGGAAATTATCCCTTTAAACCCTACAATTTATACACTGTGATGGCATTAAGATCTTCCTTAATTGACAACCAATGAAGTCCTTCTGCTAAATTTTCTTTTTTAGTAATTTGATTTAAAAACATAACAATATGGAAGAAAAGATCTGCTACTTTTACAGTACATCACTATTTTATACCGTGCAAGCATGCGTGCGTGCTTGTGGGTGTATTTGTAGTTTCTGTTAATTTGTGTGCCAGTCAGGATCACCATGCTGAAGATTTCCAGTGTACTTGTGCACACTTGACTCACCAAATTTACTACACCATTCAGTTTTCCTTCTACCTTGATAGACTATGGGAAACTCTCAGCTCTAGCTGTTAAAATTTAATCTGCTGAATAACCTTAGAGATTTCAGCCTTTAAAAAATGTAGACTGTAGAAGTATAAAACTGGCAACTTCTTCAGCAACAAAATCTTTTGTGCTTTTTGTCCTGCCAAAAATCTATAACAGTGCTTCAGTAGGGCTGCACAATGAGAATGAGAGAGCTATAGAATGATATACTTTGATGATATTTTAAGAAAAAAATCACTAAATATATAAATATGTCATTTTAATTTAAATTTTAAGAACTTTTTCTTTTGAAAAAGCTTCTGTAGTCTTTACATTCACACAGATTCATTTGATGGAAGAAAAAACATATGACTATTCTTTGGTGAGGGAAAAAACAAAACTGAGTTCTTGAAGGTATAGTTTGTGCAAAAATGGAACATTTGCTCACCATTTACTGAACCTAAACTGATTCCAAACTTTTGTCAGTTTTTTGCTATTGAGCAATAAAGAATACATTTTCAAGAATGTTGGAAACCAGTAGCCATCATCCAAAGGAAATACTACGGAATCCCTTGACTATCGCTCTCAGTATTCTTCAAAATGTCTTTTTACTCAAGAAAGAAACTCAAACTAAATGAAAATTTTCATTTTTATCTTCATTTTTTGAAATGTCCCTTTAGGGTGAAATGTCCACATTTACAAATTGTTGAAGCCAAATAGGGTTGCCACAGTAGACAATTAATGAAAAGTACATTTTAACTAACTGCAGGTAGATAAAAGCACAAAAACTCTTTTTAACTAAACTGAGAAAAATAATGACACCAAAGTCATGTGTTACACTGCTTTACAGCTAAAAGTGAAGTTGCTTCATAAATTTAAAGATTCTGGTGAATTCAGGTCAGGTGGGATATTTTCCTTGGCCATCCCAAATGGCAAAAAGTCTCCCAATTTATTTAAAATCTGGTTAAGCTGTAAGTTGCTACAGGCTTTTATTTCAGTGTGATGATGAGGATTTTTATTTTTTGCACTCCTTCTTTGATCTTTCTTTCACAGCAAATAAACAGTTTGGTGTGGCTAAGCATATTTTCCCCAACCATCAAACTGATGCCATTAAAGAAGTACTGCCATTCCAGAACAGAAGCATATGGTCAGCTTTGCTTAAAGATTACCACAATGAAATGTTTCACCTATTAACTTAAAGGGATAGTTCACGCAAAATGTAAAAGTTTACTTTCAAACATTTATAACTTTTTTTCTGTTGAACACAAAAGAAGATATTTTGAAGAAAGCTGAACACCTGTAACCATACACTTCCATAGAAAAAACAAGTGTTATGGAAGTCAATGGTTACGTTTCTTCAAAATACATTTTATCTTATTTTTTAAATTTTTTTATTTTAGCCCTCATGTTCAGCAACTGGGGAAATAATTGCAAGTTATTTTAGGCTTCTATTTTATAATCAAATTTTGTCTTCCTTTTGATGCCAAAAGAAGCGTGTTTCTGCAACTTTTATGTGTGTATTGGACTATGGCAATGTTATTATATGCATGCATCTTTGCATGCTTTAGACACTGTTTACCATGGTGCACTGAGGTTTATGACAAATCTAAAATCCCTCAGTCATCATCGTGTGTTGTACACTCGGGTAGGATGGTCTGCTTTGTCCACTTGTAGGCTCAAGCATTGTCAGATCTTTGTTTATAAATCTATTCTGGGTTTACTCCCTTCATATCTCCAAACTTACATTTGTTAAAGAAAAAAACTGTCTCTAACTACAGGCTTTAGTCTCAGGAAATCTTTTTATTGTCTGTACCACTGGTGCTGAAATGGGAAAAAAGTTTAAATGAAGTATTAAATATGCAGCACCTTTTACAAGGAATAACCTCCAAAGTTTCAGTTTAAAGAGTTGGTTTCACTACATGCTTTTAAAAAGATTTTAAATGATTTCAAGTTTAAAACTTTGGCCTGTAGATGTTCTGAATAGTTTTTAATTGTTGTTGTATGCAGGGGTGGATCTAGTGATTTGGGGGCCCTAAGCAGTTTTAGCCAAAGGGCCCAACAGTCCTAAAATGCACCCTTTGTAATTATTTTTAATATATTTATTTTGCAGGGTTTTTTTTATATCACTAGATCTCCTTTTTCAATTTTTTCCTAATGGAATCTACACATTTTAAGTGATTTGTTTGAATTAATTAATAAATGGAAAATAATATATTTTTTTTTAACTGAATCTTTACCTGACTTGATTGCTAAACTGCTCCATGATTCTGAGTATAACACAAATTTGCGTTGATGTTATAATTACATTAAAATTTAATTTGTTAGACCCTCGCCATACAAAATATGATAGAAAACGATGTCGTGTATAAATTTATTCTAGGTATTTACTAGGGGCCCCCAAATTTCCTGAGGCCCTAAGCGGCTTGCCTCTTTTGCTTATTGGGAAAATCTGCCTGATTGTATGTGTGTTTTGATGGAAGAATGATGTTACCTGTTATTTGTTTGTTTGTTTGTTTGTTAAACCCATGTGAACTGTATATACAGCCTAATCTTGGCCAGGATGCACTTGCAAAAGAGATTTTTACCCTCAATGTGCTTTTTCTGGTTTTGGGTACTTAACGTAAACTAGAAAAATAAACAGGCAGACTTTAACTAAAATTAATTAAGACTGAAATGATGAGCTGAATTATGATACTATTGTTTTCTGTAAAGCCACTTTATATCTTAAATTAAAGCTGTATTATTTATGAACTTGCGAAATCAACACTGTTATTTCACCATTTACCCCAGCTTTGAAACTATCTACACCCTATAAATTAGTGTTAAATATTTAAATGTGACTTAACATCTAAATTTCACCTTCGATTTTTATAAATAAACACCAGATGGCGCCATAGAACTACTTCACAGACTCGCTCTAAGCGCCACTGCTGAGGGCGCCATCATTGCACAGTTGTGTTTTGCACACATAACGGGAGCCATTGTCCCGTTTATGCTAAATTAATAACATATGAACCAACATGTGGGAGATCTCCCACACATTTAACAAAAGCAGAAGTGATGAATGGCAAACAAACTGTCCTGCTGACTTCATTCATGTTGAGGTCAAAGGGCACAAAGTTCAGATGCTTTAGACGGCAGGACACCTCAGAAAATTATTTATGTATTGCCTACGACTATAATCAAACGAGTTTGAAACCTCAGACTCATCAGCACCTGCAAAAGCTTGACTCACAGAAAAACAACATGCACATGTAAACACCGTTTTCCACGAAGATTTGTGCAATGTTGTGAGTTCACATACACAACAGTTTTGTTTTGAAATTCAAAGCATAGTTTTTGACTCATGCCATCCGGCCCAGTGCCCTCGATTTCATGTTTATGCGCACGAGAGGGAGAGAGAGACAGAGATAAAAAGAAAGTGAGAGAGCTCTGGTTTTCATTGAGCTTGGCATTTTTCCACAGACAAAAAGATTTACAGGCCAAAGAAACAGATGGATGAACGTAGTACAGAGTAGGAGGAGAGAAAAAAGAGAGAGAGTTCAGGTTCACACTGCGTCTTTAGATGTTTTTCACAGCCCATGTGTACAGTAAGTGGAGGTGAGTGAGTGTCTGTGCGTCCATGCTGTTAATGGAT
This sequence comes from Danio rerio, assembly GCF_052040795.2. Taxonomy (NCBI): domain Eukaryota; kingdom Metazoa; phylum Chordata; class Actinopteri; order Cypriniformes; family Danionidae; genus Danio; species Danio rerio. The sequence continues at coordinate 27,943,850 of NC_141037.1, forward strand.
TGCTAATTAAGGACTTCTCAGGTGAAGCCAGGAAAAGTAGGAGAGGAAATGGAGGATCGGAGTGCCAGGTAAGAGGAGAAGGTAGAAATGGTTTATCAAAAAGAGAGCAGATGAAGGGGGGGAAAAGACAACTTAAGGAGGGGCAGAGGAAAAAGAAAGGTATGTGGCTGCCTCATATATTGTGAGAGGGAATACGGAGAGAGAAGCAGGAGAGATCATAAGAGAATAGAGAGTCTGGTAAGAATTTCAACACCAATTAAAAGAAAAAGCAAAAGGAATGAAAGGGTGATTCTGTCAGTACGACTGCTCTGTTAGTGTAACTCTATCTGCTCTGAGCCGTAACATACAGTAATGACTTCCCAGTGATGGGGCTACTACTTTCTACACACACACACAAACACACACACTTCTAATGAGCACTCCGGGGCTTATACACAATACTGAGACTACTGTGAGTTATTTAAAGAGAAGAGCGATCAGACGGAATCAGCTTTGATCCAGATTTGCGCTTTGGGGACTGTTGTCTTCATATTTATAAGTATGATATTTTACACTTTTGATTTCTTTGACATATAAAAAGTTGATTTGATAGCGCTGATGTGTTTACGTGAAGGTTTTTTTTTCTGCATATCTTTTGTGCAGTGTTCATTAGTGCTGTGTTTTCTTGATGAAATGAAGGATGTCTCTTAGGATGTCCTACAGAGGATTGAAATCTTTGTGAGAGATTGATTAAATTTTAAATGCAGTCTTCAGTCACTCGTGCTCATTCTGAGAAGTTTTAGTTGGTGAAGGAAAAACTTTATATGTCTGAGTGCATTCTGGGTGAGATCTTGAACTTTAAAAAGGCACCTGTTGAATGAATGTTACAGATCCGTCAACGTCCGTTCTGTGAGCCATGCAGCTGCTCGCTCAACTGTTCTTCTTGACTGCGACGCTTCACCTTGGTGTCGTCATGGTAAGTGGCTTACTGTTGATATGGTGAGAACATGTTGCTAGTGTGCTTGTATTTTTAAAACTGTAATGAGAAATGATTAGGAAAAGCAACTTTAAAATAATGGCAATTTGAAATGAACATTATGGTATTAAGTTAATGAAATCTTAAAACATGAATTAAAAGGATTGTACACCAAAAAAAGAGAACTCTGTCCTTGTTTACTCTTCGTTTCAAAGTTATTTGACTTTATTTTTTCTGGTTAAGAAAAATGGGGATATTTTGAAGAAAGCTGGAAACATTAATCAATTACTTACTGTATGCAGAACTTGTTTTTTTCTATATGGACCTCATCTCATAATACTATGGAATCTTCTTTTGTGTGAAACAGAAGAAAGAAAGTTATAAAGATTTGGAACAATTATAGGGAGAGTGAATCATGAGTAAATTTTCCTTTTGGGTGAACTGCCCCTGTCAGAAATTAGAAATTAATTCAAGGTTTTTATTTTACTGTTATATTATAACTGCTGTAGTGGAATTACATACATTATAAAGGTGATTTAAATTACTTATAGAATTATTTTTTTTCATCAAATTATTGAATTTACATTAAATCAACAGGTTAATTCTATAACCTAAAAAATTCAGTTGAGACAGCGAAGACTTAATTTTTTCAGTGATTTTATTAACACACTACAGCTGTGTTTTTGAATTAGTGTTTTGTGAACCTGCTGGCAGAGGTGTAAAGTAACAATTTACAAAAACTCCAAGTACTTTAACTCAGTAGTTTTAAAATTGTGTACTTTTTTACTTCCCCTTGAGTGCATATTAGTGCAGTATCGGCACTTTTACCCCAATACTTTCTTTCAACCTGCAGTCACTACTTTTTTTTTTTTTTTTTTTTTTGCTGTCTATGGGGATTAGGGTTACTGATTACTGGTTAATTACTAGGGTTAATCTGATTACTGTTGCATCATAATAAACTTCCTCAAGACATGGGCAATTTATAATTGCAGCAAACTGTTTGGAAGTGTAATAGTGTCCAGGAAGATGTCCAAAACCTTTACATGCAATGACCCAGAGACTGTTTAGATGTATGTCACTGATGAGAAGATGACGGATGTTTACTGTATGATGACCGGAATGGCCTTAAACACCCAGCAGGCACAAGACGTCAACATGATGTCAGATTGGTATTGTACCCACAACTTCATGGGGATGTTGCACTTTGTTTGGAAATGAAAATTGGGTTGACATCAGAACCCAAGGTCAGGCCAACTTAAAATGTTCAATGGTTAACCTAAAATCAACCAAATATCAATGTCTAATGATGTTACAGCTTGACGTTGTGACGTTACCACTATGGCGTCTATCAGATGTTGGATTTTGGTTGCCATACCTGAAAATAAATCTTAGTATTTGACGTCAGTATGACATTGGTTTAAGATGTTGGTTCGATGTTGGATTTTGGTTTCTAACACAGCCTAAAATCAACCAAATATCAACGTAATTTGACGTCGTTATTGGACATCAACATAGACTTGTCCTTAGCTAGACATTGAACTTCGTCACCTGACATCACAACCTAAATATAACCTAATATTAACAACTTATGATGTTATGTGTCTGCTATAACTAAAAACACTAAAGAATGTTACGTTTACACACAAATTAGATGTAAATGCATCAGCTTTTTACAGCGTAATACTCTACTTAGGTCTACTTTTTACTCATACTTTGAGTACTAGTCACATCATATACTTTTACTCTACTTTCACTGCATTTTTAGACAAGTAATGGTGTTTTTACTTAAGTATGATTTTTCAGTACTCTTTCCATCACTGTCTGAATCAACTGTTAAAATAAATCAACTTGTTAAATGAACAATTCAGCAATTCGCTCATAAAATCTGTCAACGATTACCATCTACTGGCACTTAAATGTGGCATTACTGTGATTTGATTTAACAGAAAAAATATTATATAGAATACTATTTGTACAAAAGACTTCAAGTACAAAAGAGATAGGTAATGTTCCCAGTGAGTGCAAAAAGTGAAAGCAGGACTCTTTCACACTTACTGTGCTTTAATGGTTAACAGACTACATAAATGTGCACATTTTGCTCTTCTACATGTCTTTCTCCCACTCCCTTTAAAGATATTCTTGCACACATGCTGTCGCAATATGCCTCCCATCCATCAAGTCCTAAAATGCTCAATAACTCTGCCAAGATCAAGAAAAGGGAAAAAAATTGAGACAATTGAAAAATGATTAACAACTGGTTGTTTACCATAAAAGCAGTCAATTGAACAGACAGCATATAACTAAGAATTTCCCTTTATTGCTTGCCAGATAGGCCAGGACTGGGTGCTTCAGGCCCTACCTTGCTTGCAGAAGTTTATGATAAAAGATTTTATCAATAGGTGGTACAGTATTTGATGTTAAAGTGTTAGTTCACCCCCCAAAAAAATTAAGTTATGCTATTAATTAATCACCCTCATGTCATTACAAACATCTTGATTCAGACCTTTGTATTTTGGTTCCAAGCAGCTAATCAAGCTCTTTCTAGGTATACTAGAAACATCCAGGGAGGTGTGTTGAAGTAAGTTGGAGCTAAACTATGCAGTACACCAGCCCTCAGGACTGAGTTTGGACACCTCTGCCTTATATGGTTCAATCATTACATTATCAAGCTATAAGAAAACTTTTGTGCGGACAAAAAACAAGAATAAAAAGGTTTATTCAACAGTTTTTTTCCTCAGTGTCAGTATAGGGTGCATATTCACAAAAGCATGTATGCTCAAAGTAGTCAAATAAATCAATGCGCATCCAAAGTAATACACATAACATGCATGCCCTAAACTGACACTGTGGAGATGAAACTGTTGAATAAAGTAGTTTTTTTTTTCATTTTATATTTGCAGAAAAGTATTCTCATAACTTGATAATTATCAGATTAAACCACTTAGTAAATAATAACATGATTTTTAATTTTGGGTGAACTAACCCTTTAATACATTCATTGATTGATATTTAGGAGTCGTTCTAGACAAGTACTTTTCATGCAGACTAAAAAGTTTAACTTCATTTAATTTGAGACAGGACACTCAGGACATAACATGCTAAAATACTTCAATTCATTCAATCACTCACTCACTCACTCACTCACTCAACTCACTCATAGTATAGACATTAATGTTACCAAAAATAATGTTTACAAAAATTTTTGGACATTCATCTATAAATTCTGGAGGGATTTCAATACCCTTTGAAAAAAGTTAGGTCTCTTTTCACTATATAAATGTTTCTTGAGCAGCTAATCAGCATATTAGAAGGACTTAAACTGCAATATTTCATAATATCACTGCATATTGGCTCCAATAAATACAGACGTAATAATACACTTCAGGCTCATATCAAACATCTGACAAGACTGTGTTTATCTTGAAAAATCCTTCTAGGACATGCACATGCAGTGAACACCTGAAAAGTAATGATATAAGAGACACACTATGTGACAAAACATGCAAATGACCATGTTGTATGTTTACTCTGTAAGGGTGGAAGAGCTCAGCGTAAACAGCGGCAGGCTGAAGAGAAGTTAAGGCCATATTTAGGCAGAGTAGACCCAGGTGAGCCTGAATTATTCCACTCTATTCTTAAGTAATGACTTTGTTCTTCATTTATTAAGTATAAAAAGCTGCATCTTCCTTTTTCACTATTAAACTCTCTATATATATTCTTATGTGTCTTTGTCTTCTCTTCAGAATCCCTGTGCCAGTTGTTGAAATGTCACAGTCCTATCGGTTCCTGGTGCCAAGTAGTGAAGGAGGAGGGAGTTCTCACCCCTAAATGTGTGTGTCCAAGTACCTGCCCACGGTAAGACAAACACACACACACACACACACACACACACACACACACACACACACACACACACCAACAAATGAATAACAATTTTCCTAAGACACCTGAGCTGATTTCAGAGCGAAGCTTCTTACTGTACAGTGAGCCAGCGGCATGAACAGCACAGCTCAGAGCTCAGTGTCATGATTAAGAACAGAATAATGACGTAACACGCTCTTTACGGCCCGCAGACTCCTTGGAATCAAACCAGCAGCCCAGATATTTAACTACTGTTATATTCGCTCTGTGCACTTTAATGCAGATAAAGGCCACATGCAGAAAAGATGTGTTTGAAGACTGAAAAATGCTGATGCAGTTCAAAAATGTTACATTGAAACATACTTCCTTGAAAGGCATTGATTTTTTTACTCAAACATTTTAATATACAGTATAGCTAGATTTACTATATTCTACACCAATTGGTGATCCATTACCGTACCAAATATTATTATATAAATAGTTTAAAAAAATCTCAATCTAAAATACAAAAACATATTAATATTACTGAACTTGAATGGCATAAGCATAACAATGGAACCCATAACTGACCATTTTTATTTCTATAGGTCTCTTATAATGGTTTCATTACAGTATTTCACTTCTCATAATCTTTGTGGTCGATTATCATGCAAAACATATTATTATAAGCAAGGGTGTAGCCAGTAATTTTGGGCCATATGCAGAAAAATGTTCAGTGGGCCTGGGCCCATAAAGTGAAGACGGGTTACTGGAGACCTGCAAAAGTGAAGAGTGGGGTTGGGAGGGAATGTTGGCCTTTACTCCCGCACTCTGTCCCGCTTTTCCCCCATGTGGCATTACTGTGTGGAGTTTGCTTGTTTCCATGTGTTGGTGTGGGTTTTCCCCCAGAGTCCAGAGACATGCACTTTAGGTGAATTGAATAAACTAAAATGGCTGTAGTGTATGTATGTTAATGAGAGTGTATGGGTGTTTCCCAGTACTGGGTTGTAGCTGGAGGGGCATCCGCTGTGTAGACATGGATAAGTTGGTAGTTCATTCCACTGTGGTGACCCTTGATTAATAAAGAGACTAAGCCGAAAGGAATATGAATGAATAGATGTTAAAGTTACCATTTTCTTTTCGAAATTTCTCTTTTCATAGTTTCATGCCAATAACTCACACTTTGTGTTTGGCAGTTTTTTTTCTCTACTAGGCCTATTTTTATCTCTACAAGGGAATTGTGTGTCTTTGTTTTCTTTTTTCTAGTGTTTGTGCATGATGGCATCTGCCTAATTTGGCATCTGCTTTCATAAACTGACAGATGAATTCATGCCAGAGTATGACATAGCCAGCGTGGCCTGTGATGTCAACATCAAACGATATTAGGAGGAGCATTTTCTCTCATTGCAAAAGAAAAGGAATAAAACGGCTATTTTTACACATTTATATATACAGTAATTACCTGCTGTCCCTAATTCAGAACATGAGCACTTGGTGATGTGTGTATGTGTTGTTTTGTTTGCTGCAGGCAGAGGGCACCAGTGTGCAGCGTTTTGGGAAAGACGTACAGCAACGAGTGTCTTCTCCACAAAGAGGCCTGCCGCAAAAAACGACGCATTGGCAAGGCACATAATGGAGCTTGTCTCGGTATAAAGACAAATACCCACTTACACGAGCATCCACCAGTAATGCGTAAGCTAATAAACTGTGATTTTCTTTCAGTAAGTGAGACTGGATGCTCTGAGGAAGAGTTCGGGCAGTTCCCATACCGTCTGCTGGACTGGTTCTTACTCCTCAGCCGAATGGGAGAGAGATACACACCAGCAGCACCATCACAAAGCTGCCTCTCACACACACAGCGAATGCAGCTCGCACAGGTGACACAAACACACAAAACTCACCACAGTAACTTAGATGCAGGAATATTCACTTGTACACACTATCACACGTGCAGTACACACTTGTATAACCATCTTTGGGGGAATCTTCGATATTAGATGTAATGATGTTTATAAACACTAGTCCTAGACAGTCCTCACAGAAACCACATCAAACCATTTATATATACTGCATTCTTTATAAAATTTTTTCTCTCATTTGGACCCACAATATGTCCCCATAAGGTCATACAGTTCTTAATATTAACTATACTTGAAGGCACATTTGTCTCCACAATGTAGAGAATTCTAGGTGCACGCACACATTTGTTCTTATGTTGCAGTGGAGACTCTGATAAACAGTATTTCTACTGTATATTCTATCACCCAACATTACCCCTAAACCCAACCATTGCGGGAAATAATCTGCATATTTAAAAACTAAGTCATCCTATACGAGTAATAAGCATGTATATAAGTGAATACGTACATTGAAGTCCACACGGTGACACAATTATTGTTTAATCTGTGTGCATTCAGGTTCAAGTCCCCACAAGGATATAAAAACAAAATATTAACACACACTACTCAACTACTTTCTTATAGATTGTTTGCCATTTTGAGGTTCTGGTGACATGCGAAATTCAGATGGAGGGCTGGAAGTAAAAAAAAAACTGAATAGGAGGGATTACTATGTGGTTCAAAAACATTTTTTATTATAAATTACTATAGTTTTTTCCACCATGCGGATATCTTCCAGACATCACAAAATAGCAGATGAAAGCATACTCTACGCATAGTCTACATTATTATTTATTTATTCATGTCAGGGGTCCTCCACAATAATAACCAACATGGGCTTAAAACATAGCCCTATATATACGTTTCTGGAGATCACTAATTATGTAGCCAGAGCCAGGGAGGAATGGTTCCAGACAGCAGGTAACACAAAAACACAATCCAAAAAAATAAAATAAACAAGTAAATAACAGGGTGAGAATGTGCTAAAATCTTAAAACCTGGTAAAAATCAGACGAGGGCTTTTCTTTTTGTGAATTGCGGTTTGGTTTAGAGAAGGTGGTGGGCGGGTTAATAGGTACTTTTCAAAATACTATTGGTTGGGTTTAGAGAAGGGGGAGGGTGGGGGCATTGGTCGGTTGGTCAGTCAGTGAGTTAAGGTTGATTTTTTCCTCCTGCGTCGAGTGCACACGTATGCTCCGGCGTAGCCTACACATGGATGCATAGCCCTCGCCGTGGCCGTGGCGACGCTGACGAACACTTCTCAAAAATTGTAACTACACATCGCAACATTCAATGCTTCTTTACATATAGACATTCATGTTATAGTTGTTTATTCTGCCAAAACACCAGTAAAGACTTGGATTATTGTTAAACAAGACGGAGAATTCATTGCACTGGTTGCACTGCAGAGTACGTTATTTTTATTCTTCTGGATTTGTATAAATGTGGAGGTGTTTGTATCTGATTTTTATATTACACATTAACATATTTATACACAGGCCTGTATATAATCTTTATTGGTTTTGTCAAACAAATTATCGCGTTTGCATAGCATTCTCATTATGCCCTATTTAAACAATTATGAAAAACACAAAAAATAAACATTTTGATGTTCTGATAGTGATTCCTATGTAGAAAAATCACTTCCTGCCCTCCATCTGCCCTTTTATCATTGAACACATGTGAAACCAGCCTATGATATTCTGTTATTATGTTACATTGTATATATTATGTGTATGTTTAGTGCATTGAATGTGATTGTGTTGGTTTAAGAATAACTCTTGAAAAGTTTCAAACCTATTTCAGAAACAGCAAATATGATTTTCTACTTAATATTATTTCTAATCAGTCACCAAATTGAGCGCCTATAGACCATTTCAATGTGGTGATGTCATTGGCCCATGAACATTTCCTGATTTTTATCAAACTATTTCATAACCGTAATAAGCGACAATTAAATCATAACTTCATGTTAAAACAGCTATCATAAAATTATCAATTTGTGGCTCTATTTGGATTCTCAAAAGCTTAAGGATTAAAAATTTTAATAATTTTTTTATATTTTTAATATAAAAAATGTGAAACGGGAAATACGTTGGGACCTTTGACAAAATGATCTCTCAAAATGATCTATATATAAATGAATGAATAAATAAATAAATAAATAAAATAAAACTTCCTCTTTTTTATAAAGTTATAAATTTGTAACAAAAGTCCCGATCTTTTGTCTGCTTTACTTTTTCAGAGGAGGTTTGTTCTGCTGGATCGTAACAGGGATGGAAAGTTAAGCAGGAGGGATCTGAGAAAGCTGCACTATAAGCGGATGCCGCTGGAGCACTGCGCTCAAAGATTTTTCCAGTAACCCCACACAAAGATAACGACACACACAATCACATCGCCACTGTGATTTTTTTGTAATGCTTTCTCCTGTCTGACCTTCTCTGTATTTGCATAATATTCCCGCAAACCCTCCCCAGCATCCGTCTGATTATAGTACACATGCCTTCAGGATGTCACCCACTCCTCTCTCTCATCCTCTTTCAATCTCTCGCTCGTTCTCTCCATCACTCACTCTCATTCATAGCTCTGAATGCTTATTGCCTTCCTACTGTTCTAATGTGAGTAGTGTCCTTTACGGCTGATGGCTTCGGAGAGAGAGACATAGAGGGATGAAGAAATCAAAAACACGAAAGCGAAGCAGTCCACTTGTAGATTTCAACAACACACTTATGTGTGTGCGCAGGTCATGTGACAAGAACCAGAATAAGAAGGTGACCCTGAGGGAGTGGACATCCTGTCTGGTGAAGCGGTCAGAGCGCTGGTTTCAGGATTTCATGTGTAAGTCAATATTTGTTTCTGAATATGAGCTTCTCATGTGTAAGCATGTGCAAACACACACACACACACACACACACACACACACACACACACATATCACTGTGTTCCTATTTTGTTTCTCTGCTACAGCCATGAAGATGGGCTCTCCAAAGCTGTGTCCGGTTCAAGACAACAATCTCTGAATTTATGTGTATATGTCTGTATATTTGGGTGGAAATGTCATTTGAAGACATGATGGAACATAATCCTGATCTAGTCCACTGCTGATTATGAACATCTAATTTTTTAAAAAATATTTAAATCGTATACATTTAATTGGATGATATAACATCCATGTGGTATTTGGGGAAAAAAGTGCCTTTATTTAATTGCTTACAAGATGTAAACAGTAATATTTGACATAGTTTTACAATTTAACATATCTGTTTTCTATTAATTTTTTTTATATTAATTCAGGCGACACGGTGGCTCAGTGGTTAGTAATGTCGCCTCACAGCAAGAAGGTCGCTACTTTGAGACTCAGCTGGGTCATTTGGCATTTCTGTTTGGAGTTTGCATGTTCTCCCCGTGTTCGCGTGGGTTTCCTCCAGGTGCTCCAGTTTCCCCCACAGTCCAGGCTAAATTAGCCGTAGTGTATGTGTGTGCATGTGAGAGTGCATGGGTGTTTCCCAATACTGGGTTAGAGGTGGAAGGGCATTCGCAGTGTAAAACATTTACTGGATAAATTGGTGATTCATTTCACTTTGGGACCTCTGATAATTAAAGGGACTAAGCCGAATGAAAATGAATGAATGAATTTTTATTCAATTAAAAAACAATTTTAAAGTCTTTGGTCCAGTCTAATGTCCAGTCTAATTTCATGCTCCTGTAATATCTTCTAATTTCACCAAGGTTTTTTTGTAAACAATTATTTTTCAGAATTGTTTGATTATAAAGTTCAAAGCAACAGAATAGAAACCCTCAATAACCTTATAAATGTCTTTACTGTCACCTTTTCCCAGTTTAAAGTATTCTAGTTAAAGTATTAACTCATTAACCCCCTTTACTTTAAAGATAATACATGTACTGTAATAATTAGGTAACTTACAGTTAATTATTCTGACCTAAAACATCAAGAAAAATCTCTTATGACTTAATAAATTAAGTTAAAACACAGTTAACTTATTTAAATAAAAATTACTTAAATTGACAAAAAAAAAAGCCTGGCTTAAGCCTGGTTTATTCACCTTATTCTCCGCCGACGAGCGGGCGCTGGCATTTGAATCTTTTTGTCTCGCGACTTCCGGTCTCATTCACTTCCATTCATTTTTTGACGTTAAAAACTGCTCATTACGCTGCTTGATGTTGCAATTTGATATTTTCTTATTATATTATTCTACTTGGTCTGTGTAGTCATGCAAATATTTGTTTGTAGAGCAAGTAGTTTGACCATTTTCTGTTTATTAGTCCTAGTCATTTCTCCCATAGGCGACTGAATCGGAAGTTCTAAGACAATCGCGAAAACAGGCGCACTTCCGCATTTTAGAATAAGGTCAATACTTCTGCGTAGAGTGATCGCCGTGACTCACGGCGCATACCTTGCACGTACTCGTCCATTATACTTCTGTGTGCTGTTTGTGTTGCTCTGCAATAACACTTCCAAAACACTAGCTGGCAGTAGGTTTTTATGTTCTTCTGTGTCGAGTTTCTTCACTGGTGTTTTGTCTTTTCTGAATGCTACCTTAATGAAGAAGTAGCTAAAGCTAACTCATTCAGAGGTGGGAACCGGCAGACGTGCAACATTTTTATTCATAAGGTAATCACAAAACAAAAGTTTCCCTCTGGAGCTACTTTACGGGACTTCACACTTGTAAAACACCCGCTCCAACGGGTTCGCGCAGCTCTCACCCCCACCCATAGTCACCAAGTTGACCAATAACAGAGCTTGTGCTACGTGTCATTGTAATGTGTAGTAATATTTTTTGAGGGGTGAGCATCGGCCTCAGCCACAGCGAGGGGTATGTGACCACGCAAAGGCTGCGCCAGAGCGCGAACACAGTAAAATGAACCGACTTCTGTTCTCACACAGCGGATGCCCTTCCAGCTAGGCCTCTCACAATAATCAATATAACACTTATCACACAGCACATGGTCATGACGTCAATAATTTTTGGTGATGCAATATATATCGCCCATACATAAAAAACAATTGAGGCAACATTTTAGCTGATTGTGCAACATTTCTATCTCTGTTGGAGGTATCAGTGTCAGTATAGTTAAAAAAAATACTATAGTATTTACTATAACTTACCATAGTATATTAATTTGTGTGTTTAAGAACTGAAAATAGATCTGGTGGCAGATATTGCAGCCTCTGTTACTTTTTAAATTGCACTTTTTGTTATCATTAATTACTATTTATTTGTTAAGGATATACATTTTCACATTCTGATTCCAATGCCTGATATTATTGATTATATAATGAGTGGCATAAAAATCTGGTCTTGAAATGACAATAATATCGTTTGTCGCAATATATTTTGGTGCATAATATCGTACAACAAAAAATAGAAGTCATGACATGCCTACTTCAAGCCACAATCCAGTAAAGACCATACACACTCATTTACACACACACACTCATAAACTACGCCCAATTTAGTTTATTCAATTCACCCTTAGTGCATGTCTTTGGACTGTGGTGGAAACTGGAGGAAATCGATGACATAAAAACGTGTTGTCATAACAATCTCAGAACAAAGCTCATTTTTATTTCCCCCCCAAAAAAATGTTGGGGGACGAACTTAAAAAAAGAGAAAATGTGGGTTTTAGTAGTTGCTTCAACCTGACTGTATTTAAAGCAGGATAAAAAATGAAACATAATAAAAGTTTAAATATCTCTGTTGCCTTTTGTGGTGCTTGTGTGTGTGTGTGTTATGACTCAGTGCTGCAATCTAGTTAACAAAAACTGCTTTTTGAGGGACAGCGGGTATGTATCATGGATCACACAAGCAATTACTGCAGAGAGGGACAGAGAGAGAGAGAGAGATTGGGCTATAACCTTAAACAGAGGGATGGAGAGCAGATTAATTGAGGGGTGGTGTTTAATAGGAGAGAGATGGAGAGAGAGATGGATGGCCCATGAGAGAGATAAAAGACTACGTGAGCAGGGATGAGAGGAATAGATAATATGGCAGAGAGAGACGGAGAAAGAGAAGGACACCGAAAGAGAGAGAATCTCGTAATGCACTTGCAGAATGGCACGGGGAGGGGGACAAGTTACAGTAAACCATAGCAAATGGAGGAGAGAAAATAGATTGAAGCATGAAAAATGGATCAGAAAGAGAGAGAGAGAGAGAGAGAGAGACGGTGGGGGGAAGGGTGTGAGAGAAAGAGATGGAGTTGCAGAAGGGTGTGATAAAGGGTGGGAAGAGATTGTTGGATGCAGGAAAGTAACTAAATGGCATCCCACCGCAAAGTAACTTCCCCTTCCAGTACATCATCGATGTCTTCCACTTTTCCAAACCCTAAACGCTTCCAATCATTTCTGCCAAGTGTGAAAAATTGATTCCCATCGTTTGAAAACAAGCGCATCGAGTTTTCCGTGTATATATGACCCCAGGAAGTGCGGCAGAATAATCAGATCTCGTTACATTTGTAGCTTTTAAAGTGGGTTTGGTTTCCTGTAGCTGTAGAGCAGTCAAGAATCATCTCATCTGGCAGACGCTCCTGCATTGTTTTGGTTTATGGTGCGGTTTAGTATCTGTCATCGTGGTGCGTGATCATTCTGTGTTGTGACATTTTGGGGTTATGTGTTGTCTTTAATGTGTGCAGAGATTGTTTTGTGCTTTTGTGTTGCTAATACGCAGTGTACTTTGCTCTTTTGTAGTCTCAGTAAGTTTTCATTTGGGCTGGACTATCTGTCTTAGAGAATTGTATGATTGTACTGCTCTGGTCAATAGTGGCACCCTTAATTAGCTACAGATGGATAAAACTGCTGGTAGGAGACTTAACCGGTAAGTCATTTCGGTAATGTGACAAGCACTTTATGTAATTTAGTAGTACTTTTTGGTCATTTTATTATTTATTAATTAAATAATAATATAATTATAATTTTAGAAACATTAACTTGAAACACTGTCAGAACAAACTCACAAGGGTATAAAAACCAAGAATCTTCCAGTTATCTACTTCACTTGTAATGCTTTGGTAATATTCATTCATTCATTTTCCTTCGGTTTAGTCTCTTCTTCAGAGGTCACCACAGTGCAATGAATCGCCAACTATTCCGGCATAAACTTTATATATAAACACAGTACTGAGTAGCTTTGGTTACAAATGTCTGAAATTTTATTAGCATCTTAGTGCACATTCTTTATACTGCATGTGCTGATAAATGTTCATGTTTTGATTGCTTTTTGTTGCCAACTGTGAGAGATTTTGTATGTCACCCTTTTCTGACACACTTCAGATCATTAATGAGGTGTTTTTCTAATGTATGGTATGGTGTGGTTTGGTATAGCATGGATAATTTTTTAGGGTCTTTTTCACTGTGTTCTGTACCTATGTTCTAGTACAGGGGTTCCCAAACTTTTCAACCTGCAACCCCTAAAATTACAATGCCAGTGACTCGTGACCCCCAAATTTCTCTTAGGTATACATACATATACATATGTACACGTTGAGCAAATTAAAATAGGCCTAAACACAAGCACATTGACAACACAAAAACGTGCAACAGTCTAACAACCATATCATTTTTATAGTCATTTATATATTTGTTTAATTTAATATTAACCTCAACTATAGAGACTGGTGGACACAATGTTTTCAGCACAAGTCTAATCTTGGTTTAATTTTGGAGAGCCCAATCAGAGATCATTCTCAATGTTCGGTTGTGGCATGTATTTATTTTTTTATGTATTTGATTGCCATAAAAGTCTTAGAAAGTTTAACCTGGTGCTATAAAAATCAATCTGCTGCAGCTGACGCTTTTACTGTGTTGTTAATCTAACATAAACACACCAAACCCATGAAAACAATAATTTAAAGGCTGATGGCTTTCCATTTGCATTTAGTTGTTTTTTACTATTAAAAACTACTATTTTTTATCTTCTGTGGGTTATGGATGAAATATTGTAATTCTAATCGTTTAATAAAACTTATTTGAATTGAAATCAAATAAATTGAAAGTTTTAATTACCAAGAGACCCCCTGCCATTGTCCTAGGACTTAAGGAACCACTGATCTAATACATAGTACAGAGTTATAGGTTTACATTACAGTACTATTACTAAAGCAAGATGTATACACACTGCTGAACACCAATTGGTCAGAGAGAATTGTCAAATTCCCTTTATTTAAATAGAGAGCAGCAGCCACAGCTGTATTTTTGGTTTGCATGACTAAACCGGTTTTATACCACTGCAAAAAAAAAAAAAAAGACACCTGAAATGGCAGCATTGTGGTCAGCAGAAGAGGTCCAGATGTTCCTCTTGTTGGTAGCCAAGAAGCGGACGGGTTAGGGGGATGAGACAACCCAAAAGCCATTTTATTTAGGAAGTCACAGTAGAGCCAATGCAATTACAGCAATAATCCCACACATTTAAAGGGATAATTCACCCCAAAAAAAGAACAATTCTGTCATCATTTACTTCACCCTTCATTTGTTCAAAACCTCTGTGAGTTTCTTTCTTCTGTTAAGAATATATTCTAAAATTTGTTGGTTGATGGCACCCATTGACTTCCATATTATTAATATTTTCCCTACTATGGAAGTCAATGTGTCCAAGTAGCCAGCCTCTGCTACGTTCAACAGCAGAAAGAAACTTATGACATAAACCACATGACAGAGAATAAAACAATGAGGTAAATATCAATTTTGGGTGAATAATCACTTTAAGCGATTCTAAACTGCACTGGAAATGTTAACCAAGCTGAGACTTGCCAAACCATACCGTACCGTACCAGTTAAAACCTGCTGTTTTTTAACTGCTGTCATTTTTGTTTTGTGTTTAATATGTCTTTAAGAAGGCACAACCTCCTGCCATTTTTAATATAAACATTATCTATACAGGTCAGCACGGTGGCTCAGTGGTTAACACTGTTGCCTCATAGCAAGAAAGCCACTAGTTCGAGTGTGGAGTTTGTATGTCCGCGTGGGTTTCCTCCGGGTGCTCCGGTTTCCCCCACAGTCCAAAGACATGCGCTATACTGTAAGTAAATTGGATGAACTATATTGGCCGTAGTATATGAGGGTGTGTGTGAATGCCGGAATGTATGGGTGTTTCTCAGTACTGGATTGCGGCTAAATGGGCATCCGCTGTGTAAAACACATGTCGGAATAGTTGGCGGTTCATCTCACTGTGGCGACCTCTAATAAATAAGGGCCTAAGCCAAAGGAAAATGAAAGAATGAACATCTTACACATCTAAATGTTTGTTAGTAAGAGAAAAGAACAAAAATTCATCCTGATTTTACTTGAATGGAGCAGTCCAAACTGATATGAAAACACTGCAAATGCCTCATTAAAGACTGTGGGCCGCAATACAAAACTGCTGAAATCTAAAAGATGGCATACAGAGAGACGCCTAATAGTTTATTTTGACTAATTTGACTAATAAAAGTTTGTCAAAACTCGATTTACCGCATTAAAAAATGCTAAATAAATAAAAAACTGACAGAACTGAATAGAAGTCTATGAATAAATCACGTTTGCTCCCTTATTCAATGATTGTGTGTGCTAGTGTCAACAGAGCTTAACTGGTATTTAACCCAGAATCTCCTTTATTTGGGGTGTGCATGTGTTCAGAAATGAGTCTGGTCTGCGCTTAAGAAGATGAAACCCATTTTAATGGCTCTATTTTCAGTAACATTTCAAAGCTTGGCAGATCTTTAATGAATGCCTGTGTAAGTCAGAAAGAAAAAGGAGAGAGGGAGCCTTTTTATCGGTAAAAAATGAAATGAAATGAGGTCTAGTGGGGAGACATGACCCCTGGGGTCACATCAGGCCCCCCACAGATCTCTCGGGACCCTCCCCCTCAATCCCTCACACACACACATACCATCTCATTAACAGATCTATTGTCATATGCTCTGCTTCAGACAGTGCACACACCACACACACACGTACACCTCATCTGTGGTCAGATCTCTAGTGTCTCTCTGAGGCCACACAGACAGATCTCCCGCTGTCGTAATGGACACAGATGCAGAAATAAGAGTTCCATATGGAATAGCTGTATGGATGAGATCATGTACACGTGTCGTGCACCGAACTCCCATTGGAGCAGAGATCATAGTGACTGCATGACCTGCTGCAACCGTGACATCACACACTGGGAGGTCAAGCCGAAATGTGGGTAACAGTGACATGTGTTGATTGGTTAAAAAGACAATGCACGTGACAGCTGAAGATTTATGAGGGAATTCTTTCCCTCCTTCTTTACTAGTTTTTTCTTTTCCTTTCAATTTGAATGTGAATTTTGAATTGGTTAAAAATACATTTAAATGAGCAGATTTAGAATAGAAATAGTAAATTATAACAGAAACTATAATGTTTAGTTATGATTTAGTTTGATTATTTGTTTAATTATTTCAGTATGTTTAGAGAAAATTAAAAAGTAAAATTTCCATTATTCTCCCTGGTGGCACGGTGGCTAAGTGGTTAGCACTGTCACCTCACAGCAAGAAGGTCACTGGTTCGAGTCCTGGCTGGGTCAGTTGGCATATCTGTGGGGAGTTTGTATGTTCTCTTCGTGATGGCATGGGTTTTGTCCGGGTTCACCAGTTTCCCCCACAATCCAAAGACATGCAGGGGTGCGTTTCCGAAAACAATCATAAGCCAACTAAGGTAGCAAGTTCTGTCATTACAAACATAGTTTGTTGATTTAGTGTTTCCCCAATTTGTCGTTCCAACGAACATTCGGAAACTGCAACGCAAACTTGTACGCTTGTAACTACACCTCTAGAGCTGTAGTTAAGCATAGTTCCTAGTTGGGTTCCATTTCTTGTGATAATATATAGCATATGTTAATGGTTTGAATTTATAGTAGTTTATTTATTAAGAAATGTGTTTGTAGTCTACTGTATATAACATGGGCCTGTTGGTTAGAAAATTCCTGCAGTGATTTGAATGTGTCAGTTTTAAAAATAGACTTTTCAAAAAATAAAAAGTAAATATACAATATCCTGCTTTATAATACTTATTCATTCATTAACCAATTTAGCCTACCCAGTTCACCTGTACCGCATGTCTTTGGACTGTGGGGGAAACCGGAGCACCCAGAGGAAACCTGCGCAAACGCAGGGATAACATCCAAACTCCAGAACTAGCTTTGCCACTGCGTCGCATTATATAATAATAAAATAATAATAATGATGGTTATAATAATAATTATTATTATTTTTACTTTTCTTAATAAATAGCCTACTGTTTATTACAACCATAAACAATTTATATGAGTTATATATGAGATGAGAGTGTTACCTAAGTAGTTTTATGTTTTATAATACAATATAGAATATTCCTATAAAGGAAACATAGGCCATGTATGTGCCGTTTACATGTATTTCAGTTAATTTAGAAAATTAGTGCATGTTTTTAATATTTTTAAAACAACATAATTTATACAAAATATAATGGTCATTTTCTCTAAAGAAGTAGTTACTCCGCCCCATATAGAGCATTATTATGAAGGTTTTACATTATAGCTAATGTAGTTCAAACGATGGAAACTATGATTTTGGGGAAACACTGGTCACTACATCGTTCATTTCCCTAACAATGCATCGTACTATGATAGTTCAGCCGCAAGTTATGTCATTGTTTGGGAAACGCACCCCACTATAGTTGAATTGGGTAAACTAAATTGGCCGTAATGTATGAATGAGTGTATAAATGCGAAAGTGTATGGGTGTTTTCCAGTACTGGGTTGCAGATTTAAGGGCATCCGCTGCATAAAACTAATAATAAGTTGTTCATTCCGCTGTGATGATGACCCCTTATAAATAAGGGACTGAGCCCAAAGAAAAGAAAGGTTTCCCCATAATGTCCATATAACCAAGAATATTATGTTTTAAAATTTATAAAATGGGATGTTTTGAGCATTCAGAATATTCTGAAATCATATTTTTATGAAACGAAACTTTAGAAACTTTTGAACAAGTTACATTTATTAAGTACTTCAAATATATAACAAATATATCTAGCCAAAACCTTTTTTAAGGAAAATTAACTTAACTTACAATTTTTTTAATATTACATTGCATTATTTAATATTATAGTAACTTAAACTCTGAAGTTGAACATAATGTTTTTTTATTAATAAAATTAAACAAGTTAAAGTAACAAAAACATGTCATGACTTATTAATGATATATCTAAATACATATCTAAATCCAGGGTCGTGGTCAGTAAACTGGCGGATGGTCAAAAGGCAGGTGGCAGACAGGAATAAACGCAATTAAGGGAAGGCAAACACGTTGTAATGTTACTAATACAGTAAACAAGACTCAGCACTGAAGTGTGTTTGTGTGCTGTTTATAAAGTCCTTCTAATCAGTTCATGAGCAGCTTCCAACATTGTCTGTGTAACCAACCGAATTAAAAACAGCTTTGTGTGAGCAGAGCATGACTGGATTTGTAGTTTTTTAAAGTGGCAGATTTGTAGTTTTTCAGCCATCTGCACAAGCTGGATCGCTGTACACTGTGACAAAATACAATAAAAAATTTCAAAGGTCACATTAATTGATTAAGCTGAATTTAGTCGACTAAAGTTGAAACAAAAACACTAACCTTCTCAAAACGGTGATGTAATACTATTAAAGCATGTACTTGCTCACTCTGTCACATCTCTCTCTCGCTCTCTCTCTCTCTCTCTCTCTGGAGTATATCCAGTTTTGTATGGGCAGATGGACAACTGTTTGTCATCTGCTATTAAAATTCAGACCACTATCAACAGAACACTATCACTTGTTTCTCCTTTCTGTCCTTTTTCTGTCTGTCTGTGAGTGTTGTGTAACGCAGCAGCTTGCCCTGAGCTGCAGAGGTCTTCTCATCATAACCACTCAACTGGAACCATATACTGCATTAATACACTTACTGTCTTTACAGGACTAATAGACTGCATTGTGACAAACCTTTAACCATGAGAATGAATAATTAATAAAAGCTGTAAATGCAATTATTTTAATTAAAGATCTGTTTTAGGTTTGTGTGTGTGAATGCACGTTGTACAGAGAGTGAATCATCCAGCAAATATAGTGAATGAATTATTAAGAAGAACACAAGAGAACTGAAATTCTGCATGGTTGGGGGAATAAAAAAAAACACAGTGAAAGAGAATGAAAGCTCGAGTAAGAGAGAAAACCACAAAAAGAGAAAGCTGGTGTGTGTGTGCATTCATGTACATCATGTGTGTCATTTTCAGTATTTCTGGCGAAATCCAAAAGGTTAATCAGTTATAAATCAAAACTTCAAAACCGCAGCAGTATCAGAGAGAGCCAGACTTCAGGCAGTTCAAAGGGATTTTCAAGTGGGCCAGACCCATTTAAAGCCCTCATCCAGCTCTCCTGGGGGGGACAGGAGAGAGGGGCCCACCTCCAAACACCCAAAGATTTAGCACTGGCCCCGTTAAAACATTACACTTTTAAAATATAGATCTTTTGGGGAAGATGGTGAGACTAAAATATTGAGATTTTAATATATATTTAAAATTTAAAAGCATGCAAAGTCTACTAATGACAAAAATACATGTAGATGTGTATGAAAGGCACTCTGGGCCAAAAGTCTTTTTATACATATAATTGCTCTCTACATTATATTACCTCTAAATATAGAGTAAATTTTTTGAGTGATTTGCGAGTAAAGCCAGATTTACACTGAGCGAATTTGTTCACAATTAGATTTTAGACATTTTTCTACAATGGGACTTTTCTTACGACGAGTGTCAAAGCAACCACCAAGAGGAACACTGAACCTACAGTAATGCCTTAATAAGTGCAACAACTTCAAACCACTTCTGGGAAATGTCAAAAGTTTTTTTTTCTGGGTTTATTATCAAAGCATGTGTATAAGTAGGCCCATACGGAATCTGTGCATGCAGAATTCCACAGATTTTCTGCAGATTTTTAGCCCATCATTAATTCTGTTTATTTACTTGTGTAAGTGTGTGAATCTATATTTATTCAGTTTTTAAATTAATTACAGTAATATTATGGACTAATTTGAAAATGTTCATCTGGTTTATGTACAATGCAGTTTGTAAAGTAATATTTTCTGTCTTTTAGTAGATATTATATGAGAGACTTGCTTTGTTTACCAAATAAAGTGAATCTAATTGGATTTGCATTTTAAACATTAAATAAAAGTTAAAAAGATATTATTTTTATTTCACATATTAAGGTTTTAGTTATGATACTCCCAAAATAATTCAGCAGAAATCCGCAGATTTTTAGCAAAATTCACCGCAGAATTAGTAAAAAAACGTCCGCAGATTCCGTCTGGCCCTAGTTATGAGTAAAACTAATCTGACAGATGTATTATATTTGCTGCAAAGAATAAGTTCAGAATGCAGCTTACTGAGCATGATTAATGATGTCAGACTCCAGATAAGTCTTGTGTGTCTGGCACATTTTGATTTGTCGTCATGTCATGATAACAGATCTGACAAGCTCGTGAAGGATTATTAAAAATTTTTGATAGTTAAATGTGTTTGACTCCGGTATACCTAATTACATAAATTTCACAAAAAGTATGTTTAGCCATTTTGAATATGATAGGCTCTCTTCTAAAATTGGCCTGTAAGTGGAGTTTGAGAATGCTTTGGTGGCACAAGCCACAAGGTTTGTCAGCTGAGACATTCTACAGTCGCTAAGATTTGGAATACACAGCAGCATTACTGAACTAGTATCTGATTTTATAGAATATTACTGACTATAAAGATGCAGAAACCAATAATACTAACACATTTGCTGTTTGTTGCAGTCATTGTAAAAGTACAGTAAGATAATGTAGTTCGCCAATGTATTTGTCCCACCCCTCCTCCATTGATTGGACGGCTGGGTAAAAATAAGCTCTCTGTTTTATCGAAAGTTAAACAGCTTCAAAAAACAAAGCATACAAGCCAAACCAACTAAACATTCAGTTTAATCAGTATGCCATAAAGAACATACAGGTAGAAGTTTTTTGCAGCATTTGGGAGCAAATGTACTTTGTGCCAATTAACATTTCATTTAAGTTTAATGCACGTCATTTGTACCAATTAAAACATTCATTAATCCAAAGATTTATTTCAGACTTTCTAAAGATTCACACAAAATGTCTTCAGCTCATTGAGACCTAATGTGCAATATTTACAGCTTGCACATGTGCTCTGAAATAGTTTTGCACTGCTTAGACTAATCTACAAGTTGTCAATACAGAACTAGGCCATGCTATTGTATGCAGGCTATTTGCACAGACAGACAAAACTGAGCTGCAAAACCACAATGCTCTTTGTGGAACATGGAAATCTGTGGTATACTATGGGCTTTATAGGCAGGAGAAAAAAATTGCAGTCTGGGGCAGCAAGTTCCCATTGATAGAAATCAATTTCTCCTCAGCTAAAACTGAAAAAGCTTGTGCATTCTGAATAGAGGGGCACTTATAGATGACTAAAAGGCCACTTAAGCATTACTAGAGCAATAACTTAATTATGTATCATCATTTTCACACCTACTAAAAACAGGGTTTCTGCAGGTTTCATCAAGTCAAATTTAAGACTTTTTAAGACATTTTAAAAACCATTATGAATGACATTTTAGAACTATACAGGGCTAAATGCTAAGGATTTTTTTTTCTTCGAATATCCCAATTCGAAAATAGTTTCACTTCCTCTATCAATAAAAATAATTGTAATTTAATACATTTAATAATACAATAATACAATTTTTGTTTGAATATCTTTTTATTAATTTTCAAATATATTTATTCCCAAACCCTTAACAAGAACAGAACAAAACATAGCTGTCAATTATTTCAGTTTACAATAATAAAAATAACAATTTAATAATAAAAT
This sequence comes from Danio rerio, assembly GCF_052040795.2. NCBI lineage: Eukaryota > Metazoa > Chordata > Actinopteri > Cypriniformes > Danionidae > Danio > Danio rerio. The sequence goes on from NC_141037.1 coordinate 27,966,417, forward strand.
ATAGGTCAGGCCAGTATCCTCAGCAGTAAATAAATAAAGAACTTTTCAGCAAATGTTACTGTAAGGAAGGTAATTAAATGTTTTTTTTTTTTAAAAAGAGAAAAGTTTTATTGAGATTGGGATTATTGGTGATTTTATAGGTGTTAATGGTCAGCTATACATGAGCAAAGGAAAATTAAAACCTCTTAACAAAAAAGATTTAAGACGCACAACCCAATATTTCAGTAAATTTAAGACTTTTTAAGGCCTAAAATTTAGCTTTTGAGATTTAAGACATTTTATTACTTTTTAAGGTCCTGCAGATACCTTTAAAAGGAGTAATTTGGTCTACTTGATGGTTATAAAAATGCAAAAACTGAACTGCAAGCAAAAGTTTCACTTTACACATCTCACCCTGACCAGGCATAACAATCCACGTTTCTCCAAACACTCTCTTTTAGCACAAAAACTGCCCAAAGCAGAAAGCTAATGAAATATAATGATCAAGGACAACATGAAACATAATCTGAAGTGTTTCTAGATGAATTTTCTCTTTTCACATTGGATTAATCACGACCATAACAGTCCAGAACATTGTAGATTCATTAGGAATGTGATTGTCAGTCATATCAGGTTGCTCTCGTCACTCTGCTGAGCTGCTGTCCTGATCTGAACCAAAGCCACCAATGATGAAAAATCACTTCTTACTGGCCAGACATGTCTACTGGTCAAGGAAACAGAGTTCTGGATGAACTCATACACACACGCACACACACACGCACGCACGCAATGAGCAGATGGGTGGAGTGTTCTCATTACTTCAATAGCATGGCTGAAGCACCCATAGAATACGTTGAAAAAGGCCCAAGAGACATGCTTAACACACACACACAATGCAAATAGCTCTTTTCATTCTGCAGTGGAGGATGGACAGAATGTGAAGGAGGGGTGGAAGATGGAGAGATTGCATTGTGTGGAGGAGAGAGGCACAGTGTCGAGTTCGGGGAAAACACTTACAATTACATGTACATATTCAATCTCTCTGAGAAGAGCACTTGACCTTTAGAACAATACGTACACAAACACGCACACACCCACGCCTCAGGTGGGACTTTATGTTCTGTGATCATGTATTTATGATAAATATAAGCTGATATCTGTATATCAATTTCTCTACTTATGATTATAAAGCAACAGTGAGTTTTAAACAGGACTTTCTTTTATGAAGCTCATGTTAGAAAGGTTCATATTGTTTGCATTCTCTTCATGAAAATAACACACATTTTGCTCTGTGATTACATTCAATTCATTTTTGGGGATATCCTCATGAATGCACTGTAAAAAATCCTGGTTGCCTTAAATTTTTAAGCTGAAACAAATTAACCTTACTGGTCCACTAAACTTAAATTTAAGTGTTACCGCCTTATTCCAAAATGGATTAAATTAATTTATTTCCTCAAAATTCCACACACAATACCCCATAATGACAATGTGAAAAAAAGATTCTTTGAAATTGTTTCAAATTAATTCAAAATAAAAAACCTGAAAAGCCATATGTACAGAAGTATTCACAGCCTTTGCTCAATGCTTTGTTGATGCATCTTTGGCAGCAATTACAGCCTCAAGTCTTTTTGAATATGATGCCACAAGCTTGGCACACCTGACTTTGGAAATATTTGCCCAAGCTCTATCAGGTTGGATAGGAAGCGACAGTGTACATCCATTTTCAGATCTCTCCAGAGATGTTCAATAGGATTTAGGTCTGGGCTCTGGCTGGGCCATTCAACGAGTTTTCATTCAGGATGTCTCTGTTCATTGCTGCATTCATCTTTCCCTCTATCCTGACTAGTCTTCCAGTTCCTGCTGCTGAAAAACCACCATGCTTCATTGTAGGGATGGTATTAGCCTTGTGATGAGCGGTGCCTGGTTTTCTCCAAACAAAACGCCTGTCATTCACTCCAAAGAGTTCAGTTTTAGTCTCATAAAACAAGAATTTTGTTTCTTATGGTCTGAGAGTCCTACAAATGCCTTTTTGCAAATTCCAGGTGGGGAGTGGCTTTCGTCTGGCCACTCTACCATGTAGACCTGATTGGTGGATTGCTGCAGAGATGGTTGTCCTTCTGTAAGGTTCTTCTCTCTCCACAGAAGAACACTGGAGCTCAGACAGAGTGACCTGTTTTTGATTGAGTGTCCTGTCTTAGAGGTCTACAGACAATTCCTTTGTTTTCATGCTTGGTTTGTACTTTGACATGCACTGTCAACCCTGGGACCTTAAAAAGACAGGTGTATGCCTTTTCAAATTATGTCCAATCAACTATATTTGTTTATATTTGTTAAATTTGGTGCTTTTTTGTGTATGCTTTGCTGTTGAAATGTTTAGCAAAGTGACTTTTTTTGAAAATGTTAGTAAACTAATATATACCTAATATATACAATAATTTATGTTATATAAATAATATATTGTTAGATCAATTACAGTACAATTACAGAATAATTCTTTTCATTTTTAAAAAGATTTTATTCTTGTTTATGTAAAGCACTTTGATTTACTATTGTGTATGAAAAGTGCTATATAAATAAACTTGCCTTTGCCTTTACAGAAATTACATTAATAAACTGGCAGTATTCGACTTTTTAATATAATGTTGATTTAATATTCATATAGTAATATATAATATATATCTTAATGTGGTTCTTATTTAATAAATATTTGATTATTTTTGGGGTGAAACAGTGGCTCAGCGGTTAGCACTGTCGCCCCACAACAAGAATGTCGCTGGTTCAAGCCCCAGTTGGGTTAGTTGAAATTTCTGTGTGGAGTTTGCATGTTTTCCCCATGTTCGCATAGGTTTCCTCCGGGTGCTCTGGTTTCCACAACAGTTCAAACACATGCTCTATAGTTGAATTGAATAAGCTTGGCCGTAGTGTAAAACATATGCTACAATAGTTAGCGGTTCATTTTGCTGTGGCGACCCCTGGTGAATAAAGGGACTAAGCTGAAAGAAAATTAATGAATGAGTAATTGATATTAGTAGTAGCAGTATTAAACTACTAAGTCAAAATTAAATCAGTTCATCATATAAAGTGATCATGTCATTAGATTAAACCAATTAATTAATACATTTTATTAATTTATTTAATTTAATTTGTAAAAAGATTAATCAAAATGCCTATTAAATGTTGGATGTTTAATGCTTAATTTTCCTCTAAAAAACAATACAGACTTTAATTTATATGTAAATAAGGATATTTATAGATATTTGCAGTGAAATATGGCCTAAAGTGTCATACAAGTTTTTTTTTTTTATTTATATTAATTATTATTATTTTCCTTCTTTATTTTTTTTCTGTTTACAGTGAAGTTCTTGGTTTGGCTTTCTATGAGAACGAATGGGAAATGATCTTTAGCATGATCCCCAAATGTAATTAACACATCCCTATGTAATCTTCAAAAACACACACCCTCCCCAATTCTCTCTGCAATTACACACACACACAGCGACAGCCCTCACCAAGACACTTTCTCCATCATCCATTTCTTCCTCCTCTCCTCTCTCAGATGCGCATGTGTGTGTGTGTGAGAGTGTGTGTGTGTGTGTGTTTGACTAGAGCGCCTCAGTTATCAGACTGCACTGATCTGGGTCGGGGGGAGAGAAGAGAGCACAAAAAAAGCAGAGGAAACGAGAGAAGAGCGAGGAGAAAGAGGAGAGGAGAAGAGAAGGGTGGGAGGGCTTTTCTCTTTTTGTTTTTCTTTCTTTCCCTCTATCCTCGGGACTCCAGCAGCAGGACAGGGGAGTTTGTGTGACTCTGAACACACCAGAGCAATTTACTTCAGTTTCTTCTTCACCTTTCCTGCTTTTTTACTTCTTTCTTCGGAGTGAAAGTCTAGACTGAGGTAAGAGTGTATTTGTGCATCTGTGATTACATGTTTACGACTCAACTGGTAGAATGAGATGCTTGCAACTCCACATGTCAAGGCTTTGATTTGGATTGAATGTAAATCTCCAATGCAAGGAATGATCTATGTTTTGGTGTTATGGGAGATGTTTTTTTAGACTGTCTCTATTTGCTTTTTCTCATCAGTTTGTTATACAAGACTGCGATCGTCTCCCATCTTTCAGTCCCTTACTCATGTCTGTGTGACCACTAAATAGCCCTTAAGTACAGCAGCGAGATGGTCTGTGGTTTGGGATGGTGGTTCAGTTTCAGGAAAAAAATGCAAAATGGCTTAGAAGATCCTCACAGTATGGATGAAATTTAAAGTTCTTCAGTGTTTTTGACATATTTTTGATTTTCATTTGTTGTGTCTTTATTTATTTTATCTGATATAATTACATTTTAAATAAAAAAATAATAATTATATAAAACAAAAAGCCTAATATTAATAATAAAATGTAAAATATTTGAAACAATCTGGTCATATTATTGTTTTAAAGTTAAATTATTATAGTAAACAAAAAATCAAAACCTATAATTAATTAAAATGCTAAATATTTCAGTAATTCTGCTGACACTGAAGGTTAAATAAAATATGTTAATCATATAAAATATAAAATCATAACAAATCATATTAAACTGCCAATTATTTATACAAATCTTGAATTATATTATATTATATTATATTTTATTATATTATATTATATTATATTATATTATATTATATTATATTATATTAGACAATCGTAATATTAAAAATGACATAAACGTTTTACTATTGTTGATAACATTTAAATATTTTAAACATGAAAAAAATAATTAGAAATAATTTATAACATTAAATGATAACATTATAATTTAATTGTAAAATATTGCATTAATATAAAACGTAAAATATCATGTACATGTGCCTCATATTGCTTTAACGCCATTATAATAGCATGGCTAGAGCTGATTTGAATTCAGTGCAATTCTAAGAGTGCAACAGAGACCGAAAGGAAACAGAGACAATGCAATTAGTGTTACTTCACTTGTTGAAGTTGACAATTAGATCTTGAGTTCATAATCACCATATTTCTGCTCAGTCCATAATCTCTCTCAGTCTTTCATCAACCCCTCTTTCTTTCTCTCTGTCTGTTTACCCCCTACGGCCCACATCTTTGCACGACTTCTCGGTTTTCATTCTATACCATTCAAGTTTGGATTCTTTTCTGTCTTTCCTTCTCTCTTTTCCATCTCTCTCCCTTTTCTCTTTCTTTCTCCCTCTATGGCTTTATCTGCGTGTCTCCTGGGAGCAGTTGGGACCCCTGCAAAGAGCCTGGGTCACATGACACCAGAGCCACCAACGCTAGAGCCAGAGAGACAGTGTGTACAGTAACACGAGCTCCACTAACACCGTAAACAGAGATACAGAGAACAAGATTTACTCAATTCACTGACCAACTGAAATACTGTAGAGAAATTATAACAGAAAATGTTTTCAAAAATTTGAAAGTGTTAAAATAACATCAATATTTCTATAATTTTATATAGTATATGTAGCAGAGGTCAGCTAGTAAGTGCTGTGCCATGCAGAAGGTCGCCGGTTCGATACCAGCTCGGAACGGGTTGGGTGGCTTGGACCGGCGGGGTTACATTGGTGCCGTGACCTGGATGGCAGTGGGGTTTTGGGGGGTGAGTGTAGCAGAGGCCAGCTTGTAAGTGCTGTGCAGGTAAACCTCGCTCCTCTGACCTCTAAAGGTGTTCTAGCGACAGACACTAGAGGCTATGGTATTTAGCCTCCCTGGTAAAGCACCTGACTCCCATGCGAAAGAACACCAGCTCGATAACAGTTCGGAGCGGGAAGGGTAGCTTAGGCCGGCAGCGTTACATATACAAAATAACATAATATGTAAGTATATAAGAGTATAATTTATTTTATAAATCATATAATTATAATTATATTAGAGCTGCACAATATATCATTTTGCCATCGATATCGCAACAAATGTGTCTCCGCAATAGTCAATGTTATATGCAATATGCAATATATATATATGGATATGCAATCTTACGTTGGGTTTATTGATAAACAATTGAAAAAACATGAGATTTGTGAAGACATTGCAAAGCTTAACCATAATAGATAGAACTTTTGTTGAATTTACATGAACAAATTAAATTTAGTTATGTTCAACTTAATGTTTTTAAAATAAGTGGTTGGAACAACTTTAATGGGATTTAAACAAATTGAGTAAATCTATCCAAGGAGTCAGGTCAAATTTTTTCATCTTTTTTATTTTTTTTTATTTTACTTGTTTCTTTGCTCTATTGTAACTATTCTTGCTTGCAATTTGTTTAACAACATCGTGCACCCCTACATTTTATATTATAAAATCATATGAGTTAATACATTTTAGCAAAAATGGATTTTATAAAATGATTAAAAGTGTAGTTTATATTCTAATTTTATATGAGTTGCTTTTGATGGTAAATACTAAAGAGTCTACCAATTTGAAAAAAATACTTTTAAATATTTAAGCATCATAAATATTTCAAAATTTTTATACAATAATACATTACATAATTTAACATGAAGGCAAGGCAGATGATTAAAGTATGATGTATTTACACAATTTAAAACTTATTATAAACAACTATATAGTCCTAATACAGATTTTATTTACTTTAAAATGTCTAGTGCAATTAAAATGATATATAACATTATATTTAAAACATTGGCCAGACAGTTTACTCTATAAATGGTCCATTTATTAACGTTTTTATTCTTAATGCAATATATTTTCTTATTTTTTTGACTTTGCAATAAAAAAAAATCGCAAGATCATCCTTGACTCGCCACGAGATTCACCATGCCACTTTATGACCACCATCCAAGCTGTCCTTTCCCTTTTCTCTGCATTTGCGCGCATGCACGTGCCAATATCCATTTTTTATCCTCTTCCCTCTATCCATCCCTCCTTCTCTCTTTCTCACCTCCTACGCCCTTGTTTAGCTCCTCCCTCCTTCTTCCACTCTCCCTTCTTTTTCCCCTCCGCTCCTCTCTTTCTCACCTTCGCTGTCTTTTTTTCACCTTTCTTAATCCCTCTCTTCATCTTCCTGGACATTTTCCCGCTCTCCGTTCTCTTCACACTCCCTTCTTCCTCCTTCTTCTCCTTCATCCATCCCTCCATCCTCTTCTCCTCAGTGCATAACGAGGGCCTGTTCAGCAGTCACAATCACAGCAGAGGTTTTTTTTTTTTCCTAAAAGAGCGTCTGTCATCTGATCTCCTGCGACAACCATCGCGTGTTGTTATAGGGACACTTTTCAGCTTTGATCGCCGCCTCTCTCTCCCCGGGGACCTGAACTCGCATCACTGGGCCCTTCAGCTGCAGATAAACACCGACTGAACATCTGAGAGTCTCAAACTTACTCAACTCTCTCTCCCCCTCAGTCTTCCCATTACCTCCAGGTGCTCGGTTCTTCCGTCTTTTTTCGGCTTTTTTGTACAACTGAAGCAGCCTGCTGTTCGTACATAATGAGAGGAGTTGAACTCTTATTTCCACGGTAAACCAATTTTGATGTCGTCTGATAAAAATAGAGGCAGGGCTTCAAGTGAGCATTTGGCGGGCTGAAGTGCCGCTCTCGTCTCGCTTCTGTGTGTGTGGAGTGTCAAAGCGGAGAGCAGCGAGTGTTAGCGGATAGCACATTTTCTTTGCTCGTATAAATAATTCTCTCTGAATAAAGGCAAATGTTTCCTGCTATCAATGAATCATCGGCTGAGATGAGGCTAACTTTCTTTCCCTCCTGCGTTTTTCTCATCTCGCTTTCTTATCTTGTCCTCACAACTATTTAAATGACGATGTATAGCCTACCACATTGAAAGAAAACGTTGAGCTAAGTGTGTGTGATAACTGGCAAGTTGTCTTTGTGGAACTGATAAAGTCAACCATTCTGATTAATTATAATTACTATTAATGTATGTGTCATTTATGTTTTTGAATTTATTTTTTGGAGCAAATTTGTGTTAAAAAAATCTGTGAAATTGTTGAAAATGATTTGTATTTTCCATAAGATTATTTTCGATTTTTTTATTTCTTAATTGATGTAATTTGTTAAATTGAGGGGGGCGTGGTGGTGTCTTTGTAAGAAGGTTTCATGTTCAAGTCCCGGGACTCCCGGCTGGGTCCGTTGGCATTTCTGTGTGGAGTTTGCATGTTCTCCCCGTGTTGGCATGGGTTTCCTCCGGGTGCTTCGGTTTTTCCCTACAAGTCCAATGACTATTGTGCTATAGATGAATTGGATAGGCTAAATTGTACATAGTGTATGTGTGTAAATGAGAGTGTATGGGTGTTTCTCAGTGATGGGTTGCAGCTGGAAGGGCATCCACTGCGTAAATCATATGCTTATATATAAGTTGGCGGTTCATTCCGCCGTGGCGACCCCTGATTAGTAAAGAGATTAAGCCAAATAGTAATGAAAGAATGAATTTGTTAAATTGTCTCTGATAAAATATTTAATTAAATGGGTTTTTGAAAATCAAAAATCTCTCTTCTTGCCCTCACAACAACTTAAATGGCATATTTTATACCACAATAAAAGAAAAAGTTGAGCTAAATGTGATAACTAGGAAGTTTTCTTTGTGGAACAAGATTTGGATAGATTAATCTTATTATTAATGCATGACCTTTTATTTTTTATTTTTTTTGGTTAAAAAAGGAATCTTCTGTGAAATTGTTGAAAAAGATTAGTATTTTTCTTAAGATTGTATGTTTTTTTAATATTTAAAAAGATTTTCATGCAATCTGTAATTAAATGGGTTTTCGAATACAAAAATTTTTCTCTCCCTCTCTCTTGCTCTATCTCATCTTGCCCTCACAACAGATGGAGTGTGAGAATCAACTGATTGACTGATAGCTCTGTTCTTCGCTTGTCAGCCATAATGAATAACCTTTGTGCTGAATGTCTGTAGAAACACAAGTGAGTTTGTCAGCACCTTGGGAGATAAATAACAGCGCTGTCATCTAGCACATCAGCCCCAAGTGCAGATCTTCCCAGGACTTAGCCGGGGAATGTGAGGTTTTTTTTCAGTCATCAGAGTTGGATTTTGACAGGTTTTAGAAGATTTTAATCTTAATTTTAATTTAAAGTTGGCAGTTTATCGCCAACTTTCACATCAAGGACAAGGCAGATGCTTAAAGGATGATGGATTTGCTCTTTGTGGAATGAGATAAAGTCAGAATTCTGCTGAATTATCAGCTCTTTTGATACTTCCAGATGTCCTCATTTGTCTTGGAGCTTTCATAAAGCACAGTACGGGGCTGTTGGTAATCTAAATAGATGGACCGACAGACAAGATGTAGGTAAATCAACTCTTCAGTCTGTATACGATGCTTTCCCAGTACACAGTATGCAAATGAGTGTGCAATCTTTAAAATCAAGCTTTCAAAATGACATATAGAAGAAACATTTTGGTAATGAAAAAGTTCCACAAATGTTAAAGGTTCTTTAGAGAAGCATCGATGCCAATACAGAACCTTAATTTTTAGAAACATAGTAGATCATTCATTCATTTTCCTTGTTTATCAAGGGTCACCACAGCAGAATGAACTTCCAACTATTCCAGTATATGTTTTACACAGTGGATGCACTTCCAGCCACAATCCAGAACTGGAAAACACCCATGCAGTCTTGCATTCACACACACACCTAAACACTACAGTCAATTTTGTTTATTCAATTCACCTATAGCGCATGTCTTTGGACTGTGGGGGAAACCAGAGCACCCGGCAATAACCCACACGAACACGAGGAAAACAAGCTAACTCCAACCTAGATGATCTTTTAATATGTTAAAAATGGGGAAAATCTCAGAAGGCACTTCATAGTGAGATCAATAATGGTCACATATATTGCTGAGTCATTCCAAACTGAAGTAGTCAAAACTGACCTCTTGAAAGGGAGGATCCTTTGGAATTTTAAAAGGTGAAAGTGATGAACATTTTAGACTCCTATTCAGTTTATGACAGAAGTGGCATGTTGACAGAGAAGCTTGTTCCAGTTTTTTTGTGGGGGGTCTCTACAACTTTCATTACTTCAAATTCACTCTGACAAAAACCTGCATTATATGTATGAGAATGTGATACAGCCAATCTCTGAATGACATACTTCAGATTTGGTTAAAATGTACAACCAATGGACATTTTATATCTTATAACACCACAGATGCTGACAGATTTCTAAGAGCTGAACAAAACTTAGATTTTTTCCTCATACTGTACAAGAAAACGTGGTACATTTGTTAACCGATTAGTTGCATTTCATAATAGCCTACAAATGATATTCAAAGCCATTTCTGAATAAAGTGTACTATTTTGTAGTGTAAATTATCAAGGTCAAATGTATTCAAACAACCATCAAAGACCAGCTTTTTCACCAGTTTGGTTTGAAGTTAAAAAATGTAAAAAAAAAAAAAAAAAAAGCACAATAACGCTTTCCAATCTTGATAAAAAAAATAAAAAAAAACCACAGGGTTCTGTGTAGTTTTGCAGCTATTGGAGAAGAAACAAAAGCTGCTTTTCTCTGTATCATTTTCAACTATTGTTATGAGTTTATGTAAATTGCATGAGCATATTTCATAACTGTACATAAAAAAAGTTCTGTACAGTGATTATGCATCAGATGTAAACTAAAATGTGTCTCTCCTTCATCTGTTGTGATCGACCAAAACATATCTAATGCCAAATGTAAACAGCGCCAGTAAGGTCAAGAGTGCACAGGTCAACAGATGTAGTATGTACTAGGATCTAAAACACATCATGTAAAGAATTCAAAGTTCTTAAAGCGATAGTTCAGCCAAAAATGATCTTTTGTTGAACATAAAACAGGATAATCTATCTAAAAAATGTCAATGACTGCTTTTCCCCAACATTCTTCAATATATCTTCCTTTGATAGAAGATAGAACTTAAACAGGTTTAAAATAAGTGGATGAGTAAATGATGGCCGAATTATCCCTTTAATCATATTCAGCACATGCTGTAGGATTTCATATGCAGCTAGAGCTTTTATGAAGAGAAAACTAACCATAGATCTATAATCTGTAGTTAATACTCTCAATCAGCTTTAATCTTCCTCCACCAAGTCGTTTAATGTAATTTTCGAAGTTAAACCTAAAGAAATCCCATAATTATTCTTTACATTAATCCTTGTGGATTTTAGAGGAATACTGAAAAACTGCTGAAAGAAAAAAATCATATAAAGACTCTACCTCCTGTCTTAGAATTACATTCTCTGTTTCCCAGGCAAGTGTAAGTGAGTGGCCATTTGTGCTGGACAAGGATGGCTTTTTCCTGGTGTCTCTGCCTGGCGGTGGCTCTGTTTTCTGGTCCCGGCACCATCCATGCCCTGGCACCAGAAAATGAAGTGACGTTACACCCCACAACATGGCTGAGTGAGAACAGGGTTACACCGGTGCATCTGCCTAAAGGACGAGCTCGCAGGTAAACACACGCATACAAACACACAGTGTACCTGTAAAAAAAAAATAGAGAAATTGAATAAGGACAAAGATGGCCGAGAGATCAATCATATATACAAACACTGACTGTTTTAAAGTTTCTATCTTGAGTAGAAAAGAAATGGAAGAGTGGAAGAGTTTAAATCAACATTGTCTTCCTCCAGAGAGAGATCACTAATACTGCATAATCACTTAGCCGGGAACAGGTACAAAGTCACAGAAAACTGATATCTGTCCTGTAGAACGTAGGGTTTAAAGCAAGTAGAAGGATAGACAAAATAATAAAAAATATATATTTTTAATATTAAATATATTTCTTAAACTATTTCTTGAAATTATTTTTAAATCAGTAAACTGAAGTAAAAGATAACAAGACATATTTAAAAACAATAAGCATGCCCAAATTACTAAATAATACTAGCAATAAATAGGGATCAAATACAAACATACTGTAAATGGATTTAGCTTTAAGTATCATCAAATACTTCCAGCAGTTTTTATTAATGGCTTAAAAGTTTTAGCTTTTATTTCAAATTTAAAGTTTAAATTATTTTCTTATGCTTTATTAATTTTATAAATTGTTTACTAAATAGTAAATATGTTTAAATGTTATTTTAATTTCTTTTGTTTTAAACTAAACATTATATCTGAAATACATTCACTACCTGACAAAAATCTTATTGCCTATTCAGTTTTTAGGGACAATAAATGATAATTTGACTTTGATCATTTAGTATCACAGTGGCTTTTATGAAAGGCAAAGGCCTCTAGGCTTATTAGACCAAAATAAAATATGACCATGCCTTGATTTTGAATATAATTAGGACAATAAGGTCTGACCTTGCTTAGACAAAAGTCTTGTCAAATAACAAAAATAATGTACAGTATAAAATATAAAGTCATGGTACAGTTGAAAATAAATTAATGTTGTGTATGACTCTCATGAGCCTGGAGGACTGCATCCATACATCTCTACAATGACTCAAATAACTTATTAATAAAGTCATCTAGAATGGCAAAGAAAGCATTCTTGCAGGACTCTCAGAGTTCATCAAGATTATTTGGATTCATCTTTAAAGCACCCCAGACATGCTTAATAATGTTCATTTCTGGTGATTGGGCTGGCCAATCCTGCAGCACCTAGACCCTCTTTGCCTTTAGGAACTTTGATGTGGAGGCTGAAGTATGAGAAGGAGCGCTAACCTGCTGAAGAATTTGCCTTCTCCTGTGGTTTGTAATGTAATGGGCAGCACAAATATCTTGATACCTCAGGCTGTTGATGTTGTCATCCACTCTGCAGATCTTTCGCACGCACCCAAGCTGAATGTAACCGCAAACTATGACTGATTTCTGTGAGAATCTTGGGTCCATGTGGGTTCCAATAGGTCTTCTGCAGTATTTGTGATGATTGGGATGCAGTTCAACAGATGATTCATTGCAAAAACCTACCTTCAGCCACTTTTCCTAATGATCTATGAAGTCCAGTTAATTGACAACAAGACTTTTGTCAGGTGGTGTAGATATTTTTTTCCACAAGTGAAAAAGTCCACATAAATTATTTTTATGATATTCTGAAATAAACAATGGGTCATTACTTAATCCAATCTGTTTGATTTCTCTCAATTCTTAAAACCTATCCACAGATTTCCCAATTGCCTCTCAATCAAATCCACTAAATTCCGACAGCTAAACCTGCAGCCTTGTCTTTCCATTAGCAACCTCATAACATAGGTGGTGTCAGACTTTAGACCGAACACAAGAAACCGAGAGACGAGCAGAGCGTTTCAATGCACGGCTGTAGGGCAAGAGCTGCTCATAAATCAAATGAATTAATCTACTAAAAGATCATAACTGTACCCTCCACACAAAACTCTCACAAAAAAAAGCATTAAAACAGTAAAAGCGGAAAGCATCTGCCAGAAATCCCTCAAACTAAAACTTCTTCCTTTTATTTTATCATCAAGGTCAAAGTTAAACCTGATTACCAGAAGAATGAAATCAATATTATGATAATGTGCTATACTGGAGAGTCAGCGGCATGCAAATAGGAGGTTCAAATTGCATTAAACAAGCGCAGAGTATTAAATCTAATGTCTGACTATTTCCATACAAATAATATAATGTGTGACTGAAGATGCTGAACACCCCTGACTGAAGTCAGTCAGTCGCACAAACCGGGTTTCAAGGTCAGAGGAAGTGTTGCTTGCCAAATGGTTGGTGTTACCAGAGGGAGGTTCGCCAGATTCTGCCCAGTGTGATGTTATTCACCGAGGGGGAGTGAATGCGTTTCCTGCCGCTCCAGTGATGGTGCACCTGGCATCAACTGTGATCTGTAAACATTGGGGCTTGTGGAGATGCATATCTGAGCGGCGGCGATGGATCGATAAAAGCTTATCAGAGATCAGTCATTCTGGAGTCATTGCTTGTGTTTCTTCTCACCTTCATTAGCGGATCAACCTGTGCAAACAACAAGCCTGTCAAACAGTCCCCGAGGGAAGCTTCATGGCATGTTTGTTTAAAGCGTCAAGTCTACTTTTAGCTATTCATTTTTTTAAGGTGATTTTACACTACACAAATATGACTTTCTGTTTTCACAAACACTTTTCAATTCAAGATACTTTTACTTGCCATGTAAAGTAATAAAATACACTCGCCGGCCACTTTATTAGGTACACTTGTCCAACTGCTTGGTCAAGAATCTGCTACAGTTCAAACCGAGCATCAGAATGGGAAAGAAAGGTGATTTAAGTGACTGTACGTGGCATGGTTGTTGGTGCCGGATGGGCTGGTCTGTGTATTTCAGAAACTGCTGATCTACTGGGATGTTCACGCACAACCATCTCTAGGGTTTACAGAGAATGGTCAGCTAAAAACAGAAAACTGAGACTACAGTTCATACAGGCTCACCAATTAAGCATCTTGTCAACACCACAGCCTACCTGAGTATTGTTGCTGACCATATCCATCTCTTTATGAACACAGTCTACCCATTTTCTGATGGCTACTTCCAGCAGGATAACACACGGTGTCATAAAGCGTGAATCATCACAGACTGGTTTCTTGAACATGACAATGAGTTCACTGTACTCAAATGGCCTCCACGGTCACGAGTTCTCAATTCAATAGAGCACCATTGGAATGTGGTGGAAAGGGAGATTTGCATCATGGGTGTGCAGCCGATAAATCCACAGCAACTGCTTGATGCTATCATGTCAATATGGACCAAAATCTCTGAGGAATATTTCCAGTACCTTGTTGAATCTATGCAATGAAGGATTAAGGCAGTTCTGAAAGCAAAAGTGGGTCCAACCTGGTACCCATAAGGTATACCTAATGAGTGGCCGGTAAGTGTATATAATCTTGTTTTCCCATAATTTATTTAAATTTATGTTTGTTTAAAGTCTCTTTATATTTCAATTTGAAGTGGTTGCAGTTTTACAGATATCTTCAAAAGATCTTCTTTTGTGTTCAACAGAAGAAAGAAAGTCACACAACTTTTTGTAACAAGTAATGAGTAAATGATGACAGAATGTTTAGTTTTGGGAGAACTATTGCTTTGAGCAGTCTAAATGTATTGTATGGTCTGTAGAAGATGTAGGACCAAACAAAAGTCTAATTAAAATGTTTGTTTGTCCTGCCTGTTAAGATGTGGATTTGCCGATCTCTGCACTACCTGTTTATGCAGACAGGTCAAGTAATAGCTGAAAATGTCAACTCTCTTACGAAACAATAAGCTGAGCACTTGAGCTCCTCTGCAGTTTTCTATCTATTAGTGCATTATAAAAAATGCCAGGCAAAAAGCACTGCGTCATGCTGTTGGTGTTTTAAAAATGTGCCGCTCATTGGCAATAACAGAAAAAGGCATGTGCTTCTGGATGAAAGGTTTTGGTGGTGATACCATGCGCTTACTGGTGAATAAGACATGAAGTATTCTCTATCATCTTGTTAATTCTGGTCTTAGGTCTACCACAAAGTCTGTGTTTTGGAGGAGCCCTGGCTTTGGACAGTAATTATCCAGCAAAGGCAGGACTGTTAGCTTTAGCAGGTGCTAGCCTCTCCGAAAGTACCTACCCTACCTTTATGCTCACTTTCAAATGCCACGATAGGGTATATTTGTTTGTTTTACACAGCATTATATTTTATAATTAGTTTTTCTTAACACTTTTTTTCCTTTTCTAATTACATACAAGGAATATTTTACCCCCAAAATTAAAAATTTTGTTATTCACTCAGCCTTATGTTCTTCTAAACCTGTCTGCTTTCTTTTATGAAACATAAAATGGTGGTCATTTTAAACAATTCTGGTTATCAAATAGTTTTGGTGAAGATCAAAGGTTCAATCTGGTTGCATGTTTTAAACAAATGGAAATATTTTCTGGCGTCCTTCATTATATAATTGATTAAGGAATGAAACATCTCTGTGCTGCTCTGAGATTGCATCTTTGTTGAAAGTATTTTTGTTGATGAAATGGAGTCTATAATGTGATGTAACGTAAGTATATTGATCAGTTGCACATTTGAAAGCATGCTAACATTCCTGAAAACAGCATCTTACGTTGCTTAACTTTGATACTATATGCACTTTTTAAAGGGCCATGACACCCCCCCCCATTTTTGGTTCAGGTCTACCTCAGAATTAAAAAAAAAAATACAGCATAATGAGCGTGGAGCTCCACGATCAGAGGCAGGAGTGGCCGTGGCCAGCAGAGCAGGGGAGAAGCAGAGGAGCGAATAACTGTTGTCAGTCGGCTCAAAAAATGAGACAAACCGTCAGGGGACGCATGAGTTTAGAGTTTACAAAGTTAAAATAAAAAGAAATAAGCAGTGATTTAATGCCCTGCTACATTTGTTATTCGTAATTTCATATACACACAACCACAACTTAAAATGAAAGATAATCGTGTTCATGTAAACACCATAAATTACCACTTCTCCCTCAATCCCCGGGTCTAAATGCAGACTCAGTGCAGCAGGTCTCTTGCCCTGCCTATTTCAACCATTAGCCCTGCTGATAATCTGGAGGATTTAGGTGAACACAGCAGCACGGCGATGTGTCTAAATGTGAATGAACTCCTGATAAAAGACGTCTGCCATTCTCCAATTCTCGTACTGCTCTCCAGAAGAAAAAAATGCTTGCTGCACAAAAACAGCTTTGCTGTATCGGCCCTGACAGGATTGTGGGGAAAACATGCAACAAACTCCATGGATCATAGAAACAACCACATACTACCCTTCATGAACGGCTAAATAAGTTACTGTGTGCAGTGGGTCCCTGGACGCGGTCTCACCCAGTCATTAACATAGGGTCTCACAGCTTGTCACTGGAAGGTCTGTCTTCCCTTTGGAAAGCATGTGCAGTCATGAATTATTAAGAAACAGGGTCTTCACATAGGATAAGAAAACTCCGCTATGAATAATAATGAGAAACTGACGCGTCATCTTTGCACTTTCAGTTTGCGCTACGTCACAGACTTTGATCTCGCCCCAAAAATCATTTAAACCCGGAAGATGAAATTAGCGGACAAAAGCTCAAAATTATCCAGTTTTCCCCACAATTAAAGCTGACAGGTGCTAACATTGTCTTAACTGATGCTCAACACACACAAATGTTAAAATCTCAACAACAAAAAAAGTACTCAAGGGTTTCTTGAACCTTTAAAGCGAATAAATATCAAAGGTTGATATAGGTGATCACTGACCTTCTTTGCATAAAAAAACTTTTAAAAAAAATATATATATATTTTTTTTTTTTAATTTCCATGACAATTTAAAGAAAACAAAAGAAGTTTGGAATGATACAAATGTAAATAAACTATGACAGATTTTTATTGTTTTATTTTTTTGATGAACTAGCCCTCTTCATAACTATCTTTTTACAAGGGAGTTTTCTGCTAGACACAATACACAGTAGATCCCAAATGTCCATGTGCAAAGACATGTCAGGTGAGGTGGAACTGATCAGTGGCTATTAAAAGTCATTTTCCCATTTGTTTCTATTGTTGAGATAGTTATGAAGGATGTTTAGGAGCCAGGAAGTTTTGGTGGACGTTGACAAATTTTATTCTTCTTTTAGATAATTGTGAATCGCTGTCATGTAATACAAAAGAGTACATTATATTTTAATGTGACATGTTTAGACTGGTACAAAATGTTAAATGAGGTTGTTTGATGGATTGATTTTGAACAAATGGTTTATTTAGGGACCTATGAATAGATTTTTTTCTCATTAACAACCAGACCAAAGCTTATCCTATTTGCTGTGTCTAATACACACTGATACGGATCTGTGTTTCAGGCTGTATTTCACACTAAAGAAGAAAGCTGATTTGCTGTCTGTTACTGTGAGCCCATGTGCGGTGCCCATCGAATGGAATCTGGCTGTTCGAACCCTGAAGGACAAACCACCTAAGAAAGCACACTGTGAGTTTGTGTGGTTATGTATGCTTATTGATGGACTTGTGTCTGCTTGAAGGTAAAGTATGTTTGCGCATGCATGTAAAGTATGTTTGTGTATAGGGAGTTCTGACATAGGCTTACCAATGGCTAACAGACAACTCAGGGATTCTGTATCCAAAGGGTGGACGGGTTACATCCCTTCAGAGGCTCTAATGAAGAAGCAGAGCAGTCGCTTGAGGCTCACTGATTTAATTAGCAGGTGTAAAACTGCTGTTGTGTTGCTTTAGGGCCTCTGTGGACAGACACTTCTTCTCTTATCCATTTCCAAATCTTCAGGCTGTTTCCCTGATAGAGAGGATAAAAACATTTCAAACAGAAACAAAGAGACAACATATGCAAGCACAGTCTGGATAAACACTGACATCTGTTATTAATTTGAAAGGTTTTTTGTAACACTGTACAATAAGATTCTGTTTGTTAGCATCAAATGGAATTCTTTATCCTGAATGCATAATAATGAACAACACAAATGAGTCTACATTGTGCCAAACGTTAATACAGACACACAAACACAACCATTTTGTTGCATAATATGCATTGAAGTTATCGATTTGATGCAAGATATGCTTGACATGTTTAACAGAACCAGAAAGATCCTGCAATTCTGCACACTACTTTCAACATCATGAACATGCAGTGAAATGAAGGGGTAGTCTGGCAGGCAAAGCAGCATTATAAAGTCATAATGTGACATATAAATGATTTAGACTGTGAACTCAGGGGTCCCCATCTACACCTTTAAATTATTCACTTTGATTACCAAACGTTCCCTCTAAAAGTGTGCCGACAAAAGTAATGATGGTTTGCATGGAAAAACAGCCTTCTGCATGCATGCCGTCCAAATGTTTTTTGGCTCCTTTTGATTAGAGTCGTCTTTTGAAAATGCTTGATCTTGATCTGAAATGCTTCGTTTCTACAGGGAGCTCCAAGAAGAGTATGCCTGAGGTTTGGTGGAAAGGTTCTGGAAGAGAAGTTAGGATTTACAGCTACACTGGCAATGCCGTAGACACCTACACAGGTCCCGCCTACACTCCAGCATCCATCTACATCCTGAGGTTGAAGTCAAACGAGCAGGACACGCAAGTTTCGGTATACCTTCATGAAGGTCCTGGTCCCTCTGGAGCTTTCCCAGAGCTGCCATCGGATCCCAGAGTGCACACATTAGGGGTGGGTATGACCAGTGTCACCTTGAACTGGGCTCCGAGCTCATCTGTAGTTGTTAAAGATGATCACCGACCACATCACGAATACTGCGTCTTAGTAAACCACAAACACAACTATCGAAGTCTATGCGCTGCTCGTGAGGGAATCCGAAAGGAGATACAGAGTGTGCAGAAGAGACAGAGGAGAGATAAACAAAGCAAAGAGATTGTATGGGCAACACTTAAAGACTGGTGGTGGAGGCAGCCGGATACCATCAAGAATCGTGAATCATCTGACAAATTTGAGGACCCTGGATGTGTTTGCAGGGATGTTGAAAGTGTGTGCACGGTTTCTGACCTGCTTCCGGATACACAGTACTATTTCGATGTGTTTGTAGTTGACAGGGTTAATGGCACAAGTGCAGCCTACACTGGCACATTTGCCCGGACACATGAGGAGGCTCGTCCTGCTGTCACAACCTTAAGGGAAAACCAGGTCAAATGGGTTACTATAAGTGGGGACGCAAGCAGCCTACAGGTAGACCAGTTCCGATTCAAACCTCGCGGATGGCAACAAAACGGCCTGCTGACCTTGCACACCTGCAATGGGACTAGTAAAGTTAGAGCCACAGTCTCTGGTAAAGGACAGATTTTGACATCTCAAGAGGTGGGACACCAGCTGGCCCAGATATGGTTGCATGGTGCCTCGTCTTATCTCATCCAGCTCCAGGCCTTGGCTCCAGGTCCCTCATTAACAATCCCTAAAGGTGATTCAGGCAAGTCCAAATTCTGTCTCAAAATGCAGGCATCATCAGCGTACCACCGCCGTGCAGTGCCTGTGTTTCCCACTACATTACAGATTAAGTCTTTCAACAAGTTGCGGACCTGCAATTCAGTCACTCTAGCCTGGATGGGAACCGAAGAACGGAGTCTCTACTGTGTTTACCGAAGACAGATCCCACTTAACAGCAAACACACATCAACGGATCGCTGCATCGACCCAGAGTCTCGTCCTGCAAATGAAAGAGTCCTCTGTAAGTATTTCCAAGAGTTGAATCCACGTCGGGCAGTCACAACAGCAGTGATCGGTGAACTGGAACCAGGGTTGCTATACGTGTTTGACGTCTACCTTATGAGACGCTGGGGACTTCCAATTAAGTACCACAGCAAGACGGTGAGAACCAGAAATGAATGTTGAGTGGACAGTCTTGCTCTCAGTGGAGGACTCATTAGAGAGACATATGCCACAAGGACGCCAATGAAACGCCAGAGAGGAATCTGTTGGGGACCGAAATCTGGTGTGGTCCAACGTGGCCACTGAAAGTCATGAACACATATTATGCCAACACACAGACACACAAATACCAAGAGAGGTGAGACCAAGCTCACACCAGCAAAAACTAATTTACTTTATGATGTTCCCATATTACATTTGTGTTGTTGTTGTTGTGTGTAATGTCATCTCTATTGTTGATTATACAGTATTGAGTGTCTGAATAACAGAAACTCTCTCGTCTCTTACACAAAGAGGACCGTGCCAAAATATGCAAGAGAAACAGCCGGAGGGCTTTGAGGACCAGTGCTAAGCAGAGCTGTATCAGATCTCTCAATCTGCCACCAGTATCAGAAAGACACTATGCGAGGGAGGGGCGAGAGAGAGCAAAAGAGCTGTGTGAAGTCAGTGTGTTGATTATGCTCTGCTAAAGCATGCAGCAGGGGAAAAAAAACGAGTTAGCGCTTCGTTGTCTGTGATGTGATTGTTGTGCTGCGCTTCTGCGCACTAATAAAAACACAGTTACCAACCAGACATGAAAATGATCTGTAGATGTGTCACGCTTTGACATTCATCAAGGGCAATGGCTGTTTATGTTCCTGAATGTAAATTTAAATAATTAAGGTTATATCGGTGAACGCAATTCAGTGTTGAGCCTCACAACATTAACCACTGCAGTAATAATACAGATTTAAAAATAAATCAACAAGACGTGAACTCTTTGTGCAAATATTTACAAACAACTTTGGATACTGCAGTCCCACAGACATCAAACATGTTCCAGTAGCTCCCTCTGCAGTCCAAATAAGGAATGGATACCAGACAGTGTAGGGCAGGGGTTTCCAAACGGTCCTGTAGGGCTGGTGTCCTGTATAGTTTAGCTCCAACTTGCTTCAACACACCTGCCTGGAAGTTTCTAGTATACCTGAAAAGAGCTTGATTAGCTGGCTCAGGTGTGTTTAACTGGGGTTGGAACTAAAATATGTTAGACACCGGCCCTCAAGGACAGAGTTGGGACACCCCTGGTTTCGGGCATGCATGGGTCTCAAACTCAATTGCTGGAGGGCCGCAGCTCTGCATAGTTTCAAACATAGCGGATCAAACTAATCAAGGTGTTCGAGAATCTTTTAAACAACTTGATTAGTTGAATAAGCTTTGTTTGATTAGGGTTGGAGCAAAACTGTAAAACTGTGCAGAGCTGATGCCCTCCAGGAACTGAGTTTGAGACCCATGGTATAGAGAATATGAAAGCCAGAGGTGGAGAGTTTGAAATTGAATGTTTCCAATCAGTTTAATAAAAAGATTTATACAGTAGATATAAGACCACAGAACCCCACCTCTGCAACTTCCTTGTGTCCATCAATTTTCCATGCTTTTGAGGTCAGAGGATTGAGATTAACTGGCTTCCATTATACCCCCTTAAACCTAACTCAGATCCAGGTCATGGGACCAGTGTAACTGCTCTGATTCTACTAGCGCCGCAGAATTCAACCAACACTAGGAGTCAAGCACACTAATAAATATACTAAAGCCCACAGGCCTTACTGTGTCAGTCACTAGGGCTTATATTGAAGCCAGAGGAGCGAGGTTTACATGAACAGCCTTTACTGGCTGACCTCTGTTACACTCATCCCTTTAGCCTAACTCCCATCAGGGTCACAGCGCATAAATGTAACTACAAAGGGAACATGAATGTTGATAACCACAGTTCCTAAACTGTGCAAAACGACCGCTAGAAAGAAATTGAAAGAAATTCAAATCGACTAGCATGAATGTTACAGTGTCAAAGATAAAAAGGAAAACAACATATTATTCAAATAAGTACCTTTATTTATCAATTGCCATTCTCATTTATGTTACAGAGGTAAACATTTAGGGGGAGTCTTAGATAAAGCAGTGCTACACCTGCTAAGAGCTGTTACCTCCACACACACACACACACACACACACACACACTTGCGCACACTTACATTCCCATCCAGCACTGTCATCTCCACCTGATTCAAAGCAGATCACTCATTGTTTCCACACACAAAACATCTGCACCTGACCGTTTCGGTTGATACAGGTGACATGGCTCTTGAAATCTGCCCACTCAAATCAGCAGCAATGAAACTCAGACAGCAGAATGTCTACTGGAAACTCTAGACATCTCCGCCAGAAATTCTAGGAGTCAAATATGGCTACAACTTCTGCGACTCTAGATTGTCCTTGCCGAGCTGAGTGAAGAAGAGTTGGATCTGTCTTAGAGGCGGAGGCGTTAGGCTGGGGTATGAAGAGATGTCTTCTCCTGACATCCCTTCAGTATGGCTGTAGAGGAATCCATCTCTCTGATCATCAAACATTATGATGGCCTGTACACTCGTAATACATGCTTTGAGCTTGGTTACTCTCCAGATAGAAAAACAAAACAAAACTGTTGATTGAAAGCAATACTCACTCACTCACTCACTGAGATCAACACGTTATCAAATCAGAGAAATGCAAATGTTCAGTTAGAGATCATCCATAAATGCTGATACAGTGAAGCTGCCACATAAACATTAAGAGCCACATTCAATATCTGCCAGCAAAATGGTACATTAAGATGTGCTTGACTATTTAAAGATAAATATTGAAGGATTTCCTGGCACCAAAGGAACCAAAATGGCCATTCAAAATTATGAACGAATGACTTTTTCTACTGTATAATATTCTTGTAAAATCCACTTAATGCTGACCAGAAAAAAGAAAAGAATTACAGTACGCATATTTATATGAACCCTGAACTCTTTATGTGCACTTATATTTATATATATGTGATAATAAATATACAATAAAGGCCTGTCCGTCATGCCGAGCTCTGTGTGGTTCACAGAACTAACAGTGAGGTCACATTTACTGTTACTCAACAAAATTCCATAGGGGATTTCCTTTTTCTTTCGTTCAAGATGGTCACGTGTATTCGCCACAGTAAAAGATTCACTTATTAAAACAGGAACAAAAATATGTTGTTTAAATGAGAAGTTTAATTGATTACTATTTGTAAAATCACATATCGGTAATGACTTCCAGTTGTTGGTGAACTACACTCACCAGACACTTTTGGGTCCCACTTTATATTAAGTGGCCTTAATTAATATGTACTTACACAGGAATTAATAGTTTGCTACAATGTACTTATTGTGTAAATACATGTATTTATTGTGTATGTATGCTTGATTAAATACCTGTATGTAATTACATCTGTAATTAACTTCTGTAATTACATTTGTAAATATACTGTTGACCATACCTTACACCTTAACCCACCCCTAAACCTACCCATACCACCAAACCTGTCCAAAACCCAACCCCTATCCCAACTCAAGAGCACCACAAGTGTTCTCAAATACATTATGAACACAGTAAGTACATTGTATTTATTTTTTGATGCAAGTACATAGTAGTTAAGGACACTTAATATAAAGTGGGACCTACTTTTGTAATTTTACATAATTCAATTTGAAAAAGAGAACTCACTAGTGTATCTGCGTTGTAACTAAATACAGGATTTGTGTACTTGTCCACCACTTGAAATTTAAGCTGAGTAACATTAAATGGGACTGCACCTTAAGGCTCACTCACGGCTTATTTTTCTGAATAGCGAACGGTTTTAAAATAAGAAACTTGAAACTTGAAATCCTCATTCACCTGTCATTATGTAGGCTGTACTATTGTACCGGCCCACCCTCATATTGCGGGTATGCTTCCAGAATGTCAGTGTTATTTTCTGAAAAACCATTCATTGCGGTTTACACTGCTGGAAATAAGACCTTAGAGTCCTTTCGGATGTTACAATTGCTATTGAACATTCCACGATCACGGAATCATGATACAAAACGAAGAATTCTTACACATCTATGGTCCAAGATCGTGGATATAAAGTGGTTGGAATTGCATCACGATGAAACATCCGTCTAGAATACAGACAGTATAAATCTTCCATAGCAGGTTCCACGATCCAAAAAGGGTCTCGAACACTCCGGTGCGGGCAACATTCTGGCTATTTAAACTCCCTGCTTTTATGAACCTGCATAGAAACTCCATGGAGGCCTCACAGAGCCATCTTAAGAGAAAACCAAAAGTTGTTACTCCATACAGTACAGCATGTACAGTACATCTGCAGATGTAAGGGATAGACAGTTTCCTGTATTTGGCAGCCATATGAAGCTGAATAGTCCAATATACAAAAATAGGGTTTTAGAAAATTTCAAACAACAACATGAATAACAATACTACTACTAATAATAATATTAATAACAACAGCGGTCATAAATAAGGTCCACGCTCAAACAGCGCGTCATACAAAAGTCCAGCAGACTTACAAAGTGTCTGTCAGTACTGAAGAAAAGTTGCGTCAGTGCTGAGGTGAGTTTGGTTCAAGAAGCTAAGGGGGATTTTGTGTGTGTGTCTGTGTTTACGTGTTTGTGTTAAAGCCCTGGTCTGCTACTGCGTGCCGTTGAACCACCTCTGTTATGCGAGCGTGCTGGAAGTGAGAGAGAGAAAGAGAGAAAGTATGAACACTATATATTTAAAAGTCCCTTTTCTTGCAGAAATATGACACTATTAAATGTTCTGAATGATTTCCTGAAGCTTTTAACCACAATATAAGATATTATCACTGTATTTACATGAGATGCCAAAAGAGTTACTCTATCATGTACTGTATAATAACAAAAAAAACTTTATTTTAATATTTTAGTATATACAGGAATCAGAGAGGGAAATTCAATACCTTTAAAGACCTTTTTTAAGACCCTTTTCATACATTTTAAGACCTTATAACCACTTTTCAACTGGAAACACAAGAGAGGTTTTAACTTACAGTATATTTACTAAATATTAAATGTAAGAAACTTATCCAAAACCTTAAAATTTTTCATATACTGAATAGAAATCAGGGTGACGCAGTGGCGCAGTAGGTAGTGCTGTCACTTCACAGCAAGAAGGTCACTGGTTCGAGCCTCGGCTGGATCAGTTGGCGTTTCTGTGTGGAGTTTGCATGTTCTCCCTGCGTTCACGTGGGTTTCCTCCAGGTGCTCCGGTTTCCCCCACAGTCCAAAGACATGCGGTACAGGTGAACTGGGTAGGCTAAATTGTTCGTAGTGTATGAGTGTGAACCATAGACTGTAAAATATATGGACGTAGTATCCGTGACGTCACCCATAGGTTTCTAAAGAGCGCAAAAGAAGCCACAAGTAGGCGCGGCCAACCGTCGCCATTTTGTTCGCGCGTCATCACACCCACGGCGGGATACCAAACATGGGCAAAGAGGCGGAGAGTGGGCGGAGCTACAGACGCATGCTGCATTTTGCTTGGACCTGGTTCAGACACCTGGTTTACTTTGGGAGAACGCTTAATACTTTATCACCTGTGACTCGTTTGTATTCTGACCACTTGTGCTTGGTTGTACACTATATCAATAAAGTGTTTAGTCTTTTAAAAACACTGCTGTAATACATTGAGCCACTAAACATTGTTCTTATGTCGTTTCTCAACAGGAGGAAAACGCAAATTACATCCAAACACTTCAGATATAGTCTGTGTTAGTTAATGCAAGACTATTGATGAAATCCAGCATAACACTGTATGACAACGCTTTAGATGACTGATCTACAGCCTACAGCTAATCAATCTGACAGATTCTGGAGTGCATTACAGCTCTAAATATAAACGATAAATGATCTTAAATAAAACAAATACATGTATAGAGATGGTATATAAGTATATAATTTTACTCACATGTGAAACAGAGGCCACGTGAACAGTTTGTGAGCACAATTAAGTGCACTCAGCATGCCATGCCATCTAATAATTGTAGGAAACAAGTCCAAAAGGCAGTTGACTGTGTAAAGCCACATAAAACAACACAGAAATACGATAAATATGCCGAGTTCAGTGGCTAATCTGCCGGATTCAGCTGAGGTGACCAACGAGACCAAGCTGTAAATCAAGTGACCACGCCCTTAATTATGCAAACTTAATATAACTTAATATAAAAGAAACGGATGAGTTATAAAAAAATTCATCCCCCTTACAGTTGTCATGAAGGGTAATATTAGCTGTATTAACCAAAATCTTTTTTTGTACCAGGCTGTAAACACCTTTTTTTCTGCTGTAAAGTTGGCCATTCTAACAGTGGGCTCAATTGAAATTTGCTCTGTTTTGGAGCCAGGAGCGGCCAGGACTAGCGGAATTTCGGATGAATTGCGGTTTTAGTTACTTCCGTATTGGCTTCCTAAGAGAGAGCGGGAGGTTGCCGCTTGGTGTGAACGAGTGTGTATGGATGTTTCCCAGATATGGGTTGCAGCTGGAAGGGCAGTTGCCGGTTCATTCTGCGGTGGCGACCCCGGATTAATAAAGGGACTAAGCCGACAAGAAAATGAATGAATAAAAATCTATTAAATGTAGCTAATTCAGCAGGTTATCGTCTATAGAACTGCAGAAATAATGGTGTTGCATTGGTTACTGCAGTAAACAAAGCAGCATGTTGTCAAATCTTGTAGGATTTCACTGATTTCATAAACTACACAGCATCCTGATATTCGCAGATTTAATTCAGGCAAGCTTTAGCATACAACCATACAATGTATGATCAAAAATTATATCAAATTTAATACCTTGCAAAATAGCATTAAAGACTTTTTAATACTTTTTAAGGGCCTTTAATTTCTCTACATTGATTTATCAATTTTTATACTTTTTTGAAGACCCCACGGACACCCTGTATTTTGCAAGGCTTTGTATAAATGTTCAATGTAAACAAATGTTTCAAACTAATTCAATTGCAAAATTATTATTAGCACAATAAGTAAGTTTTTCATCATGAGTTTAATTTCATTCGTTTGTGTTTACAAACAGATGGAACCTGATTCTAATAACAGTCCTATAAAGAATCAGAGATTTTCAATCAATTACTCGTTCATCTTGCAAAATAAAAATGTGGAAATGTTTATGAATGTGATGAACAACCACTTTCAATAGAACAATCAATGTGAATATTCTTAAAAGGCCTTCAAAAAGTTGAAATAATAAACAATTATTCACTATTTGTTCCCTAATAACCAATACAATGCATGTTTATTAACCCAAATACTATATTTTATTATTGAATATAGGCAAGTCTACTTAACAGTTGCTTTATTAGCAATTATAAAAATTCATAAATGACTAAAAGTGTGGTCATCCAGTAATGTTAGTATATATGTTCAATATCCAAGAGTTTCTAAATACAAAGTACAACCAAAACTGTGCAAAAGTACTGCAAGTACATAAGAAATACGTCCTGGGAGATCTGTATTAGATTTTGTATGTTAAACCTTAAGGAAATGTTTAAACTTTTAGTACACTTGAGTTGGAGCACGACACTTTATGATTTATCATTGATATTAAATAATAAATTGATAATAAATCAGAATAATAAATGACTTCCTAACTACATTTCACTCTTTCATCATTACTCTTAAAAGTGAGAAACGATGTAATATTCATAAACACTAAGAAAGGGCAAATTTGAGGAGCTCAGTCAAAAATCCTATTACAAGACTTGCAAGGCTGTTGAAAATCCTATTATATTTTTCTTTTTCATTTTTATGCAATTACTATAGTTTAAACAAATTTCCTTTCCACCAGTAGATTGAAGAACATAGTATATTTTTACAAATATTCAAAATTATCTAAAAAATAAATATTATTACTTTTATATTATCAAATAAATATTTAATATTATTACCCACACGCATTATTTTTACATTTATGATGATAATATTAATAATAATAATAATAATAATAATGCTTTTTTTCAGCACCAAATTAGTATATAAAAATGATTTCTGAATGATCACAAGGCAATGAAAACTAATGTAATGACATCACATGAATAAATTACCTTCTAAAATCTATTTTTAAACACTGATTTTAAAGTTTCAAAGCTCAAAGTTGAAAATAGTTCACATGAAACTACTGGTATCTCTTCAGAACATGCAAAATTGGTATCTTTTTACTTTCAGTTTAAAATTCATGTAAAAAAAGTCAATTGAACAATTCCTACTGACCTTGACCTGAGGCTTTTGCATCTGGCTCCTCCTCGTGCCCGATTGGGAAATGGCCCATTGGATGATGGGAAAATGAGTCTATAAAGGAGGAGCTGCTGATGCCCAAACTGATTCCAGTCACACCAATTCCCAGAGAATCTGCACTCAAAGGCAAAACACAGTCAGTGGGAAAGTTTATAGAAATAGAATGCTCATCCGCAAGTCTGATGTGTGTTTGTCTGCACACACCTACGCCAACAGATGCCCTGCCAGGTCGACCCTGCCCGATGTTGTCTATCCCAGTGAATGAACGGTGATAAGGGGTGTCTGACTGCAAAGCAAATTTTGCCATGATCAATACATCAATAAATCCTATCACATGTACTCAAATTTCAGATGTTTAAACTGGCCTTTATACAGAGATATAATACAATAGATAACATAGTCTTTTTCAATCCAATGCTGTTAACTATAGTCTTCCTCAAGCTAAATTTTTATTTCATGCTAATTTCCATGTTTGGTGATTAGATGGTCTGTTCTGGACTGTGAAACTGAACACAACACATCCAGTTTGCAAGTTTACCTACAAGTTATTGCTCTTTGCTTCTTATCTAAATTGTTTCTATATGCAAGAGAGATTTACCCTAAAGGTGTGTGTGGTGTTGGGTCTGGAAAACACGTCCAGCAGATGTAGTTTGTCTCTGGGCTGCAGACTGATACCCTCATCTGTCACTGCACTGTGTGCACGACTGGAGGATCCTCTCTGCTTCTGGAAACACACGTTTATGGATATAAATCCTAAATATTACAAATGCATGTATATGCATATATAGAAATATAAGAGTTTGCTCAGTTTTTTGGATTTCCAAATTCATAGTAATGTGCTAGGGTTAAACAAAATTGTACTTTACTATTTTCAATTTTTAGACTTAAAAAAAATTGCTGCCTTATATTTGCTAAAATTATTGACCTTTTTCCCTGAAATATTTTAAATTCATATTTTTCTAACTACTTTTTAATAATACTGTAATGCACAGCAGTTTATAATGCAAACAACATAATTTTTTTGGAACACAACAACAACCTAAATCTTGCAAAAGAGCTACACATCCCAGCAAGCATTTTTTGTTTTGTCTAATAGACATCTAAACGTAGACCGCTTGGCTAAAACAAGGCCAAATTTGGGCTGTCAGTGAAAATCTAAAAAACATCTAAGAACAGGCCAAAACTAGACTAGTCATCAAATAAACAAAAATGAATGACTGCACATATAAAGTCTGTCAAATCTGTCTATTTGACGACTAGTCTAGTTTTGGGCTATTCTAAGATGTCTATTAGATTTTCACTGAAAGGCCAAGTTTAGCCTTGTTTTAGCCAAGCAAAATTGTTTGCTGGAATTTATTACTACCATCTGATTGGGTTTATTGTGTAGTTAAAGCACCTGTATAAGCCGTGTGTGTTGTCCGGAGTATACATGGTCTATGTCTCCTGTGCCAATGGGAGGAAGGAGTGTGTTTCTACTGAGATGCATTGGAGGTGAAGTCAAACGATCACTGGGAGTTGTCCTGAAACACAAACACACACACAGACAGTATTGTGAGAAAATTGTTTTTGTGTAACAAAATATACTGAACCACTGGAATTAAATGATGGTCTTACAGTCTAGTGCCTCTGACCACCTCCTCCATGGTTGTGATTGGCTGTGTTACGCTGGACGTAATTGGCATCAGATTTCGAGGAGGTGGGTTCCGTCGCCGTGCAGACTGAGGGGGGCGAGTCAAAGATGAAGTGCTTTGATCCAGTGCCCTGCGGGGCCGGGGTTTACCGGCAGGGATCACACTAGAGCCAGGACGATGAGACACTTTCTCCTCAGAGTCCCTACAGTCAGACCTACAGACAGAGAGAGGACATTCTCTGTCAAAGAAGAAGAAAATATACGCATTTCATCTACAAAAACATGTTTAAAAAATTATGGACTGAATAAAAAGACTTAGTTTTGGAAAATAATGTAAAGACAAAAAAATAAACAAGTTATTACCTGTTGCAAAGAAAACAAATGTATAATACAATTACTCCAGTCTTTAACACAAGCAATAAAAGAATTTGTGTAATTAATTGGACAAAAAAACTATACATTGATATTCTGTCATTCAATTGATTTGTCTTTATTATTGAACCATTAAATATTTTCTTAAATTATTTGTTCCTAATTATTCATTCAAGAACAAAACACCAAAAGATTGCTCTGAGATGCACAAATGTTCAGCTTCAGCATCTGTGAAACTATTTTCATAAAAAAACATTTATGTTTTTGCATTGTTTTTGCAGATTTCATCAATTAAATTTAAGACTTTTTAAGAGCATTATGAATGAAATTTCAGACTTACACAAGTTTTTTTCTAATGGCTCAGTTAAAACATTAAAAACAAATGTTATTGTAAGGATGATAATCAAACCATATGAGTTAAAAAAATAAGAGTAAAATAATAAACTTTTGTTAAAACTTTTATTGAGACTGAATGACTGGATGGGTGTTGGCCCGGTTGGATAGCTTTACATGGACATAGGAAAATTAAGACCTGTTAAAAACGATTTAAGACTTACAACACAATATTTTATCAGACGTTTTAAGGCCTAAAATTTAGATTTTGAAATTTAAATTTAAAACATTTTAAGGACATCGCGAACACCCTGAAAAGAGGATTTTTATTTTTTGAATACTTTATTTTTTAATTAATTTTTATATTTAAAGGAATGTTTGTATTTTTAAGATGTAGCTCGCTCAATATGAATTTCTTATCCATTGTATAAAAATGTATTATTTGTGATCACTCATATCCTAATTTCCATGAAAAACTTGCATTTTGCTTGTGTGATCACTTCACCATTTATTTTAAAATATATAAAATCAAACAGAGTTTTGATAAATTTAATAACAATGTTATTCTAACTTAATTCTAATAGTCTTCATCACACAGTTGATGCTTTGGACCAGTGGTCACCAAACTTGTTCCTGGAGGGCCGGTGTCCTGCAACCCTAATCAAACACAGGCAGGTGTATTGAGGCAAGTTGGAGCTAAACCCTGCAGGGACACCAGCCCTCCTGGACCGAGATTGGTGACCTCTGCTTTCGACTCTCAATGTATTAGCTTGTTAATTGTAAAGTGAGCAACATACCAAAAGCATAATGACAACATAATAATTGAGATATTATCAAAGATGATAAGTATTGCACTGTCCTAAAAACAAAATGCAATATAAGCATACAATACACAGTAAACGCTGTATCTATTTGTGTTTCTGTGTGGTTCATACTGATTTAATCGGTCCAGAGTTCCCAGGTTCCTTTGCTGCAGTGGAATGCCATGTATCATGATGAGGTCATTAAGATTGTGATGAGCAACCGCCGGTCCTACAGGCACTCGACTGGTCTGTGGAAACAAAGACAGAGAGAAGAGGAAAGAGAAAACATTAAACAAATTGAGGTTTTCATTTAATGTCCTAGAATGCATATTTATCTCACTGATAAATAAAAAATGATGGCATTCACAGCATCTGACATCCATCATTTGTACAGCATGCGATGACGTGTGAAAACAGACAAAAAGACAGTGAAAAAACTAAACAAAGAGAATAGAAACAGAACTAAGAGTGCAGAACAAGCATTCTAAACACATCCACAGGATTAAAAAACAGAGAAAGCAACTAAAAGTGAAATCATGTTTAAAAGGCTGTTAGAAATGTGATGTGTGTTAAAAACAGAGTGTGAAAGTATCCGAAAAAGAGAGAGAAACGGGTCCACAGACAGATACACTCTCGCTCGCCCTCTCTGTTTAAGTGTTGTTATTAGCGTAAAGTTACATACAGTCGATGACTTTCTCTGCTTTTTGGATTTCCGTCTTGACTTGTGCTTTGAACCCCATGACTTTGAGCTCTTTAGAAAGAAAATGGAGGGAAAGTATAGAAAGAGAAAGGGAGAATGCGAATGACAGACAGAATGATGATTGGACAGAAAGGCAGAAACAGGGACAGAGAAGAAAACACAGAAAAAAAGGAGGTAAAAAGTTAATGAATTGAAAGCCTGGGGGGGAAGCTGAAAAGACAAATGCTGACAGTTGTGAAAAAACAGCACTTGTATGTATTTTTGAGTGTGTGTGTATGGATATAGATGAGAGACACAAAGCAGTGAAGATCTTTCCACAGTGATTAGACTCAGCTACAGAATTCCCAGAGCTTTGGAGAAATTTGTGTAGTTTTCAGTTACTTATACTGTAATTTCTGGCTAAAGTAACTTCTAATCAATATTATATTATATTATATCATATTATATTATATAATATTATACATTCATTTTCTTTTCGGCTTAGTCCCTTTATTAATCTGGGGTCGTCACAGCGGAATGAACCGCCAACTTATCCAGCATATGTCTTATGCAGCGGATGCCCTTCCAGCTGCAACCCATCTATGGCACTCATTCACACTCACACTACGGACAATTTAGCCTACCCAATTCACCTGTACCGCATGTCTTTGGACTGTTGGGAAAACCGGAGCACCCGAAGGAAACTCACGCGAATGCAGGGAGAACATGAAAACTCCGCACAGAAACGCCAACTGACCCAGCCGAGGCTCGAACCAGCGACCTTCTTGCTGTAAGGCGACAGCACTACCTACTGCGCCACTGCGTCACCCTATATTATATTACATTATATTATATTATTTTTGAGTAAAGCCAATTTTGTTTCTAGTTGACAATGTCAGTGTAATGCATAAGGGAAAAGAACGTGATTTTAGGACTTGTTCACACATGTACTGTGATTCTTTTGGTTCATTTGCTTTGGATCAAACAAAAAAAAATTTAAACATTTCCTTCTGGTTGGCTTCGCGTTTGAACACCAAATCCAACAATTTACAAAAATACCTTTTAAGATGAATATTTTGCAATAAATTGAACAGAAAATCCAAAACAATGCTGTGTGCTGAATAATCTGAGAAGATGTGTTTCCAATTTTATCAGATATGCAAACATGAAATGTTTGTCCTCATATCCTATATCATAGGATATGAGCAAACATGAAACTGTGTAAAAGGAATATGTTTTTAATAATTTTTGTCTCTTTTTCTTTTCATTAAACAATTGTAGTTATATTGCTTAAAGGTGACATATTAACTGAACTTCTACTGTTAAGAGTGATATGCTTTGCACAGCAATGAAGCATTTTTGCAAAGGTAGATGAAGCTGATAGAAATGCAAAGGCCTGATTGTCTAAAATTAACTTGAGCTCTGCAGCAAAACTTTCTGTGAGCAGAAATGTGTTGAAACTGAACACAGAATATGTGCAGTTGAGACGTCTTATGCTTTTAATGTTGTGCAGAGAAGTCATAGAAAAAGGGGATTTATGTATGGGTGCAGCCAATGGAGAACTGGATAAGGAATGACAAATGACAAATTCCACCAAACTCCACCTGTTAATTTCAGCTATGTTTAAAGCTCGAATCAGAAAAATGAAAGTTGTTGCGCACATCCTGAATGTAACTCTTGCATTGCATTGAGGATAACAGAATTCTGTGAATCGAATTATTCATTTCTATCCAATAAATTACTAAGATTTCTGACAGTAAAGAAAAACCTCTTCTGACCTTTTTTTATTGAACACGCATGGAATTGATTAGATATTCTAACAAAGACTCAAAACAGAGCCAGGAACACCTGGGTCAAACACACAAATGAAGATTTATTTCTGATGTGTGTACTGAACTGTTGTGGAAAACAACACAGCAACTACAAAAACAAAACCAGCTATTTTTGAGCATTCTGTCATAGTTAGGGTTGCGCCTTACAACATCATGACCTGTTTTTGGCAGCGTTCACATTTACTCAAACGCAATGCATGAATAGAGCAATTGCACCAGTTTAATTTAAACTAATCAAATTATTTTTCCAAGACCATGGGAATCCTGATACTTAAATATTTTTGGAGGATATCATCAAGCAGATTGCGGGGATGGAATGGTCATCATTGAGATGGAATTTCAGATGAAATCATTCTTGCAGCCATCTCCCATAGATGGAAAAGTAGGAACCCAGAAGATTTAGCTCTAGATCTGAAGGGGTTGACCAACCTGGGCCTGCAAGTTTGTCGTGAGCTGTTGTGTTCTGGTCTGTGAAAGAGGAGGAAGCACGGTGGAGACATTGGACAGCAGCATGAATGGATTCTGAGGATCAGGACATTTAGGGCTGAGGGCCACGGTACTCTTCTCATCATCTGATGGACAGATGTTCAAAGAAAGGTTATTTTTAATCAGCACACAGATCTCCAGAATTTTTAATGTACTCTTATTTTCAAATAGTTTTCAACAATGACTCAATGCATGTGCACAAATAACTTGATTATATCCAATAATCAGAATAAGGGCACTGCAATATAATGTTTACATGTCACAAGCAAAGCTCTTAATCCCGATTACATACAATTTTTATTATTTCCTAAGAACTGGGATAATTTACAGCACAAATGTAGAACTTAGAGTAGATGTGTTACCGACTGCTGTTTTAATTAACTTTTTATGACACTTTTGTATGGTTGTATTTTGTGCTTTTTAGAAACCACTTGTGACAATAGAGGGAAAATTTCCGAATGTCAGGGATATCACTAATAGAACCGCTTTGAAAGTGTATTCCACAGGTGGCACACCGCATTGCCAGTCTCACTTTGGTCAAAATGAAAATAATGCAAATAAGGTGTTAACATGGCTTAATACTTCTTATGTCACTTGTCTTAATATAATTATGCATTGTTTCTATGAGACAAAGTTTAATCGCAATATTGCCCAAATCCTCTTATAATCGCACCAGATGGTCCATGTAAGCATACTCATTGACAACTAATCTGTATATATTTAGAAAATGCTAAAGTTCTCATAATATTCATCCATGAACCAATATTGAGAAAAAAAAAAACAAAATTAATGTGACTTTGAGATTTTTTTCTGTAAAAAACTAATAAACAGGTGCGATTTTTAGAGACATGTTTCTATTCATTTTTAAACAACACAATACTAATGTTTTAAATTTCAATGAACTAGGAAAGCAATATTTGTTTGGAATAACCTTGATTTTCAAATCACACCAAATGAAAATATTAGTTGTTCTCAATTTTTTTTTAAATCAAATTAGCATTTTAGAATGATTTATTGGGAATCATGTGACACCAAAGTAGAGATCTGCGCGGGACTAAATTTTGAATCCCGCTCCCGCCTGCACCCGCCAGGTTTTAGCCCGAACCCGACCGCTCCCGCTTATATTATGCACTTGTTGTCCCGCTGCCCGACCCGCCCCGTTTTCTATCCGCCGCGCCCGATCCCGCTAGAGAGCGGGGGGGAGAACAAAACCGAAAAACACCCGGTTTTACAGTCCAGACAGCCTATAACAAACTGTCTGTATGAACACACACATGCACAGCACCAAGCACACACATAAAGACAAAGCTTTCTCTCTCTCATTCGCGCGCGCGCCCACTAACACACACTCATAAGCACCAAGCACACACACGGGCAAAGCTCTCTCTCTCTCATTCGCGCGCACGCGCGCTCACACACACACACACACACACACACATACATCTCTCATTCGCGCGTGCGCATACATACACACACACTGCAACAAACAAGCTAAACACAGCATCGCGCTATTTCATTTACACACAATGCAGTTTCATTTACAAACGGGAATGCAGACCTCTACACCGAAGCCTAAAGTAAAGGCTTTGTGGTTACATTTATATTTTAAAATATTAAAATAAATATAATTAAAATTATTTTGTAATATCTCACAATATTATTGTTTCTACTGTATTTTGATTAAAAAAATAATAGTGAGCAAAATAAAATGTAAAAACCTAAACTTATAAACCTAACTCAATTCTATTGAAAATATTACTATTCAATATCAACTATTGGTCCAAAGCTGGAACTGAAGAGTGATAAAAATATACATTATAGTATTTCACATTTAGACAAATTTATCTTACCTAACACATATCCATCCCAGTGTTTACGTACAAGCTCCTCTATCCAGCCAATGAGCTCACGCCATACGTCGTCAAACAGCAGATCAAGCACCGCCTCCTGACGACATCGATAGGGTGAGACAGGGGGCAGGCACCGCCTCCGCCTCCTCCGTCTGCTCACATACTCACGTTCACATTCTTCATCCCTACAAAAACAAATAGATCAACAAAAATTTCAAATAAATTATAAACTCCCATTTGTCACACACTCACATGTCTCTGCAGTCGTAGGCCAGATACTCTTCTATTAGCCCTTCGGCCTCGATCACACTGGGCAGCTCATCTTCATTGTTACCACTGGTTTTAATACTGGGGTTGGTCACCTCCACAGTGGGCCGACACAAAACCGCCCTCCGACCCTGAACATACAACCTGCCACACACATATAAAAGTCAGGGTTTTTTTTCCTCCAGAGATTTGCATCAGTTGTTTTGAATTATATTGTATATGTCAAAGGCTGTTTAATAAATCATAAAAAGTCATAAATTTCCACTTCAGCAGCACAGACAAACACCAAACTTCACAACTGTATTCATATCATATCTGTACTCTTGTGGGTTTTGAACTTACTCGCTGACAGTGTTCTCTTTGCTCTGAAAGCTGCTAGAGGGGCTGGGGGTCTGAGCTGGCGTGGCATACCACTGGAATCCTTCATCAGTAGGACACACCACCTGCGTTCCAAGAATCCTGCCACACACAAATGCCCAAAATAGGGTTAAAGTCCATGTGAAATCAAAATGTACAATGTTTATTTGCTTTTTGCAACAGACACATTTGTACAATCACTCCATATAAAAACAGCATTATGCATTTATAAAGTATAATTTACACAGTTGAGTGGGCTTGACAGACCAGCTGTAGAAGCTCTCTCTCTCTCTCTCTCTCTCTCTCTCAAAATAAAAAAAATTCCCCTCCAAACTCCAGCACTAAATTCTTACGAGTAAAAACAGTTATTTTGCATAATGAGCACTTCTTGTGTGTATTGCCTCTTCTAGTTGAGTCCCTGAATGCCTCCTCAATTGTAAGTTGCTTTGGACAAAAGCGTCTGCTAAATGACTAAATGTAAATCCTTGCACAGACTAAATTTCATCTAAAGAATACCAATGTGTTCTAGCTAAATAAACTTTGTAAATATTGATTTCACACAGACTTTAAACAATGAAAAGAAGTGGCCCTAAAAAGAGCCAACAAACTAGGGCTGGGCGATAAAATCGGTATCGGTATTTATTGACCGAACACCATTGTCAATATCAATTAAAAAGTTTCAGTATGAAGGCTATAGTTTTATTAAAATGTGGCTGCTGAGCGAGCACCTTGAAAGCAATGCTAATAAGCTTACGGTGAAAGTTTGCCTTGCCCCTATGCACCTAGTTGAAAACATCTCAACTTTTCTGAATGCCGCGTGCGCATCGCGATTCATGAAAGTCAGTGGTGTCCAAACTTAATCCTGGAGGGGTGGTGTCCTGCAGATTTTAGCTCCAACTTGCCTCAACACACCTGCAAGGATGTTTCTAGAAAGCCTAGTAAGAGCTTGATTAGCTAGCCCAGGTGTGTCTGATTGGGGTTGTAACTAAACTTTGCAGGACACCGGCCCTCCAGGACCGAGTTTGGGCACCCCTGATGTAAGTAGAACTAACCAATCTGCTTCCCACTTCGAATGGAATATACACATTTCAGATTAACTACCTCAGACAAACACAGCCCATCCAAACACTGCAGTGCTTTTTACTTGTATCCATAAACTTGCATCAGAGCTGCAGCAATGGTTTGTCCATTTTTCATCCTCTAAGAAAACAGTTTATGGTCGCCTAGTTACAGAAAGATGGCAGGGGAGCGCGAGTGTAAAGCGCATTGAAAATGGTGAAGGAAACCACACACTCAGGCTTGTCACTTCAGATTAGAATAACAACACATGCAAAAATGAGTGCGGTGACTAGCAGTAGTAAGGACATTGTAAATAAAAAATGGTGTAGGGATGTCGCCAGAGTAGCTTTTTGGTTTCTTTTCTTGTGCATCCCAGCCACTAGCACCCCATCTAAAAGAGTTTTTAGCATAGGGGGTAGTGTAATCATCCAACTTAACAATTTGTAATGTTGCAATATGTATTTGAATAATGATGGCTGGTTCCTTTACTTGAAAGCTCAGATTTGATTATCATCATTTCTATTGTTTAAAGATTTTGAGGTTTACTGTATCATTATTAGTCACACCTTAAAGTTTGCTTTAATTGTTCAGCATTTACACTTTATTATTGCACACACTTTATGACATTTTATTAATCAAGTTTAAGAGTCTCTTTAACACTTGAGTTTATTTAATTATAAAGAGATGAGGAATTTTGTTTAAATATTTTTGTTTTTGACTATTAAAACTATTTGCCTTAGTAATGTTGTGAAATTGACATGGAGTACTTTAAAAAGTCCTAAAATTCCTAATTAGATTGTTAAATATATTTAATAATGATCAATACCGAATGATATGAAACATGATATCGTGATATATTTTTTGTAATATCGCCCACCCCTACTACAAACTGTGTGAATGTGTACAAGTTTGTACCGCAGATGAGGGAATCGGAAAGCCCACTCTTGACACTCATCTTGGAGTCCTTTAAGCTGAGTTTCACACTTTCTTTCATACAACAGTTCGTCAATCTCTTCAAACATCTGCTGGACCTGCCTGGAAGCGGCTTTATCAAATTCCTGTCGGAAGAGAGAGAGAGAGAGAGAGAAAAAAAAAAAAGATAAGCTTGAAATTCATCACCCTGTGATTTTGCATTTGCGAAGATTCACACTTGCTGTCATCATTGTACGACTCACATCGTAGCCCCACGAGAAGACAGAGCTGCGTTCTGTCGAGATGCCAGTTCCTGTGTAACTATGGATACCAGACCAAGACGGAACAGTGTCATCTGTGGTGAGTGTCTGACATCCTGATCTGACGGATGATGCAGAGGACTCCTCAGACCTGGAGACAAAGACAGACTCGTCACATTGGAAAGAGTGAACATTACAGACTAAAATAGACATTATGTGACAAATTCACACAATATACACAGTGATGAAAGCATATAACTTTAATATCTACCTGCTGTATAAGGACATGTCCTCCTGTAGATTGTGCAGGAGTCTGGAGGAATGCGCAGTACCATTGTCTGCCTCCTCTGGAAGAGGATGCTGGTCCAGACAACTGCGGGACAAACCACGACTACCGAAACCAGCAGAGAGAAAGTGGAAGTTTTTAGTGGATAAACACAGACTATCCACCCATCTGTCTATCTGTCCATCTTTATTTTGGACCTTTAATTCTGCTATACTGATAGATAGATAGATAGATAGATAGATAGATAGATAGATAGATAGATAGATAGATAGATAGATAGATAGATAGATAGATATTCATTGATCGATACCTTTATTTCACTATCCTTGTTTCTCAATATGTAACCAAAGATCTTCATAATTGATTATCTATCTATCTATCTATCTATCTATCTATCTATCTATCTATCTATCTATCTATCTATCTATCTATCTATCTATCTATCTATACATTCCAGTATCCAAGATTCTGTTTATATAACCAAATATTCTCTTTTTTATAATCTATCTATCTATCTATCTATCTATCTATCTATCTATCTATCTATCTATCGAATATTTACATGACTATCCATCCGTATTTCTTTCTATGTGTCCGTCAGTCTCTCCTAAGATTTAATAATCTCCGTTAATAATGAAGCGTTGAAAATGATTCTCTGAGCATATAGCGTTACCATACTGACAAATAAACCAGACGTATTTAATCACTAGTCCACAGTAACTACCTAATAGACTATCAAAGTCATCAAAAATGCTGTCTAAACATGCAGCTTGAGATGGTTCCTGTGTAATATTTATACGCACATCTCTAGGTTGTGAGATACAGGCCGACGGCTGTATCGAGAAATCATCCTCCTGATGCTGTTACAGCATACGCATCTCCTCCGTCTGTGAGCCTGTGATCCGACTCCGAGCCTCCAGTGTCCGGACCGGGCCGCTGCACCACCGCTGGTCTCTCATGCTTCACCCACAGTCCGACCACACAGAATGTATCACAGCTCAGAAAAATGTGAGAAAATATGCAGCATCCAGCACTGCACTGGGCCGAGCCTGAACTGACAAACCTGGTGTGGGCGAGAAAAACCCGTCCGCGAACATGAAAAAAAAAGTCGGACTACTCCACCATTTCGTCGACGGATTTTATTGAAATGTTTATTGAGGTGGAAATCAGCTGTATTCTTCATCAATCCATGATTATCTGCTGAACAACAATAACAAGACTGTCATGGAGACCAAGGTGCTCTAGCTGATTTCTGGGAAGTGTAGTTTTTAATCTGATTTGCTGGCTTGAGCTGTATACTGCTGTCTAGTGCATGGGAGAGAAATATTGCGCATTAAATTGTACAAACGCAGGGGTGCCCAATCTCTTGTCAAAAAAATCCTATTGGGATTTCAGCTGATCCTTTAGGATCTTAATGGATCTTTATTGGATTTTTACAAATTCTATTGGGCATTCAGAATTTTTTAATGGAATATCACTTTACACAATGGGACTTTATAATTCTAATGGACATTCAGATTTTGTCTTAAAAGAATTTAAAATTGCTTTTGGACGTTATTACTTAATTCATTTGAATTTCACTTCTTTATGTTTGCTAATGGCTAAAGCCATATCTTGTTTTGTCATGTTTGATTTTTATTTACAATAAGCAATTGTAATCATAAATGAATTAAAAACTAAATCATTGGATGGTGAGGCCCCAGGCAAGATAATGAAAATTTGGTCCACGTGGTGTGATAGTTAGTTTAATTAGTTAATTATTAAACAAAACATTCTGAATGTGGCATGATATTTATCTCATATTTCACACGAGTCTCTCTGGGATCATATGTATTGTTGCATTAAATCCTAATACTAAAGTAAAGTTAACCTTTTCATATGAAGGGCCAAAAAACAAATATCATTGATAGCCATGGGCCAGATAAATATACCAAACTATTTAACAATAAAATTGCAGTGGCTAATTTTCCAATTAATTTCATAATATTATAAAAGACATAGAAAACATTACTTTGAACCTTATTAATTTATGCAGTGTAACTTTTTAAATTAGAACCTAAAAAACAATAAAAGTCATAATGATTGATTCACTCACCAATGTCTCTGCATTGTACATTTTAAACTAAATCTGATTAATTTACATAATTTACATTGGAACATTTAATTTCAGATAGTTTTTTGTAGCTCAACAATAAAACAAGGTTTCATTAAATTTGAAATGACAATCTCTAAACCAGGGATGTCCAAACTCAGTACTGGAGGGCTGGCATCCTGCAGATTTTAGCTCCAACTTGCTTCAA
This sequence comes from Danio rerio, assembly GCF_052040795.2. Taxonomy (NCBI): domain Eukaryota; kingdom Metazoa; phylum Chordata; class Actinopteri; order Cypriniformes; family Danionidae; genus Danio; species Danio rerio. Next base: position 28,008,226 of record NC_141037.1, read on the forward strand.
CACACCTGCAAGGATGTTTCTAGAATGGATAGTAAAAGCTAGCGCAGGTGTGGTTGATAGGGGTTGGAACTAAAATTTGCAGAACACCAGCCCTCCAGTACTGAGTCTGGACATGCCTGCTCTAAACCATTCTCATGGGGGACCAAATCAAAAGTTACCATGGGTCAACTTTGGCCCGTGGGCTCTAGTTTGGCCATTTCTGTACATAATAAAATAAGCAAGAAATGGAAGAGTCTCATCATATCATCAGTAATAAACGGATAAAAACAGCTTGTGGTGGGGGAGCAGCTCAAGGCCAAACTCTGCTGTCAAGCACCAAGAAATGCTCAGTATGGACAATGCCTACTATAGTAATAGTATATAATTATTTAAACTTTTTATAATTTTTCAGATTTTTTCATAATTAAACGTGATATAATGAATTTTAGAAACAGTAAGAAAAACATTATCGTATTTTTCATGACTGTACCCCAACCCCAAAATGCCCCAAAATAAGACCACATAGTGAGCCTTTTACTTATTTTTCTTTTTGTTTACATGTACTAACACAGTTGTACATCCTCAAATATAAGTGGTTTGCAGGCCTTGCTAGTATTTGATTTGTTTGTCCGTTTTACGTTATGGCGAGATTTTATATTAATATATTAATGCTTTCTTAAAACAATTATTTTGTTGTTTAGTTTCTTTTATTTACAATTATTTATATTCACTATTTTTTTTTTTTTACTTTAACAGTGTTTAAACATCTAGATGTGAAGACTGACCACAGCAAAACTTCTGCTGGTAAATTGCACTTCCGAAATACACATAGATTGTTTTTTATTTTTTTTATTTATTTTTTGCAAATACAAAAGATGAATTCAAAATCTGGACTTTTATGCTTCCGAGTTTGTGATTTCATGATTAGTGAAACGATGTTGACCTCTGCTGGTGATGTTAAGTAACTCAGCTTAAAATATCTAAACATGATGTGTTACTTTTCTCAAAGAACTAATGCTAATCAATCAACACTGACAGACCCAGAAAAGCTACAGTAAGGAAACGTGGGCAGCATATTAATGTATCCTATTATAAAATCTAAAGGTGGGCATATGATGTTTATCTGTCATTTGTTTAACATCCCTTTATTTGCTCTGACTACAGAAACAGTTCTTATGACAGCTAGCAAAGGTAGTCATTGAAATAAGTGGCTGTTTACATGAAGTTTTAGTCTGATAGTGTCATCTTACATTGCAGAATGGATTTGTATATTCAGATTTTGATGGTAGGTACTAATGAGCACTTTCTCTTTCCACCCACTACCTGCTGCCAGAATTCAGGACTGGAAATGGCCTTATAACTGAACTGAATTTATCATGCTATTAATATATTTAAATTATAAATTATATATTTAATTTATTAAATTATATATTTAACATGGTGAAACTACAATGAAGATGAAAAGTAGGTTAATTATAAACACTTGATTTTTCCAGAAATAGTCTAATAATTATCATTTCAGATGTAGAGGAAATTAACTGTGCTAGTAGAGCAGTGTTTTACAAATAACCCTGTTTGTTAATAGATGGTCATTAAAATTGGAGTATTGCAATGGTTTTATCACCCAAAAATTTCTTTTGTTTACAGCAGTCAGAAATTACATTCGTCTATTTTCTTCCTCCACAGTTCATTAACTAGCGTTTCTTAGCTAAAATGTTGTCATCAAGGATTTTCCAGAAATTTTCAATCGGGTATGGATCAGCACTCTAGGCTGGACATTTCATTATTTCAAACTTTAATTGACTGTTTTACCCATTTTGCTTTGTGATAGGGCTCCTTCTGCTGCTCTAAAATTGAACTGCTTCTCAATGCATGGGAGAGAAAGATTTTGAGAAGGATCTTTGGAACAGTCTGTGACCAAGGTGAATGGTGGATAAGGAGTAATGCAGAAGTGGCAAACCAGTATGGTGAGCCAAGCCTGGTCACAGAAATAAAGAGGAACAGGTTAAGATGGCTGGGCCATTCAGAAAGATTTCCTAAACAGAGAGCTGTTAAAAAAAGTGTACAAGCTAAAGCCAGAAGGAATATGTCCTGGCAGGCCATGGAAGAGGTAGTTAGACAACGTAGAAGAAAATCTACGTTTCCTAGGACTGCATGCTTGGAGAAATCGAGCATTGGATCCAAAGGGCTGGAGGGGAGTGGTTGAAGAGACCGAGGCTCTACAAGGGGCTAGCGCTGCTGGAGGAAGAAGAAGATTATGTAGCTTTATAGGAGGCCCAACTCCTCTTCATAAAAACATCCACAAACCCTGACACTCCAACTCAATCATTAATTGACTTCTTTACATACTCAAGGTTCAGTCTTTCCCAGTTTGATGACGAACATATTGTATTCCATTAGACCCAAATTAAACTTTTTTTCCATCACTAAAGTGTACTTTGGACCAGTTTCTCCACATTATCTTTTTTGTTAGGAGTGCTTATAAATCTGCTCATTTAACGCTGTAAAATAACTTCAAATAAGTAGTGACAAACAGATTTCAAAAAACTGTAGGTTTTGATCTTCAGAATACACCATAAACACAAAATATTATATCACAAACAGAGGAGGTGCCAAATGTGATGATTAGAAATCATTTATAAACAGAAACACACAGATGTACAACAGAGCAAATATCAAAGACAAAAACTAGTATGATTTCATCTCCATCCATCAGATATCCATCAGTCTGTGATGTTCTGGTTAGCTGGGCCAGGTCTTGGTGACCCTTAGGTGGTTCAGTTGGTCTGCGATGTATTTGTGTTCAGGAAACTTGGCTTGTCGCTCAGCTTTGATTTGCTGCCACATCCACTCTCGCCTCTGTGCTGCGTGGCCTCGCTCCTGTTCCAGCGTCATGAATGGCCGGCTGATCCAGTATTCATTCTCTGCTTCTTGTTCTAGCCGTTTGATCACATTCCGCTTTATCTGCCAGGTAACAGGTCGTGGTCGTCGATACTTCCCAATCCACTGCTTTCCTGGAATCCCCTTCCGCAACAGTGCTAGAGTCAAGAACATTCTCAAGCTAGTGAAGGGCTACGAGAGTAAAGCTGTGGAAAATACCACAAGCAGTTCAGATGACACAACAGACATTACAAAATTGCACATTTAATATATATATATATATATATATATATATATATATATATATATATATATATATATATATATATATATATATATGTATATATATATATATATATAATATGGTGATACAAAGGAAACAATAATTATTACAGGAATTTTGTGAACAATGTGTTTTATGTTATATCTATTGGCACACATTTTGCTGGAAATATATATAGATCATAAACAGCCATTCACTTAAATTTGGCACCCTTGATAAATATGAGCTGTGAATAATAAGTCTATGATAAAAAAGGTGTTTTTGTTTCAAGTGAGTGATAAGTCAAGTATAATTTAATTCCAATAAAAATATACATTTATAAATTTTGCTGTCTTTTTTTTTTTTAATCGGAGGACTGATGACTTAATTCTATCAGTCATGTTAATATTAGCACTTCAAATTTACTACAGGGCTGATGGCTGTTTTGGCTGATGTTATGAACTCAAAAATACCACTCTGCTCACATACTGTTTTTCCATTAAAATATAAAGAAGATATTGCATTTGAATGCAGAGCATAACTATAAAACTGCCCCAAAACAAAACAAAGATTAGTGCACTTATGATTAGAATACAAATAAAAAGTGTTTTTTTATTTTTATTTAAAAATGCCATCATGGGAGCCAATAGTCAGTTTTAGCAACTGAATCATAATATACGTTTATTAATATTAATTATGGTGTCTTTCTTTAAGGAACGATGGACTTATTAGAAATTTCATATTCTGTTTCCTTATGTACTGCTTGATGAACAATATTCATCAGAAATGTGGATTAGTTTTAACACCATTTTACTAATTCTAAAATTTAAATATCTAAATTGCCATTAAATACAAATGAGATGAAAATCAATGTATTGCATGATGTAAATACAATGGGTGGATGGATAGAGGTAAAGTTGGTTTTATATTCGGATATTCAGACATTCCCCTTAATAATATCTTTCATAAAAAGTATTCTTTGGAAATTCTAAATAGGTAAATCATATTAGCAGCAAATGACTATCAAAGTACAACATTGTTCACAGTCAAATAAACAGTGTTAATGTTGTTTTCAAATCATACTTCCATGCTAATTCCGATCGAATATTCAAAGTAACATAGTAAACAATATATAGACTGCTAAATGAACGAATGTGTGAATATAAAACCAACTTTACCTCTATGGTGGATGGGGGAGGATGAACCATCCCTTTAAAATGACATTCACAATGCACTTATGTCTATGTATATTCTTGGGAATGCCTACTCAGTCTTAAACAGTAGATTTTGTTATTCGTGCTGATGTCTTTAAACCCATAAACAATACACACGTGAACCTATCAAATGTAGACTTATTAACTTACTCGTGAACTGCTAAAAGATAATTCTGACCTTGACATTAAATGGCAAAGACATCAAATCAACAGCATATTAAACAGATTAACAAGCAAAGTTTAAAGATAGCATGATCTAACCTCCGTTTTAAATATCTAATAAGTCGCATTAGCATTGTAACACGTTTAAATGAATCCTAGAGTACATCATACACAACTATGCAGGTAAAAAGCGAGTAAGCGAGTAAAACTGTTCAGGCGATACACAACCAATGTATTCCTAAGAACATATATCTAGAGATGAGCATCACTAGTTTATATAATATTACTGAGAAGCACAATAAATTACTTACATAATTTCGTCTTCAAATCCACGGCCAGCATGCCGCAAGCAGACCGATTCTGTGAATGTCAGACTCAGGGGGCTGTTGGTTGTAGCGCCTCCTACAGCACCGGCGGTCACAGTACAGTGCGCTCTGCTGGCTGGTGAACTACAAAAACCTGGAAGGGACGCTTTATGAGAGGGAAAGAGCTGCGTTTAGGTAACTAATAAAAATCAACAAAATAAACGTGTATGAATTAAACTACTTCAATACAGTAAGGCTAATTACTTATATACACATATCCTAATTGTTTGCTGACAAATAGGCATCCCATAAGCAGAACAGTGAGTCTCAGATATGTTTTAGTTTTTTAGTTTTTTATTAAAATATTGAAGATATTTTTTTCGATATTTATCGATTACTTTGTTAGTTACTTTTTTAAAGAAATGAGTAGAAATAATAATAAATATTATTAATATCATTATTATATATTACTTTACGTAACATTCATGGTAAATGTGAATGCAGTTTGTTATTTGTTGAGGTTTAATAAAAGTTGTTAGACATTTTTAAATGATTGTAGCTGATTGCACATCAATGATTCACATCAATGATTCAGTTTTTACAGTTTTTATTTTAATAAAATATTTAATAATAGTATATATTCCTTTGTTTATTTATTCATTTTATACGTTTGCAATGTATTGTTATTTATTTACGCATGTATAAAATGTATTATTGTTAATTTTTAAGCAATATATCAAATTACTTCTTAATATTACCAATGTATTATTTTGTTTTAATCTGTATTCTGATTTTTGTTATTTTTTTTATTATTGCAAATCATACAATCATTGTATTTGCTTATTATTAAGTTAATTAATTTAATTACTTTTCAATTGATAATTTGCTATGCTGATGTTTATATATTTATTCATCTTAATAAAATCCTAGCTTGTTTATTTTTTCATTTAATTTGTTTAATTATTTAGTATTTATTTGTAGTTATTTTTGATTTTTTTTTTTTTTTTTGCATTTATTCCCAAACATTTTCACAGCTTCGTCTCCTCCTGACACTAGATCATTTGCAGAACTCATTATTCAGAAATAATAACTACTGTATGCTATGATTGCCCAGTCAAAACAAATAATATAAAAAGAAGTAAATATAAAAAAGCAAATCAAAACCATGTTTTATAGTTAAAAAGATCACCTGACAGGAATCTATCCAATCAGCGTTCAGTTTCGTGGCCCGGAAGCGTATTCCCGTTCATGTTTTTGTCGTCCTCTCCAGGTCTTTGATGTTTCTGTGCTGCGGCTCTGGTCGTGTTTTGGTCAGGAGGTGGTGGAAAGATGACAGCCAGAAAGTCCGGGTCGCGATTAGAGACTGAAATAGAGCGCTGTAGATCTGAGGGACAATGGGACAAAATACCAGAGCTCGTGCGGCAGCTGTCGGCGAAACTCATCTCCAACGGTGAGAGTGATTTATCTTTATTTTCTCATGGCTAACGCGTTAGCTCGGACAGTCTGTCTCTCTCTCTCTCTGTGTGTGTCTCAGGCCTGATGGCAGATCAGTCTGATTCATTCATGGACATTTTTCTACATGTGTAATGTTTCACTCAATGAATACTTTAATCTTAGGTTGACGGGGCTGCGATATTGATGTCCTTTAAGTAGCATCCCGTTTATCTGCCCAGCACACTTCCTGATTGCTCATAGCTGTGTCCATTCATCTTCACAAGTGATAATCATTCACATTTTTGTCAACTCTATAAAGTTATACAGAGTTGCTGTTTGGTTTATTTTCTTGAGAGGATGTGTTGTGGTTTTATTAGTGTTTTCTGTGTTATCATTGCTGAAAACAGTGATTCAGATAGATAGTTAAATAATTGATTGTTGCATTTTCACACTTTTAAAAAAATCAACAACATTAACAAACAGATAAAGAAAAGGATAAAGAAAGAAGTGGAAATGGAGTAGATAAGGACCATACAAAATATTATCAGAGATCACTTAAAACTAGAAGCATTTGAAAATATATATTTATAAGCACAGGACCTACTGTATAGCATTGACACATGTTTGTGCAAATGAACATACACTACAATAACATAAACACTGTAAAATATATTAAAATGAATATCTGACTTGAGTATAATTAATATTTGATTATTATTATTATATAATTTTTTTTTACAAATGATCTAAGTTGTTAAGATATAAATATGTGAGGGATATGAACTTTCTAGTTGCCAAATTAACAGTTCTAATTTTCACTTAGTTTACGTTAATGTACTAAATAGGCATGGGCCGATATAAGATTCTGACGGTATGTTAACCTTGAATAAAAATATCACGGCTTCACGATATTGTGATTACTGCTCTAAAATATATTTGTTTTAAATGTCTGAGTAAAAAACATCAACTTCTTTCATTTTGAACACAATATATTTAATTTGAGAACGTTTAGAATATTTTGGGACAGTAAACATGTCAGGCTAAATAATTCAAATGAGTCATTGACTTCTGCTGTCTTCATTAGTTTCAAAAACAGATTTCTTTACAATTTAAAACGGCATCTTTGAATATCTTTTCTGCTGGAGATGTAGTTGTCCTAAAAAAAAAAAAAAAATGTATATAAAAAATCTTACACATACCGTAGGAATATTATAAAAAATTAGGGTGGCTTTAAAACTTTGACTTTTTCAAACTGGGGTGTACCTTGAAAACGGTTATCGTCCCATGCCTCTACTAAAATATAAACAATTACAAAACATACATTAAAAACACAGTAAAGCAGGAAATTAAAACAAGCTCTGATTCTAAATATATAAAAACAAGGCTTTGACCCGGCTGAGTCAGTTGTCATTTCTGTCATTTCTGTGTGGAGTTTGCATGTTCTCCCACCCTGAGTTTCCTCTGGGTGCTCCAGTTTCCTCCACAGTCCAAAGAAATGCACTCCAGGTGAATTGAGGAAACTAAATTGTCCGTTTTGTGTTTGGATGTTTCCCAGTACTGGCTTGCAGTACCACTAGGTGGAAGGGCATCCGCTGTGTAAAACATATGCTGGATAAGTTGACGCTTTATTCTGCTGTGATGACCCCTGATGATTAAAGGGCTAAGCCGAAGGAAAATGAGTGAATGAATGAATTATTTGGCAACGTGTAAGAAATTGACAGCTTTCTGAAAAACTAATAGCTACAGACCTTAGTTTAGCTCAAGAACAGTGCGTAGACAGGTTTTCATGGCTGAGCAGTCACGTCCAAGCCTTACATTTAATGCAAAGTGTGTACTGCAGTGGTGTAAAGCACAACGCCACTGGACTCCAAAGCAGCTGAGACATTTTCTCTAGAGTGACGAATCACACTTCTCTGGTATTCTCATGGATGAGTCTGGGTTTGGCAGTTGCCAGGAAAACACTACTTGCCTGACTGCATTGTGACTGCCAAATGTATAGTTTGATGAATAGGGAATTATGGTGTTGGCTTTGACCTTTTAGTTACAGTGAAAGGAACCTTTAATGCTTCAGCATACCAAAGACCGCCAACCAGATTTTAGCAAGTAGGACATGTTCCTGACTTAACATCTATGTTGATCCTGGAACAACATACCAATAAGCCAATCACACTCAAAGCATACGCTTATGGTACGTTTAGGCTTATGGTTAGGTTTATGCACTTCTACCTGATTATTATCCACTTATTATTGCCCTTTGATTTTGGCATAATTTACAGTTATGGTTGGGTTTAGGGGTAGGGAATTGGTATGGATTACATTTTCAAACTAAATGACTTTCCAGGATCATCATAGATGTTAATCCAGGATCCCATCATGCTGGGCAAATTCATGATGTGCATACCAAGACATTTAGGGTAATTTCATGCTCCCGACTGATCCAAAATGAACAAAGCAACATCCATACAGACATGGATGACAGTTTGGTGTAGAAGAATTTCACTGGCCTGCATAGAGTTCAGATCTCAACCTGATAAAACACATTTGGGATGAATTATAATGGGCCTTCTATATTGAGCAATGCCTTCTCATCCAACACCAGTGCCCAACCTCAGAAAATGTTCTTCTCAAAGAATGCTCCAAATTTTACATAAACACACTATTAAACTTTGTTGAAAGTCTGTGATAGCTGCAAACAAAGAGTGGGCCAACTCCATAGTAAACCCTACTGGTTAAGGTATGAATCTCTTTAAATTTCGTCTGCACATAAAGGCAGATGACTCCAAACCTTTGGCTATATAGTGTAGTAGAAATGTGCACAGCAAAAGACATGCGAGTTATAGGAGACTGTTCTAAAGTCTGGCTTGACGTTAAAACACATTCATACAACTGTGTATTACATTGTTAATCTTTACAGTTTATCCTGTTTAGAGTTTAGGTATGTGTAATATTTATAATATTAATAAAAGTTATGAATGAGTCTCATACAAACTGATAAATAACGCAAGAACTCATGCTGATTAAACCACACGTGATTGTTCTCAAAGCTGTGTGTGGTAAGACTTATAAGAATGTGTTCAGGTGAAAGACTGCATTGTATTTGGACGTTTATGTAAAACTGTTTTCTCATACGGCACTGCTCTCTAACACTGTTTGTGTTTTAACCTTGCCGTGCACAAATTGTTAAACACAAAAGTAAAAATTCTGCCCTTATTTTGTATTTGATGCTTTAATATAAATGTGCTTAAGCTTTTGCTGGCTGTCACTTAACAAAATATAAAGTTCTGATGGTAAAAATGTCATGAAACCAATCTCCAGAGTATAGCCCTGGTGTGTGATTGCTACCTCTTCGGCTTGAGTTGATTTGAATTCATCTGTATCTTCTCTTGCAGATGATCTTGGGGAACTCCTGCTGGGGGAGGCCAAACTCCAGCAGTACCTCAAGGAAAACCCCATCAAGCAGGGGTCAAGTCCACGTGGGCCCCGACCACGACTCCAGGAAGTTCGGAAACATTTGACGGCTGCACTAGATCGGGGAAATTTAAAGGCAAGCCTGAATAGTCTGGATTATCACTTCTTTTTGCTGCATCAGTGTCATGTTTCATGAAAATACCTTTCAAATGAAACCAAAAAGAAAAATGAGGATGCATTTGTCTTGTTGAATTCATGTTGACAACACTTTGTTAGGCATGGGACGCTGTGCAGCTGTCAGACATGTTTGTCTAGCTAATATGTACTGAAAGGAACAATGGAAAAACAGTGGGGTGGAATACAAAGGCACATTCTGTATCAAGTCTTCAATAATTTTTAACATTGACATGTAATTAATATTTAAAGTAATGTTTAAATTAGAAAAAACAATTCATCAAATAGTAGTTACGATATTAGATGGAACTATATTAGACGGCCTCATCACAACATAAATTTCACAACATCAATCTCAAAAACTAAAGTCTAAGCATTAAAAAGTCTTAAATCTACTGAAAAATTATCTTGAAGGTCTTAAATCTTTTTAACAGGTCTGAATTTTCCGTTGCTCATGTATTCTTACCCAATCTCCATAAATTTACTACTAAGGAAACTGACCAGACCTATTTTTTTATTACTAAATTATGATTATTATTGGTCTTGTATTATTAAATGTGTTCAATTATGATAATTTTTTGATCGGGCAAGAGAAAATCTTTTGCAACTAAAATATTTTTTAAAAATCCTTAGTGTTTTGCCTGTACAACTTCAAAATTTTATTCATAATGGTCTTAAAATGTCTTCACAAGTCTTAAATTTAACAGGTGAAACCTGCAGAAACCCTTTGTTAGGATTCAAATGAAGTGTTCAAGATACTCCAGTGTGCATTTAATGGACACTTTAAAGTCCTTTAAGGGCCAGTCAATGGCAGTGAACAAACACAACTGATGCTAGAAGGTCACATGATAATGACAGCATGGAAGTGGAAGTATGTCTGCACGTTACGTTAATGCTACACTTTCACACTTCACAGTACATACTGCTTATGACTAGGACCACATAGGATCTGCAGCCAAAAAAATCCACAGAAAACTCTTAAGCCCATATTTCAATTTATTTATTTACTTATGGCAATGTGTGTAAATCGATATTTACTCAAAGTTCTAAATTAATTTCAGTAATTAATTAAATAATATGAAAATGGTTGGATGATTAATATGATTTGTACAGTAATATTTTTTATTTCTTACAGTAGATTTATTATATGAGACCTGCTGTAACTTTTATCAAACAACTGGTTCTAAATAATTTGCATTGTAAACCTTAAATAAAATACTTTTTTATTGACTTTTATTTATTTATTTATTAAGATAAGTTTTCAGCCCCTATGCTCTCAAAATCATTTCATGCAAATCCAATTTATTTATTCTTCTACACAGAAATGTCTAAAGAAAGTCTGGCGCAGTTTATGATTAATAAAACAGGATTTATTTAAAATATTAACTTATTTAATTATGAGTGTGCTATTTTAGATAAAGCCCAGTTGATTATTAATTATTTGATGTGCTAATTAAATCTCAGTCTGACCATTTGAAAGCAAATATTGTTTGTTGTCAGTGCAGTCTGCAGTGTCATGAACAGGGTGACCAAGCACCGCACTTTTCACCCCTTTTCCTGCTTGCTGCTGGCACATAGTAAGAGAGTGCAATGCATTTTCATCAGTCTGTTGTTTTTTAAGTGTTTAAGTGTCTTAACTTTATTTCAAAAGCGTTTATTTTTGCTGCATAATTTTTCCAAAGAGCTTTGTTAGAAGAAACCTACTTCACACAAATACAAAGTCATTAAAATAAATAATCCTATATAGTGGTTACTAAGATAAGAGTAAACATGTTCGCTAACAAGCTGTGACTGTCAATTAAAACGTGGAGCGGGTGATTCCCTGTGTTGCCTGTCAGAAAACAAAATGAAGCATTTACAGATATTTTGGTAAAGTAAAAGCTACTTAGCTTTTCAATATCATCAAAAAAGGAGAGACTGGATCAAGTGCTGTTGAAATGAAATGACATGTTTGAAAAAAAAAAGTCTTGTTGCATCGTGGTGAATTGGTGTGTTCTAGACGGCACTAAATAACAAATTATTTTTTACAAAGTAAATATAATTAATAATATTAATAATAATTAATATTTGTTTTATTTATTTATTTATTATAATATATATATATCAGGTTATTTTAGTGTTGATAACTTGGAACTTAGTTATTGTCCCACATTTGGTTTGTATGCTGGTGATCACCCTAGTTTTTCTAGCAGCGTTTTAATGTTTGTTTGTTTTTTTCTGACAGTGTGAGGCATTAATTGAGCTGTATTTGATTGATTTATTTATTTTCCTCCTAACTTTATTTATAGAATTTTCCATAAATGCACAAATCACACATTTTACATTATTATTTTACATTTTGACATGTAGAGAGCGTAGGAAAGTAAACAAGGCCCCCAAAAGATTGTGACAAATATTGACCCCCAAATATATTTAAAAATGTTTAGAAAAAAATAAAAATACATAAAAGAACTTGTGTCAACCAGAACAATTGTTTACAAACCAAATTAAAAGCCTGGTCACAATAGCTGTCACACAGTAGCAAATAATGCAAAATAGAAACTATCATCCAGCATTCAGGGGGTATACATTTCCATATATTTAAGGAGAGAACCCCATATTTTCTGAAAGTTTCTATTAGAACCCATCAGATAGTGTCTAGTTCTTTCCATTTTTATAAAGTGAAAGATATTAATCCACATGCAGTGAGTAGGCTGAGCAGATGACTTCCCTTGCATTGTATTTGATTTATATAAGCGTCCTGTCAATAATAATGGGTCATTATTGTGTCTCTTTCTCTGGCAGCCTGAATACATGCAGGAGGCCAGTCTGATCATGGCTAAGCTGTGCTACGTGGAGGCGGATTACAGGGAAGCGCTGAATCAGTACAGCCGTGTGAATCTGGATGAGATGCAGCTGGTGGGAGCTCCAGTCTACAGACTCTCCATGATCGCAGAGGCCTATGCCACTAAAGGTAAATAATCGCTGTAGTAGTACAGAAAGCACAGCATTTTCTCCTCAGAGCTGCTGGTCTGTTACATAACAGAAATGCTGTCGGTGTGAAGGTACAAACCCGAGCCTGCTGTTGTCGTTATGCTGCTAATTTATGCACTGCCAAACAGACATAAGTATTCCAACTTGCTTTTGTAAGGAGGTTTTGCTTAACAAGAAGCGAAACATAAAAATTCTGCAACCAACTACACATTTCTGTCCCTGATGAAAGCAAAGTGCTGTACAAAGCAACAAAATCATGACAAATTACAAGCAGTAGGATATTTGATATTCAGTGGTCACAATGATACAGTATGTGGAGTGGCAGCAATAACAGTATGAATTCTATATAGTATATAATAATATATAATATTCTATATGAATTATTTCATAAGTTCAGACCTAAGTTCTTTAAAATAAATTTCTTTTTAATTTTTTAACCTTTTATTCAGCAAATGATTGTTGTTGTTGTTGTTTTTATATGATTATTTTTTATGACAATAATGCAGATCATGATAAATTAAGAATTGAAGAGTTCAAATGCAAAAAAGTGCCATCTGTAATTTTTCTTCAAAAATTAGTATTTTTCTCAGCCTCCAATATTTTTGTGCAGCTATTTCCCTTTAAAGCCAATGCAAGGAACCTTTTTTTTTGTCAGAAAAGTGGATTTACTGAACATACACACAGGAGCTTGCCCATTTTAGAAGAAAATTTCAAATGGCATTTAGAGGCTTTTGCATCTGAACTTTTTAATTGTAGCCTTGATGCAGATAAGACATCTTTTAAAAATATTTAAAAAATGTACTCCTGGCATTTAAACAGTAGTATATATAAACGTATCAGGTAGCACTTTACAATAAAATCCTATTAGTTCATGTTAGATATTGTTAAATTGTTATTATTGTATTATTATTATTATTATTATTATTATTATTATTTTATGTGTTATTGTTATTATTATTATTATTATTATTATTATAATACATGTTATTATTGTAAAGTGTGAACATATTATTTATAATCTTTGACATTTGTCCAATTCTAAAAGGATTTTAAAGGCTACATGTGTTTAAACTGTATGACAAAAAAGTAAAACTGTATAATTGTGAAATATTACTGCAATTTAAAAAAAAAAATGTCAGAGTGTAATATTTCACAATAATATAGCCACAGCTATATGACTCTGCAGCCCAAGACAGGTCACTCACTGAAGCTAAGCAGGGCTGAGCCTGGTTATTACCTGGATAAGAGACTGCATGGGGAAAACTAGGTTGCTGTTGGAAGTGGTGTTAGTGAGGCCAGCAGTGGGCGCTCAACCTGCGGTCTGTATGAGACCTAATGTCCTAGTATAGTGAAGGGGATATCATACTGTCAGTGAGCTCTGACATTTGGATGAAAAGTTAAATGTTAAGCTAAAAGTTAAATACTAATTCTCTGTGGTCATTAAAAATCCCATGGCACTTCTCATAAAGAGTGGGGCTGTAACTCCGGTGTTCTGGCCAAAATTCCTCCATCTTATCTTACCCATCATGGCCTCCCAATCATTCCCATCCACCAAATTAGCTCTATAACTGTCTCTCGACTCCACCTATAGTTGGTTTGTAGTGAGCCTATAGTTGGTTTCTAGTGAGCGCACTGGTACTGTTGTTCTGTGGCTGCTGTCTCATCATCCATGCTGCACACTGGTGGTGGAGTGCGAAGACCCCCCTCTCATGATTGTGAAGTGCTTTGGGTGTATATCCATACATGGTAAATGTGCTATATAAATACACATTACTCACTTACTTATTTTAGCTTTTAATAATTATTTTTGATTGCTCCGGTTTCCCCCACAGTCCAAAGACATGCGGTACAGGTGAATGACTGTGGGTGAGTGTTTGTGGACGTTTCCCAGAGATGGGTTGCAGCTGGAAGGGCATCCGCTGCGTTAAATGTGCTGGATAAGTTGGCGGTTCATTCCGCTGTGGCGACCCCTGGATTAATAAAGGGACTAAGCTGAAAAGAAAAAGGAATAAATGAATATATTAACCAAAAACAGATACCACCGTCTATGAAAATTACTATAAGAATACCTTTTTTACCTAAATTACAGATGCTGCTTTTATTTGTTTTAAAAGCTAACAAGCAACATATCATTACCATTTCAAATAACTTTTTTTCTATGTAATAAAAAATATATGAATTCAAGGGTGACACTGTAGCTCAGTGGTTAGTGGTTTGAGTCCCGGCTGGGTCAGTTGGCATTTCTGTGTGGAGTTTGCATGTTCTCCCGGTGTTGGTATGGGTTTCCTCCGGGTGCTCCGGTTTCCCCCACAGTCCAAAGACATTTGGTATAGGTGAATTGGGTTGGCTAAATTGTCCGTAGTGTATGAGTGTGAATGAGTGTGTGTGTGGATATTTCCCAGTACTGGGTTGCAGCTGGAATGGCTTCCACTGTATAAAACATATGCTGGTTAAGTTGCCGGTTCATCCTTTGGTGGCAACCCCTGATGAATGAATGTAAATTGACTTTATTAAAGATTTAATTATTTTTTTAATCAAATAAATCCAGTGTATTTCAAATATAAAATAAGTTATATATTACAATATAAAAATATAGATTATTGAGTATAAATATTAATTATTTTTAAATTAATTAATTAAGTTTTATTTTAGAGTTTTTATTTACAGATATTTGTTTTCCAAGTGCAGCTAAATTCCATGGATTTGCGTCACGGATTATTGCAGCTCACATTTTGTCCTGTGGGTGGCAGCATTGATTTAACGTGATCCTCTCTAGAGAAAAGTGTTTGCAACTAAACCCTTTACTCTGAACACACACGCACGCACACACACACACACTTTTAATTCCAAGCACAGTGAATGTGTTTGCCAGGGCCGCAGCATGAGGTCTTTGATCAGAGTTCTGACAGACCGGCGGTACTGTTGGGCTCTGGGGGGAAAAACTGCAGGGTGGCACTGAGCCTGTCTCATCCAATCACCTCGCAGCATCTCTGTGACTGACAACTGCTTCTCCTTCAACCCTAATCATCCATCACACACCAACAACCACACACAAACACATTTTCCTCCCCATCTCCAGTGTATATTAAACCCTCGGCCTGAATTATAAAAATCTCTTTTGACACTTCGTCAGATTTACAGCGGGTCATTAAAGAGCGGGGCCACGGTAATGGAGCTTGTATTGGATCTAGCTAGTATAAGCTACAGTATAAGAAAGGGGGATGTGTGTGTGTGTTTTAGAGGAACACACTGAATCTGTTATCTGTATCAGGACAGAATTGACTGTGCCATTTCCAGAACTTCTAGATTAAGTTCAGGCTTCTGATGTAGAAGGTCTATATAAGGGAAAGGGATTTATAGTATGTACAAACAAACACACACACTCACTCTGTCTTTCTCTGGCTCATTCAGCTTTTCATGCTTTCTTTTTGAGCATTGGTGTTACCAAAAAAATCCTTCTGCCATGCTTTTGTTCAAAAATGGGTTAGATTGTTTTGTTTCTAATGCTCACCAAGACTGCATTTATTTGATCCTAAACACAAAAAAGTAAGGTAACACTTAGGGCTGCACAATATATCGTTTTAGCATTGATATTGCAATGTGCGACTTTTGCTGTAGTCACATCACAGGATCGACTTGGAATTGTAATTACCTATATATAATAACTTAAACTGTTAAAAGCTAATAGTTACTAGATAATTGGTTAGTTTAACCTAACCCCTTAACCTAACCCACATTCAAACCCTAACCATATAGTAAGTACATGTACCTAATAAATATTACTCAAGAGTATGTAACAAGGAGCCCATTTCGTAAAGTTAATCCAAAACTAGTATTCTGAAATATTGTTATAATTTAAAATGCACAATTTCCATTCTGATTTTATTTTCAGACATCATTTCGAAGCTGAATTTTCATTACTTCAGACTTCAGTATCACCCTGTCTTGCTGATTTGTGTTGTCATAAACTTTTAATGTTAATAAATTGAACGCATTATAGCTTGGAAGACCTTTGGCCCTCAGTTGGGCTGCACAATATATTGTTTCAGCATTGATATCACAACTTGTGCATCCGCAATGGTCACATAGCATAGATATGTAATGTTGAGTTAATTATATTTAAGCAAGAGTCACAATTCAGAACATGAGATTTGTGGAGTCACTGCCGGGTTTACCTTAATGTTTTTAAGGCCTGAGAGAGATTTAAGTATTTTAGGCGCAAGACATTTTAAACATTTGGAAGTTTAATAAAGAATAATCACAAAGCATGCACTGCTTATTTCACTTTTATCTCTGCTTTAATTGATTTATCATGATATTTATTACATTTTATGCATGATTCACTCCCCTTAAAGAATCATTACATTTCAAATGTATACATTTGGTAACACTTTAGGGACCAATTCTCACTATTAACTAGTTGCTTGTTAGCATCCATGTTATTCAGATATTGGTTGCTTATTAGTACTTATAATCTACATATTCTGCATCTTATTCTACATCCCTAACCCAATACCTAAACTTACTATTAATAAGGAGCAAAATTCTGAGTAGGGGTGGAAGGAGTACTGAAAAATCATACTTAAGTTAAAGTACCATTACTTTCCTAAAAATGTAGTGCAAGTAAAAATATCTGTTAAAAGTATTATTCAAAGTATGAGTAAAAAGTAGACCTTTCATAAGTACTCAAGAGTAGTATTACGCTGTAAAAAAGCTGATGCACTTAAATCTAATTTGTGGATGTGTGTAAACGTAACATTCTGTAGTGCATTTAGTTATTGCTCAGCAGGCACACAAGCTCATAAGGCATTAATATTAGGTTAGATTTAGGTCTTGATGTCAGGTGACCAAAATTCAACGTCTAGCCAGCGTCTTAGGACAACGTTATTTTGATGTCGAATAATGAAAGTTGATTAGTTGATTTTAGGTTGTGATAGAAAGTGACCAAAATCCAACATCGAGCCAACATCTTAAACCAACATCATGTTGACATCAAATACTGATATTAATTCGTCAGGTATGTCAACCAAAATCCAACGTCTGATAGACGTCATAGTGGTAACGTCCACACAATGTCAAGCTGTAACATCATGTTGCTTTTAGGTTGGACATTGGACATTGATGTCAGCCTGACGTTGGGTTCTGATGTCAACCCGATTTTCATTTCCAAACAAAATGCAACGTCCCCACGACATTGGAGTACAATGTCAATCTGACGTCATGTTGACGTCTTGTACCTGCTGGGTGTTTAAGGCCATTTCAGTCATCATACAGTAAACATCCGTCATCTCATCAGTGACATGCATCTAAACAGTCTCTGAGTCAGTGCGTTGAAAGATTTTGGACATCTTCTTTTGGACACTTTCAATTTTAAATCGCCCATGTCTTGAGGTAGTTCATTATGAAGCGATTTACCTTATATGTGCGATTTGATTGGACAGAAATCACAGGACGGATTTTTCTCCATAGACAAGAAAAAATAAAGTAGTGACTGCAGGTTGAAGAAAAGTGGAGTAAAAGTACAAATACAGCATTAAAATGTACTCAAGGCAAAGTACACATTTTGAAACAACTTAGTAAATTATAATTTCTGAGAAAAAAAAAAAATTTGACCTTAAAATATTTGACTTAACCTTTAAATAAAGTGTGACTAAATTCTTTCCAAATAGTGCTATTCAGTCATTTGGTGAAATTGTATTTATACAGTAAATGGCAATGTATATGTCACAGAAAAATAAAAATCTCAATGTCAGATTTTTCCAATATCTTGTAGCCCTAGCCAGCAGTGTATATATGACATAACCATTTTAACCTATGTTTTATTCCAGTCTCTTCCTGTCTTACTGAGGCGTCACAGTACACCTTTTTAATCAGGCCTTAGTCGTTACCTTCTTACTCGTGATGGATTATTCGTCTCCATTTTCATTTCGTAATCATTTTGTGACTCTCCACCAGTTTGTTTTCTTCATCATTCGATATCCGTTCATAAGCCGTTATCTATTATTGAAGCCATTTGAAAAGTAGTTAGGAGGGCTACAGTTTCTGTTTCCTGTCACATTGCCATACTGTCATGAAAACCTTATCCGCATGGAGAACCCAATACTAACGGCAGCCAAACAAACAACTCTCATCATGTTTACCGGCCACCTGAGCGCCAGGTCTGGCCTGTTTTCCCTGAGCTATGAGGGGTTTAAGAAGCTGAAGCCAGTCGACAGAGATTGGCCAGAGATTGTGTGACATCTCTAAAGCACCGTGCTTGTACCTTTACCACGTTACTTGGCTCTGGATTGACCCAGACGAGGCAAGGAGATACGGCAGTGGAACAGACAGAGGCTCGTGCTAAAACATTTAAAGCTTGCTTGGTTTGTCTGAGGTCTTTGATTTTCTCACACATGTATATTTCAGAGTCTCACTTCCTCTGTCCAACAGCAACAAAGGAAATGTACTCGAATTATATACACACGGCGTATCGCGTTCAGTTTGACCCTTTCAGATTGAATATCATATCCTGAAAGTTAGGATCAAATCATTACGGTGTATTTCTGTAGTAGATTGGATTAGAATTGACAGAAGTGCTGCGTGTTTCTGAAACGCAAGCTTTGTTGTTGGTTTTTATGCTACATCAGGCTTCGCGTGAGTGAATTCTGTGGCTCAGGAGAAATAGAATGCAGATATGATTTTTATAGGAATGGGGTTGGATTGATGCCAAAAGCCCGTGGTAATGCATATTGGTATTAAATCGATAGCTCAAGCAAACAAATTAACATCCTCGGATGACCTGTGAAAGGAATTCAGATGACAGTGTTTATGACTATTCTCAAAGTATCATTTTTCAAACGTTAACCTTTTTTAGTAACATTAAAAATTCATATCATATAAGATGTATGATAAATATGATAAGATAATAGACAAACAAATGAGTATTTTATTTTTACATTTAACTAGCATTAATTTTATTTTTTTTTAAATGTCTTCTTATTTTCCAGTGGGGTATATGCACATAGACTTTTTATTTCAGTCAGCCAGCACCAGGGCATCCGATTAATTGTCATCCCATACAAAATCGCTATGTTTATGATCTGATTTCTTTAAAAAAAAAACTATTTTTTTTACTGCCTCTTTGAGATATGATATAAAGTGAGTATTGAACCAAACAACAAGCACTACAATAAATTAAAATTTTCTGTGCTGTGTCTTTAAAATATGAAAATTAATTTTACCACAGTATTTTCAATGGAATTCCTGTGCTCGCCTTGCTGCTAATAACGGCGCCTGCGTTTAAACTGCCTTTCGTCTTTTTATGCTTTAACAATCAAGTGGATTGCTTAAGTCTATTTAACTGATTATATTTAAATTACATTACAACATTGATGCTGAGAAAGGAACATTATGAATTTTTTTAAAAATCAAGTGACATAAAGCTCTCACTGGAAGTTCATCATTGGCTGAAAAACACTACCTGTGCATATAGCCCATTGGCAAAAAAACTAAATCACTCTGTGCAATCAATTATTTTTCTGTCATCAGTTAAACCAAAATATACATACATACATACATACATACATACATGCATACATACATACATACATACATACATGCATACATAAATAAATATGGCCAGTAAAAAAAAAAAAAAAAAGTATTCTATTTAACACCTGTGTGGAGCGGAATTTTTAACCGGTAAGATAAAAAAAAAAATTATTATTATTTGTCGCACTCACTTAATCAGAACTGTGCAGAAGTGTGTGGTGTTTTGTTTTTATTAAGTGATCATTCATTAATGATTAATAGGTAAAAATGTTCATTTTATTAGTTAATGTTAGTTATATATTTACTAGCATGAACAAACAACGAACAATACATTTATTTCAGTATTTATTCATCTTTGTTTTGTTTTATTCATGTAAGTCAATGAACATTAGCTCACAGTGCATTAACAAATGTTAACAAGCACTCTAAGTTTACAGCTCTTAGTTCATTCTTAGTTCAGGATGACAAAAACATTAACTTGCATTAATTCACTAATTAATTTTCCTTTAGCCTTTAGTCACTAATTTATCAGAGTATTAAAAATTTATCAATCGATTATGAAAAAATTAAGGCCCTCAAAAGGTATAAAAAGTCTTAATGGTATTTTTGCAAGGTCTCAAAGTTTTTCTTAAAGTGTTTGACTACAAAAAAAGCATAAATATATTTATTTTTCTCCTAAAATTAACAGCGTCGTGCTTGATCCATGCAATTGGTTCGGGCCGGGGAGTGTCCGGCCAACCTCTGATCTGAGTTTTTTTGCATGGTTGTGCACCGTTGATTTATTTAACTATACAACTGATTATTAACAACTATTTGTTAAGGTAAAGGCTTGATACTGATTAGGACTTGAAGTGGCGATGAGGTCTTAAAATATTTTGAGAAGGTCAGCAACCAGCAACCTTCTTACTGTGTGGTGACAATGAAAAAACTATATACTAAGGGGTGTAAAATTATTCACATTTCAAAATTTCCAATTTCATATTAATCTTGTGTACATATAGAGTAGCACTGCATCCATCTTTTCCAAAAAAAAGTCTTCATTCTTCATTTTCTTTTTGGCTTAGTACCTTTATTAATCCGGGAATGAAACGGCAACTTATCCAGCATGTTTTTACGCAGCTGATACCCTTCCAGCTGCAACCCACCTCTGGGATATCCAATAAAGTCTTTAGTTTTGTAATACTTTTAAAACCAACTACAGCTTTCCGAATATCTCTGGAAAACAACAGATTCTCTGTTTTTCCCCAGGTTAAGCAGCTCCTTGCTTTCATGTAGTTTAGGAGAAGTTGATGAATTGACATGTTGTAAATCCAGCAGCTCTAATCTCCATGGCTTTTTGTCATAAACAGACTTGTTGCCATGAAAATATAAAAGTGATTAGTTGTAAATAGCAAACAATTTGGAGATCAGTGGAAGTTTTTTAAAACTTTAGTGTGAATGGGTTAAACTAGCAATGGCTAAAGTAGATCAGATTTTTCTCACATCTAAAAGCGCACTTTTTCGGATTCTCAGCCAAGCACTGCTGCTGGGTGATACTCTAGGTGTGCTGTAATGCCTCTGAAACACAGTTTTCCAAAAGAAGTGCACATAAAAGGATCTCCCTCCTTGGTATTGTAACAAGAACCAGAATCAAAAAAAATTTAAATGATGAAACTCATTATGACGTGGGAGTAGGATTTTTGGAAAAGAAATACTCTGTTACATGAAACTCCAACTCTTTAACAGCGTAAATAACTCTGAATGCATTAAATAGCATTTCGACTGCTTTAAAAATTTAGTTGCACATTTAATTCCTCATGGTACTGTACAATGATGTATTTATAGTACTGTTCTACCACAAAGCCCTAAAAGGGAAATAAAGGTTAACATATGAATTATTCAGGTCATCTTTATTGAACTGAGCTGTCATAAGTCATAAACTTGCCTATGAGTCTGTCAGTGCACTAGTATAGCTCTGTGGGTTTGCTTTTGCTTGCTGCTGGCATGTGTGTAGGTCTTCTCATCTCTCTGCTGTGTGTTCGCAGGTCTTTGTCTGGAGAAAGTGCCCATGGCGTCTCCATCACTGTCCAACAGCATTGCAGACAAAGACCAGGAGATCATCACTTGCTATGAGAAGTCTGGAGACATTGCTCTGCTCTACCTTCAGGAAGTTGAAAAGGTATTTCCAAACATTCTTTTACTTCAGTTTTTTTTAAAGTCATCTTCTGAAAGGCTGTAAAGTTACCACATTATACTGTTTATATACTGTATATTAAAGATTCCTCATTTTGTTTTGGAGTTCTTTTACAATAAGTTTGCAAACGCAGAACGTCAAACAAATTTCCGTTTTATTGTTCAAAATGTGCCAGACTAGTTGATGTCGATTAAACAAAGCTGATGCTAATCAACGATACAATTTTTTTTCCCTTTTGCTCTATGATTTTACAAATGCTACATTTATATTTTTTCTACAGTTGAAATCAGAATCATTAGCCTTCTTGAATTATTAACATTACTGTATATTTTTCCCCCAGTTTCTTTTTAATGGAGAGGGGATTTTTTCAATACATTTCTAAACATATTATCTTTGCCATGATGACAGTACATAATGTTTTAGTAGATATATGTCAATATACTAGTATTCAGCTTAAAGTGACATTTAAGGCTCTATTTTAACAATCTAAGTGCAAAGTCTACAGCGCATGGTGCCAAAGCATTAAGGGCGTGTTCGAATCTGCTATTTTAAGGGTGGAAAAATATGCTTTGCGCACCGGCGCATGATCTAACAGGGTTGTGCTTAATCTCTTAATGAGTTATGGGTGTGTTTTGAGCGTAACATGTATTAAACCAATCAGAGTCTCATCTCACATTCCCTTTAAGAGTCAGTTGTTTCATGACCCATTTGCTGTTCACATGCGACACATAGCGGGCTTTGTAAGTGGAAAAACTGAATGCTTCACTCGTGAAAAAACAATTTAAGAGATCAGACCATCTCCAATTTGCCCTCTATACTTTCTCTTTACTTTTACTCTTTACTTTACTCCTTTACTTTCGTTGATAAGAAAACTGTGTTGTACGCACTCCACTGAAGACATCCATTAATCTACATATTTAATTTCTTTGTTAAGCGCAAAGATTTGTTTCTAAATATTTCAAAATTCAGTTCAATTTACAGTTATATCCAAACACACGTCCTATTCTTATGCCCCTTATAGTGATGCATATGTCTCCAAACAAATATATATAAATATATAACAAGCAAATATAAGTATGCATATAATAAATAGTATTATACAATTGCAAATTGTCATGAATAAACTGAAAAAAGCCCCCTGAGCTGAGGCATTGAGGCAGTGGTTTTTATATTTATGTAGTAAATAATTTTTGTAACATTTTAATCCTTAATCCTGACCTGCTGTCAGCTGGTCAACAGTGCGGTCTATTTATTTTTTTCAAAATAGCAACGCGCCAACAATGCGCTTTAGCACACCTCCTTTTTAGACTGGAACACTCATGAGTCCACAAATGGAATTGCTATTTAAACAACTTGGTGTAAAGCGTGAAAATTAGGGTTGTGCTGGTCTCAAAATAGCAACAAATTGCGCAAAACACGTCTTACGCCTTATTGCACCGGGTGTATGACAGGGCCCTTGAAGACTTAACTAGATTAACCCTATAGGCAAGTTAGGGTAATTAGGCAAATTACTGTATGGTTTGTTTTGTAGACAATCGAACAAAAATATTGTTTAAGGGGGCTCATAATATTGACTTTAAAATGGTTTTTAAAAAATAAAAAATGTAAGTAAAAATAATTATAAAACAAAAAAAACTATCGTCACAAGAAAAAATATTATAGAAATACTTCGAAGAATTTATTGCACTGTTAATCATCATTTAGAAAATGTTTGAACAAGTAAAAAGAATTCACATGAGGGCTAATAATTTTGATGATTTTAATTGACATTTAGTTTTTCTTATTCAATTTTTCTCTTTAATGTGATCTTTGAAACATTGTAGACCTTTCACAGTACATTACACACAACATAAAAGGTAATATCTGAAAAGCATAATAAGGGCCCTTTAAAATGTACATTGATTTTTGTTGCTGAGGACAGATTTGCACAGTACTGCAGCGGAGGGTCAGCCATCCGTGAGACTAATCTCTTCCTGTCCCACCTGTGAACCTTAAATCACAATTAAAGTCTTTTACAGGTTAAAGTTCAATCTCCTACAGAACAAAGATGAGTCTCTGTCTTCGTCAGACTGTTGTCGCACCACTGATTCCCTTTGTTGGAATAGTAGCGCACACATTCATCCCTCTGTACGGTGTTCAGTATTTACTGCTTGTGATTTAGCGTTGGTGGTGAAGGGAGAGAAAGAGAGAGAGAGAGAGAGTGAATGATGGCAGGAGAGCAGGACGGCAGAGCTTGTGTTCTGCTGCAGTGTTGACACTGCATTTTTTGGGTGCAGCTGAAGTTTTGCGTTTGACCTTCACGCTAGGGAAACTTGCACCCTGCTAACCGCCGTCCTCTGAGGTGTTCCCCGGGTAAATATAGCAAACACTTTGACTCTTCCCTCATTTTGAAAATGTGTTTGCTGAGTATGTAACAGGAAGAGACAAGAAATGAAAGTTGAAGCTGTTCTGACGATGATATTAAATGGCATATGTCTTGTCTTTAGGCTCTTAGTGCTGGCATTCAGAACCGCAGTCCAAAGCCTGGCCCGGTCACACAGGAACAGGAACTTGGCTACTTCCTTGAGACTGGACTTCAGAGGGCTCACGTCATCCATTTCAAAAATGGGTGAGTGTGTGTGTGAAAGGGTTATACTCACAGTAACTATGTTTGATTTACATGTGTAGAAAAGTCAAAAGATCTGAAACAAACAGCGGATCATTGTTTGATGTGAATTGGTGGTTGTTGAGAAGGATCTGTAATAATATGTATTGTACTATGATAGTTTTTAATTTTTGTGGTTGTCTTATTGTGTGTTGCTATTATGTAATTATTGTATTTATGTCACCAGTGTTAAGGACAGATTTCCTTTCTGTGCCAAGCAGAACAGGCAATACAGTTTAAAGAAACAAACTAATATATTTCAATTATTGAATGCATTTATAGCCCAATTTTATTTATAACCCATGCATAAAACAACAAAATCTACATAAGCTTGGCTTGACTACAATAGTTTTAAAACATAACATTACCTGTCTAAAAGAAATACTTCAGCCATAGTGTCAACCTTCCTCCAGCGTGAAACAGTAACTCCAATATTGATTCAGGATTTTTTAAAAGTTTTGATTCAGCATTTGTTTTTACCGCTGTCACTCTCTCTTGTGTGTACGTGAATTGTTGACACAGTTTGGGCTACTTATCAGAATTATAGGAATTGTCAACAAATTTTAATTGGATGAACCAATTAAATATAAAATTATTACCCAGAATATAAAATACATATAAATACTTTTAGATCATTTACTTTAATCATTACAATTGGAATGTGAAGCGATTTTCAACCAGCACGACAAAAAATGTTTCTGAAGAAAATAACCTACTGCATCTTTATTTTAAACACACATCAGATATCATGCATTTTATAATTTACATAACTTTTTATAAGCTTTTTGATTACTAAAATATAATGTAACTATTAAAGTATGGTCTAGAACTGTTGAGTTACAACCTGACTTTTTAAATAATCATATAAAATGAAGAAAATTTGAAAATTTAAAATACAGATTGATTTCTTACACCATGTAAATTATTCTAATTTATGAATGCATGTTTTAAAAACTGATGTGAACAAATCAATGAACCAGACCTTTAAATTGATTCATTGAAACTGACTAACCAAGCTCTGACATGTCAAAACTAGTTTAACTTTTGATAAAAAAAAAAAAAAATAGTAATATAAAATTACAAGCATGCGTTTCTGTCAAAAAGAGACTTTCGCTGTTTTTTCAAACTACTTATTTAAAAAGAACAATTCTTGAATTGTTTTAGGAGGCACAACCTAATTGTTTTATGTTCAGTCTACTTAAATTTGTAAATGATCAAGTTAACTTAATAGATTTGTGTTGGGACAACATGAAGCAATAGTATGGAGCCCAGCATTTTTAACAATGTTCTTAATATTACTGTTTCTAATATGGATTTATGTTTTCTATATACAGCAACACTCAAAATATCTCTCAGCTTTAGCAGTATCGCAGCACTCAGTTATGATTTACAGCCTTCCCTTAGAGACGGCTGAACAATGGTGTCCATTCATTTATTATTCCTTCAGTTCATACATCCCTTTTTTATCCTTTCTGTTTGTAAATCCCTTTTTTCCTCAGACACAAGCAGCAACGAATGGTGTAGGAATCTGCTAAGCTTTCTGTCTTCCTACATATCTGCCTTTCTTTGTGCTTTTAATTCTGTAAATGCTTCATTAACCCTCGGTAGTCAGTCTGTGTATGTGCGTCTCACATTGTTTATGTGTGTTCCGATGCACCATGGAGCTGTGTGTTTGACAACTACTCGTACGTATCCACACACTCTGTTCATGTAGAGTAGTGCCGTGCTTTTACTGTAGCAGAAACATAGGCTAGGCACACTCTTGAAATGAAGGCTGCACGATTATGTTGTATTCAGAATTCGGATACTTTTTAATATGACATACATACACTTTTTGGTAAACACACATGATTTTAATGGATCAAACTCATACAGTATTTGCATTTGTTGTAAATTTACTGCTTTTAACATATTGGGAACCAACCATAACATATACTGTGTTTATAATCATTTATAATCATCCTAATACAGCATATAGAGTACTCAACATTTGGAGTAAATGCTTTTTTTTTATTGTCCTAAGACAAGAATGAGTGTTGTTCAATAATTTTTGGACAGCATTTATGAGAGGTTTTAATCCACTTCAATTGCTTACTACCCTTTATAGCAATCTTGATAATGCTTGTTCTCTTAATATTACCTAGAACAGAAGTTAAATAAAATAAAATTATAAAATAATAATAATGGGCGTCACGGTGGTGCAGTGGGTTGCACAATCGCCTCACAGCAAGAAGGTCTCTTGTTTGAGCCCCGGCTGGTTCAGTTGGCATTTCTGTGTGGAGTTTACATGTGCTCTCTGTGTTCGTGTGGTATTCCTTCGAGTGCTCCAGTTTCCCCCACAGTGCAAAGACATTTGGTATAGGTGAATTGAAAAAGCTATATCGGTCATAGTGTATAGGTGTGAATGGGTGAGCTGAAAGGGCATCCGCTGCATATGCTGTATAAGTTTGCAGTGCATTCCGCTGCAATGACCCCCGATTAATAAAGGGACTAAGCTGAAAAGAAAATGAATGAATGAATGAAAATAATAATAATTTAATAATAATATTATTAATAACAATAATAATAATAATAATGATAATAAAATGTATTTAATTATTTATTTATTTATTTATGTACTTACTGTTTTATATTTAATAAATATATAAAAACATAATAAATTTTGACTTATTTAAATTCACAGTGCTCTCCAACCGGTCCTCTTAAGTAATTGTAATTAATAATGTTATTGGGTTTCAAGTAAATTAATTTTAAACACTGTTTTTGTGGATTTTTGGAAATTTTAACATGTACTAAAGAAATCAAAACCAAACATACAAAAAAATGCAATTTCAAATATATAAATAAATGTTTGTAATGTACATACACATACAATATGTTTTACACAGCAGATGACCTTCCAGCTTCAACCCAGCATTGGGAAACACCCATACACTCTTACAATCTCACACGCACTCATACACTACTGCCAATTTAGTTCATCCAATTCACCTATAACGAATGTCTTTGGTCTGTGGGGGACACCAGACCACACAGAAACTCAAAACCGGTGACATTCTTTCTGTAAAGTGACAGTGTTAACTACTGAGCCACTGCGCCGTCCAGTAATAAAATTATGAAACATAAAAATATACATTTAAATGGGTTTTACTCTCACATATGCATTCGCAACATTTTAGCATTAAACTTTAGAGAGGACACATGTAACTGCAGTGCGAGTTACTTGGTATTAGCCCAAAACAAAAATGACAGAGATGGAAAATGAGTGAAATGAGGATAAAAGAGAGCTAAGCTAAACACGGAGGACCTCACAGGTAGATTAATCTTTTGACAGCTGAAATGTGATTTTGTTTACTCTGACAGGTCTGTTAATTGCAATATAAGATAAAGTAAGTAACAGACCTAGTATACAGTCAGTCAGTGTCTGGTCAATGTAGTCAGTGGACGTCTTTTTGTAGGAGTCATATAGGTTATACATCTTTGGTCCCATTCTTTCATCCGTCTCAGTGTGTTGTCTTAACCATAGATGCATTTCTTCTCTTTTTTTCTTTTCTTTTTTGTTTGTGATTTGCAGCCCTTCCACATGCCAGTGTGAGGTTTGGTTTTTGTGAAGCTCCATCATTTATTTATTTATTTGTACAGTGAGCGTGTGGTTGGGGAGGGATCTTCAATATAGATGCAGGTGGGGCATCTGTCAGTGCTTGAAATGCATCTGTTTGAAATATGACCACTGCAGTGGTGCATTGTGGGTAATGCAACGGTTGGGTTCATAAATGAATGATGATGTCTTTAAACCTTACACAACAAGCAGTTCTTACAAGATGATAAATGTTCGGTCTGTCCCTTATGTTTTAAAACAGACTGATATTTAAAGGGGACCTATGAACATTTGATAAGGGGTTTAAACACTGTTGTTTGGCAGCAGTGTGTGATTATTCCCAGCTTCTTATGGTAAAAATGTTTAATTCTATTTTTTATAATCACACTTCATAAAAACAGTCTACAGAAACACTTTGATTGACATTATCCCTTTGTGTGTGTGTCTTGCAAGAAGAAATCCCTGCTCATTAGTGATGATCTTTGCCATATCAGCCTAAACAGCCCTGAGTGAGAAGCAGCCATCTGCCATTGGAGTTTTCACCTGATAAACATAAAGTCAGCAATTAAGGGGGATTATAAATGTTTCCAGATGCAAGACAAACACTTTATACTTCATAGACTGCCTTCTTAACATTTTCAGGTTTTCAAAGAGATAACATCAGTCCTGTTTTGTATCTGCTATACTGATACAGGCATTTGTAACTCCACCTTCTTTTGAAAAAGAGCAAATTCATTTGAATTTAAAGCGACAGTTACCAAAACAACACAATTTGGATCAAAACCTACCAGGGGCAGTTTCAAAGAGATAAAACATTATCTGTGGTGTTTTTTTTTTGATAACAAAGCATAAGATTGGGGGGGGGGGTCTTTATATTTCTTATTTATCAGTTTTTCCCAGACCTTCCTTAAAATTTCAGTTTTTTCTCAATTATCTCAAACCACTGTTTGCATTTCTACATTAAGGCTTTAAGCCAGGTCATTTTTATAGTTTTTTTTTTTTTTTTTTTTTTTGCCACAAGAAGAATCTTGCACAAATATTGGTCACCACTGGGGACAATGTCCTAAATATCTCTATTAATATCTCCAATATACAAAAAATAATGCAGTTCTGGGAACTTTGCATCCAAACACCTCAGATATAACAATCTGCGCATCATCCCAAAATGGTTAAATTTGTTTAGGGGGGTATTTGGAGCTGAAACTTCACAAACATACTCTAAGGACACCATATGCTTATTTTACATTGTGTAAGAATTAGAGTATTAAATTATAGCTTAGTATGTTCATATGTCTGTTATTGAAATCCACTAATAACTAAACTCAAGCATTTTAAATGTCAAGTAAATTTGGGCATCAGCATTATAATGTGCAGTATCAACCTGAATATTCATTTGGCATTTAAGCATTGTTAGGAGGTTATTATTGTGAACTGAAACATTAGGACTTAAAAAATAGCTTGAAATAAATTCAAATATAAAAATATTCAGCTAGTGGCGAAGGAAGTAGGTATTATTTATATTTTGATTATACATATTTAACTTGATGTACTTCATTTAAACTAAACAAGACATTAAACAAATAAAAATTATGTTGCGAGTTTTTTATAATCATAAAAATCCACATGGCTGTGTTTGAATTGTTGTTTGAAATGACTACTTTACTATTTAATTATTTGTTTTAGCTCTGTTTTCTTCTGTCCTAATGACCAGACGAATTGGCCGAATTGGTCACTCTAGGTTGAAACACCTTGTATTTACTGAAGAATGATGTACCTCTAACATGTAATCACTGTCAAGCCTACCTCACTGTAAAACACATTTTATTGGTATGTGACATTTAAAAAACTTCTAGATGTGTTTTTTATACTCTGAGCACTTTAATGAGTGCTTTAAAAAATCACCAGGAAAATTGTTTTGTTATTCAAGTCAAGTCAAGCTTTATTGTCAATCAGCTACATGTGCGGACATACAGAGGAACAAAATGTAGTGTCTCGCAAGACAACGGTGCTACATAAATGAATCATAAATACAAACACAACACTGGACATAAGAGCTATTAAAAAAAAAAAACCTATGCATAACTAACATATACTATAAAATACTTAACTATACGCTTAAGACAGGTACTTTTACATGAGACTGAACAATGTTGAGCTGGATATTGTGCAAGAGAGGTATTAAAGGTTTAATATTGTGCAAGAGAAGTATTAAAGGTTTAATATTGTGCAAAAGAGGTATTTAAGGTTTAATATTGTGCAAAAGAGGTATTTACTGTAAGGTTTAATATTGTGCAAGAGTTATTTAAGGTTGGAGCAAGCTGTGCAACATGATTGTGGTACACTTATAGTAAGCATCATTTTCATTATTGAGTTCTTGTAAGATGGAGTTTAAAGTGTCAGGTGCACAAGAGAGAAGAGTGTTTCTACGTGTGGTTTGTCAAGCCCACTCACCTAAATGAAACACTATTTAAAATGATATAGGCTGCATTTACACTGCATGCTTCAAGTGACTCAATTCAATTTTTTTTTCCCATGCGTGATAGATCAGATATGGCCCATGTACTTGTAAGCAGAAAAAAAAAATTACATGGATTCCGATTTACTCAAATCAGATTCAGGCCTTGTTCATATGTGGAAATTCATCCTATATGAATCAGATCCGTGTTCTCATGTCTGCAGTGTGAGCAGGTTTGTCAGATGTTCACCTGTCAATGCGAGTCGCTCATCATTAAAAACAGTAGAGAATAACGTCAACTCTGAGGCTTTCATTTCAGAACAGACTTCAGCAGTCCCAAACCCAAAATATAGCCAATATAAACTAATTTAAAACTGTTGCATATGTCACATGCATAAATCATGGATTTAAGATGCCTACTGCTTAAAAAAAGGCCTAGATAAAAACAAAAGATGACAAAATGACAACTTTTTCTGTCATAAACTATAATAAAATTCAAAACAGTGGAGAAAAAAATCCACAGGAATGGAGAAAAGAACGCTGTTTTATTATCAGCTGTCACTCAGCGCCCGCTCTTAGTTTTTTTTTTTTTTTTCTCACCTGGTCATTGCATCTTTGCCGTGCACAATGTAGAGGCAGTCAATCAGATACCAGTCATCAGAATTGATCTCAAGATCTGCAGTGTAATGGAGTGATTGAGAAAGTGTCTATAGTGCAAATGTACAACCTGGCGCAAGAGTCAGAGAGATGAGGTGGTTTGTTAAGCCCACTCACCTGTATGAGACATATCACAAATTGATCTGAAATATTAGATGTAATATTTTTAATGTAATATTTTATTTATTTATTTATTTTTATTCTGTATCATTGAGATATGAGGTTATTATTATTTAATATGGTTTTATCTGAATGGATCTTGCCATGATTTGCTAATGTGGCAGGGAATAACCTCAAACTCTGTCTGTCTGTCTTTGGTATCATCGCTACTTTTGTTGCTTGTCTCTCAATACAGCTTGTGTACTCTTGAGAGAAAAAGAAGTTCTGTTTCTGACTCAGAAGAATCTCGGTCTGATTAAAAGACTGACCCCAGTTAATGACATACATCACATTGAGAGGTTGTGCAGTGTTCATAAAGGTGGTAATTCCCTATATAGAGAACTACTGTAATCAATGTGCCCACAGGCCCCGATAGCTTCCTGTCCACCGATGAGTAGCTGCTTAGTCTGAGTGCGTGATAGTAGAGCTCATTAAATCACGGCCTGTCCTAGGGTTTTCTGTGTGTGTTTTTAGGTCTTTGTGGATGATTTAGATGTGAAATTGTTTATATTGGTCATTGTGCAGCTCTCTAGAGATGAATAATGGATCTCTTTTCTCTCCTTTTCGTGGTGCTGCAGTAACCTGACCCGTGGTGTTGGACGCTTCCGAGAGATTCTCCGTGCCGTTGAGACCAGAACCACTCAGAACCTGCGTATGGTGAGTTGTGTGTCTGTGGGTGAGCTGCTAGGTTTGTTGGGTTTGTTGTCTTTGTTCACAAGAGTGGTTCTCATTCTTTGTCACTCCAAAGTCCTCCTTTATCTAAGATGAAATTCAAAGGCCTCTCACTTCTCTGTTAGTACCAGTGTCAGTATATTGCACTAATTATAATAATGATATTTCAACATTTTGAAATTTTTAAACTACTTCATGACTTTTCCACTTGTTTATGATTAATTGAATATAATTTGTATTTTTCTGGGCAACACTTTAAAATAATGGTCTATTAGGGAATGTTAGTTATCGTAAAATGAACCAACAATTAGTAATACAATTACTATGGTATTTATTTACCTTCGTTAACGTTAGTTATTGATATGTAAATTAAATAACGCTAGTTCGTGTTAACTCACTGTGCATTTACTAATGTTAACAAGCGCAATTTTGGATTTTAATAATGCATTAGGTAATGTTAAACTATGAATAATAAATGCTTTACAAGATTATTCATACATAGTTTATATTAGTAAATACATTAACTAACATTAACTGGACCATTATTTTAAAGTGTTACTTTTTGTTGTTCCCATCAAATTAAGGTAGTGATTTTATATACATAATGTGTTCAATGTTAGTGGTAGTAGTAGTTCAAGTAGCTTTTGTTAAAATAAAATGTCCAAATATGGGGGAAAACTTCAGTATTACTGATATATAACAATATATAATAGAGGCATATGTACATTATTATATACATGTTATATTTATTTAAAATATAAATATATATTATTTACTTTCAGTATATACAAATCAGAGATTAATCGTAAAAAAGAATAAACTTGAGAAATGCAAGTGATCCAAAATTTAGAAAAGAAAAGAAAATCATCAAAAAATTATATAATTATTGCTATTTATTGAAAGGTATTGGGGGACCGAGATTTTTAAAAACAGAAAAATCATGGGATATTTCCTCTTTGTTTATATTTTTTATTATTTTTTAAGCTTAATTTAAGTATGTTAGTGGGCCCTTGCCTCCTAGGTAAGAACCACAAATTTAAGACAAAGTCATTTGTTTGTGTATGCTGTTTGTTTAGACTATTGCCAGGCAGCTGGCAGAGATCCTGCTGAGGGGCATGTGTGAACAGAGTTACTGGAACCCATTGGAAGACCCTCCTAACCAATCGCCCCTGGACGACCCACTCAGACACAGCCCACACACCAAGGACTATGCCCTAAGTCGCCGGCCGCGCATCTACTCAGGAGAGAAGTATGGAACATCTCCAGCTCTCAAAGCTAGATTTGTCTTCTCTCATCTGTATACTGTCAATCTGTATTCAGTGATTCATTCGAATGCACCAAAATTTTGATTAAAAAATTTCTTTGTTAAACACAAACCAATATAAAAGTTAATTCAAGCAAAATATGTAAGCTTCAATGCCCATTCGGAGTAGCCCATTCTCATGGGCGTCGTAATATCCCTTCGCCTTGTGCAGCCATGGTACTGCAGAGTTTCTTGACTATTACACCAGTGAGAGCATAGTTTCTTGCAAATTTGGTTTAGAAAATAGTAATTTCTCGTTATCTGTCAGTTTTATTACACAGTGTAACTACAAAAGATTCAAGCTTTACATAGAAAATTTATCAACTTTTAAAAAAAAAATTTTTTTTATGAAATGTTGTTCACATTCGTTTCATTTCATTATGCTAAGCTAAAAGTGATTTCACCAGAACAAGAAATCGTCTGAATAGATCAAGTCAACTGTTTAAATCTAATAGACTACTAAATTGAGTTTATTTTCAAAAGCTGTATTGTTCCTTTAAACATAAAAATTAATATATTTTTAGCCTGTTGTCAAGTCTGCTATTTCTAAAGTGCTTTAAGCTATGCAAATGATATATTATAATTATAACAATTTCCACAGTGTCAATTATCTCATTTTGGCATTTTATTGTTTCTCTCCAGATGTTCTTAGATAAAATTTTTTCTGATTGAAATTTCTGATGTTTTACTTTTACTTAATTTTATTTTAGTTAAAGTATTTCTAAGGCTAATTTCAGTGTGTCCACGGGGTCTTAAAAAGTCTTAAAATGTCTTAAATTTTGTAAACTGAATATTTTGGCCTTAAATGGACACATATATTCTGTTTTATGTCTTAAATCATTTTAAACAGGTCTTAAATCCGTCCAGTCACCAGAAATCTATATCAATAAAACTTTACATCACGGGTGTCAAATCCAGTTCCCAAAGGGCCGCAGGTTTGCACAGTTTAGCTTTAACCCTAAGTAAACACACCTGATCATTGATCAAACTAATTAAGTCCTTCAGGCTTGTTTGAATCTACAGTTAAGTGTGTTGAAGCAGGGTTGGAACTAAACTGAGCAGAGCTGCTGCACTCCAGGAACTGGATTTAACACCTGTGCTTTACATGATTATCCATTTATATAAAAGCTATTTACGGAAATAAGAACGAGTAGAAATAATACTTATAAACAGGTATGGAACTTATGGTTTTATTACAGAAATCCAGATGGTCGAATAGGAGTTAAATACTCAATCCATTTGAACAAAAAGCTATCAAATATATATGTTTGATCATTCTTGTAATTGTGTCCGTAATAAATATACTTTTAACAAGGTTAAACTTGTCATTAAATTGAAGAGAAAAAGTATACAACTAGAGTTTTCTTGTTTTGACACGTTAAAATATATGGCTAAGGATTAACTACATTTGTTTTTGTTGTTCTTGTGGAAAGCAAAAGATCAACTCGGCCATTAGAAAAAAAAAATCCTTGATATTTAACTCTGTATATGTCAATTTCATTCATAATGGTCTTAAAAGGGTCTTAAAAAGGCTTACATTTGACTTGATAAAACCTGCAGACACCCTGAATTTAAACTTATATTTAGGTTACAACACGTTTCTAAAGTATTGTGCTTCATTAAGCAGCCAAATTAAAAAAAACATAGCCAGCGGTTTTACATGCCTAACCCTGCATTCATGAAATCATGCGTGGGCTAATGAGTCTTCTGAAGTACAATTAAATAAGTACTCAAATCAGATTAAAATGTTTACATGGTCATTTTTTGCTGTTTTATTGAATTAACTAAACAATAAACTCCCTTTCCAATTCATTGGAAATTTCAATTAGATTGATCTCAGTCGAATCATGTTTTGAAAATGTTTTTGTTTTTGAATGAATCATCAATCCGATTACAAACTGATTATTTGGGTGCATTTAAACCAGGGGTGTCCAGACTCAGTCCTGGAGGGGCGGTGTCCTGCTGAGTTCAGCTCTAACTTGCCTCAACACACCTGCCAGTAAGTTTCTAGTATATCGAGCAAGAGCTTAATTAGATGATTCAGGTGTGTTTGATTAGGGTTGGACCTAAACTCTCCAGGACACTGGCCCTCCAGGACCGAGTGTGGAGAATACTGATTTAAACATAACCATTTTTGAAGAACGTATGGTTGCTCTATCATCCCCAACATAAAAAAGGAAAGAACAGATTTTAAAAATATGCTTCACTGATGGAAAAAAAAAAATCATGATAATCCTTTTCCCTTTCTCTCTAGTTTGTTTTGTCCTCAGGAGAACACAGAGGAGGCTTTACTTCTGTTGTTAATCAGCGAGTCTATGGTGAGTAGAAGTAAAAGTTGCGTGACCGTCTGAATATGTAAATGAAGCCTGACACTGCAGGTTTTACCTTATGAAAGGCCTATTATTATAGTACTGAAAGCAGAGCTGAAAAATCCGAGATGCCTTTAGCTTGAGCACAGCAGAAACTCCTATTGAGTCTCTCGCTCATGTGGCTTTTCTTCAGATTTCTTTAAACCGACTGTTCAACATTACAGGGTTTGAGTTCAGCCGTAATGAGTTTGTAGTCTGGCACAGTGCGATCAAATGGTGCTTTTTTTCACTGGAAATAAGATTTTAATACTGCAGAGTAGCTGGGTAATGTTACAGAACATTGTATTTCAAATGAACATCCTGTTAATTAAAAATCCGGAAGAATGTTTAATTGGTTAAATCAGCACATTACAATGTTTTCTGAAGGATTTTGAGTATTACACTGGAGAATAATATCTCGCTGCTAAAGATTCATTTTGAATATAAATCCATATTTAAAAAAGGATACATTTTTCTCACATATAAAATATCTGCCTACCTTAAATTTTGAACAGTAGTGTGATGCAGGAAATGTGTTTATTCATTTCAACATTGTTTATAGGCTAACAGAGACGCTGTTTTGAGTCGAATCCCCGAACACAATAATGACAGAATAATCAGCCTCCAGAGTGCCTCTTTGGTGTACGACCTGCTGACCATCGCACTGGGCCGTCGGGGACAGTATGAGATGCTCTCAGAGGTGAGGTTCTGTTCAGAAATACTCGGTGCACCTCCTGGTATAGTTGCTGTGGTAACAAGACCAGACCTGTGCTGTAGACTACCCTCTTTTTGTGTGAATGTGTGTGTCTGGGACTTGTCTGGAAATTATTGACAGTCTGTATGCCAGTTTGGGAGCGTGTAACAAGCCTTTATTATTAGTTCTAAAGTTATGCTTTGGATTTAGCAACAGTGGATTGTATTGATGAACTGTAGTCTGAAAGTTTTAACTGTGGATTATTAGATAATACACACTCAAGGGGTTTACTCTCCGTGGTCTATTATTCCATTTTCTCATAACGGCATAACGTAACGTAACGTATAACTAGGGCCAGACAGAATCTGCTTTTTGCTATTTCTGCAGAAAATTTTGTAAAAAATCAGCAGATTTATGCGTAGTAATTTTAGGAGTACCCTAACTAAAAACTATATATATGAAATAAAAAATAACACCTTTTTAACATTTATTTAATGTTTACTATGCAAATCCAATTAGATCGACTGGTCCATTGGTAAACAAAGCAAGTCTCATAAAACGTATCTATTAAAAGACAGAAAATATTACTTTCCGAACAGTATTGTGAATAAATCATATAAACATTTTAATATTACTATTATTATATCACAATAATATTAGTGAAATGACTAAATATAAATATAAACGGAAAAAATATATATTTACACACATTTACACATGTAAATAATATATAAACTCGATGGGCTGAAAATCTGTGGATTTCTGTGCGCAATGATTCTGTGTGGGCCTACAAATAACATATAAAATAACATAACATAACATATTATGGATGAACCAAAATGGGAATTATGTCATAATATCTAAAATTTAACTTCCACTTGGTCAAAATCCCAAACGACAATGATTAAATTTGTTGTTATATTATTGTTTGTATTAATATTAGGCTTTTTATGCATTAAATGTAATATTATGATGGATGGATTGGTGGATAGGTAGGTAGGTAGGTAGGTAGATAGTTGGATGGATGGATAGATAGACAGACTACATGGAAAAAAGTCTTGTCGCCTATCAGAAGTGACTTGATTTTTTGTTCAGCAGAATATAAAGTCATGGTACAGTGGAAAAAGAATTAATATAGTGTATGACTCCCATGAGCTTGGAGGACTGCATCTATACATCTCTGCAGTGACACAAGTAACTCATTGATAAA
This sequence comes from Danio rerio, assembly GCF_052040795.2. Taxonomy (NCBI): domain Eukaryota; kingdom Metazoa; phylum Chordata; class Actinopteri; order Cypriniformes; family Danionidae; genus Danio; species Danio rerio. The sequence goes on from NC_141037.1 coordinate 28,046,460, forward strand.
GTCATCTGGAATGGCAGAGAAAGTGTTCTTGCAGGACTCAAAGAGTTCATCAAGATTATTTGGATTCATCTTCAATGCCTCCTCCTCCATCTTACCCCAGACATGCATCCAATATTGTTCATGTCTGGTGAATGGGCTGGCCAATCCTGGAGCACCTTGAAATTCTTTGCTTTCAGGAACTTTGATGTGGAGGCTGAAATATGAGAAGGAGCGCTATCCTGCTAAAGAATTTACCCCCTTCTGTGGTTTGTAATGTAATGGACAGCACAAATATCTTGAAACCTCAGGCTGTTGATGTTGCCATTCACTCTGCAGATCTCTCACACAATATTGAATATTGAATGTAACCCCAAACCAAGACTTTTCCTTTCCCAAAATTGACTAATATCTGTGAGAATCTTGGGTCCATGCAGGTTCCAATAGGTCTTCTGCAGTATTTGTGATGATTGGAATGCAATAAGTCAAGTTATTATTTGCTGTTCTTACAACTGTGATTGACAACAAGACTTTTTATGTAGTGTAGACAGACAGACAGACTGACTGACTGACTGACTGACTGACAGACATTGATTGATTGATTGATTGATTGATTGATTTAGAACTAACCCAGTTTCAGAAGTAAAGCCAAAGTTTGCTTGTCACAAATTTGTCATAATTAAACCACATTTAACTTTCTACTTAAAGTTTTCTTTTAGCCTGAAATAAGTGTCCTTGTTTTTTCCTTGTTTGTTTTTTTAAATATATAAAGCATGGCCTATTTAAGACAAACCAGCCCAACAAAGAACATCGTGTGTGCGCGTGTGTGTGTGTGTGTGTGTGTGTGTGTGTGTGTGTGTGTGTGTGTGTGTGTGTGTGTGTGTGTGTGTGTGTGTGTGTGTGTGTGTGTGTGTGTGTGTGTGTGTGTGTGTGTGTGTGTGTGTGTGTTTGTGGTTTGTGGTTTGTGGTTTGTGGCGTGATGTTTTCATTAGCATACCTGAACAGATTTTTCTCTGTCATCTCCATCTGTTGATCACGCTGTTGTTGCTAATGTTGGACTCAGCATAACTTTTGCTGTGTCTTTTATATTCAAGGATTTTATGGTTGTGCAATCACCGGGCCCCAGGAGTCTGTCATATTTTGTGTGTGTGTCCTCTGCAGGGTCGTGTGTTTGAGTTGCTGTTTGTTATATAGATCTAATTGCTCAATGAATTGCTCTGTGCTAAGCTGTTGGCGTGATTAACTGTAAAACCTCAGAGACGTGCAGAAAGCCTGTGGCACTGTGGGTAATCTGCAGCAGGAGACATGGCCTGGCTCTGTGCTTGACCTTTGTTTGTGTATCTGTTGAGGGTCCTAATTGTTCTCAAATCCTATCTGAGGTGATCCTTATGTGTCCTCTTCACAGTGTCTTGAAAGAGCCATGAAGTTTGCCTTTGAGGAGTTTCATCTTTGGTTCCAGCTAGCGCTCTCCCTCATGGCTGCTGGGAAGGTTAGTTTTGACTTTTTTTGTCTTCTGTGTGTGAAACCAAGAGTTCTTTTGCTCATAAAAATTTCAGGCAGTTAAGAATTCTCTGAATCTGCAGTTTTTAGTTAGTTTTATTCTGGAAACTACTGACAGTTCTTCCAAATTAAATATATATTTTTAAATACTTTTCTTGGCATAAAATAACATTTTCAGAAATGTTTTTATTAATATTTGGACAACAAAATAGAGATGTTTTACATACCTGTCAACCCTCCAATTTTTGCCTGCATTCTCCCATATTTTACCATTCTATCATCGCATTTAAGTATTTTCCCGTATTTTTCCCATATTTTTAATCTTTCTATGAAAAATGAAAGTAGCATCAAAGAGTCAATCTCAGATGTGATATAATTAATGTGATATAATAAAGAGCTGTTCAAGAGAATTGTGCTGTTGCTTTGTTTTGGCTTGAAAGCACGTCGAAATTATTATTAAAATGGAAACTAAAATTAAAACGCATTTACTTTATTTCCACATTTGCTATGTGTCGACTGTTGACTTTCCTATGCAACCTCTGAAACAGTCAAATCATGTGTCAGTGCTGACTGACGGACATGCTCCTTATAAAGACACTGTTCCCAGATCAGCTACTTTAGATAGAAGTGAAAATGGACACTTTATGATTTGGGTGAGTTTTTAAACAGACCAATACACTTATTAATAGGCTATGTAAACATGTCTGTTCTGGCGTATTTTGTTTCAAACACAAATAGTTTATACTTAAATGAGCATAAACAGTTACAAATGTAATTAAATGATTTTGTTTTGTCTGTTATCAAACACAAGAGTGTATCAAAATGAGAAATTTGCCGCTCTTCACTAAATAACTTTAGTAACTTTTAACAATATTTAAACAGTGAATAAAAATGGACAGGTTTTTAATTTCTCACATAACTAATTAATTTATGTATAGGCCATTGATTTTAATAGTCTATCATTTATTTTATTTTACCTTTTATTTTATTTTCAATAAAAGTTTGCTATTAAAGTATCCCGTATTTTCCATCCCAATGTTGACAGGTATAATTCAAGTTTATGTTTCAGTTATTCTGACCAGTTTTCATTTTGATGAAACAAACAAATTGCTCTAAATAATAACACTTATATTCCAAATTTATCAGAAATGTTATTGGAGCTTTGTAGAATAAACGTTTATTAACATTTACAGTTTCCACATGTCAAGGAATTTTAGAAATGGCATGGGATTTTAAATTGGTCAATTCCAGACTAAGCATGGAACAGTAACCGGTTTTAAGGTTTTGAAAAGTCAATGTTTTAAAACCATTAAAATGTTCTGCTATACCGTATGTAATGTGTTTTTAATTTATTTTTACATGTTTTTTTTTACAACTATTTTATTGAGTTTTTTAGGGCAATGGTATATTCAGCAGAAAAAGACCCCCTAGATTAAAAGCTACTAGTCAGACCATAATTCAGGAAACATCTGAAAAACAAATTGCTTATAAACTAACATCCAAGCCTGCTTAATATCTGAACAATGGCTTACTTTATATCTAATGAAAATAGATATAAAGATATCCAAAGATGCTTAAAGTTTTAAAGAAATTTGTGTTTTTGAAATTAATGAAGACCGCATAAATAAATGATTTATTTTAGTTATTTAGCCTGACATGTTAACTGTTTAAAAATATTTAAAACAAATGTTAAATAATGTAAAATAAAAAATATTTCAATTTGGGAAAATATTGTTGTTTTTTACCCTGACATTTAACAAGAACATATTTCAAAGCAGTAATCACTCGTGAAACTGTGATTTTTTTTTTTTTTTTTCCCCCAAGGTTATCATATCGTCAAAATCTTGTAACGGCCCATGTCTATTCCAGACATTGAACGTCAAGAATTTTATTTTTCCAAGTTATGATGATATTTATTAATCCATTACATTTATATCTTCCATTTAGCAACATTTATGATTATTACATTCAAAAATAACTTTTCTCGAAATTTCCCATAATGTTAAACAATATTTGCAGCATTTCTTCAGCGTTTTAATATGAAATATATATTTTTTAAAATGACACATTAGTTCTTCATAAATTTTTTTGACCTCAAGAATCATTGGTCTCTGTAATTTATGTCAAGGGATCACTAAAGAAACAAAGTGAGACAGTGTTTACCTCTTAACCATATAAAGCCTGCTTAATCATATTTGATGCATGAATCTAAAGCATGAAAAACGATTGAGATCTCTTCAACTGCAGCATTAAAAATAAATCATTCAACAAACATAGCCTTGTTCAAATGGGCTTCGGCTGAATATGCATTGCAGTAATTTCACATAACACATCTAAAGCGAGTCACATACTGCCGTGCCTTGTCTGTGACAATTTGAGGTATCACACACCAGATGAGCACTTTCTATATGTAGATATAATGTTACTTAATGTAAAGCAATGTAGAATTTGAACAGCATCTTTAATTACAGCAATCACAGAGTTGTGAAATTCAGGTTTTTAGTCATTATAAGTCAGGGAATTTGATATTTTATTTAGAGTTGGAAATCTGAACATTTGACTCGCATCTAGTAAATCCAGAGAAACTGAAATGGTCTCTTGCATTTGATCTTCTGTATCACCTATAAATGACTCTAAATGACTCAAAAGCCTGTGTTTGTGTGTGTATATAGTCGGCTCGAGCAGTGAAGGTGCTGAAGGAGTGTATTAGACTGAAGCCAGACGATCCCACCATTCCTCTGCTGGCCGTCAAGCTGTGTATTGGAAACCTGCACTGGGTAATGAAAGAGGAATCATGAGAAATATGCACAAGATCAACTGGAGAGCTGACACTGACCTGTTTACGACTCTGAAAATCCATTACTGTTAGACTGTCCACGAACAGTGAGGAGGTGATGACATGGGGTGTGTATTTGTGTGTTTTAGCTGGAAGAAGGTGAGCGCTTCGCTAAAATAGTGATTGATATGGGTGAGAAGGCGGCTGAATTCAGGGCTAAAGGCTATCTCGCTATTGGTCTCGTCTACAGCCTGAAAGCCACAGATGGTAAGTATAGCTGCAGTAGGACACACTGTATATATGCAGAGTTACTCTATTAGATGACACACTTTATACACACAATATTCTGTTTTGATCTGAATCTATTTGATATAAAAAATACTTTGTAGCATTTTATTTTATAGTCCTATTATATTCTTAACATAATCATTACATAAACTAGGTAATAACTAGGTACTGTCCCTAAACTTACTTATTACCAGGGCCAGATGAAATCTGTGGACGTTTTTTGCTATTTCTGCGGCGAATTTTGGTAAAAATCTGTGGATTTCTGCGGAATTATTTTGGAAGTATCCAGCGGAGTATCATAACTTAAACTCAATATATATTATTAATAAAAAGTAATAAATTACTGAATAAAAACTGAATAAATTCAGATTTACACATTTACCCAAGTAAATAAACAGAATTAATAATGGGCTAAAAATCTGCAGAAAAAAGCGGAATTCTGCGGAAAATCTGCGGAATTCTTCGCGCGCAGAGTCCGTGTGAGCCTAGTTATTTCCCTGTTTATGTAATTATTATTAAAGTAAGAATATTGTATATGTAAAACAGGACTGTAAAATTGTCTATAGACCATACATTGTATTAGATAGAGCACAAAATGGATTGAAGTTCTCCATTCAGCTCTTTTCAACAGAATCAAATATATATATTTAATTATTTTCTCATAGTTTTCATTATCACAAATCTGACTACAGAGTACATTTTATAAGAAACATAAAATTTATAAAACTATTTATTTTGGGTATAGAGTGTTATAGCAAAATACCCCTGAACCTAACCTTAATCCATTTTGGTACTTCATATAACCAGCATGTTTTTTTTGTTTTTTAACATGGAAACTACACATACTTTAAGGCAGTGTTTCCCAACCCTGTTCCTGGAGGCACACCAACAGTACACATTTTCAATCTCTCCCTAATCAAGTACACCTCAACTCATCAAAACATAAGGGCTGTTTGTCAATATGCGTTCTTCAGTGGCCTTGCGTCCTGGTGTTCTCGTGTAACATCATCATCAACTGCCAAAGTTCAGTTCCAAAACTCAAGATTACAAGAACGGAGGACGATTTTAAGTTCCAGGATGTGTTCTTGATATCGAGGACGCATCGATGCAGACTTGAGCGCAAAACTTAGTCGAGAAGTCCCAGAAGTCATTACGGCTGAATAAAGGAGGTGGAAAGCGCATCATTTTATATAGGTTTATTCAGAGTTCAGAGATTTATCTCTGGAGTTTCCCTAAATGAAACGGTGAAAGTAAACATTGATATTAAAATCTTTATAAAGGCAAAAACACATTCAGCGTGTTTATTTGCTGAAGTTCATATTAAAATTTTATTTGTATTTTTTTGTGTGTATAGTATATATATATTGACAATGGGAAAAACAATAAATCGTTGGATGAATGCTGTAATTTTCCATTAAAAACGTGTGAAGGTCATATGACCATCATGAAGAACCAGGGAAGAACACAGCATCTCATTTCTCAGAGGACACGTTCTCTGTTTTCACGATGTCCCGAGTTTGTTCTTCCGGGGTAACTTGGTAAGACCGATCTCCACAAGAACACAAGTCTGTGCTCAGCGTTCTTGGAATTGAGAACCAGCCAGGAAGAGCCTCCAAAACCTAAAGTTAATGGATCAGATCCAAAGGGAGATATCCAAAATATGCACTGTTGGGTTGCCTCCAGGAACTGGTTTGGGAAACACTGCTTTAAGCTATAGTAGTACCATGTAGTCCAGGGGTTCTAAATCTTGGTCCTGGAACTACGGTGTCCTGCAGATTTTAGCTTCAACCCCAATCAGACACCTGGGCTTTTACTAGGCTTTTTAAAAACATCCTTGCAGGTGAGTTGAGGCTAGTAGGAGCTGAAATCTGCAGGACACCGGACCTCCAGGACCGAGTTTAAAAACCCCTGGTGTAGTCTATATTAGGGGTGTCACGATTTCGATTTTTAAATGAAATCGATTGAAATTTATGCTCAATTTCGATTATCGAGTCAAAAAATAGAATCGTCGATGCTGCCACGCCCCCATGTCCGCTTGGCTTGCCAAGCGGGAAAAAACAGGCTTGTTGAAGTGCTTGTTAAACTGCAGAAGCAGGAGACCCGTCGAGAGAACTTAAACCCTCTCCTCTTTCAATGAAGTCGCCGGTGTGTAAACATTTTGGATTTCCAGTGAGTTATGTTGACAACGTTCGTGTTGTCGACAAAAAAAACACAGTTTTGCAAGCTCTGCTATGTACGTATTACGTACGGTTCGTCCGATAGACAACACCGGTATCGCGATCCTCCGCCCGCCCCCGTTGCAAATCTGCTCGCAAAAAGTACACACTCAGGCCCTGTTTACACTGTCTTTGTTTTTAAATGGCATTTTAGAACGACAACGATTTGACATCCACAGTGGCGTGTAGCATTTCTGAGCAGCCCTCCTTCCTCTCTACCTCTGAAAATGCACATCACGTGACCACACAGACACAGACGCACATACAGCCTTGCGCTCGAGACAGCAGGTCCAGGCAGTCAGAGGACTGCTTCAATCTTTCACTCACTTGTACTTAGTCATTTTATCGAACACCTCAGATACTGTTGGCTGGTTCCTGTTGGTTGTGCGTCTTTTTTACCGACGCCATTTTAACGACACAGATCACTGCCTATTCACGAGTCCCGCAGAAAAAGTGATTGACAGGTGGTAATTATGTGTGTATCTTGCCTTTATTCATTTACTGTATGATTTGTTTATGGGTAAAACAAAGACCATGCAGGTCAGGTAGTTTAAACGGTAGGCTACAAATAATTAATTGGTCATTAATTAATTAATTATTCATTATCGAAAATCGAATCGAATCGTGCCTTTAGAATCGAAAATGTAATCGAATCGAGGATTTGGAGGATCGTGACACCCTTAGTCTATATGTATTTGAAATTCTTAAATGTTATAGTATGATTGTTTTTTATTCACTATATACCTTTTTGTAATATGTTATATTTTATGCCCTCTCTATTCTTTATTGCTAACTCTGTACCTTTCCTTATATGAATACATATTCATGGTTTACTATTTATAACTCTTATATATGAGTTATAACTTATATCTTTTAACTTTATCTCTATAGAAATGTTGTTTTTTGTAATTCAGTTTTTATTAAAAAAAAATTAAAATATACAATTTTTACAATCAGATAAAAAATACTTTCCATCCCCCATCCCCCCACCTTGTCATATGCACATTAGAAAAAAACAGAATAACTTTAGTTTAGATGTATTAGATGAATTACATAAAGTTTGACTTTCGTAGTATCAGTTGTGGCTTAAGTGTCTAAGATTTCTTTGGTGAAGCCTATATAGATTTTCCACACCATCAGAATGTACAGTTTAGCATGGTTGATCTGTGCTGATGACAGTTCCAGATACAGTATTTCCAATAATATGTATGGACCTTTGCATTTAAGGGAAATTGAGAGTTATCGTTCAATAAAAACAATACAGGATCTTTGGGAAAACTAATTTTTGTAACTTTAAACAAAATCCAGCACAGAATCCAGAAGTTTTTGCACCTCTGAACATTCCCACATCATATGTAAAAAGGTATCTGGATGCTGTGGTTCACAGAACTTACAATAAGAATGTGGAGATAAACCTATGATATGTCGTAAACGTGTAGTTAAATATGCCCTGTGAATAGTTTTTAAGTGAAACATTTATATATATATATATATATATATATATATATATATATATATATATATATATATATATATATATATATATATATATATATATATATATATATATATATATATATATATATATATATATATGTATATATATATATGTGTATATATATATATGTATATATATATATATATATATATATATATATGTATATATATATATATATATATATATATATGTATATATATATATATATATATATGTATATATATATATATATATATATATATATATATATATATATGTATATATATATATATATATATATATATGTATATATATATATATATATATATATATATATATATATATATGTATATATATATATATATATGTATATATATATATATATATATATATATATATATATATATATATATATATATATATATATATATATATATATATATATATGTATGTATATATATATGTATGTATATATATATATATATATATATATATATATATATATATATATATATATATATATATATATATATATATAATTGTTTGAAAGAACTCTGACCTTTCAATTAGCCTATATAATAAAATCATATCTTTAATATTAACATTTTCCTCAAGTTTTCTACAGAATTGGGGCTGTAAACATGGTAGCGATTAATTTGCAGAAACTGTGACTTAAAACAAATTAGTTTTGTGATTATATTATGTTTTGTCAGTTTGATTAATGTTGTGTTTCCCAGAGATGGGTTGCAGCTGGAAGGGCATCCTCTGCGTAAAAATGTGCTGGATGAGTTGGCGGTTCATTCCGCTGTGGCGACTAATAATAAAATTAATAAAGGGACTGAGCCGACAAGAAAATGAATGAATGATTAGTTTTGTGATTGTGCATGTTTTTTTTATGTATTTTGTATGCATTATAATTATTATCATGCATACAGTATGTCATTCATTCATTCATTCATTTTTTCATATTCATTTCATATTCATTTTTTTTTTCGGCCTAGTCCCTTTGCATACAGTATGTTAGCATTTTAATTCAAAGTTTACCCAAAAATAAGAATCACATCATCATTTACTTCCCCTTATGTGGTTTTAAAGATTTATGAGTTTCTTGCTTTAATTAAACACTGAAGATGTTTGTGGTTTAATAATAAGGAATATAAATACCACAGAAGTTGTTGAGTGCCAGCTACCAGCATTCTTCAAAATATCTTCTTTTGTGTTTGGCAGAAAAAATAAACTCAAATAGGTTTTGAACAAGTGAAGGGCTAGTAAACAATAATTGCATTTTTATTTTTTGGCCTAACAATCCTTTTAAGTTTTAATATTATTAATAAAATATAAATGCTATGAGACTAATTTGAATGCAACCAGGAAAATGGTCCTCGGAGAAAATGTACTTTTTGAAGATCTATGCTGGTGTCTAGTTAATATATCTGAGTACCATTACTGTAATCCATTAATAACTCATAACCTCGCTCTTTCCTTATATAACATGTTCCGTACCTCTATGCAATAACAATTACATAATTCATAATTCTCTCAGAATACTCTCTTAATAATTACTCCATATTGCGCTCCCTCTCTTACGCCCTCGATAATCCCCTGATACTGTTTCTCTAACAACAAGGTATGAGAAGATTCTGTCTTGCTTTATCTTGTCCTTACCATCTTCTTATGCTTTTTTGTCTGTCCTTACAGCATCTCTGCGAGGAATGCAAGAAGAGTATCAGAAAAAAGCTCTGAGCGCTTTCCAGAGGTGATTTTCAGATTGTCCTAAATTCTTCTCTTTCTCTTGTTCTCTCACGCTGATGAAAATCTCTCTTTGTTTCTGTGTCTTTCTATGTCTCAGGGCACAGAGTCTTTCCCCCACTGATCATCTGGCTGTTTTCTACCTGGCGCTGCAGCTGGCAATATCCCGACAGGTAGGAGAAGCAACATCTGCTCCTTACACACAGGTAGTGAGAAACAAAATGTCTTGACACACAGATGGATGAACTGTTGTCAGGCTGGTAGCTTTTCTCTAGATTACTCGTATACATTATACATCTATACATTTTCAAATGGCTAACACGTCTAGGGCTGGCATTATGGCCCCAAAAATCACAAAAAAATTTTCCATGTCAATTCTTACATTCTGTTAATGACATTGGGTATATTTAGCTCAAAAATTTAACCCCTGTTGTTATTTACTCGCCCTTAAATTGTTCCAAACTTTTATGAGCTATAACGGCTGAAGCAATATTTCAATTTCAAAACATCTCTTTTTGTTTCTTCCACATTAGGGTGCATGGGTATGAATTAAAACTTTGGTGAAAATATGTATTTGTTCTAAAATCTGAAAGAAAAAACAAAATTCAAATAGTAAGACTGCAAAAAGATTACAATAAAACTCTGCTAACTGGTTAACAGAAGTAGTAGAGCATAAGTTCTGGCAGCCACAACTGCCATTTTTTATTATAAATTCCACAGATATTTTACAGTGTGTTTTTAAATGATTATTATTATTATTAATAATAATCATGTGTCATCATGGTGGCGCAGTAGACAGCATGAGCTCTGGCTCAGTCAGTTGGCATTTCTGTGTGGAGCTAGCATGTTTTCCCCATGTTCGCGTGGGTTTCCCCCACATGTTCTGGTTTCCCCCACAGTCCAAAGAAATGCGCTATAGGTGTATTGAGTAAGCTAAATAGGCTGTAGTGAATGTGTGTGAATGCAAGAGTTTATGGGTGTTTTCCAGTGATAGGTTGCGGCTGGAAGGGTATCCGCTGCGTGAAACATATGCTGGATAAGTTGGCAGTTCATTCTGCTGTAGTGACCCCTAATTAATAAAGGGACTAAGCCAAAAAACGAAAAGGAATGAAAGAAAGAATGATAGTCTTTGTAATGTGTATTAATATAATAAGCCTAATTGTCTTGTTGTAGGCTAAATCCTCCAAAAGTTTCATATAATTATAGAAATAAAACCTAGTATTGGAAGAGCTATTTTTGGTGTCTATCATTGACAAACAAGGTAAAAAATGTTATCGCCTTCGCTACTTTATTAGCAAGGAGAAGAATAATACTTGAGTGGAGATCAGCAGTCCCACCTAAAGCTTCATTGAGGATGTGTGACCTGGTTTTATGTTTGAAGTAAGAGAAAATTAAATAGTTAATGACCGGATCTATCCAAACAATTTATGAGACATGGCAATCTATGATCACAATATTTGAAAAAAATAAAGACTCTCCCTTTTTAACTGATTTATATAAAGAAATCTGTACAAAAAGGTTTAAATGCGATCACCAATAATGTTTGGTTTCATATTTATGTAGTTGACCTCTATAAATATGTCAGATTATTGATTTTTATTATTGTTTATTTGTTTATTTATTTATTTATTTGAATTATTTTTACAATTGATATTGTCTTATTGTAAATGTATACAATTTGAATACAAAACAATCTAAATGAATAAAATACAAAAAAGTTTTTTTTTCACTTAATAATAAATATATTTATCTATTTCTGTTGCAATTTTATTTTATTTTATTTGCTTTTTAATTTATTTCAGTGGTAAGGGTCACTAAAGCGAAAAATTACAACTTTGATTATATAAAATATTTTGTTAAAGCTTGGAAAAAATCCCAAATATAAATATCTTTTAAAAAGTTTCATATAACAGGTTGTTTTCAAGCACGGGGTTCTGGTGACGCACAAAATTCAGATGGCAGACAGGAAGTAAAAAAAATAGGAGAGACAGAGGACAGTCCATATTTTTGCGATTCATACCATATTTCAAAGGAAATATCAATATAAAAAAACCACATATGTCGGGCATGATCCTTATATCATGTAGAGGGCAGAGATTTCTACTGAAGTAAAATGAATTTGCCTGCAATCGATGCGGTACATACTGTATAATTACGTTACGTTACGTGTCATAGTAATTATATTGTTGCTCTAGTAATAGTTTATTTAATAGGCTTCAGTTTTCTTTGCTATAATCACAATGCACCACAGTTTACAGTAACGTTACAGTGTTTATTACAGTTTATTAGTTTACTAGGCTACAGTATTCTTTAGCATTCATTAACAAAGAGTTGTGCACATTATACACTTTACTATGTGGTTCAAAAACATGTTTATTATAAATTAATATAATTTTTCCCCATGTGGATATCTTTAAGACATCACAAAATAACGGATGAAAGCATACAAAAGTGTGGAGGCATAGTCTACATTATTATTGATTTATTTTTGTAAGGGGGAAAAGTGCTTCACAATAATAATCATCTAGTTTTGTCGCAAGGGTGCATTTCTTTTTTGTTCTGTTGATGAACTTACCATCAACAAACATTCACCGCTGTTGCGTATTTCGATGTTCACGTTACGGTTGTTTATTCTGTCGAAACGCCAGTAAAGACTTGGGTAAGTGATGATTAGTGATTACTTGGATATCTGATTGTTTTTATAACACATTAACATATAATACACATAGCTAGGCCTGTATATAATATTTATTAGTGCTGTCAAAATGAATTATCACATTCCAAAAAGTTAGTACACATGGATGTATTGAAATTTTTTTATTATTACTTGCCGCATTTTATTCCATCTTTCAGCAAGTTTCTTGAACTTTCCCCCGATTGTGAGCAAAAACGTTCAGAAGTCTATAAAAGCTGTTCAGTAGGGATGTAACAATATTGTAAATACATACCGCAATAGTAATTTGTTTCAATATTACCGTAGGCGCATGACTCAATAAAACTATGTTTCTGTGAAAAGTTTGCTTAGGCAAATGAAGCGAACGGAAGGTAGCGGGAACTACAATTCCCATAAGCCTAGGTGTGGCCATCATCCTTTACGGTCTGTTGTCACTACAGATCCAGTAATGCGGAAATGGAGGGTGCTGCTAGTAGCGGGGAAGAAAAAGAGCTTGAAATGATCAAACCTAAAGCGAGTTTTAAATCGGATGTGTGGAAGCATTTCGGTTTCTTTCTAAAAAGATACGAAAAAGGAGAAAAGGTGAGAGACAAGGAAAAAAACAGTATGCAGGCACTGCCAGACTGTGGTGAAATATAAGTCTGGGAATACGACTAAAAACAGTCATGGGGGCTGCAGAACACAGCACACTTGTTAGATTGATGCAGACATTGAATTGTACCGCAAAGATACCTCTATCTCACTCATGGCTTGTCCTCTCAAGTGGTGGAAAGACAATGCACAATGTTACCCACTGCTGTCAACCTTGGCTAAATCATATCTCTCTGTCCCAGAAACCTCAGTCCCAAATGAGAGGGTTTTTTTCTGTTGCAGGGGACATGCCCAGAGATCCTAGCTTTAACCAGATTATATTTATATGATAATTTTCCTTAAAAAACACATCTCTATCTAAGTGAGTGGGTGATTAAATGTTGAATGTGATGAGTTTTCAACAATACTAAATTGAAACTTTGTTTTTTTTATATGGTTTAATAGTTTTTTGTTATTAAAATTGAAAAATTTAAGTTCCTGTTTTGAAACTTACAGATAGATGGCTAATTTTTATGTTATTAATATGTTCAGTGCTAAGGTAAATAAACACTTTTGGCACTTTTTTTGAGTCTTTTCATTAGTTTTGTGTTTCCTGTCAATTATTCAATAAATACCATACCGTGCCATTCATACCGAGGTATTATTGTACCGTGAAATTCTGATACCGTTACATCCCTACTGTTCAGCGTTTCTCATTTTGGCCGATTTAAACAATTATAAACAACATAACCAGAAATATTTTGATGTTCTAATCACTTCTCCATCTAAATTCCGCGCATCATCAATGACGTACGTGTGAAAACAACCTATCATAGTTGATGCCTTGTTTTGTATAATAATTATCTTTACTTATGCTTCACCCAATTCTAGCCACATCTGACTCTGCTCACTAAAGGAACTTAGTTCTGTCCTTATTTTCTTTCTAGCCTGTCTCTCCCACCAAATGACAGTCTGTTATTTTTTCTCCTCATTTTTCTCTTGTCTTATTTAAACAGTCGTCTAATAAAAGCATCTCTTGTGTATGTGTGTGTGTGTGTCAGATTCCAGAAGCGCTCGGTTATGTACGACAGGCGTTACAGCTGCAGGGTGATGATGTTCACTCGCTGCACCTGCTGGCCTTGCTGCTGTCAGCTCAGAAACACTACCACGATGCTCTCAACATCATCGAGATGGCCCTCAGCGAATACCCAGAGAACTTCATGTGAGTCCAACAAAACCACTGTCACACTAAATCTAACCTATCGAGCCTTACTCTAAAGTAGCCTTGTTGTTTGAAACGGATGTCACCAGCTAATCAGAGAAAAGGAAAACACCTTTTCTTGGCTCAGAGAACCAATTAGATGATTCCGTGTTCCTCTGCACAGCATTTATAAAGCTACAAACACACACACACACACACACACACAGCAGTAGGCAGTGTTTAGACAGTTAGAGGCATGCCACAGTGCCCACTTTAATGAGAATGTTTGTGTTTGCTGTCGCAGCTGGGATAGATGGGTACATATCTGCTTCTGGCATCATCAATTAGACAACTTAGAAGTGTGTGAGTGTGTGTGTTGGATGTTTTGAGCACTGGCCAGTCCCCACGCAAATTCCCTTCTCATTGGATTTGATCAGAGTCGCCTCCATCTGTGTGTGTGTGTGTGTGTGTGTGTGTTGTCGCCCTTCCGGCTGTGTGCTTCAGCCACTTACATAATAGAAAAAATACAACAGCTTTCTTTTTCCTCCAATCCTATAGCTCCCCTTTTCACCCTGTTTTTCCCTGAAGGGTTTTGGTTGTGCATGTGTGTGTGTTTCCATGCATTTGCTTCACTGCCTTGAAAGGAAATGCACCAGAACATCCAGCCCTCTTTATTATACACACACACACACACACACACACACACACACACACACACACACACACACACACACACAGAGACACACACAGGATTAATTCAGCAGTTGTGTGGGCGTCCTAGCTATGTAGCGTGCAAACACAAGAGAGATGAAAGAACGGCTGATGAGAATGCGCCTTCAGAATTAGCTGAACTCAGATCAGCGCAGCTTTTAGACGCTGCTCAGAATGATCTGGGTTCAGACGAGCGGCTGCAGCAGCAGAGAGCTGCTGAAGAGCATCCTCTATATATGGACACACACTCACACACACCAGCTGCGTCTTCTCACAAGCTGCCATATCTGATTATTGAAAAATGCCCATCTGCACTCTCCATGGTGCGCGCAGATCTGCTGTCTGCAAAAAAAATGTGTGGAAAATCCAGGAGTTAGCAGGGGGATTCTTTATGCACTCATTAGCAGACAAGAGCCAATATACCTGAAAACCTTCAGTGTTACAAAATCACTCAATATAACACTCATCTAAATTAGGCCTACACGATAATGGAAATATCGGACATATTTTGTTCTCCTGCTAAATAAATTGCAATATGAATATAATTTCACTAGAAGAATTGAATAGCTCTATTTGGATAGAATTAGTTCACTTACTGTAGATAGTTTGGGATGATCAAGATTTTTTATGCAGTGCATTTGCATAAATTATAATACATTACAGGCATTACAAATATAATATTGTATAAACAATTAAAAACAGAATAATGTTTAATAAAATCTTTGTTTTAATCTTTAGTAAATAATCTAATCCTCCGATGTGACTATTGTGGATACATTGCGATATCGATGCTCAAGCTATATATTGTGCAGCCCTATTCTGATTATTGAATTATAATTGTGCATTTTTATATTTCGTTTGTCTTTGCTGCCAATTTATACCTGAACTTTCCAATCTTAAAATTATTTTATTACAATGTTAAATATAATATTCTCATCATAAAATAAAATGAATATCCAGGTTTTTGTACACTATAGGAAAAAGTATTTTTTAAAGTATTTTTTAAAATAATATATGTACAGTTGAGGCCCTGTTGTTTATTTTTCCCCAATTTCTGTTTGACGGAGAGAAGATTGTTTCAACATTTCTAAACATAACAGTTTTAATAACTCATCTCTAATAACGGATTTATTTTATCTTTGCCATGATGACAGTAAATAATATTTGACTAGATATTTTTCAAGACACTTCTATACAGCTTAAAGTGACATTTAAAACCTTAACTAAGTTAATTGTGTTAATTATGCAGGTTAGGGTAATTAGGCAAGTTATTGTATAATGATGGTTTGTTCTGTAGAATATCGAAAAATATATAGCTTAAAGGGGCTAAAAGCTTTGACCTTAAAATGGTTTTTAAAAATTTTTAAAAAACTGCTTTTATTGTAGCCAAAATAAAACAAATAATACTTTCTCCAGAAGAAAAAATATTAACAGACATACTGTGAAAATGTTTATGTGAAATATTTAAAAAACAAAAAAAATCAAAAGGGGGCTAATAATTCTGTCTTCAACTGTATATATTTCAAAATGCTCACCAAAGCTGCTTTTGTTTTGATCAAAAACAAAACATTAATATTGTGAAGTATTATTACAATTTAAAATTTATGGCTTATTATATATTTTTTATTATATTAAACTCTGAAAACTGAACTGACACCGTTTCAATTTACTATAATCTTCTATGTGATGCTACTTTGACTCAATCCACATTGTAAAAGCACTATAGAAATAAAGGTGAATTGAATTGAATTGAATATTTTAAGTGTTTCTTTAGCTGTCTCATTTCAGTGGCTGCATCCACCGAAGGATGCAGACTTCAAAGGTGAGTCCTTCGTAGTCCGCACAGGAACCAGACCGAGCGTTTTGAAATGAGACGATCTAGCTTAGAGAGAAAAGATCTTGTCACTCACCAGGCAACTGTAACAGCTCACGTTAATATGTAGTAAAAAAAATTGTAGTGACTTTTTTTCAAAGTGATTTTAAAACCTATTTTGATGAAAACGAGCCCACCGGCTCGACTTCAGGGGGAGAAATGCAAGTTTGTGTGGAATATAAATTGATAGCTTACTCAAAAAAGCACTGTCGTGCAAGGTGGTGTTTAATTACAGTCCCAAAAAGTCCATCCACAGTGAAGGTATATACAAGTGTAAAACTAAGAAAAAGTCAAGAAGTACCAAAGAAACAACAAATAGGAAAACAAATCAGCAAAAATATATACGCTAGATATATCTACAAAAATAATTCCAACAGGTATCCACAATATACTAGCTTGCTTGAGGCAGTGCAGTAGCACTCTTGCATCGACTTAGTAATCGATTTTAAGCGATCTGAAGGCAAAACAAGGTTTACAGAAGCTGGAAATTCCTCAGATTCATACATGTACACATAAAAATGTAAACTGTCTATAAAATCACTCTTTACTAAGACATGTCATGTTCTTTTTTTTTTTAGCATGTGTTTAGATCTCCAAGTAAAATAATCCTAATTTATACATTTAATCCAGAGTTTTTTTTTTTAAAAGCGTCCTGCTGTTATATCCCAATTACCTGGGAAATGAAGGACACATTTTGAGGCTGCATTTGAAGGAGCCTTCTAATTTTTTTAAAATGAGACAGCCCTTCGGAGGACGCAGTTTCTGAAATGAGACACCGCTTTTGATAATAGCTAAGATTTCAGCATTTTTAGTTCAGTCTTTAATGTCACATGGTCATTTCATGTTTGTGAAGGGGTTCTCAGTTTAATGAAAAAAGTGCTAGGTCGGTGAAGAGAGTACCTTCTTTTCTCTAATTTCCTAAAACAAAGAACATTTCTTATCCAACAAGTGTGAGAAGGAGGGTAAGGGCTCTTCAAGTTCAGATGACTTAACCACCTAGCCAGAAGGATTAAGAAGGCTACAAAGTCTACAAAACGTGTGGCTGTGTGGGATAACACCAAATAAACCAATAATTGGACAAGGTGGAATATCCACAGTGGTAATAGCAGACAACAAGAAGAAAATTTGCCTCCAAAAAGAGAGCAGGGAAGGACAGGACCAGACATATGAATTAGATTAACTTAACCAGAATGACACCTGTCACACTCGGGGTCAATGACCTTTTCAATGTGGTCATGTCATTGGTCCATGAAAGTTTCCTGCTTGTTGTCAAACTATTTCATAACTGTAACAAATGACGATTCAATCATAACTTGATGTTATAACAGCTATCGTAACATTATTTATCAATATGTGGAAGATGCTGTGGAAATTTAAAATGTAAAACAGGAAATACGTCAGGACCATTGTTTTTGTTAATATCTTTCAAAATGGTCTTATACAGTACAGTTGAACATCGTCTTCATGGACTTTTTCTCCAGTTTGTTTTATCACAGAGATGAATCTACCAATTTGTTCTGTTGATGCTTGTGTTAGCTCAGCAGAATGAGACCAAACATCTTGACCCTAGTTAAAGTTTTGCATGTAAACGCCTTTCAGGAAGATTTACACTGATTCATCTTAAACAGTTTTTAATAAACCTTTCTGTGCTCTCTTGTTTAATAAACACTGCATTAGACATTCAGATGGAAGGAGAGTAACTTTTTTATAATTGTTTTTACAGCCTTTTATTCACAAAGGTGAAATTGGAGACGTTGTGTCGAGGCCCAGAAGAGGCGTTACTCTCCTGCAAACGCATGCTGCAGATCTGGAAATCCTGTTACAACCTCACCAACCCCAGGTATATACACACACACACACACACACACACACACACACACTCCAGCTGTTGACACATGAATGTTAGAAGCTCAAATTTCGGCACTCGCCATCACACATCGGACAGCACAGCATGTCTCTCTGACTGTGAGGAGCTCACCACACCTTCATTAAAAATAAATAAAAGCACAGCTCGTACCATTGCTGCATACTATGATTCAGTCCTGCTTTCTTTCTTTCGCTCACTCTCTCGTTCTAATGGCTGAAATTCCAGCCCCTCACTGTCAGAACACACCAGCTATTCCTGTCAAACTGTCTTGAACTCAGTACCTGGTGACAATGCACCAGAGACCAATTAGTGGGCAGACACGCTTACCAAACTCTGCCATATATTCAGAGTCTCTTCTGCCAAATGCTGAGCTCATTCTCCTTAAACCCCAATGCTAATAAGACTCCAACCTACAACTTTTGCCACTCCCACTGGGGTTAGTGGCCGTCTTCCATTGACACTAGAAAGAAGTGGAAATTAACCACATCCGTAAGCATCAATGGGTGAAATCATAAAGGCGCAATCACTTTAGTAAAATTTCATAAGCATAATACGTTCTGTTGCTACTTGTGTTGCTTGCACCACTCAAAAATTCTAAACCACATTTGAAATTCCACATTGCTTGGATTTCTAGTGAAATTACTGGATTTTGACCCAGCAAGAGTAAATGTAAAACACAACTTTAACATAACCCTTTTAGGATTTGAGTTTAATCTGAATTCATTCACTTGTTTTCCTTCGGTAGCCCCAAAATGTTGTATTAAATCTAAAAAAAAAAACATTAAAATAATTAATTACTTTTTTGTATCAACCAGAAATGTAATTTCTAGCTGTTTTCCTAAAGTTAAAGCAAATGCAGGAGAAGTTAATAAGGTCAGGACTGGAATGTTACATCACAAGCAACATATGCTAACATTTCAGCACTTGCAAATGGACAGCGACTCTTATGAATCACTTAAAGCGCACCATAGTGCAATCATGTTAAAAGCATTTTTAGGAAATGCATATAAAGGGGTACAAATGGCTTTTCCCTGAAATGTAAGAACACTTGGAAGAGCTATGATTTGTCAATATGGGTAAATGTTGGGAAGATGGCCACTTAAAGGGCACCTATGATGAAAACATATGTTTGGACAGAACTGTGTGTAAATATAGTGTGTCCAAAGTCATATTGGGTTGATATAAAGACATTAAGTCTCTTTTTTTTAATTTCCTGATGTTAAAATAGGATCCAAATCCCTGCCATTTTGAGGCCGACCACAACTTGACATAGGAGTGCGATTTCCCCACCCACCGAATTGATTGACAGCCGCGTATTAACATCTCTCCGTAGTAACAAGCATAATCATATCAACAAGACAGGACGTGCGCAAAGCAACCGGGATTAAAAGATTTGTTGAGCTCGCTGCTTTCATCAATCATCATCAAATGTGATCAAGAATCAGTTTTACAAGTTGAAAATATTTTAAAGCAGTGCATGTTTGTAATGAATCTTAGCAATTTTACCGTCTTTTATCACCACAGCCACATAATTATAAAAGCAGACACTTCAATCCCGATTTGTAGACTTTGAATCAGGTTTGTTTTGTACATTAACATAACAGATATCCATACAGCAGTGGATATTAATGTGTATCCTGTCACATTTGCATGCAAAAACAGTGCAAAGTTAAACGTGTGCGTGCGTGTGTGAACTTTGTAACAACATTGTGTGATTTATCGTTCTCGTCAGCTAATTAACTCCACAACAAATACATCAAATAATCATTGGGAAAGTTCTTACTGTAGTATTTCTCACAAACAATATGTGAGATGTGCTTCCTTCATGTCTGCCACTGTGCTGTTTATCTGACGCAGCAGGAGATTGAGGCACACTCTGACAGGCATGTGGGAACGGTGGGCGGGGAGAACTAGCATGGCACGGGCCACAAAAACAGCTACATTGTGTTCAGAGCAGAAAAATCCAGCATTCTGAAAGGTCTAATAAATAATCTGATGGGCGTTTTGAGATGAAACTTTACAGACACATTTTGGAGACACAAAAGACTTATCTTAAATCTTGAAAAAGGGGTAAAATAGGTGCCCTTTAATGAAGGCCGCAGATGTCATTTTTTGGGGAGTTTGGACTGGTTACAAAATGTAATTTTGGATTATTATTATTACAAACAGGGCCATTTCTAGAAAGCAAATCATCATCATCAAGGTTTTGGGCTCTTTTTTATAAGGGATAGTTGCCCCTCATGTGGCTTTAAACCTTTGTGATTTTCTTTCTTCTGTTGAACACAAAAGAAGATATTTTGAAAAATGCTGGACCCATAGATCTCCATATTGAGAAAAAAATTACTATGAAATTCAATGGGTGCTAGCTGCCACCATTTTTCAAAATATCTTCTTTTGTGTTCAACAGAAGAAACTCAAATAGGCAGTGCTTAATTTGTGAATTGCGAGGTCCCGGAACAGATAGGGGTAATGGATCTGGCAAGTTACCCGAGGATGGAGAGGTGGATGGCGGAGGGGTGAAATAGACAATAGTGAAGAGGGTTGGAGAGTCGCTGAAGAAAGTGAACAGCGGACGGGCAGGAGGGAGGTTGAGGAGGGAAATCAGTCAAATTTGGTGCCGGACCAGATTTCAAAGGTTCCGGATCCGACATGTTCCGGCAAAAATTAAGCCCTGCAAATAGGTTTTAAACAAGCGAAGGGTGTCTAGATCATGGCAGAATTTAAATTTTTGCATGATCTATATAATTTGGGCCAGTAACCAACCACTAATCAATATGCTGACAGCCATTCAGGACACACAAGCAACCACATAGCATCATCCATTTAACCACATATAAAACCCGGACTGTCTGGCAACATCTCTCATTGTCCTCTAATTTTCAGTTATTACAGTACTTCTTTTTCCATATGAACAGTGTTGCAGAGGCGTTGTGGTTGTGTGTGCTATAGCAGTGTGCCATGAGATGCTGAGTGAAATTTCTGAGGGTTTCATCATTCCGTGTGTATTGATGTGCAAGTATCACATCGCCTGCCTGAGTGCTTGACTCACTCTCTAATTTTAATGTCTTAATTGCTTTTTCTCGTCTGTGTGTGTGTGTGTGTGTGTGTGTGTGTAGTGATTCTGGAAGAGGGAGCAGTCTGTTAGACAGAGCTGTTGCTGACCGTCGCCAGCTGAACGCCATGACACTACCTGACTTCAGTGATCCAGAGACAGGTGAACACAAACACAAAACACACACAGAATCTAATATCTGTATCTCCATAGCTATTGTGGTAATGTTTTTTTTTCACCCACTCACTTTAGAGGGTTTGTACAAACATGGCAACGGACATCAGCTTTTTGTCTCTTTATCTGCATTTCCTGCATGTCTCTCTCTCTCTCTCTCTCTCTCTCAAACACACATATTTACATATATGATAAGCTTACACGACCATTATATAATTTGAATTGGAAAGGTTTTGATCCACATTGACACTGATCTGACAAAAAAATATACTAAAAATGCTATTATTACATATTATTAAATATATACACTACCGGTCAAAAGTTTGGGGTCAGTAGGATTTTTTAATGTTTTAAAATGAGCTTCTCCTGCTCACCAAGGCTGCATTTATTTCACCAAAAATACAGTACAAATTGTAAAAGTGTGAAATGTAATTGCACTATAAAATATCTTTTAATTTAATAATTTATTCCAGTAATTTTAAAGATAAATTTTCAGCTTCATTACCCCAGTCTTCAGAGTTATGGAGTTAGTTTTGTTTCTGTATTATTCAATCAAAAATATTTAGTTTTAAAGAAAAATTAAGTTTGTAGTAATTAAAAAAAAAAAAAGATTTCAAAAAAAAAAAAACACAATTAATTAAAAAAACGTATGTCAATGATAATAAAATATTTTGGATTGCAAAAAATAAACATAATTTAATGAAATAATAATACAATTGTCCTATTATGCAGTTACCAAAATTTTCATTGCGCACACATTAATTTTGCTGATTCTACTGTAATTTATTGCACATCTAAAATCTTTGCTTGCGGGTTGAAATGTTTTGCTTATGAGTTGAAAAGTTTTGAACCCATGAATGCCGGGGTTCATTTTGTGTCTTTATTATTCAAACAAACATATAAAGTTTTTGACCAAAATTAGTTACACAGCAATTAAAAAATTAAAGAAATTAAATTATAAAAGTACATTTATTAAAAAAAATCAAATAGTTAACTATTGCCATTTTATGCAGTTACCACCAGATTAATTCATTGTGTGCTCATTTATTTTGCTTTCGGTTTTGTTTCGTTTTTGCGGTTCTAAAATCTTTGCTTTTGAGTTGAAAAGTTTTGCGAGTTGAAAACTGCAGCTCGGTGGGCGGGAAACACCTTATTCTATTGGTCAATCTTGATTGAGGTCACAGGTTGGCCACGCCCATTACATTTTTGTGCGGTTGGAATGTGTTGCCATCCATGACAGGAGCGAATTTTGTGTGTTTTTTTAATAAATGTTTTTTTTATTATTTGAAATCTTTTATTTTTTAATTGCATTGTACCTAATTTTGGTCAAAAAAATTCATATGTTTGTTTGAATAATAAAGACAAAATTAACTCCAACATTCATGGGTTCAAAACTTTTCAACTCACAAGCAAAACATTTTAAATTGCAAGCAAAGATTTTAGATGTGCAATAAATGACAGTAGAAACAGCAAAATTAATGTGTGCGCAATGAAAATTTTGGTAACTGCATAACAGGACAATTGTTTATTTTTTGCAATCAAAAATATTTTATTATCATTGACATACATTTTTATTAAACATGTTTTTTATTTGAAATCTTTTATTTTTTAATTACTAATACTTAATTTTTTTTTAAAACTAAATATTTTTGATTGAATAATAAAGAAACCAAACTAACTCCATACAGAGTCACATGATCCTTCAGAAATCATTCTAATATTAACAATTATTATTGATATTATTAATATTAATATTATTAATGGTAATAATAACAAAAGCAATAATAACCAGAGTAATAATTTAATTTGAAACTACATACAATAAGAAAGCAGTTATTTAAATTTTTAAAAAGTATTTAACAATTTTAAAAAAAAATTACGTTTAATAAATGCCGCCTTAATTAACAGAATTATTTTCTTTAAAAAAAAACAAACAAAAAAAACATGGAAAAAAAATAATAAAACAAAACTGACCCTAAACTTTTGACGGGTAGTGTATATTGTCCTTTACTTTGTAAAGTAACACTACTAGTCTGCCATTGTTGTTTTGGTTGGCAAATGGCAAATATCATGACTTTTTTTAAATGATTAGAGAATGATAACAAAATCATTTCACTATTTAAAAAAAGAAAAAAAATGTTTTCGGAAAGTGAGGCAGATTCCACTGTTGTATAAAAGTACAATCATATGTCATACATATACTAAAACATTTAGCTAAAATCGTTGACTTATCAGAATTCACCGTCTATGATAGGTTATTGCACTTTGTAATGCACTTCTGTGACCCATGAAGATCATAACATGGAAAATAATTCATTTAATTCCTTTAAGCTCTAAATACTTTTTGATACAGATGCATTAATGTGCAACTATTCATATTTACACATCAGTAGGGCCAGGCAGAATCTGCGGTCATTTTTTTTCCCATTTTGTATAAAAAATGATTATGCAGAATGATTTTTAAAAAGTATTAAACCTTATTATAAAAAATAAAAATTAACTATTATTTAATGTTTATATTGCAAATCCAGATGTAGATCCACTTAATTTGTAAACAAAGCAAGTCACTTATATAATATATACTAAAAAACAGAAAATATTACTATACAAAGTTTATTGTAAAATATTATTGTTCGTAAATCACATGAACGTTTTCATAGTAGTCATACTATTACTGAAATTAATTTCAAATCTGAATAAATATAAATTTAAACAAATTTACACAAGTAAATAAATAGACATAATGATAGGGAAAAAATCTACAGAAATCTATGGATTTCTGCGCACACATATTCCGTGTGGGCCTAGATCAGTAACACCTGCTCACTGTTAAGCAAACTTGGCCTGCCCAGTTTAGAAAATATGGAAATATTATGTTTCTTCTTTCATTAACAAACCTGTAAATGATCCTATAGAACTTAAAAGAGCCTTTATTCAACCATTCATGTGTCATTTTACTGCTAAATTCACATTATTTTCCCCAGTATCTTGTGCAGCAAGTAGAGTAATTAAAAAAGAGGGCTGAAATGAGTGCAGGTGTTTATTTGCTGTGTTTGCACATCAGTAATGGTGGAGGGTTTCTGTGCTGTGTATGCAGACAGTAAACATGTCATCTTGCCTCCGTGAATCAGCAGTTACCTTCCCAATCCTGTTTTCCTGCTACAGCTTTTCTGTTCTGGTGATTTGTTTTGATCATTTTTTAGCCTTTCCATTATTTTAGGGCTTTATTGAGTTTAATTAAAATACACTCGCCAGCCACTTTATAAGGTAAATCTGTCCAAGCGCTTGTTAACGCAAATTTCTAATCAGCCTGTCACATGGCAGAAACTCAATGCATTTAGGCAAGTAGACATAGTCAAGATGATCTGCTGCAGTTTAAACCCAGCATCAGAATGGGAAAGAAAGGTGATTTAAGTGACTTTGAACGAGGCATGGATGTTGGTGCCTGATGTGCTGGTCTGAGTATTTTATAAACTGCTGATCTACTGGGATTTTCACGCACAACCATTTCTAGGGTTTACAGAGAATGATCCGGAAAAGAGAAAATATCCAGCAGTTGTGTGGGCACAACGGCCTTGTTGATGCCAAAGATCAGAGGAGAATGGCCAGACTCGCAATGACTCGCAACCAAGGTATGCAGAAGAGCATCTCTGAACGCTGAATTTTCTTGGCACAATATGGGGTCATTAATACCAGTTGAACATCATGTCAATGCCACAGCCTACATGAGTATAGTTGCTGACCGCGTTCATCCCTTGATTACCACAGTGTACCCATCTTCTGATGGCTACTTCCAGCAGAATAACGCACCATGTCATAAAGCGAAAATCATCTCAAACTGGTTTCTTGAACATGACAATGAGTTCACTGTACTCAAATGGCTTCCACAGTCACCAGAACTCAGTCCAATAGAGCACCATTGGGATGTGTTGGAACGGGGGATTCTCATTATGGATGTGCAGCCAACAAATCTGATATGCTGTGATGCTATCATGTCAATATGGACCGAAATCTCAGAGGAATATTTTAGGTACCTTGTGGAATTTATGCCACGAAGGGTTAAGACCGTTCTGAAGGTAAAAAGGGTCCTACGGTACTAGTAAGATGTACCTAATAAAGTGGCCGGTGAATGTATAATGTCATTTGCTTACAAGTCCCTAGTTGTATATTCATTAACTATATAGTTCATGTTGAATTAACACTTTTCTATCACAGCCCTAAATAGTTTACATCATTTCCTTCTGTAATCACTGGGATCATTTTTCCCTCAATATTATGTATCCCCAATTTTTTGTTTTGTTTTTGTCATTCACATCCCCTGTTCATTTTCTCATTTTTCTTTCTAGCCTCTCATGCCTCCTCCTCTCTCTCGGGGTCAGAACCAGTATCTCCTCTTTTTCCTCTTTCATCCCTCTATTCTCCACCTCCACCCAAGGCCACAGAATCCAACCAGAGGCGCAGCAGCCATGCTTTCTGTGACCACGCCCCCCACCGACGCTTCTCCTCCGCCAGTGATGCACCCAGTGTCTTGTGTGTGTGTGTTTTGCAGCCAATACCTAGCACCATTCACCTTTTGCCAACCAATCCCTGGCCACTAACCACTATGCTTTGACTGAATAACACCGCCCATAAGCCTAGATCCTTTGGGATTTGGTTAAGTGTTTGGTGACTTGTTTGCTGCTGCAGTTTGGATGTTTATTGAAACCTTATTTGGGTTTTGAAGGACTCTTTTGGAAGATTTCATTCTCTAAATATAGTCATCCATTAATGGGTTTGCATTGTTGTGAAGTTAACCGATCCAAGAAGCATATTTACCACTAATTTTCAGGCCAAATTGACAGTTTTTTTCCTTTTGAAATCTCATTACAGTTATACAGGATGAGAAAAACAAAAGCAATGATCCTTATACATTTATGTTTAGGTCTGTAGAGGAGTCAGATGTACAGTTGCAGAGTTATGGTGTGTCCAGTTATGGCTAATATTATTCATTAATTGAGTACAGGGACCGATTTAAGACTCTAAATGCCGCTGGCAGGGTGATGTGATGGTGTGGGTTCAGAGATCCAGTGGCCCGTGAGACTGACACTAAGCTCTTAATCTCCATTGAGAGGCTCCTGGGGAAACGATAGACCGAGAAGCAGTGACACTTGCTATCAGCCCGCCGTTTAAGACCCGGGATCATGTCCACTAGTAACATCAGAGAGAGAGAGAGAGAGTTCATCAAGAGATTTCCTGTGTTAACTCAAACTCGCTTATACTGCAGTTTTGTCACCTTTCTCTTCAACTACGATGTTTTCTGCTTCTTGCCCTGCTTGCAGTTTGTATAAACATCTGCTTTAGGGTTTTCCAGTCAGATGAGACCCATCACTGTTTACACCTGGTTTTTATTTACATGCATTGACTGTGACCACTTAGGGTCAAATTTTGACGGGAAAGTTTGCAAATAATATAATGTAACATTAATATAAAACACACTACTTTTAAAAAATCAATTTGCTTGGCTGAAAATCTTATAATGGACTATTTGTAGAATTCAGAAACCCGTAAAAGCAACCCCAGTGGCTGATTAGATGAAGTACTCATGCTCATGTAACATAAGAGGCTTAAGGCTAATTTATACTTCTACGACAAGCACACGCATAAAAACCTACTGCCAGCTAACGTTTTGGAAGTGTTATTGCAGAGCAACCCAAACAGCATGCAGAAGTATAAATACGTGACTAAACTCAAGGCAAGCGCTTTTGGTCATGCCATTCCTCTCAATGACAATATAACCAAAACAAAAATAACAGTGGAGAGAAAACAGCGGCTAAGAAAGCATTTTATCATAGACTTATGCATGCAGGGTTTCCAGCGGTCATGGAATTATTGAAACATCATGGAATATTAAAAGGTCAACTCCAGTCATTGAACGACAAGAAGTTTTGTTTTTTTTCTTTGGTTTGTCGCTTTAAATTTTATTTTCCATTTCATCAAAATGCATTCTTTTTTTTACAAATTATTCTGATGCTTATGGAACTTTATTAATCGTTTTGCCTATTATTGTGAATATAATATGCTGTTTATTTTAATTATTTTTCTGGAAGCCACTTAAGTAAAATGCAGTCATCCAGCTATACCTGTTAATCTGCGAAAACATGCCAGCAAATTTCAAGAGCCTAGGCTACAAAAAACATGACCACTTGATACGATTAAATTTATGTAAAATTATATTCTGGCCCAAACAATTTAAAAATTATGCAAAGCACAGCAATGCCCTTTTTTCTGTTATAGGCCATGGTAATTAAGTGTTTAGTCAGTGAAAGTCAGTGAAAAGTCAGGAAATTTGACATTTGGATAAGAGTAGAAACCCTGTGGATGTGCTTGTACAAGCAGCAGCGCTGGCATAATGTTAAAAGGCTAGTTATCTCAAATTACTTCATGATGGTTTAACTATAAAATATACTGAGGTCTATAGACTAGCTCTGAATATATTTTAATATATGACTATACTTTGAATTCATTTTGTTTCTTTGTCTGGCATTGACGTTACAGTGAGTGCAGGATAGCTCTAATGGCATTATTCTGAAGCATGTGTCACAGTATGGAAGATTCTTAAGGGCATGCAATCACACTTTTTAATGGCGAAAAGCTAAATGATTCTCAGTCTTTATGCTTTCAAAGACAACTAAGGAAGACAGAGAAAATCGTATCTTTTAAGTTTTGTTACATGCTGCTCTAAGGGTTTTGGGCACCATTTAAACTTAAGTGTGCATCTCAATCAGCTCCCGAGGTCATGGATCAATTGCGTATATGAAATCGACAACTGTTAAGGGCAGTGATGCACTTGTTTTACTGCACATTGTGACACTGAGTGTGACATGAGAACGTCCTCGTTGTACTACATTAAACGTGGCTTTTATAAACAACAGCAGAACTAGTATTTTGCATATATACAGTACATTTTGCAATATTTGAAGCCAAGTTTTATAAACAACAATCGAAAGCATCACATGCTATGATTGACCACGGCTGGTCTCGCATCATTAATCACTAACCAACCAATCAGACGTATCCAAATGCAAATAAATCATCCATTTTCCTTACCTTTACCATTCTTGTTTTTTCGACAAATCCCCCTTCAACCCCATCTCCTTCCACTACTTTCTTAATCCAATAGCAGGGGAGTTCTCGAGATCAACCTTTCTCCCGGGACAGCATGACAAATACACTTTTATTTATTTAAGCGTCAGCTAAGTCTAAACTCTTAAAAAGTGCATTATCACTAAAAAAAATGATTGATTCATATAGCAGCAACATTTCAATTATGTTAATGGTAACCATTAATTCACAATTTTTTTATGCTTGCTAGATTGTTCCTTAACCTGTCTAGCTAGGTTTATTCATGTAAAATATAAATAAATATAAGTTTATTTTTCAGAAAAAACATTTCTAATGTATCGTTACATTTGATGTATTGGTTAACATGGTTTTTGTTTCCCGTTAAGGGCGCATAATGAGCTCTATGGCACCCAGGTTTATTTATTTTTTTACAGTTCAACGCTTCAGGTACACTGTAAGAATTTTGTAAAACTGCACTTAAAATGGCTCCCTAATTTGTTTCCTGACTACTGAACATGGGAGCTGATTGAGACGCACATTTAGATTTGCTGATGTCTACATGTAATCAAAGATTTTCTTACTATAGGGGAGATGAAAATGTCTGTATTACTACCATTGGAAAACTTGTAACGCTAACTTAGTCATGAGAAGCACATCTTAGCCAATCATACAGAGGCATTTGTTTCTCAATGCCAACATGCTAACGTAGAGGCAGTGTTAGCCTTATGCATTTTAGGCTAATGATTTCAGGCTTGCCTTCAGTAGGCTTTGATATAATCACATCATTCAAAACTGCCATTCAAAACACCAGGTGTAAACAGGGTCTTAATAATACTGTCCGTCTGCCTTTTGTAATACTGTGCATGTGAGTCAGGCTCTCTGCTGTGACTTTTTCCATGTTTGTGCACCCAAACCATTGAATTTACAGTAATGAAACGCGTGCACCTGCCTGTCTGTTTGTGGAGAGCTTACCAATTACAAATGCAGGTTACCTGTCCATAACCTACACTATATTCAGCACTCATGACACTGGTGTGTGGTATAAGAAGAAGACAAGATCTTGTCTATTATTCTTTTCATTTTTGTTTCTCTGTGAACTTTCTGTTGATTGATGTTGTTGTTGTTTTTTATTTGAATTTTTTATGAGTAATTGCCCCCTTTTTGTTGTTCTTTTTGGTTTTCAAGGCAACCTTCCAGATGCTTTCTTTCATGGTTTTGACTCCTTTATTGGGGTTTGTAAGTAACTCTTGCTGTTACTGCTCTGTTACACACACACACACACCTGCTTCATTGCCTCACTGGCCTTCTCCCCTTTGGCCGAGTGCACCCTCCACCTGTCTGTGAAGACACTCCAACACACTCAGCCATAATGTGTTCTATGGACGCGTTGCCTCTTACCTTTTGTTTTGCCCTCTTGTTGTGTGTCCTCTCCTGGCGTTTTGTGTCTCAGGCCTCTTTGTGCTGGAGAGAGACATAAATGCACTCGTTTGGCCTCAGTTCTTAATAATTAAAGAGACAGTATTGTTCCTCCAGGCCTTTCAAGCGAGGTTTGACACATACGGCTGCTTCAGCCAAATGGGTACACAAGCAAGATTCTGGCTCATTAGTTGTAATGCTATAATTGGTTATAATTACAACACTTGATATTATTGTTAACAGTATAGCAAGGATCACCATTACTGTTGTTCATAAATGGAGTTAGTAAATAAAATAGTGCTAAAATATATGTGTTTAGCTTAAGAAAAAAGGCTTGACAATGTTTTTAAAATAAATATCTTATGCTCACCAAGACTGAATTTAGTTTAATTTAGTCAACTAAAGTCAGTTTTCTTTTTTAATAAATTTTAAAATGTAATATTTACACCAAGTCTTCTGAATATAATAAACAGCACTTCTCGTTTTCATGTAAAATGCTGACCGACATGGACACTATTTGGTTTTAAATGTTTTCTAATATAAAAATTGGTTCTGAGATCTTAAAAAATGAGCCTAAATACATTTGGTGCCACAGGAGAGCAGTGACCTTGTCTAAAATGCGCTCTAATTTTTTAACCATTAATCCAAAATTAGACTTAAGCTCTTTTAATTCCATTTGACAGTCGACAGTTTAATCCCAGTTGAAGATTATTGTTTCATTTTATTCGAAACCTGAGTGAAGTTGACCACGTTTAGAAGGACTTTTACTGATCCTGTAATCATTTTGAAAGTTGTTATTATTCAAATATTTATTATTTGTCATTAGGGACACTTGATATAAAGTGTGTGTGCGCTATCTGATGGAATGACACCCAGATCTCTGGACCGTAGATCACAAGCTCTAATTTCTTTTAGTGTCTCACATTTAGCAGCTGTTTCTCATGGCTCTGTTAGCAGAGCGATGAAACGTTTAAGAGGACGCGAGCACCGGTGTCATGATCTGTCTGAGTGATGCTCATTAACGTTTTCTAGCAATTTTAGTACATGCGTTTTACCTTTCATTTTATGTTGGTAAAATTAGGTACTTGGTCACACTACAAATCCTTGGGAAACAACGCAGTCAGAGACAATACATTTGTTTCAATTGGGACAATTCGTGGCCGTAAATCAAACCTGCCACTCGTTTTTTTTCACACCCATCTCTCGCCACTCTTCCCTGTTTCTATTTCTACCGGAAAAGTCCTGAAATTCACTACTTCGAACTCTCCCCGAAACCGATTGCAACAAACCATTTGAGTTAAAAAAACTAGTATATATAAGTACTGTGAACTTACTCCATTTAAGTTGAAGTAATGAGGTATTTAATTAACTCTTTACCTTCAAGACTGAGTTCAAAACTCTTATTTAATGAGTAGAATTAACTTTCAGTCAATTTTGAGTGAACTCCACTCATTTCATAAACTTTAGTTTTTCTTTCTTTATTTAAATAAAGCTATTACTATATAGTACTATATACTATACAAATACTATAGCTTTTAGGTGTTTGAAAAAAGAAAGTCCATTTGAATTTTAGGACTTCACATTCATGACTACATTGACACATACAGTGATTATTTTGCCCAGTGTTAGTTTTAAGATGAACAATTAATCTGTTTAATTTTGTAAAAAAAAAAAAAAATTCTGTTTGAATATAACCCTTACCAAGAATGGAACAGAACATAGCTGTCGATCACTTCAGTCTAAAAGTATTTGGAGAAACATAATAATGTTAATAATGATAATAATAACAACAACAAACCAAAAAAAAAGTAAATACAAAAACAAAACAAAATTAATAAATAAATTTACTAATTAATTAAATTATACATACATATATATTTGTTGCCTATTACTTAATATGGCCAACATACTCAATAAATTGGTGCCATATTTTGGAATTGTTTTTTCAATCCTCTTCAGGAAGATCAAATTTTTCAAGGTAAAGGAGACATTATCTCCCTGGTCCATTGAATGAAGGTGGGTGGAAGGGGATCTTTCCAATAGAGCAGAATTGCTCTGCATGCTATTAAAGAGCAAAAAAATTTGGGGCAATTCTAAATAATGCCTCAAGTGGTTCCGGCTCTTTTTTACATTGAAGCACAACAGAAAGGGTATTGAATATTGATCTCCAAAAGTTTTCTAATTTAGGACAAATCCAGAATGTGTGCATTAAAGTACACTCAGCGGACTGGCATCTATATTACACAAAGAGCTAATACCAGGAAACATTTGAGCAAATTTAACTTTTGATATATGAGCCCTATGTACTATTTTAAACTGAGGAAGAGATTCTTGAGCTGTGATGAATTTTTAATTCATTATTTGATCATTTGTTTTGCTCAGGAATGGCAGTCCTTCTCAGATGATGTCAGTTTGAAGGATTGAGATTGAAATATGCTTAACCATGCCCCAACAAAAGATGTGAGGAGCTCAAAAATAAGACCCCACTCCCTGATCAATATTTAATTTCAGTTGTAATTCGACAAAGTGAAATAAACATCTGTAACAACTTCCAAAGCATGTAGACTTTAAATAATACGGGAACAGACAAATAGTAACTGAAATTAATAAATTAAATAATTCTATAGCTAAATTTATTAAAAGTGGGTTTTTCCAGTTGGTGCTGGTGAAGAAAGTACTGTCTCTTTAGAAGCATATCTGCTTTTTATGTGCGTGTGATGATGCTTTCTCACTTTTAGCATGGAAATCCATGCTCATGCTCTTACTGCAGGCTGGTCTGACGCACCATGGGAGTCCGTTTGCGTGTGCACACGCATGTGCTTTAAAGAGAGATGAAGCTGTTGACACTTTATTAGAAAGTACCTCTCAACCTCAGCCTTATAAAGTGATGACAGCTCTTTGACCTCAATGGCCTGTTGACTTTAACTACTTAAGTAAAGTAAGAATTATTTAAAGCTGCAGCATGTGATGATTGATGCTTTACCAGATAATAAAAATGCAAATCATTTTTTAGCCAGACCAGCTATGCTGTTTCTGGATATGAGGAGTCATGCAGGTACTGATCTGCTTAACAGCTGGGAGTGACACCATTTTAAAGATTATTTCATGATGTGCTTTATTTTTCAACAGTAACATTACATACTGCAGCTTTAAATAGAGACTTACATGGATATTTCACACAGAAATCATTGTTCCAACCTGTATGACTTTTCTTTGTGTGTATAAATTCTTTCAAGTGCCAAAATATGAAAATAAGAATGTACCATATTTTATGTTACAGTATATTTTTATTAGTACTATAAGTCTTCAGAAATAATATGCTTAAGTTTAACATATTTTTGATCTCTCTATCATTAGTTTGATCCCTCTATCATTAGTTTAAAATTCAATTTGATGACGTGCATATATGCATAATAACCTACCATTGAAAAGTTTGGGGTTTGTAAGATTTTTTTAAAATGTTTTTGAAAGAAGTATGCTTATGCTTCCCAAGGCTGCATTTATTTGATCAAAAATACAGTCAAATTCAATTATATGTACATTTTTAAAGTAACTTTTTCCATTTAATCTGTTATAAATTGTAATATATTTCTGTAATATCAGTTTTGAAAGCAAGATGTGCTTACATTTTGTAGTAAATGTTCCAGATTCATTGTTTTACGCCAACTTAAAAGGATATTTATTTGGGGGAAAAAATCAAGTTAATGTGTCCTTGTTGAATAAAAGTGTACATTTCTTTCAAAAAAATCCTACTGACCCCAAATCTTTGAAGGTTATGTTAAGACACATAAAGACATGTGGTGTAAGGGAAGTCATAAAGGTTAAGAACAACTCAAAGAAACATAATCAAATTTTTATTTTTGTCTGATCCGTTTTTCTTTAAATAGAGATTATTCATACCTTGGTAGGAACTAGAACAGCCATAAATGTACTAAATGTCTGCTTCATGGTTTAACCTTGTTCATTTATACTTGTGGCCTCCATGAGTTGTTTTTTTAAGGCAGCCATATAGGACATTCATGAAGGGATCCCCTGGAAGCCTTTTAAACTCCATACAGATGGGGTCAGATTCCCAGTGTTTGGTCCAGTGATCCATGGCTTTGTCCGCTGTCGCCATAGAAACACTAAAGATAGGAGCAGCAGCTATGGATTTGACTCAACAGGCTCATTTCTAAAGAGAAAGAAACTGAGATGTACAGGGATCGATTTCAGGCCCAATGTGTTTTATGTCCCGCTGGTCCGCTCGATAAAGTCCAGCCTATGACTCACAGAGACTCTTGAGGATCCTAATATGTTCCTCTGAACCCCGACAGAGACTTTAATGACCACGCTGATGCCTCGACCACAAGCTCTGCTGGGCAGCCGCACGTCCAGACAAATAGGGACTCTATGATCACTGAACTGCAGGGGCCAATTTCATTTTAGGTTCAGGAAACTGATGTGGTGTCTTCGGCTCTCTCTCAGCAGTTCATCTCCTGAATCTCGCAAATTGAAAAGAGGCCGAGGCCAAATCCTGAGTTTATTGGTGAAACTGTAAAAGGAACTGGAGGTTCGGTCATTTACAAACTCAAATGATTTAAAATACCATTTAGAAGTTTTGGTTGAGAATGAAATTAGTACTTTTACTCAGCGTGATGCATTAAAATGTATTACATTGTTTAGAAAATGTATACAGTCAGGGCTTGACATTAACACCCTCCAACCTGCCAAATGTGGGTAGATTTTAGCTGTGGCGTATTGAATAGCCGCTCCCACTGGCTACTTTGGCTGGTTGTAAATGTAAATTGCCAGTGCTGGCTCATCACTAAAGATTAGAAGATTAGTTTATGGCTGTTTGTCAGTATGCCTGCAAATGTGATCTTCGAATTGAGAAGCTGTTTAAGCGAGCAAAAGAAAGAAGGTGAATACCGAATGAGATGATGATCACGCGCACAGTTAGACACAGGTGATCCCCACTCACTGATAAGGGCTTTAGTGTCATGCGCACTGCTTATGTAATGCGCATAGTGTTTTAAAAGATTGCGCGCTCTCATTTCCTTGCGCGAAGCAACCGTACGATTTCTTGTCTTTAAACAAGAATAACTTTAAATTCACAGTCCTGTTGCTACTTTCGAGAGCTCAAGATTGTTTGTTAGCAGCAGTGGTTGCCGCCTTCACTTAAAATATTCTTTGAACAGATTATTAATATGCTTAACTTTAACCTTGTACACGCGATCACCCTTTCATCATCATCATACTTTCACATGCTTTTTTTTTCCTTACAGTTTTTTTTTTTGTTTTTTTTTTTGTTAATGGTTTAGTTATCATCCTTTACAAAAGCCTTGCTTTAATAGGAGATTAACTCCTTATTTATCTGTAGTTAACTAGTGGTCTGGGACATTTAGCCTGGACCAACTACTGTTTAAAGTTTTAGCCCAGTTGCTTATGCTCATTGAGCAAGGTCATACACAACACAGAAGTTAAATGAACAAGGAGTCATGTAGACGTAACACATAATTTAAATCAAGTAATTTTAGCATGCCAAAGTCAAAGTTATGCCTATAAAATATATTATCCCAACAACAAAATTGTGGCTAGTGAAAATGGCAAGTCATTCATAATGTTGAAAAAATAGTATAGCCACAGTGGCTTTTGAAAAAAGTTAATGTCAAGCCCTGTATACAGTATATTACTTTTGAACATTCTATTAAAACATCACCATATCTTAAAAAGTATTAAGCGGTATGACTGTTTTCAACATTGATGATAACAATATATGTTTTGGAGCATCGAATTAGCATATTAGATGACACTGAAGATCATAGGAATTTTCCTGAAAATTCAGCATAGCAGTTGCAAAAATTATTTTAATTGAATTATATTTAAAAAAAACTAAACTATAATTTTACATTTAAATAATATCTAGTTCTATTTTACTGTCGTTTTACTACCCTTTTTATTTTTTAATTATTAAATGCAATCTTGATGAGTATCAGATCTTTTTTCCTCCTTCAAAATCATTTTTACTTTAAACCATGAACAAAAAGTTTTTATAATTCATATCGTGCAATTACAATAAATGGAGACAAGAGCAGTAAATAATACAGGAAATCTAAGTGGTCAGTATGACTTGTAGACTATGGCCCAATCCCAATTCTATTTATGTACCCCTACCCCTGAAAAATTAAAACCTACCGCTTAAAAATTTACCCTTAAGAATTGGGACAGCAATACAGCACCTGCACACGTCATCATATGTCCTCGCGGTCTGATGCTTCATATGAGATTAGACGATCGCGACTGCTGTAGTGATTCCAGTTGTGTTATTTTTTGGTATTTATCTTCAGGAAATTACTGATGGCATCATGTCATCATAACGATCTACTGTCTAATGATCTAATCTAAGCTTTTCACTCATCATAGCACACGTGCTGCTGTTTATGTGACAATAAAAGTGATTTGATTTGATGTGGCAATAAGACCGTAACTGTACTGTGTATTTATACCATGGCCATATTCATCTTTGTAAACACACCAAAAACAACATGAACATTATAGCAGACAATGTAAAAAGCCCATTCCCAGTCACTAGACTTTTCTGACAGGGTATTGCAGTGTCATCGAGTTTCAGAATACTGTGGTACTGTTGTACATGAGTTATTATTAGGGATTATAGATCGTGAAATTTAGCGGATTTAAGCGGGGGTTTTTTTTAAGCATGATGGTAAAACACGAACGCGGTTATGAATATAATAAAACGCGTGGCTAGTGTATTCTGGGTAATTTCTCTTACCCTTTGGTTTCGAGTGTGGTCTTGAAAAATCTTCGTTTGAAGGGGTGTATACCCCTTGCCCTTAGCCCTACGCCTTCAAGCTAAAGAGAATTGGGACACCACTACCCCTTCACGGGCACGCACAAATCGAGGGGTAATGGGAAGGGCTAAGGAGTAGAATTGGGATTGGGCCTATATATTTCAAGACTTCTGGTGCCTTAAAATGGCCAAATTTTAAAAACAGTTGCTATTCACTAAAAATTATTTGGTTTGTAAATGACTAGGTCTTTTGACTCTGATCCTTTAATTGTATCATTAGTCACATTCCCAATTTAAAAAAAAAATTTAATTGATGATTGAAATTTAACTATTCAAGCTGAGCACATAAGAAAAAAAAGCCTCATTTCTTTTGCTTTGTTGCTTAAGTGTGTAATTTGTATGTTGCAGCGAGATCCTTCAAACTGCTAGATTATTTGTGAAATGTAGCAGCAAATGTGCAAAGCTTCATGATTTACCGTTGATAACCTTATGTCATTTATGTGCGTTTAAGTGGTATCCTCTTTTTGGAAAGCCACCGATATGTGGATCCTTGTTGGGCTGTTTCTTTCCCCTTGTGTTTCCTACTCTGAATCCACCTGGCATTAACATCTGTTTTCAGTGATCTGACCACAAGTGCCTAGCTGACAGACATCATCATGTCCACCTGGTTGTAAGATTTATTTAAATGCGCCTCTTGTGACCACTTATGCTCTTAGGTCAGTAGGTGGAAAGGCAAGTTTTTTTTGTTTTTGTTTTTTGTGGCTTTTCAAGTACATGCAATCATGTTTACAGTATAAAAGCAATACAATCAAATCTGTTTGCAGTTACTCCTGGAAGAGGTCAAAATTGGACAAGCTCAAAACTTTTTAGACCCCATTTGCACTTGTATTTATCATCCTCCTCTTGTGACTGGATTGGCTGTAACGCATCTTAATATTAGGTGTAAACCAGGGGTGTCAAACTCAATTCCTGGAGGGCCGAAGCCCTGCACAGTTTAGTTCCATCCCTGCTCCAACACACTTACCTGTAGGTTTCAAACAAGCCTGAAGGACTCAATTAGTTTGATCAGGTGTGTTTAATTAGGGTTGGAACTAAACTGTGCAGAGCTGCGGCCCTTTTGGAACTGAGTTTGACACCTGTGGTGTAAACTAAGACAGATGAGACTAATGATTTAATTGCTAACTGAAATATCTGAATAATACTATTAATAAATATCCTCTTAAAGGGATAGTTCACCCACAAATGAAAATTCTGTCATCATTTACTCACCCTTCACTTGTTACAAATCTTTATGATTTTCATTTTTTTCTGTTGAACACAAGATCACAAGAAGATTTTTTGAAGAAAGCTTGAAACCTGTAACCATTGCCTTTCTGTAAAATTAGTTTTTCCTACTATGGATATCAATGGTTTCACGATTCCAACGTTCTTCAAAATATCTTTTTTTGTGTTCAGCAGACGAATGTAACTCATGAAGGTTTGGTAAAAGTGCAAGGTGAATAAACAAGTACATTTTTATGGTTGGGTGAACTATACTTTAATGTACACTGTAAAAAAAAATCTGTAAATTTGCAGTTTTTTTTTTTTTTTTTTTGTATTTTGTGGTTCATCTGTTAGTTTTCCCATTTATTTATGCTCTTGAATTGCATTATGTGGCCTTGATCTTTCATCCAACACCTTTGGTGACAAAAGTGACTTTTATGAAAATTTTTAATAGTTTAAAGGGATATATTTTATGTGTTGGTGTTGTATATCGTGGTACAAACACTTATAATAAAACTTCCAGTACATTTCCTGTAATTTTACAGAATTAAATCTCTGTATATTATTTATTATACATTATACTATTTGAAACTATTAAATTGTCAACAAAAGTCACTTTGTTAAACTGCAGAGTTTAATTTACAACATCAGAAGTCGACATAGCAGAAATCAAAATCCCATAATGCAAGGCTACGTTCACTGTGCAAGGCTTATTGCTCACATTTTTTCTCATATCAGATTTTTTTGCATAGCTGTTCACATTTGTTGTTATAAATGTGGCCAATGCCAGATTTGTAGTGTGAACAGATCATGGTCCTAAACTGACCTGCATGTGCTAAAGTACAGTTACGGACAGCACTAAATGTCTAATTATGCACACAATGTGTATACTGTATGAAGTAAGCATGTTGTCAGATTATACTTAATATGATTTTTGGCCATTTTCACAGACAACAGTGGTGTATTTCATGGACTGCAAAGGGTTGTTCTGCTAGTACTAATGTGTATTTCGCCATTTGAAACCTAAAATAAGTCATTTGTGATTGAAAACGCTGTCGAGCGTGTCTTTCTGACCACTGATATATATTATATTGAATTCATTAAGGGTTATTGAGAGCTGCAGACTGAACTGTAAAGGCGGAGTTGGTTTGTCTGTTTGCAGAGTTATTTTATTTTAATTCGTTATAAACAACAGGCATGTGCAGTAGGGGCTTTTGCGTGCTTGAGCACCTGCCTTTTTTTTCTCTGAAAGTTCATTCTTAAAATGAAGGTGCCCCCCTACTGTGCCTTAAATTTTTTCAAAATGAACAACCACCTGTCTGTGGTAAACTAATTGCCATGAGTGCCATTTTGCTATGCTTCTAAGGAGATGTTTGCAGCACTGAATGATGACGTTCTCACTGTGGATGCATTGCAAAACATCAGATCTGTTTCTGGTTTAATACTACATATGAAAGTGGCACAAATCTGAGTTGAAAAGATCAGATTCTATGCGGTTTGCGCTGTTAACACTATCAAGACTAAAACAGATCTGAGTCACATGTGGGCAAAAAAAAAAAAAAGAGAGCTTCGAGCCACATTTGCCTGCAGTGTTTATGTAGCCTAATTCACAACCATAAATAAACAAAATACACTTGTGAATCACAACAGAAACATAAACTGTATCAGATCATTTTTACAGTGTATACCAGTGTAAGATTTTTTGTTTTGTTTTAATTTTTTTTTTTTTTGTAGAATTGTTTTATATACCTGTCAAATTTATTAATGGATTTGTATTTATCTTTTTGCTTTATTTTAAGTCTTAGTACATTTCACATTTTTGCTTTTAAGGATTTTCATCTGATATTGTGTTTCTGCATTTAAAGTTTTACTTACTAAATTACACTGCTGAGAATAGAGTTCATCCGCAATGAACTAACTGCAAGTTGACTTTAGAATAGATTTGAATAGAAGCAAAATTTCAGATCTGTGTTTTCACTCTGTCCCGTAAAGGCTGCTGTGTTATGGATATATGCCATAGATCATCTGTGCCAAGTATGCAGTGAAGCTCCTGTCTGTTTGGTTGCCAACTGTCTGTGTTTGCACTGCAGGTTCTGTTCATGCCACCTCTATAGCAGCGTCCCGAGTGGAGCAGGCGCTGTCTGAAGTGGCCTCCTCCCTCCAAAGCAGCGCCCCAAAACAGGGACCCCTACACCCTTGGATGACCCTCGCCCAAATCTGGCTGCATGCAGGTACTGCAAAATTTACAGTGCATCTATGAGCCTAATTTGCATCCTTTTATCATAAATCAAAACCATATGATATTTTCACAGAGTTTAATAAATGGTATGTTCTCTTTAATAAATGGTATATTCTGTAGTTTCACTATAAAATAACCACTTTAACAGACTTGAGGAATAAAAGATCATGTTTTAATAAAGTCAGCTTGTTCTTCGCTGCTTTGTGAACACACATTGATATTAATAGCTGTCTTTGTCCAAGCAAATACATTAGGAAAACCACATCCAGCAGGATTGAATTACCCATCTGGATACTTTTGTTCTCTGCCTACAATCAGCACAGAACAACAGACAAACCGTTGTGCTTGTTTGTGAATATGGCTGATTTTAATGCTGTGAAGTTCAAGAGAAATCTGCATCTTCATGGAGATAAAAATAACAACTTCACAAATCATGGATTTGATTCCTAGGCCATACAAATACTGATTGAAAAAACTTGAATGTATAGAAATTAAAGTTGGTAATTAAGGTTGATGGGAATAAACAAAAACATTGTCTGTTATGTGTTCAAAAGTAATTTGTTCATCCTTGAATTAACATTTTCTTATCATTCGTGTCGGAGAAAGTTACTTTAGAAAGTAATTCATTACAATATTTAGTTACTTCCCAAAAAAGTAACTAGTTACGTTACTTAGTTACTTTTTGTGGTAAGTAATGTAATGCGCTACTTTACTTTTCAGTTACTTTTGCGTCGCTTTTGCGTTACTTTTTATTACCTTGCTGAGGCTTGATCTCTTTCAGAACTTTGTTTTTAGTAGTGGAGTTCTGCAATTAACAGTGTCATGTATAACCTTCATCTTCGTTTACCTTTTAAAAAAAACACATTAAAAAAATATTTTAGGATAATGTAATTTGAGAACTTCCTGACCCCAGAAATATACAGAGTACTGAAAGCTTAAAGCAATGTTTTAGCTACTTTTGTACTATTTGTCTTGAGTAAAATCACTGTCTGTTGAGACAATCCCCCTTTTCTTTTCTTCAATGAGTTTAAAATAATAAACACATTCTCTCATTGACTTTGTGATTCATTGTGAATACTTAAATACTGAATACCTAACAGGAGTTTATTTTTTAAAAGCGAATAAATAAACTAAAAAGTAAAATTTTCAAAAGAATAACTCAAATATTATTACTTAAATTATTACATATTTTTTAAAAGTAATGCTTTATTTTACTCGTTACTTATAAAAGTAATATTATTACGTAACTCGCATTACTTGTACTGCACTACCCCCGATAAACTTTATCATTTACTCAAACTAATGTAATTACAAACATGAAATTTGTTCATGTTCAGGACACAAATGAAGATCATTTTAATCTAATCTCTTAGATTTCTGTCATTTCACTGAAAATCTGTTCTCCCAGATCTTTTAGACATTATAAACATTAATACAGAGATTAAAGCTAAATCAACAAAAACACAAATAAATTAATAAATAAATAATGAGTCTTTTGAAGAGACACAAATGCTTTAAGATAAAACATAAGATGCTTTAATATTAGCTTTTATTTGTCAGTATATTCATTTGTGTTTTGGTTTGTGTTCTGAAGATGAAACAACCCCAATTTTTCATTTTGGTTTGAACAAAATCTTTAAATAGATTTCTAGAGCTAATTTGAGCTTTTTTCTGACTTTTCTGAATTCATGCATCTTTTCTGTTAAATTCCTACATCTTAAACTGTAAATTCAGATAACAGAACACTTTATGGCTATTACCAGTCAGATCCATCCAGCGCCAACAAAAGTCATCTATGCAAAATATTAGATAGCACTTTATTTTGATGATCCATTCGAGTATTAGTAGACTGTCTGCTTAATATCTGCTGATACTGCTGCTGAACAGACATTAAACTGACTATATGAAACTTTGCAAGTACATGTCAACTTACACTAACCCTAACCCCAACCTAACAGTCCACTTATAAACTAATGAGAATTAGTTGGCATGTAGATGCAATGTAGCTTAAATACAACACAGGGACCATCAAAATAAAGTGTGACCAAATATAAATTTCTTACTTTAAAGTATTAAATTATAAATAAAAGTAAAAATTTAAAATGCTATAAAATGCATTAAAAATAATTGGCTTTAACTGAAATAAATACAAATATTATATGAATAAATAAAAATGTGGATTTAAATTATTATAGAAGTTTTAAAATCTACCTAGTAACATTTTAATTAAATAAAAATATTAGAAGCATTCAAAATATGAGAAAACCATTAAAACAAAATTACTAATACTTTTAAATTAAAGAGAAAACAGTTTAAAACATACCAAAAAAGTCATAAATCAAAACAAAGTAATACTAGCAAATAATACTAGAATCAGGGAAATATTTCATACCAAAATTAAGCGTCATTTAAATGACAGTGTTTATATTTGTTGTCTACAAATAAGGCAATCGACTCCGTTACTAAGCCTAATTATTCTTTAACCAGCTTGACTGTTGCTGAGCCAAGTAAGGGAACCTTAGCAGGACTTGGCGAGGTGAGAAAGGTGTCAAGAGCAAAGCCTGCTTACTAGTCACTTTCCCTGGAGTTTTTTGGCTGAAAACAGAGGACACCCTTCCAACTTTAATCTCCCATCAGCCCCACTGCGTTTTCGGAAACGGTCAAAGCTGTTGCTGAGACTCTCGATTCCTGTGCATCTCACACACACACACACACAACTCAAGGATCACTCACAATAACAAGGATTCTCTTAATCTTTGATTTTAGCGGAGGTG
This sequence comes from Danio rerio, assembly GCF_052040795.2. Lineage (NCBI taxonomy): Eukaryota > Metazoa > Chordata > Actinopteri > Cypriniformes > Danionidae > Danio > Danio rerio. Next base: position 28,090,147 of record NC_141037.1, read on the forward strand.
TATATTGGAATGGGAAAGGCGGCGGAGGCTACAGCGTGTACGCAGGAAGCAGCCAACCTGTTCCCCATGTCCCATAACGTGCTGTTCATGAAGGGTCAGGTGGCAGAGCTGCGGGGGAACGTGGACGAGGCCAAGCGCTGGTACGAAGAGGCGCTGTCCATCAGTCCCACCCACGTCAAGACCATGCAGAGACTGGTGAGAGAACACTACAACATTCACTTTAAAGAAACAGTTCACTCAAAATCAACATATGCTGTTCATTTACTCACCAGTAGATCATTGAAGAAGTTTTTAGCTGAAACTGTGGTCCTTGGTCATTTCTAAAATACAAGTGAACTCATACCCATGCTTTGAGAATCTAAAGAACATATAGTTTTAGATTTAGAAGTATTTCCCAAGGAATGTTTAGCAGAACAAGGGTTTTTTCCGCCAAAGTATTTCCCATTATACAGTAGTCAACATTCAAAGTGAATCAAAATATGTTTTTCCAAATTATTGTAGGATAAGAATGGGTGTTGTTTAATAGTTTTAGGACAAATTCAATGAGAAGTGATGATCCACTTCAAATCTTCTGGAAAAAGTATTGTTTTGTTTTGTTTTGTTTGTTTGTTTGTTTGTTTGTTTGATTGGAATATACAATATATACACTACCTGACAAAAGTCTTGTCGTCAATCTCAGTTTTAAGAACAACAAAAAATAACTTGACTTCTAGTTGATCATTTGGTAAAGTGACATCTGCTAAGCAAATGGCAACATCAACAGCCTGAGGTATCAAGACATTTGTGCTGCGCATTAGATTACAAACCACTGGAGAGGGCAAATTCTTCAGCAGGATAGCGCTCCTTCTCATACTTCAGCCTCCACACAAGTTCCTGAAAGCAAAGAAGGTCAAGGTGCTCCAGGATTGGCCAGCCCAGTCACCAAATATGAACATTATTGAGGATGTCTGGGGTAAGATCAAGGAGAAGGCATTGAAGATGAATCCAAAGAATCTTGATGAACTCTGGGAGACCTGCAAGAATGCTTTCTTTGCCATTCCAGATTACTTTATTAATAAGTTATTTGAGTTGTGGCAGAGATGGATGGATGCAGTTGTTTAAACTCATTGGCGTCATACACTATATTAATTCTTTTTCCACTGCACTTGACTTTATCTTCTATACGGAACATTCTTTCTGTTAAGTGACAAGACTTTTGTCAAAGCAAAGTCTTAAGTTGCACTTTAAGCTGAATACCAGTTTCTTGCAAATTAACTACTAAAATATGATGTAATGTCAGCGTGGCAAAGACTTAAATGCATAATTTAGTCTTTAAATAAATAAAATAAATACATAAAATTATTAAAACTATTACATTTAAAAATTGTGCTAAAACAAAATCTTCCAGTTTTTTTTTTTTTTTTAGATTTTAAAGATTTTCAGATTTAAGAATTAAAATTTCACAGCAGGGCTAATAATTTTGCCTTCAAATGTTTTAAGGCAAACTGAATGAACACTGGTGATTCCTGATGATACATTGAGTTCTTATATGAAGCAAAATGGTCTGTATGTGAAAAGTGATTTTCAAACGTTTGGTGTATGTGTGTGTGTGTCACGTTGAGTTAAAGGAGAGAGACGAGATCCCGTCCCGTGACGGTATTTAGCAGACTCTGAGTCCAGAATGTGTGTGTGTTGCTGCGTGTCTTAATAGTAAGCAGAAATGTCATATCTTATAAAGGATCTGTGCTGTGGTAGACAGCAGCAGGAGGAACTCTCTGTCAGATCTCTGTCTGGCCTTTTTTGTGTGTGTCTGACGCATTAAATCTTCAATTGACTTCAGCTCTTATTTTGTGGCAATTTCAATCTTAAAACAACACAAAACACTGTTGTATAAATATATGTAAGGAACACATTTCATCTGGCTAATCAATTGACACATGAAAAACAACCAGTATATACAGTAATGAAACCGTGGAAAAATCAGTACAATTAAGCAAGTTTCTCCTAAAATGTAGCTTTAAATGCAGATTGCAAAAGTAATCCAGATTTTATGTGTACACTCATATATCTTCTTATATGCTATCTTTCATCCATTTTAAAATTAAATTATAATATTATTAAAGTAATTAAATAATTCTGTATTCTACAGAATAGAAAAACAATGATAAGATGTGGGCAGTGGGTAGCACTTACAGCAAGAAGGTCGCTGGTTCAAGCTCCGGCTGGGTCAATTGGCATGTCTGTGTGGAGTTTGCATGTTCTCCCCGTGCTTGGCCCACCATTTTGCCCACATATATATATATATATATATATATATATATATATATATATATATATATATATATATGGTAAGCAAAAATTAATCGTCATCATTCAGAATCAATCATCATTTATATATCATATATATAATTTTTTTTTGTTTACTAAACATTTTGCCTTTAAATTCATAATGCTTCCCAATGTGGATTCAATTTAAACCTAAAAGATTTCCAGTTTTTAAATAAATAGTAGGATAAAAAATTGTACATTTCCTGATATCTAAAATTCATTCCATCATCCTCCTCTTTTGATTGGTCTGTCTGTTTTCAGGGTCTGATCTTGCATCAGCTGCAGAGGTACAGTCTAGCAGAGAAGATCCTGCGGGATGCGGTGCAGGTGAACAGCACGGCTCACGACGTGTGGAACAGTCTGGGTGAAGTGCTGCAAGCGCAGGGCAACGACGCCGCCGCCACCGAATGCTTCCTCACTGCCCTGGAGCTGGAGGCCAGCTGTCCCATCTTACCATTCACCATCATTCCCCGCACCCTCTGAGACAGTAAAACCTCTCTCCCACAGTCATGCATGAAACACAACCCCCTTAAACACACACACAAACACACACACACACACAAAGCCCAATCCTCAAAACTTTTCCTCTACCCAGGAATGCCTTTCATGGATTTTTCCTTCCTCCTTTCTCTGTAAGAATATCCTCCAGCTCTCTCATGGGTCAGTTTCAATCCAGAAACCAATACAAGCTGAAGTCACCATTCATCAAACCCCAGTGCTTCCTTTTTTCTTTTGACTTTTTTTGGGGGGGCCTGAAACATACAATCGTGAAGTTCTAGTAGCTGTGTGTCATACAAGCCAGTAATAACACTGACGCGGAGATGGTCAGACGTTTGCATACTTGTGGTATGTGTGTGCGTTTGTGCAGACGGTCAGAGTTTGTGTGTGCGTCCTTTAAATGTGCCGATTTCCAGGATATCCCTTCCTGTGTGGCGTGCGCGCCTGTTTGCTTACAGTGGCTCCCTGTTACACACACAGAGACGTAATAAAGGTTGTGTATTATGCTGTTGATCCTGAGGGTAGGTGTGTCACCCGTGTTGTGACTCCTAGAAAAACATTACGTCCCATTCTGATCAAACACTCCATTGTTTGTATACTGTATGTCAAAAAAGAGTGGCCTAGAGCAGATGGAACGGATGCCAAAAGAACAACTATTCTACAAAGCAAATACTTTATCTCGCTTCTCGATGAAAGAGAGGATAAATCTAGTTTTGGACATTTCACTTTGTTCCTCGGTTTATTTTTTCATGTTTGTCACGATTCAGAGGTCAAGATTTATATTGTTGATTTATCAGAGACGTGTTATTTTAGATGTTTATTTATCTGTCGCGGTGGCCGTGTGTTCCACGGGTAAAGACGTATATGTGTTCCGCGTGTGGACCTGAGAAGTTGTTGTTGGACTGTTACAGATGGACATGATGGAGTCTGTCAGATACACAAACGGTCAAAGTGATGAAGTCGTGTGAGAGAGAGAGCGAGGAACACTGTATGTGTGCACTTGAAGTCTTAGCAGTGGCAATCACAGAGCCAAACACACAACTGGAAAAGCTGTTTTATGATGTCAATAAATGATCAATTGTGAAACATCTGTCTTTGTGTTCAGGTGTTAAGGAATATCTACTAATATTGTTGACCTTTGTTCTAATTGCAGCTTTCTTTTTCCACAATTTTGTCTTTTTCATTTTGCTTCTGTGTGTTTGTGTGTGTTTATACTTTACACACTGTACACAATAGCTTATTAAGTCAGAGGCTGCATTTCTTATAAGGATATTTTTAAAATTTTGTTTTCTTTCATTTTCTTTCGGCTTAGTCACTTTATTCATCAGGGGTCTCCACAGTGGAATGAACCGCCAACTATTCCAGCATATGTTTTACACCAGGGGTGCTCAAGCCTGCTCCTGGAGATCGACCTTCCTAAAGAGTTCAGCTCAAACCCTGATCAAACACACCTGAATCAATTAATTAGGACCTGAACAGCACTTGATAATTACAGGCAGGTGTGTTTAATATGGGTTGCAACTGAAATCTGCAGGAAGGTCGATCTCCAGGAACAGGGTTGGTCACCCCTGTTTTACACTGTGAATACCCTTCTAGCTGCAACCCTGTACTGGAAAACACCCATACACTCTTAACATTTACACACATACACTACTGCCAATTTAGCTTATTCAATTCACCCACAGTGCATGTCTTTGGACTGTAGGGGAAGCCAGAGCAACTGGAGGAGACCCACACAGGGAGAACATGCAAACTCCACACAGAAATGCCAACTGACCCAACCGGGAATCGAACCAGCGACCTTCTTGCTGTGAGGCGACAGTGCTAACCACTGAGCCAGTGTGTCGCCTATGTCAAAAATATTAAGTGTGTTTTTAATATTTGTATTTTAAATGTCTTAAAATGTCATTCAAGCCATATTAAATGTTTTTTTCAAGCTATTTTAGTTGTTAGCAAATGCTTTTTAAACAAAATCAGAAAATAAGTCATCACCTTGGAATTATAAGGTTCTTTCTACGTTCTGAATGATTTTCAGATATCGAGCTTTAAAGTTTTTGCATTCCATATAGCAAACAGTATGTGTGTAACATTTGTTTTAAATAAAAATTCTTAAAATGTAAACAACTTTTAGAAAAACATCCCATAATGTAAATAAGTTGTCATTTAATAAGAATACGTCAGTAACTCAATTTTGACAAAAATGTCAGGTAGAACCTTATAACTCTAAGGTGGCGAAGGGTCTATAAAATAGTAATAAAAGATGTAGATTTAACATGATAGTTTTCATATGTCTGTTAATAATAGGCATAAGTTTTTGACTTTGGAAACTATTTATTTTTGTTAGTGTTGTTAATAGAGTTTGGGGAACTAATGTCAAATTATTGTTATAATTTTATTATTAATATTTTATTATCACTATTATTATTCATCATTTATTTATTCGTTTTGCTTTGGCTCAGTCCTTTATTTATCAGGAGTCACCACCCTGGAATGAACCGCCAACTATTCCAGAATATGTTTTAATCATCGAATGCTCCAGCAACAAACCAGTACTGGGAAGCAGTCATACACTCACTCATACCCTGCAGTTAATTTTAGTTATACCCAATTCGCCTATAGAGCACATCTTTGGACTGTGAGGGATCCCCAGATGAACACAGGCAAACTCCACACAGAAATGCCAACTGCCCCAACCTTGGCCGTGAACTAGCAACCTTCTTGCTGTGAGGCAGCAGTGCTAACCACTGAGCCACCATGCTGTCTCATTATTAATACTAATAATGGATGAGGTTTTACACACTTTATATGTATAATTAAGTGTTAAGGATGGTCATTAGTAGATGGTCTTTTTTTCAAATTCTTTACTATAAAATAAGTCTTCAATTTAATTCTCTGTTTTATTAAAAATGTCTTTAAAAGTCTTAGAAACCTGCAGGAGTCAGCGTGAGTCATCTGAGGTCTGAGAAGTGAGTTATTTTGTTTGTTTATCTTTACATCTTGGTTGTTCGTTTTTGTCTTTGAACATTTTTAGCCCTGATAATCTCTAGCCCAGCGTGAGTTGTCGGAGATCTGTGAGGTGAGTTTTTTTGTTTATTTTAACATCTTGATTGTATGTTTCCTTCTTTGAATATATTTGGCCCTGATAATCTGACAAATTGCATCATTTACATTAAGTGGAATGTTATTTTAATGTCTTGTCATACCAACAGCAACACTAACAAAGCTGGGTTTGTCACATTTTGGGTTTACTTTTACTCTTTACTCCTTTACTTTGTGGATAAGGAAACAGTGTTGCACTCACTCCACTAAAGGCATTCGTTAGCGTACATAATTTAGTTTCTTAAGCGCAAAGATTTGTTTTAAAACTAATAATAAATTCAGTTCTGATTTCCAGGAAATTAATAAATGATCAATTATAATGAAGTGGGTTAAAAAAATATTATATCCAAACACACGTCCTGTTCTTATGCCCCATATGGTGATGCAGACGCCTCCAAAAACGATAGATGGACTAATCTAATCCTGTTTTTGTTCAAACAAATATAAATATGCATATAGTGAATGATCCTGCTAATAATAATAACATTATACAAAAGCAAATTGTCATGAATAAACTGAAAACAGCCCCCCGAGATGAAGAAGGCATTGAGGCAGTGTTTTTTTTTCATATTTATGTAGAAAATAGTCATTTTTCTAACATTTTAATTTTTAAAATGTTTCTTAAAATGTCAGTAATGTGCTCTGTGCTGGACTTTAAACCTGCTTTTAGCTGGTCAAAGGCTCAGTCTGTTGGTGTGTTTTTCAAAATAGCAACACACCTCTATTTTAGACAGGCACGCCCATGAGTCCACAAAGTGGCTCAAATAAATTTGCTATTTAAACAATGTGGCGCAAAACCTGAAAAATATGTTTGCGTTGGTCTGAAAATACCAACAAATCACGTCTGGTGGATGATAGAGCCCCTGAAATGATTTTAGGTTTTTCAAAATTGCACAACACCAGTTTTTTCTTCAATTTAGCTTGAAGTATATCAGTTGTTTACCATGGCCTCAGCAAAGCACTTTCCCTAAAAACTGCACAGCAAGTCTAGTTAGTAGAATGTAATGCATAGTTTCGTTGCGTTGCGTTGCGTTGCGCCGTAAAGCATTTCAAAGTCCAATGAAGTGTGAAGCCATGCACTGATTTAAGGAAAGAGTACTTTTTGGCCCCACATTAAACTTTATTTCCTGTTACCCACATGTCTCCTTACATGTCCCTGCTCTCCTCAGCTCATGTATGTTAGATGAGTCCACTGTTTCCTTGACTTGTGCCATGCTTGAATACCTTTAAAAAGCTCTCAAAGATTGATGAAGGTCCAAAAGCTCACAAGCAGAAAAAAAAAATAATGGCGAGAGAAAGGACGAGGGCAGCCGCCTCTGAAAAGCAAATGAATGACGTGGCCTAATAAAAAAGGGAGTCAGGGAGAAAGAAGGATATGAGGTGGGAAATGTACAAGGTGAATTATTTAATGCACTTACAGGCCTGCCTTAAACTAATGAGCGCTTGCTGCTTTACGGGACAGGCCGCGCTCCCAGGAGGATTCTGAGACGTACAAAGAGCTGCAGCAAGAGTTTGGCCGTTATTAAGAGGAGCGTTTTAGTGTTTACGCCTCTCGAGAGCTCTTCTTCGCCTCGTTCCTCCTGTAAAGCGCTGAGCATCATAAACTGGCCAGCACGGCCACACGCTGCTCTTTGATCTGGGTCAGGAGCGGCTTGATCCCTAATGAGCCCTCAGTGACCGCTTTGGCTTCTGCAAACACTACACACTAGTCCTGACCACCGCCTCTCTTACGTCTTTAGTTGTGAAGCCTTAGTGTGATCTAAAAAGATGGCTTTGAGATTTGAACTGGTTTTAATGACCATTATATTATGTGGTATAGTTAAACCAATTGTTTTTTCAGATTCCATATATGGATATATTTACAGTGGATATACGGAAAGTATTCAGACCCCCTTAAATTGTTTCACTCTTTGTTATGTTGCAGACATTTGCTAAAATCATTCAAGTTCCTAATGAATGTACACACAACAACAAATATTAACAGAAAAATACAGAATTGTTGACATTTTTTAATTTAGATTTATTAAAAAGAAAAGCTGAAATATCACATGGTCGTAAGTATTCACACCCTTTATTTAGTAGAAGCACCCTTTTGAATAAGGTAACAAGTTTCCACACCTGGATTTGAGGATCCTCTACCATTCCTCCTTGCAGATCCACTCCAGTTCTGTCAGGTTGGATGGTAAACATTGGTGGACAGACATTGTTTTGGTCTCTCCAGAGATGCTCAATTGGGTTTAAGTCAGGGCTCTGGCTGTGCTATTCAAGACCAGTCACCGAGTTGTAAAGCCATCCTTCGTTATTTTAGCTGTGTGCTTGGGGTCATTGTCTTGTTAAAATGTGAACCGTCAGCCCAGTCTGAGGTCCTGAGCACTCTATAGAAGGTTTTCATCCAGGATATGCCTGTACTTGACCGTATCGTCTTTCATCTTTCCGTCGATTGCAACCAGTTGTCCAGTACCTGCAGCTAAAAAACATGAGCAGTGCCTGGTTTTCTCCACACAAATATTATTTGTTTTATTTTGGCTAGAATAAAAGCAGATTTCGATTTTTTTTTTTTAAACCATTTCTATATGCTTGTTTATGTACCAGGGACAATACACTTAACATTGTTATACAAAGATAACCGATGATGTGTACATAGGGCATATAGCCTAAAGCTAATTTGCAGCCCTCGTTCCTGGTTAGGCTTTACATTAAAAAATTAAAAAATTAACAAACATGAAAAAAAACACCATAGGACAAACATGTACAATATATATAGAGCGACACACATAAAATGTAAGTCAATCTGCATAAAGAGAAATGGAAACCTGACCAACCTGAAAGAATAATACTGAATTCTCACATTGCTGTAAAGATTTCAACCATTCTTTCATCTTTACAGATCCGTATTGTTAGCCCCCTAACATTTTTTTTCTCGATTGTCTACAGAACAAGCCACTGTTTTACACTGACCTGCCTAATTAACATAGCTTGTCAATTTAACCTAGGTAAGTCTTTAAATTGCACTTTAAACTGAATACTAGTATCTTGAAAAATATCTAAAATATTAGGAACTGTCATCATTCATTCCTTGATTCATTTTCGTTTTGGCTTAGTCCTTTTATTAATCTTGGGTCACCCCAGTGGAATGAACCGCCAACTTATCCAGCATATGTTTTACGTTGCAGATGCCATTCCAGCTGCAACCCATCACTGGAAAACATCCATACACACTCAATCACACACATACACTATGGTCAATATTAGCTTACCCAATTCACCTATAGTACATGTCTTTGGAAACCCATGCTAACACGGGGAGAACATGCAAACTCCACACAGAAATGCCCAAGTGTCATCATGGCAAAAGTAAAATAAATCAGTTATTAGACATTAGTTATCTGTTATGTTTAGAAATTAAACTTTAAATTAAACTGATAATTACAAATTTATTGTCAGTTATTAAAAATTAAAATCTATTATGTTTAAAAATTTGTTGAAAAAAATCTCTCTGTTATACAGAAATTGGGGGGGAAATATATGCAGGGGGATAACAAGTCAGAAGAGCTAATCATTCTGATTTCAACTGTTTGTTAGGATAGCAAAATAAAGTAAACTAAAGTATTACACTTGGGCTAAAAAACTGAATTGAAGAACCTACTGCTCTCTGGGAAAATACCGTAGGAGATCCTGATTGGACTTGAGGCCCCCAGTCAAGCAGAGCTTACTAACCCTAATAGCACACTAATACTCTATTTAACACTCTATGTGATGTTTGTGTTTACATCTAGAAGATGTTTGAACACAGCCGATATTTTCCAGAAAAATATTAATCTAAAATTCACCTTGCAGTCCTACATTGTTAACAATTTCCTGTATTATCAACGGTAACTTAATGGCAGCAGTTATCCACTAACTTTCTGTAAATCAAAGACAGCAAAAATACTGTACAGTGGTCCCTTGCTTTAACGCAGTTCTCTTTTCACGGCCTCGCAGGTTCGCAGATTTTAAGTGTAATTTGACATGCTATTTTTTTCTTCAGCGCATTGTGTTCTGTGTCCTGATTAGCATATTGTCTAATGTCCATCAATCTCCTCCGTGCCGTGTCTCCTCTAAAGTACAGAATACGTTCAGCTTTCAAAATTTTAATTAAGTTTTTCCCCACAATGTCAAAGAAACGTTCTGCACCATCAAAGGCACCTGCAGTAACACCCTAAAGGCAGAGGAAGATGCTAACCAGCGCACAAAAAAGTTGAACTTTTATACATGTTAACCTCCTAGTGGCCACAAACGTGGACAGCACATTTTAGCTCTTAAGTGGCTATTTAAAATATGTTAAATGTTTTATATTTTGTTACAGACATACAGTATTATCATGCAACTGTTTTGCAGCATATTTTTAACTGTCTAAAACGGGCAAAAAAAATTTATTTTTACTCTCTGATAGTCATAACATTTTCAAAAAAATATGTATGTTATTAATGTCTTACAAAACAGTCTGGAAAAAGTGTTTTATGTAAATTGGACCACAAATCCACATATATGGACCTTTTTCTGTAAAATTATATCAAATCAATAGATGATACTTAGATTTTTAGTCTAATTAGGTTCCAATAAGCCCAAATAGCGAAGAAAATAAAAAAATGCATGTAAAAAAATAAATAATAAATAAATAAATAAATGAAGATCAAATGGTTTTGATCTTTGGTTTCTTTCTATAATACTGGACTTATTTTTCATGAAGCTTTAAACTTTAAGAGTGTTTAAACAAGAAAAAAGTGTTAAAGTTATGTTAATGTTAATGCCTGTCTGAGAAAACTGTATAAAGTGTGTAGTGAGGGGTCTTACAACCTTAAAACATTTTTAATAGTTGTGAAAAATAAAGCTGACGACTTCGCGGATTTCGCCTATACTGTGGGATACTTTTAGAACATAACTCCCACGAATAATGAGGGACCACTCTATTACAGCACCGTTTATCTTGCTGTATATGTATTGTATGTCCTTACTCCAAAATATACATTAACATACTGCATAACTGCCCTACAGTAAAATACTGTTCATGTCACAATTCAATCCAAGTTAATTTGGATGATGCTTTTCACATTAATTATTGCATTACAATACAATTCCGAAAAATTTAGGCTACTTCAAGAGTTCACACTTAGCTGATGATTGATTATAAGCAAGTTTGGCATGCTGTCCCGGGAGAGAGCCCTGACCTCGAAGGTTCTTGAGCCCTGGGCTCCCTCCCGTTTGGAGGAAGAGAGGGAAGCCTCGAGCTCAGGTAGATCTCGACAACTCCCCTTTTTATAATAGCTAAAGATTAAGATTGAAGGCTATTAAAAGATATGCTGCATTATTAGATTACCTGTATTGAAATTTAGATTTAACGATTAACTTGTTGTACATGTTTTTAGAATGTGGGAGGAAACCGGAGAACCCGGGGAAAACCCACGCAAGCACGGGAAGAACATGCAAACTACACACAGAAACGACCACCGGCCTGTTAAGGAACTAGAACCGGTGACGTTCTTGCTGTGAGGCGACAGTGCTAGTCACTGAGCCACCGTGCTGCCCTATGGAGGGAAAGGTGAAAAGGTAGGGGTGGAAGGGGGGATTCTTCAAATCGAAGATGACTGTAGTGAGAAAACCCTGGCTCTTTATAGTGGTTAGGAATGGCCTGATTGGTGGATCAAGCATGCTAATGCAGAACCAGCCGTGTTCAATCATAATCACGTGCTCCTCTCGAAATTAGTTTATGAATAAACTTCACCACAATTTTACTAGCTACTAATAACTTTACCTAATTAATTAGTACCTTATAGCGTTTAACAGTTAAAGTTATAAACATAGTTAACCTGCAGTTATATAGTATATAGATGATGTCTATGTGTAAATGTAGATGTAAAATATACAGTTATTTTCACAATGCAACTTTAAAATTCAGTAACATACTGCAATAAAATACAGTTCATATCACAGTTAAATACACTCAAAAAATACATTTTTGATGTTAAAAACTACTTATTTAAAATAAGCTAAAACAACACAATTCTTGAGATTTTATTGGGACAGCTTAATCTTTTTATGTTCAATCCACATAAGTTTGTTAAAAGTGTTAAATTAACTTAATTTGGGTTGGGACAACATGAATGAATTGTGTGGAACCCTGCATTTTTTACAGTGTACTGTGTCATTTACAAAAAAAAAAAAAAATGTTACCAGTGTATGTCTATCTAAGAACCCAGGTGAAAAAATAGAGCACTTTTAATACATTACTGAAAAGTGTACTAAGTATACTTAAAGTGTATTTTAGCACACTGCTTTCACATTTTGTATATTCTTTAAAAATATTACTATTATGCTTAAAGCTATTCTTAAATATATTTATAAATGTTTAAAATTAGGGTTCAAGTGTATTTCTAGTTGTAACTAAACATATTTTTTTAAATACAGATATAGTATGTTAAAAGCACATTTTAGTTCAATTTCAGGGTGTCTCAAAATAGTACAGTTGAGTGCACTTAGATGGTAATAAGTTTATCTTAACATATACTTAATACTATCTTTTAGTGCATTAAGTACAAAATTAGTGTGCGAATATAGCACTTTTAGTACATTACTGAAAAGTGTACTAAGTATACTTAAATAAGTGTATTTTAGTGCACTTTTTTTTCACCTGGGAAATCAAGCATCACTATTGCACTAATTATCCTTGTAATTAACATTAAGCAACCATTTGTAAATATTATTTAAGCAGTGACGGGTTTTTAAATTTTTTCTTGGAATTTGGCATTCTGTTTGGGAAGATTAATCCACCAGGAATATCCTCTCGCAATAAGTCATTACAAATGAAGATGACAGATGCTGGTAGCCCGCTGTATTATCCAGGTATTAATGGCAAGGAAAGGATTCTTGTGTTCAGCTTTTCGTCTTTTCTGTGTCTTTTTCACCAACTTCAAATCTTTATAATTGTTTAGCTTAGTTCATAATGCTTTGACCTTTATTACTCTTTAGAAATCCCAACAGGGAAAAATGAATTGAAAAGAAAAAGATATTTCCAGAACCAGTGCCACTGAACTAGAGGGTGGGCTCAAGTGCGTTCACGGACAGTTATTTCCTCTCACACATGGTGCTGTCAGCAATAGTTTATGCAGTATTTTAGCACAGACAGAGCCAAGAACAGTCAGCTTTTGTCGCTGCTAGTTCTTTGAAGTCGAGTGTTTCACTGCCTATAGCAACTCTCTAGCAACTGACCACAATATCCTAAAAGCCACAGTGGCCATCTGTTAATGTCCATTCCTGCTGGCCAGCGCTCAGATGTTCGCTGCTTTTCAGGTTGTCTGCGTTGGTCGGCATCTGTCAAGGAATCTGCCTTAAAAACTTAGCAATGCCCTTTCAATCATTCCCCCTAATGCCAATGTTCAGAGCCTAATGTAAGGTAAACTGTAATATAAACATTCAGCAAAAGTAATCAGAAATTGTGAAAATCTAGTGATTATAAATGGATGTAATTTCTGCGATTTGGAGTAAGCTCTAGGTTTAATCTCTGAGGTGGTCTATCTCTGCGTGTGTATGTGTGTGTGTGTTTGTTCTCTCTCGATGGTGGCTTGTTTTTTTCATTGGTATTATTGCTGTGATCCTGTCATTGATTGGCAGCCCGGCTCAATTCTCACATCAGAGAGCACCCAATCAATACAAGAGACTCCAGGGAGTTTGATTTTTGTAGGGTGAGCTCACATTCTCACACAGCGATGGGAAAGTTCATGTGCGGCATTCTGTCAAAGCTTATACAGAGACATTAAGATGAGCTTCTGTCATCGTGCTGCTATCTCAAGCACATTTGGCTTTATTTATTCTGTAGGACATCAATTAGCAAGCCCTCACTTCGGGCATGTTTTTTTTTCTGACACATTGGTTATTTTTCTAGAAAATCTGCTGTAGTAATTGACCACAGATCCATATGTTCTCTCATCACATGCCCGTCCACATGTTCTCTTGCGATTATAAAGGGTGTTGACATTGCACAAGGACGTTTACTGTCATTTGCCTCAACGGTGTTAGCTTAGCATATAATGTTTACAGCGGCTTTTGGAAAAGCTGGACTTAATGAAGGTTTGCGAGCCGGTGAAACAGTGAAAGGTGACTCCTGCGGCCGTCACACAGACTTAGAGTGTTGATGGCAATGTGTCATCTATCATCAGCAGATTAGAGAGAGCGAGACATGGAAATGTTGTGCATTGTTTTGGAGCGTGACAGTTTTTGGTGTCAGTGTCACACACTGAGCGTTCTCAGGGGTCGTGACCCTTCACTCGGTTTGTGGGATCTGCGGTCTCCGTTTTGTGTTACCATTTGGATCAGAATCAGCGTTCCTGCTGGACCTAACCAAATGTTTTTCTGTTTGTCAGGTCTCAAACATCATTTCCCAGATTTTCAGGGGATTTAAGGTGGCATGAAAAAAAATTGTTTTTCATTTTAGCATAATATATATATATATATATATATATATATATATATATATATATATATATATATATATATATATATATATATATATATATATATATATATATTTTACACATACACACACACACACATTCACCAGCCACTTTATTAGGTACACTTGTCCAATTGCTCTCCATGTCATAAAGAGCGATTCATCTCAGACTGGTTTCTTGAACATGACAATGAGTTCACTGTACTCAAATGGCCTCCCCAGTCACCAGATCTTAATCCAAAAGAGCACCTTTGAAATGTGGTGGAACGAGAGTAGTGTCATTGATGTGCAGCTGACAAATCTGCAGCAACTGTGTGATGCTATCATGTCTATATGGACCAAAATCTCAGAAGATTATTTCCAGTACGTTGTTGAATCTGTGCCATGAAGGATTAAGGCTGTTCTGAAGCCAAAAGGGGGTCCAACCTGGTACTAGTAAGGTGTACCTAATAAAGTGGCCAGTGAGTATATATATTCTAAAAATATTTTTTTAAACACTGTGTATTATTATTATCATAATAGTTTGTACATTATTAAAATACTATTTATTAAATGCCTTAACACCAGCTAATTTATTTTTTTATTTAATTAGTTTTTTTTTATAAAAAGTGTTTTGTTTTAAGATAATAAGACATTAATTGTTTTTAGGTATATTTTAATTTGTTTGGATGCAGTACACTTTCCATATTATTAAACAACTAATGGCTTCTTATTATGTTCAGTTATCATATATCATTTTAGATGAACTTCTAAGTGAATACTTACAACTAATCACACATCGCATTTAAATAAGAATCACTTTCTGTAATATAAATATTTAATTAACATTATTATAAATCTGTCATTAACATTTTCTACAAGAAATACTAACTATAACCAAAACACTCGTACTGCTGTTCCACTTTGAAATTGCTCAAGACTGCTGACACAAGGTGGTACAAGTGGTGTATTTTCCCAGAGTCGTCCAGTCTGTAGCAGCAGATGACTGTCCTATCAGCACGTCCCGCCTACGCAAATACAAACATACACCAAAACCCTCACAATCTCCTCATCTATCCATCCGTCCATCCATCCATTCCTGGCCTGGAAGCGTGGGAGGAGAAGGAACAGATGGAGACTGGGGAAAGAGACGGACATAGCAGGAACACCCAGTGAGAGAGAGAAAGAGAGAGAGGGGGGATTACGGGAAGGACTTGCTGTACTTTGTTTAAAAAAAAATAGAAGAAGAAGAAAATTCAATTCAAGTTAATTAACTTTATTTATAGCACACATAACAGTGGTGATTGTCTCCATGCAGCTTTATAAAGTGGCAGGACTCAAGGCCCAAGTGAGCAAGCAAGCAAAGAAATGCACTTAGGCTGACGCGAGGATCCATCCTGGCAAGAGTTGAAAATGGAGAGGATTGATCAAACACACACTGTGCTGTAGTCCAGAAGGACAGTAAAGGCTTCAGGGAGAAATGGTCAACTGAGGAAGTACATCAGTTCGATTTGCACTCGACTTTTTACTGAACCTTCCTTCAGCAGATCGATGAAATATTCTAATTAGCAATATTAAAAATGAAGAAGAATCGAGATTGATTGGCTAAAACAGATTCACTATAAAGACTGTGGCTATGTATACTAAAGCGTGTGATAGGTAAATAAAAAGAACGGTTTGGGAGTAATGCTGACTGGAATTTCAGTTGTTTTGTTAATTACATAAATTTATACAACAGTTCTGTCTGGTTCTCAAATCTGATTGGCTGATAGCCGTGGAATATTCAGCAATAACAGCACTCGTACAGCCTCCTCACCCTTCTCTATTACTCCGCCCACGTAAAGTGACAGCAAGTTAATAAACTTAATACAGTTTGACAAATATTGCAACTGTTGGACAACACAATGTACTTTTGAGGCTCTTTTACAAAAGAATGTAGTTGTTTAGACTTGTTAAGCATAGTGCCTATTTTAAATATTTGTAATTTCAGAGATAAAGCACGTTGGCATCCACCAGTCATACTGAGCAGATCAAAGATGGTTGACGTTGTCAATCTACAAGATGGCAACAGAGGCCGCATAATAAGCCTTCAGAGGATGAAAACTAAGCGTAACAGCTGATCAAATCATTTTAAATCTGGTAAGTGACATACTAAGTCGATCTTTCTCTTTTGTATGATGTAGTGCTGTATTTATACAATAGTAATAGTGAAGTGTTGAGTGAGATAGGACTCGCATATTAGGAATGTATGTATTTTGTGTTGGCCACTCTTTATATATCCCTAGTTCAGTAAAAAGAAAGAAAAAATAAATGCCCATGTGTTTAGTGTTTTTTCCTCATCGCAAACACAACAGTAATCTGGTAGTAGTTCCGGTTTGGTTAATCGGGAGGACAGGAAGAATTCCCAGTGTGCCAGTTCGTTGTTTTGGCCGCGAGAGTTGGTGTCTCTAGCTGCTTGCACTTTCAGCAGTCGCATTTTTTAAAATGTATTTATTTATTTAACCATAGCCTTGTTCTTTTTATTCATTATTTTGCCGCAGCTCCGCTCTTTTTATGTATTTTCTCGCAGCCCTGTGAGCAAATTGGGTTGTTGAACATTTGAAGTTTTAAAGCAGCTGTTTTCTTTAAAAAGACATGATAGTGTCATTAGAAACTGAATTGGAAATGACGTTAATTTAATGTAGTCAGACTTGAACTGAGGTGGGCCGGTCTAGGGCTTGAAACCAGGGCTAAAAAGGAGTCCCACTCCGGCCCTGTCTGGTATAGTTTGCGTTGCTTTTGCTTTTTCGGAAATACTAATGTCTGTAGACTTATGGCATTCCATGCCGTTTAGCCTTAAAATCCTAAAATGTCAGCAAAATCAGCTGTTTTGTCATCACTTTAGACATTACGCTAGAGAATCATTCAAATGCTAGCTCTAAAGTGACGTTGGCCAAGTAGCAACGGTTTGTGCTGTCCTGATGTCAGCTGCAGATGTAAATCATAGAGGAAAGTAGTTCGTCAGACATAAGGGTTTTTAGACTCTCCATGTTTGATTGTCTTTTATATATATATATATATATATACGATTATGCCGTCAAACGGCTGTATAAATGCAACATCACACTCTTAGCAGTGTGATATGGCTATATATTGTCACTGGTGGCACACCAAAATAGCGCACGTCGCCCACCAGTGCCAATATTCAGCCATTTTGCACTGCTATGGGTGTGATATTGCTCATGTGTTGCTTAAGAGATGTCATAAGATTAAATTTGTAGCACAGGCTACAATGCGCAAATAAATTGAACAAGTATCCTAACGTTATCTCTGTTGTTTTGAACAGGCTTCTTTATTACTGGAGCTCTGCTTGACAGTAGCGTTCACTTTTCACTCTGCAATAATGGTGAGTACAAGCAATATGATGACAGAATGCTATTTTTAACTCTTGTCATTATAGTTAATTCTTCAAAGGGTGAGTTAAGAGCTGATTTAGCGAAGTTACCACCCCCTCTATGTTAGTTACTCTCCAACAATGGCGTTCAGTGTGACCTGTTCTAAATGTGGATGCGTTTTACAATATCAGTCAACAACACGGCCTTTACTCTCAATGTGTGTGTGTGTGTGTGTAGTGCGTGAACTCCAAACTCCCCATTGTGCTGCTTGATTTACGTGGTTGTGTTGGGTTTCTCGTGTTACTGTAATGCAAGCCTGTGCTCTTTCAGTGGCCGGTGTGTTGCCGCCCTACAGCGTGTATGTGTGCGTGAAATATTAATGCAGCGTTTCACTTCAGCATCATTTAACCCCACAGAGCAGCATGTCAATCAATATATGCCCCGCCCCTTCTGTAGGATGGCCTCACTGTTCCGCTGTGCGGCAGGGACTCCCTCACAAATCACTGACAGTGAACAACAGCACAGTTCAAATGCTGATGGCTGCATTCTCAAACAGCCCACTCGTTGTATGCGCATGTATCTTGTTCCCCCCGCTGTGCATGTTTCTTCCGCCATATGGGCTTCCCCACCCCACAAACACACAAATACAGGGTCTGGCTTCTGTATTTTGAGTCTTTCCCAGACCCCTCTGGACTTGTGCCAAGCGTTCATAAACGCACGTGACACACAAACACATATGCTGACTGATATCCTGTGATGCTCTAGAGCAGAACCTGCAACGCGCGCGCGTCGTGACGGACACAAAATAGACTCATAATCTTTTTATTTTTGTTTAGGTTCAAGGTCGTGTTAGTATGAAAACTTCACTGAGAATAAATATAAGCGACATGGACACATTTCATTAAGGTTTGTGACAGTCAATAGGCCATAATAAAGCCTGACGAGACATCTTGTATGACTGAATTAATGCTTTGCTTGTTAAAGTGTCATGAACCCCCCTCTTTCAGTTCAGGTTACTTCAGAATTTTTTATTTTATTATTTTATTTTTTTAATGCTTCAGCACGTGGCACAGTGGGTAGCACAATCGTCTCACAGCAAGAAGGTCACTGGTTGGTGCCCCGGCTGAGTCAGTTGGCATTTCTGTGTGCAGTTTGCATGTTCTTCTCGTGTTGGCGTGAGTTTCCTCCGGGTGCTTCGGTTTCCCCCCACAAGTCCAAAGACATGCACTATAGGTGAATTGGGTAAGCTAAATTTTCTGTAATGTATGAGTGTGTATGGATGTTTCCCAGTGATGGGTTGCAGCTGGAAGGGGATCCGCTGCTTAAAACATATGCTGGATAAGTTGGTGGTTCATTTCCGCTGTGGCAACCTTAGATTAATAAAGGGACTGAGCTGAAAAGAAAATGAATGAATGAATGAATGAATGAATGAATGAATGAATGAATGAATGAATGAATGAATGCATGCATGCATGCTTCACGATGGCCATGGAATGCTGTGAGCAGAGGAAGGACTGAGTGTGCCCAGCAAAGCAGGGGAAAAAGAGGCAGGTATCCTGACATTTTATCCTACCCATCAGATTATGCTACAAACACTGTATTTGAAACAATATAGCAGTTTTTTCTGACACTGTATAACAATAGTTAATATTTTTAAAGTACTGTGATGGATTGGTTTATTGTTTATTACAATCTACAATTTATTGGGTCATTTTTATTGATAACATAAATAATACTCTGTTCAACTACTGTTTTTATGTTACTGTGATGTGTCCTTTCTTGTCAGCTTGTCCTACCTCCCATTCAAAAAGTAGGTAGCACATTTTGATGACGCAATATGCTACCCATCAGAAATTTTAATCTGGAGTAGTGTGGTATGAAGCTGTAATATCACTCTAACCTACCTAAGACCTGACCCCAACCTCAGAACCATTCAAATACAGTGCTTGGTAGCATAATCTGATGGGTAGGATAAAATGGCAGGACTACTGTTGATAAAAATAGCTGACAAAAGCTCATAATTATCCAGTTTTCCCCACAATTAAAGCACACCGGTGCTAACATTGTCTTAATTGAAGCTCAACACACATGAATCTGTTAATTTTTTTTTAAGTACTCGAGGGTGTTTTGAATCTTTAACAAATAAATAAATAATGTACAAGAAATATACTGATTTGAGTTTAAATCATTTATTTCTGTAAGATGAAAGTATGAGTTAAAAATAGTGTTTCTAACAGCATTTGGTTTAAAATATAAAAAAAAGATAAATGACCCATGAACAAATACTGTCAGGATTATAAAATGATCTCTGTTGGTTTTATTTCAAATTCAATTTTTAAATGCAGGTTCATTTGTTTCATAGTTGCACTCAAAATCTGTAGAAACATGCACACTGCTTCAATATGAAGCCTTCTTCAGCATTGATTTTTTTAAATTGTTTTACCTCTACTTTGAATTGTACACTGCATTGCACTTATGATAACATTTTTGGATACATTTAAGTGAGTGAGTGCAGTGTGAAAACCATTTATTTAGCATGACTTGCAATTTCGTTTTGTGAAGGCATCTTTATGAAGATTATAGTAAACGTAAAGAGAAATTAGTGGATATTATATTGAACAGTTCATCCATAAATAAATAGTTTTACCTCATCGTTTTTTCTCTGGTAATTTATGGCAGACTTCAACCCTGTTCCTGTTAAATCAATTGCAAAATCTCAATCAGATCTGCCTCCATTTAATCAACAACTGGTGGATTGCATGCCCTACATTTTCATTTCCAGTAATCTGTTTCACTCTAGGGCTTTTCACACATGAAATAGTTAACCCTGGTTCATTAAAAAAAGTGGTTGTGTCTCAATCAGCTTCCTTGTTGGCTAGTCAGGCCATGACATTCTCGTGTCAGTGTTTTCACTACCCAATGTACAGTAAATTGAACATCTTGCTGTCATCAGCAGTGCACGGTTTTGTATACACAACCTACTGATTTACAGCCATGTATTACCCTGCAGAGTCTGGTTATGACCTGGATAGCAGACCACATGGTAAAACTAGGTCGCTGTTGGAAATGGTGTTAGTGAAGCCAGCAGAGGGTGTGCAAACTGCGGTCTGTGTGAGTGCTAATGCGCCAATAAAGTGATGGGGACACTATAGTGTCAGTAAGCGCCATCTTTTGGATGAGACAACCACTCTCTGTGGTCATTAAAAATCCCATGGTACTTCTCATTAAGAGCAGGGTTATAACCCCAGTGTCTAGGTCAAATTCCCTCCCATCAGCCCTTACCCAGCATTGCCTCCCTATCATCCCACACTGAATTGGCTTTATCACTATATCTTCACTCCGCCTATAGCTGGAGTGTGGTCTAGTGGTGGCCGTCGCATCATCCAAGAAGATGCTGCACACTGGTGTTGGTGTGGAGAGACCCCTCTCATGACTGTAGATTGGAGATCTAACTTTCTGCAAAGTTTAGCTGCATCCTTGATCAAACACAACTGTCTTTAATTATCAAGTGCTTCCTTAGATCCTACATAGTTGGTTTAGTTGTTTATGATCAGGGTTGGAGCTGACCTCTGCAGGAAGGTAGATTTTTAGGAACAGGATCGGGCAGTCCTGTCATTCATGATCAATGCATTATATAAATGCATATTACTTAGTTACTATCCCAAAACAGAAAAAAGGTCTGTCCCTACTTCCATTGCATTATTTGTATCCCTTTAAATTTCATCTTAACTGGAGGAATTTTGATTCAGAAGTTATCTTTAAGCTCTACGTACCCAGTACCGGGTCTGTAATGTCATTTACTCCCGCATTCTTTAGGTTTTAAAGGTCCGTACTGGCCCAATACCCCCATAAGTGGTTCCGTTCTCCCAATTGGAGTAGAATAACTTTTGCATAGCTTATGATAGAGACATTCTTATCTTTTCATATGATTACTAACATGTGCAGGAGCCACCAAAATTAATTACAGCAACCCAGACCACACAGAATCTAAAGGTACACTTTCAAATTTGAATTGACAAAAAAAAGCAGCTTTTTTATTTTTACTTTTATATACAATTATTTTAATCACTTTCAACAGTGTTTTATGAAAATTCAAGGGTTTTCTTCAAAATGATACCAAACTTTTGCATTCACACCTCTGCATGTGGGTTTGGGAAGCTTTTGAATTTGGGTAGCAAAATCCAGGCGGAAACCACAAAATAGCACTCGACTTTAAGATGTTAAAATAAAAAAGAAAATACTAAATTTATTTAGAGCTGTGTCAGAAACACAATTTAACCAAAGAAACTGGTCAAAAAAATCTTACAGTGCAAGTTAAAGTTTTCCTTCGGCTTAGTCCATTTGTTTATCAAGGGTCTTTGCAGGGTAGCCCTCGCCATGGGCTGACGTTGATGACGCACACCTCTGTAACTGTAACATGGCGCAACAACGTGTAGCGCAAGCTCTGTGATTGGTTAGATTTGTAACAGTGACAAATGTGACAAGAGCAGCAAGCCCAATGGAGCGAGTGTTTACAAGTGTTGAGTCAAGTGAAGTAGCTCAAGATGGAAACTGTTGTTTTATGTTTACCTTAAGATCAAAGTTGTTGCACGTCTGCCAGTTTCTGACTCTGAATAAGCAAGTTTTAGATTCTTATAGTGTTCAGAAAAACAAAAAACTGCAAAGAAACTCGACACAGAGGAACATAAAAACCTACTGCCAGCTAGCGTTTCAGAAGTGTTATTGCAGAGCAACACAGACAGTGACCAGAAGTATAGATGCACGACTACACGCAAGCCTTGCACCATGGGTCATGCCAAACACTCATTGCAGAAGTATAAATCAGCCTTTATCCAGCATATGTTTTACACAGCAGATGCCCTTCCAGCTGCAATCCAGTACAAGGGAAACATTCATATACACTCATTCACACACATACACTACGGCCAATTTAGCTTACCCAATCGACCTATACTGTATGTCTTTGGACTGTGAGAAACTGGAGCACCCAGAAGAAACCCACGTGAGCAGGGCCAGAACATGCAAACTCCACACAGAAATGCCAACTGACTCAGTTGGGACTCGAACCAGCATGCTTTTTGCTGTGAGGCGACAGTGCTAACCACTGAGCCACCATGTCACCGCCAGTTAAAATTTGCAATGTAATTCATGTAATTAAAGGACATTTTTAGCATGACTAAAGTGTGCAAATATCTTTCCTGTAATATTGTTTCCATGGCCCCTATTGTGTCTCTCCATGTACCAGTTTGAGATCCTTGTCTTTTCATCCGAGCAGGTCAGGGTGTTAACAGATGACAAAAGCTCCTAATACATTTCGTGCCTTGTTGCAATGTGAGCTGTTCTGTAGGCGCGTGACACACAGTCTGTTCTCTCTCATGCCCATCCCTCTGCCCAGCTGGAGGGCTGCAGAGCTTGCGTTTGATTGCATGTGCTTTTAATGCTGCTGAACCCTCGGTCAGGTATAAATTAAAAATCCCCTGCCGGGCGATTTGAAAGCTCAGGGGTCGAGAGGGAGCCTTCGGGATAAGGTGACCCTGTTGGCACAGTATGAATACAGAGGAAATGAGTGAATGACAGGCCTTTAGAGTGCTTCCATGTGTGCGCTTAAGAAGCACACTAGATAGAGAGCACCGCTGAGGGAGGGGGAGGAGTCTGGGAGAAAGCATTTGACAGAATTTGTTCGACCAAGCATGAGTAAGCTTGTGTTTGGAATAGACCAAGACCCCTGAAGCAACACGAATTAAAGCTGCAGTGTGTCACTTCAGCATCACTGAAGAGTTTGCTTCTGATTGCAATCTCTAATCTGAATAGCAGTCTTAAATGTCCCAGTCCACCACGCTATACTCAGCTGAGGTCACAGTGTGGGCCACTGAAGCTTTGTGACAACTGACTGTAGATTTACATGATAGGAATCAGTGGAATGAGACACAGTATGACCTTTCACCGGTTTACACCACTGACAAGGTCTTCACAAATATTTTGCGTGTGTGAATTTGATCAAAATGGCACTTCAGAGCATGTCCAGGCATAGATACACTGGGTTTAGTATTCAGATTTTCTATATGCATGGAATATTCTCGGATGGCTTAGTACATCATTATTAGCTCACTATGTAATACTGTATCCCACAATGCAGTGCACTCAGTTTGACCTCTTGTTATGTAATGTATGAATCAGAAGTAATATCAGCTGCCAATTTAAATATAAAAAAATAAGTTAAAAAAGTTAAATGAAGAAATAAATAACTTACAAATTACAAAATAGGATCAGCACAACAACCAAAAAAGTATATATAGTGAATAAATAGTATTGCATCAAAATATGCAAAACCCACTGGATACTTGTACACTAACAGGGTGTCTGTGGGATCTTAAAAAGTATTAAAAGTTGATAAATCTATTTAGAGAAATTTAAGGCCCTTAAAAATATTACTACTTAACTAAAGTAGTAGTTAACTAATATACTTAACTAAAGCCTTAATATATGAAATAAAAGTACTAAATTACTGAATAAAAACTGAATAAATTTAGATTTACACATTTACTAAAGTAAATAAACAGAATTAATAATGGGCTAAAAATCTGCAGAAATCTGTGGAATTCTGCGCGCGCAGATCCCGTGTTGGCCTAGCGGTGAGGTCCTAAAATGTATGTAGTATCTTCCAAAGTTGACACTTAGCTGATGATTGATTATAAAGCTTGATTGGCGTGCTGCCCCGGGAGAGAGCCCTGAGCTCATAAAATCCTTGAGCCCGGGGCTTCCTATTAGTTGCAAGGCAAGAGGGGAGTTTAAGCTCAGGTCGATCTCGAGAACTCCCCTGCTGTAAAAGCTAATGAACAGATAGTGATTGCTCTTAAGAGATAACTACTTACTAGGTGCATGTCTGGTGCTGATTTAGATTAGTCAAATAATTTAAGTTGCATGTTTTTGGATGATGCAAGGAACCCGGGGGAAACCCACGTGAGCATGGGAGAACATGTTAACTCTGCTGGCTTGGTAAGGACTAGAACCAGTGACGCTCTTGCTGTGAGGTAACAGTGCTAACCACTGGGCCACCCATCTAGGGTAGGGGTGAAAAGGGGGGATTCTTTAAAACGAAGATGGCTGTTTTATGGAACTTTGAGTATTTATAGTGGCTTAGGAATCGTCTCATTGGTGAATCATAAATTAGATAATTCAGGACCAGCTGCAAGCAATCAAGCGCATGTGATCCTCTCTAAATTAGTTTATAAATAAACCACTTAAAATATATAGAATTTCATTCTCTGATTACTGTATATACCCTGACTAAAAACTTAAGCAATCCCAAATGTTTACAATGAAAAACAGAGAAATTGACCACTAATTTAGACTATTGTGTAAGAATTTACATTAAATTGGAATAAAAGCCTACATAGTGAAGCTGTGGTCACACTAGACTTTTCTCCCCAGAGACTTCCATTCATACACACACGAATACGTCAGACCGGAAATGCAAGCTCGTGCGACAAGTTTCACAGTTCACTGCGTTGCAAAGTTCAAGCTTGGTGAACTCTGACCTGAGTAAATCGCATCACTTGACTTTGTGAGCCAATCGAAGATCAAAACATGACCTCTCTGGACTGAAATTTAAAATATGGACCTATCGCTTTTTTAATGGCTAATAATCTTGTTTAATCCCACCCCTTTTAGCAGCGCTGTACTACAGAATTTTGCAAGCTCAAACTTTAGTGTGACCGCAGCTTCATTATTTTGGCTATTAATAATAATAATTATTTCTAAATTAATGCAAATAATTATATTGTTAGTATAGAAATACAGTAGCTTGAAAATAATAAGATTTGATTAGTAACCCAGAAATATTGTACATGATACTTAATAGTATTACAGTGAATAATATCTTCAATGCAGTCTTAGACACAGTCCCCTTTTGTGTGGTGGCATTCAGCTGTGTAAAACATGCACCGTTTATGTGGGATGCTATGGCTGTTCTTGCTCAAAGATTCTCCACAAAGCCATAAAACTAAGAGAGTGTGTGACCATCCAGTGCTTGCAACCAAACCACAAAAATGACCAGGGGCATATTCTTCATATTTCAGAAGCCTTCAACCATCCTCAGCTTATTCTTCTTGGATAAAGTAACAAATTTAATGCACACACATGCACACGCTTGGCCACGTGCAGCTCATCAGTCAGAGGGGCAGAGAGATGTGGGCTGTTAGCACTCTTTCTCTCCTCCCACACGCCTGTCACTGGATCCTGTTTCTCGCTGCTGAGCACATAGTAGACGCACAATCATCTCCACACCCCCCGAGCTCAGGCTTTAAATAGCTGTAAATTAACAGTGAGCCTGAAAATTGAGTGCAAAACTCACGTTAAATCCAACGCCAATGATGGATTGGAGGAATGCGAACAAATAATTCCAGTAATGAAGGGACGAGCTGTAGGGATAAACCCTGCCTGACTACAGGAGGTGGATCTAATCAGCTGTAGACGTTCAGGCACACACACTCTTCATCTCTCCAGAGTCTCTTCAGCAGCTCCCACATGGTTTTTTTGATATCCCCCTCATCCACCAGAGCCACAGATCCAGGTTGCCAGGCAACCCCTAAAATCCCCAAAGACAGATGCGCTCAAGCCTGCGCTCGGGTAGATCAGTGCTCATGCAACATGACACATATACACACACACACACACTGAAATGTACAGAAAAAGAGAGATGTTGCCATGGTGATTTCTGTAGGTTGGCTGTAAAAGCATTCTTAAATGCTCCGTTCTATTGAGGACGACAAAAAGGAAAAACAAGATTGAGAGCTTCAAGTTCATGTTCTTTTATTGGAAAAAAAATCAAAAGACGAGCATGTACAACTTGGAATGAACATAAACAGAACTGAAGGTGGGCAGTCGAAACAAACCCCTGGTGGCCAAAAGCCCTCTTTCGCGCTCTCCAGAGAGAAAAAAACAAAATAATAATAATTCGACATGCTCACGATCAGAGCCCAGAGAAGAACTAAAGATTAAAAACATTTTAATGGTACAGTCAGTCACCGTTGCCCTTACCCGAAAAAACACTTCCACATAAGGTGAAAGGTCACGCCCTGAAACTCCCAAGCCACTCCCTCCCGCTAAACGCCCCTACTATCGGGCACAATGCACAAAGAAACAAAACTCCAAATATCCTGACATGCCAAACGTAGTTTAAAATCTCTTAACTGCTCATTTTTCTTAAAAATATCTCTTTATTTAGTTATTGAAGCAAACTGCAAAGGTCCCATTCATTCGTCCACTATGCAGATTCAGAAAAACCACCCTCCACCCGATCCCGCCTCCCCCGAAACCAGTCAACCCTCTTTTAAAATTCTCCCCCAGAACGCTCCGACAGACATCGCTGAGGTTTTCCGCCCCAATAGCGGCTCCAGACTCAAGCTGCATGCATGTAAAACAGAAACAGGAAGTAGAAGACGATTGGCCAGCCCAAACATCGCCACTAGCAAATGGAACCAGTTAAGCAGTTCACCAGATGCTTTTACTTTAGTTTCTGAAGGTTCGATATCAGGATTAATTGATTGATCTTTTTCGTAGATGTCTAAGCAGTTCTTTGGGAACAGGACCACTAACCAGTACATGCAGGTCATTTATGTTTGGTTATGTCTTTTTTTGTTTTTGTGTTTTTAAATATATTTTTTTCTATATATGGACATTTTCCTTTTTTTAACATTCAGTTTTTTTCTATACAGAAACAGTATGAATAAATGAATATTTTTGCGTAAGAGGTAAGTAAAACATTTGACTGATTTTTTTTTGTCTTCTAAAGAGGTCAGGAGAAAACAGAAGAGCTTCACTTTGCCGTCATCATTTGTACAAATTCTGTGGACAGAAACAGAGATGGACATCAGTGGTGATACTGGTAAAATCACAACATTTCAAACCAAACTTCAGACTGTTCCTTTAAATTAATCTCCATTTTTTTTGTATATACGCACACACAAATAACCTTGCGTGATCCAAATCCAAGCTACATTATTATAATTGGAAGTGGCAATTCCTAAAAGTAATGTTTAATCTGCATTTAAAAAAAAAAAAAAAAAAAAAACTCTTTCCAGGTAATCTCAGCACACAGCTGAATCGTACCTTCGTAATTGACCTGACCGTCACCGTCGATGTCAGCTTCTCTGATCATTTCATCCACCTCTTCATCTGTTAGTTTCTCACCCAGGTTTGTCATGACATGGCGAAGCTCTGCCGCACTGATGTAGCCGTTCCCGTCCTGACAGAGACAGACAGGATCAATAAGTCAGGCTGTTCAAATATTAAAAGCACTAAATCCAAAGCAGGTTGCAAAAAAAATGATGTGTTGCGAAGGCATAATGGAGATTAAAAAGAGAAGGCACTGGTAACATTTTACAAAAGGAAGCAAGAGAGGCCATTGACAATCAAATGTCTCTGTAAACATGGAAAAATCTCTGACTGGGCCATCTGCTTGAAACCAATGACAGCTTTATATGGAACAAGGGCTTGTTATTTAGTTTTCCGAGCGTTGGTTTGTTTTTTCCTGCCTCCTCACTCTTTCCATGGCAGCAGAAATACTTCCCACAATGCCCCTCTTTTCACCACTGACCTTGTCAAACACTCGGAAAGCTTCGCGGATCTCCTCCTCGCTGTCTGTGTCTTTCATTTTCCGGGCCATCATTGTCAGAAATTCAGGAAAGTCAATGGTTCCGTTACCTGAAAACAACAGACATTTATCTGATGTAGTCTATTGTGTTTGGGAAAACCTGGTGGAGTATCCAAGAGTGAAGGAGAAGAGCAGCCTAGTAAACAGAGTATAATGAGGCGTAATGAGAGCTAATAGCATGTATTAAGTCTGTTTGGGTATCATCTAGCTGAACTAAATCGGCCCTAGTTGACAGTCTCACTGATGCATACAAATCTACAAAGGCGAAGTCACAGGCATGAACAGCATGCTTGATATCCTCCATTTTTACTTTGAGTACCTATGCTCTCATCGTACACTCCTTTAAAGTGTGTTTAAAAACACTTAAATCTCTTTTCATACTAGACAATAATATGTGGTGATGTCCAAATTCCCTTATAGCATTTAAAAAAGGTTGTAGGTTTTAAAGTTATGTTAAACCTACTCAGTTAAACTTATTGCAGAATTTAAATTGAAGCCATTTGTGTGTATAATTATATTCCAAAAACAAAATAGTAGCTAATTGAAATCTAAACAATACAGGAAAGATGAGACAGTCCTGCTGAAGTGTGTGTGTGTGTGTGCGCACACATGCCCGTGTTTTGCTTCCCTTGAGGTTTAACCAAGCTGAGGTGGGATATTTCCATTACACGGGACAAATATGACATCCTCCTGTGTGCATGCGTGTGTGAAAATGATCACCACAGCCATTCCCATAGGGCTCACACTGCGCGTGTAATCTGACAAAGTGGGTGTAGACACGTGCTTATGTATGTGTGTGTGTGTGTGTTTTTCTTCACACTGCATGTTCTTCTCACTGAAGCTCTTCACAAACACTCTCCATTCCACTGCCACCACTGCCAAAGTGGATTATGTAAAGGATTCCATGAGGTCTTTATTACCTGCTGTTATTCAACGGGCTTTACTGCTGTCTGACCTACAAAAACGACTCCATAGCGCACAATCCCATCTGAAAATGATCAGTATGTCTCAGAAACTCTGCATGATCTAACAATACAAGTGTTAAAGGACATTCTCTAAAGACACCACAGCATACTGAAAGACTAATTACATCAGCTCTGTAACAAGAGAGGCATCCCAGGCGTATTACATTTGGTGCTATTTGAAAGCTTGCTTGCTTGCACACAAGCTAATTACAAAACAAGATAACGGTTTAATCAACGTTTAAACACCCGTTCTCAATAGGGTAGAGGAAGCTTTCGAGTAGAACCATACCAGAGCAGGATAGGCCAAAAATCAGCCTTGCAAACCAGCGTTGTGTGTACAGATGTGCCAGGAAAGCGTTTCTATTGTTTGTGTGCTGACTGCCTACAATACGCTTTAAAAAACACTTAACCCCAACCTTAATATAGCACATTCTTACAGACAGCATCGCTGATTGTCATGAACTCAACTCACCATCAGCGTCCACCTCGTTTATCATGTCCTGGAGTTCAGCTTCTGTGGGGTTCTGTCCGAGCGAGCGCATCACTGTGCCCAGCTCCTTGGTGGTGATAGTACCATCACCATCCTTATCAAATAAGGAGAAAGCCTCCTTAAACTCTGTGAGGAAACAGAAAGATAGGGTTTAAACCTCAAATATTTGAAACGTCAGAGTGTAAGAAGCTAATATTGCGACCATTATTCTGGTACTGGTGCTAATTCAGGGTATGTTCACACCACAAACAGACTGCCTTACCTGCAATTTGCTCCTCGGTGAGTTGGTCAGCCTGTAAATGGAGAAGAAGAAAAGTGATGAGTAAATGAGTGTCATAAACACATACAAGTCATCATTTTGTTGTGCCAAGCGCATTAGCGTCAAACTGAGAAAAACCTAAAATGGCAGAAATGTCCCGTCATGAAGAAAAACAAGCGTCAAAAAAGCTGGAACCAACAAATGCATATGCAGAGTGTGCAATGTAAAAAAGGAACAGAGGAAAAACTCAACCATAACACGAACATAACATCTCATTAGATTCATGAATGTTTTTGATTTGCCCTGTCACTTTATAGTGATATTCAAAACTTTCTCTTTGAAACTCAATAAACCAAGACAACCTTGACCTAGAATTTAAAAACTGATAGTATCTCCTTAAAAGGTTGTTGAAAAGCGCTAATTGTAAAAAAGAAAAACGTTTTCTTGATAATTCAACCTTTATGCCATCAAAACGAATGTCTGTCAAGTCAGCCACCAGCCTCTTCGCCTTGGGTTCGTTGTCCCAGCAATCAGTCTTTTTTACATCTTGCCTGTCCACTTTCACTGGTGCTTTCCTGGGTTTGACCTCAGCGGTGGGGCTTTTCAATGAGGTCAGGCCGTCCACAGCACCTCGGACCATCACTAGACCTTCTGCCAAGCACTCGGCCCGTTTGGCATTTTGCACACCTTGGTGTCTGACATCCCCAAGCTCAGTTCGGCACTGCTTCAGACTATTCTTCAAATCCTGGACGTCTCGTACCACACTATCAATGCGGCTGTTGGTGGATTCCACCAGCATGTGCAGGAAGGACTTATAATTTCTCTCCTGTAGCTCAATCAGCTCTTTATAAAAGAACTGCTGCTGGTCGAGGAGATCGTAGACCATGCATAAGGACACAGTTTCCTCCTCAGGGTAGACGATTGGTCTCTTTGGAGGCATTCTGGTCTCTGTAAGCAAGCAGCGATGATTCTGCCTGATCAGGCTGATGAACAATGAACCCCGAGAGAGCTCACCTGACCCTTGAGGCCAGTGTTACTGTACCAACCTCCCAGGCCGCATTGGGTATCTTGCAGCTAGATATTGGGACGATTTCTGAGAAGCTTAATGTCAGCAGTTCACTAAAGTTACAAAGCCGAGGGTCAGGGATCGTTTCCATTATTCGAGATTGGTCAAATGGGCAGCCATCAGGTCAAGTCAAACAAAGAGGTGCGCAGGTGAACCTGCAGGTACACAGGGTGACAGCTGAATCAAAGGAGAGTATTAAGGTCTGTCCGTCTAAATCAAGCGGCCCATCACTTCACCTTCTCCTGTGGTCATCTCGGTTTACAGCCAGCTGTGGGTTTGCGTTTAGATCTCTTTGATCATCTGAGTGACATTGCATCTCTGCTAATTGTGCAAACACCTCTCTCCGTCTGCAAACACAATGGTTGGTTTTACCTTTCCCTGAGTGGATGCATTATCTCGACCATCTCACTGTGCTTTTGGCCAAGTTTATTTCTCTCTCTCTCTCTCTCTCTCTCTCTCTCTCTCTCTCTCTCTCTGTGTTTCTCCCTATGGGTCCTGTTAGACTGAGAGTTAAGGATCAGGGCAGCTAGCAGAAAGATTGTGAGATCAAAGAGTTTCTTTAGTGCTGTCCTATTATGACTATGTTGTTGTGCATCACATTGCATGTTGTTCCAATTAGTGTGAGGTCCATAATTCCCTTGAAATTTAACCCAAATATGCACATATGTCCCTCATTTTTAAGTCCTTGATGTCCTTTAATGTTATGGACGTAGCAACAGATCTTGTATTATTACATTCATTTTAGACTTATATAAATAATTAATTTTTATTTTAATAAATGGTAAAAACATAGTATTTGAATCACTCTTTATATAAGGGCTTTATATTTGAAATAGATCCAAATGAATCAGAAAATCTATTAAGCACATTAGGTACTCTGAGAAAGCAATCAGTTGCTAATAAATGAGCAGTACTTAAATTTTTAAATTTTGGAGGAAAATCTGCATTAAATACCACAAATTATTCTTGATGGGCTTTGCCTATAAAGGATTGTTCCTTCTCTCTAGCTGATAGGGAGAAAACAGGATCCTGCACCTCTACTGGAAGCCTTGCAGGCAGTTTGCCATCCAGCAAGGCTTCAAACATTGCACACCACTGCCAGGAATCTGGCCTGGATCTGAAAACGCTGCACAACGTTGCCTGGAATCTGGCCTTGATTTAGGAGTCGCCAAGCGGCAGGAGCAGCTGAGGCCTGATGCTCAGGACACCCAGTGTACGATAATGAGTGTGGTATTGCCACTTTCACACCATGTTAACGGGGAGTCCCCAAGGCCCTTAACCATCACGCCGCCAGACAGATGAAAATGCACTATGGAGTCCATTTCCAGTAACTGTCTCTCTGCACAAAACAAACAGCACTATACCCACAACTTCACACCCAAGACAGTGAAGATGACTTCCTCATGAACTAAACCAAATGTGTGCTGTGAAGACAGCACATCCCTGAAAAAGCCCTTTATTTAGGGCTGGTTTGGCCATTTTATCTTCCTGGCAACTCTGTAAATTATTTAGGATAATTGTAGAAACTCGAAAGTTTTAATCCTGTACCAATCACTGGACAGCCAATCAGCTCTAATATACATGAGCTAAACGTGTAAATATTGTTTTAGCATTAAAAAAAAAGTTCAACATGACTGTCGTATCAGTGACAAAAATCGCAGAGATGCCAGTATAAAGAAGCAAAGACACCTGCTTTATAGGAAAATATACAGGGTTGTTTTTCTCACAGGGGTACACCAAATCCCATGGCACTGTTGCCCGTACAGGTGGGACAACAAGATTACAAGATTAGAGCTGCACCATAGACAGAAAGATCTTGAAGACACAGCCCAAGGGAGGAAACAGACCTCTCTCACAGCAGTTAACCATTCACAGCTCATCGCAGAACTGAGATAATGCTCACCAACGGGCTTAAATAACACCCAGAAAAAAAATTAATACGCAACCTTCTGGCAGCATGCTGTGGAAAAGCTGAACCAGAAGGGTTTTCATGGACTTAATGTGTCGGCATTGACTTTTGTTGAACTCACTCAGGACATTCTTTCCATGCTTTGCGAACAATGTTTGCTTTCTTGTACTAAAACGCACCATTTAAACAAAGCTTTGCTTATTTTCTCGGTTGGCATCCAGCGGTACGATTTACACACAGAACATTGAAGTCCAGATAACAAACAAACCTGTTACATTTCCAAGACAATGAATCAAAAATGTTTGCGCCAACATAAACCAATGAATGAAGTCAGTGTATGTTGTTAATCTAGCTTATTTTACTAGATCCGACAGTTGTGCCAACCAGTAGAAGTACATCGCAGATAAATCCCATGGTAATACACACATGTAACAATGCCTTGTGTTGTCTTCATAAATGAAACGACGCTCTACTGCCAAAACAGCCCACATAAGAGCTGCTTAAATGGACCTCATTAATTACAGTTTTAAGAAATATCTCCCAAATATTCAACTTATCATCCTTTTTGGCATTCTTCTGTGGAACAACACAAAACCTGACCGCCAATCACCATTCACTTCCATAGCATCTTCATCCATACAATGAAAGCGAATGGGGACTCAGGATGTCATTCAGCCTAACAGCTCTATTAGTGTTCCAGTTAAAAAGAAAAGGTCTGGAATAACAAGATGGTCCATGAATAATAACAGACTGGTATTATTTATTTAATAAACTGTTTCTTTAAGATATGTCCCTATAGCCATTATTCAGACTGGCCTGATTTTGCACAGACGCTGTCAATGATGTCTCAATCAAAAATCATTCGCTAATGCAAAACAAACGTGGTTTCAAACACGTAAATCACGAAGGAAATAATAATGGGATTTTTTAAAATAGTAACGTACGTGAGCAGAGATCATCTGTCTGCTGCTGTCCAGCTCATCACACCATAATAAAACGCATATGTCATATTTCCTGCCGCACTATGACATCAATAACACCGCAACACGTTGAAAATAATAACGGACGCAGGCATCGCTTGCAAAGTGCATTGAAATACATTACAGCGTCTGATGAATGTTGCACGAGCGCAGTAACGTTAGAGGCAGGCAGGTGGTTACGTTAGACATCATATGTATATACTAACATTCATAAGGCGTTACACAAATAAAAGATAGACAGGATTTCATAAATGATTAGTGTATGATAAATGCCTATACTTACCATGTCTGAGGGTGGAGAGTGGACTGGGTTTGTTAATCTACTCTAGACTGCAGCGATGCTCCGCTCTCCGTTAAAGCTCCACCGTGCAACTGACGCTCGCAGAGTATTGAAGGTGATCCGGTACTATATACATCGATGTATTCCTCCGCCGTACGGTCCCCATCACTCACTTCCGCATAGTGCAGTTGTAAGCCCGGCCCATCTTCTTATCATAAGCGCCGTGAAGGGAAAGTGTTGTTTAGTTATGTAAAAACCTAATAATGGAGTACAGTACGTCTGTTTGGGTCATTTTATTATATGATATGATACATATGATATTTTCTGGTAGGTCTGAAATATGTGTCACACTTTCATCAGTGAACATGCATAGTATATTTAAAAGTATATTAAGTAGATTAATATAGCAAGCAGCTGGATGAACAATGTGTATTCAATATGTATTTTTATGTTATTATCTACTGGAGTACTTAATAAGCTGTTACTAATACATTCGAATTAGTATATTAACATTCAGTATACATAATGTGAAAACGGTTGTAGTTCTCAATAATCTTCACAGTCAATAATTTTCAGCTTAGTTTTATTTGTAGATCATACACATATACACACTTTTTAAACAAGAAAACGACAAGCAAAAGGCACATTTATAACCATGTTCACAACCAAAAACTTTCAAATATTTTTTTATTCATCAGCAACATTTCAATAAATGTAAACTTAGAATTAACATAATAAAAATTCAATATAATTAATATATTGAGTTATTATATTAAATATTTGTCTTCTAATAATATATTTTATTAATAAAATCGTGTTCGTTAAACTTTTTAAAATTACATAATTTATGGACAAAAAATAAAGACAGAATAAATTACATTATTATACTTTTAATAGAACCACTATTACTAAAAACGTTGAAAGAACGCAGTACATCTTGAGGAACTACTTTTCTGAAAGGCACTAGTTTCTTTCCTCGGAATATTACTTATTGCATCAAGTCCACTGTCTTTGTTGACGCTAGAGAGATTTCGGCTCAGCCTGTCACAGCTTTTACGATTGGTCGGCTGAGACCTGCAATCCGCTCGTGACTGTAACGGCGTCTCTGATTGGTTACGTTAGACCTGCAATGCGTCAAGCCATTGCGCTCGGTGTGTCCCGGATCAAGCAGCACTGGAACCGTCGGGCCAACAAGCCCTTCGGTTAGGCAGGACAGGGTTGATTGAATTTCTCTCCCGGGATCAGATGTCATATTATAGACTTACAGCGAGGCTCCTTTACATCAAGAAAGTTAAAGTTTAATTGAGGTTTCCAAGAAAACAGTAGCAGCTTGTGGCGTGCGCACTGTACATTAACTCATTTAAATACACTTGTAGATTTAAAAAAGTCTTCAAACATGATGAAAATGAAGGTTGCGGCAAAGGTTATAAATAAATACTTCTGTTATTTAAGCATTGCATCCATTAGGGAGGAAAACATTGCTAGGTATAGACAAAAAACTTTGCAGAACTATTAAAGTTACCATAATAGGTGAACCTTTGCATGTCATGTATGTAAATGTGTATAAAATGTCTCATTTAAAAACATTTTCCCATGCTTAGAAGTCTCAGTGATTACTATTTGGACCGAATGAGTTGATAGTAGCAGTTGGGACGAAATGCATGTTGCAATAGTGGGAAAATATATGTAATCATTTATATAGTCATGCATAACTATATGTAAATAAATATAACGTTAGATGGGTTTTTAAGCATGCTTTTAATAAAACTCAAAAATTTATTTATTTATTATTATAAGTATTATTATATATTTTTTTCAAACGTTATTGTAATTTACTTATCACATAATTTTTTTATAATTATTATGTAATAACAAAAGAAGTGCTGGATCATTTTAAAAACTGGTTCCTAAAGGCGAGCTGTTCAAAAGAACCGATTCGCTCTCATCACCGCATGCTTTCCTGTCAGGTCGCAGGTAGATGACGTCATTATCCCGCGTCTGTTTTGATGTATTAGAAGCAGCATGGCTCTGTTCCCGTCCTTCTCTGGACTGTCAGGCAGCAACAGCTCTGCAGAAAGTAAAGGTAAGAGGTCTCGGACCTGCTCGACGTCTAGTACCGTTAGCGTCCAGAAGAGCTTCTTACAGGATACGGGCTTGTACACTTGATGATGCTTCAGTGAATCGACTTGTAAACGAAGCTAGTTTTTCTATAAGAGCTGCTTGATTTATTGTAACAGTGTTGTTAGTGCAACAGTAATATTGTTATCAGATCCTCTTTTACATTACAGTTGAATTCTAATACCACCTGTAGGATCTTTGATTAATGGTGGATATTTTACAAAGTACTGACTGAACCCGGTCTTTTGGTTCACAGTCCTTTTAATTATAAATAAGTTGAAGCATAAATAATTCTGCAACATGTTAACAATAAAATGGTCTTTAATGGATACTGTGTAGACTATATTCTGTATAAAATGTCCTGTCGTTAAAAATATTTCCCCATCCTCAGAAGTGATGCCCATCTTGTCATCATTCTTTTGTGTAGGAAAAGTAAAAGAGTTATTTATACAAGTTCGCAACCACCTTCGCAGACAAGGTTGGGGTAATTCATCACAAGTAAAGCGAGTTACGAGATAACATTACTTTTATGAGTAACGAGTAAAGTAACAGCATTACTTTTAAAAATAAGTAGTAATATCTGAGTTACTTAAAAAATAGTTACTTTTTAGTTTAATTAATTAGCTTAAAAATGGCTGAATCAAAATTCCACATTTAATGAGAGAATGCAGGAACAGACAGAAACCAAGATGGCAGAGCCTTACATTTCTGTGTTGGAAGTTTACTTATTATTTTGAACAGATCAAAGAAAAGGAAAAGGGGATTTTCTCAACAGCAGGGGCACAACTAAGAGGGGAGGAGAAGTTAGGATAAATCTAAGGGCCCACACACTTTTAAGGTCCCCAGGGTTACTTCTGGGGGGCCCAACTTCAAGAAGGTGTAGGTTATGTAGTGCATTGTTAACTGCAGAGCTACAAAAAATGCTGCAAGTTCTGAAAAAGATCAAGCCTCAGCCAGGTCAGAAAAAGTTATGCAAAAGTAACTCATCACGCATTACTTACCATAAAAAGTAACTAAGTAACGTTACTGTTTTAGGGAGAAACGCAATGTTGTAATGCATTACTTTCTAAAGTAACTTTTCCTAACACTGTTCGCAGAGTGGACTGAATCAATTCTAGTGATTCGCGATTCAACATATCACTTATTCAACTCACTAAGGTGCATGCTTGATTTAATGTGAAGAGGAGGGATGAAAGAGTTTAAAAAGTAGCATTTAGGACAAAATGCAAATTAATTACAGTAGTGGAAAATTACAAGTTAAAAAAGTATATGTTGCGATTCTTTTAGTCATAAATTATATAGAGATAGATTTTTTCAAACAATAAAACATTCTCCTGTTTTTGTTTTACATCAATATTTTGTAGACTAGATTTTGAAAACAGCTAAACTGTGTTGTGTACATTTACACACACCAAATATTCTTGTGCCCTGGTGTTTGGCATGCTGTCAAGAGTACAGTAAGGACAAATGGAATATTTAATTCAGAATTTTCCCACCAAACATCTATTTACGTATAATTCCTGTCGATATACATATG
Source organism: Danio rerio (assembly GCF_052040795.2). Lineage (NCBI taxonomy): Eukaryota > Metazoa > Chordata > Actinopteri > Cypriniformes > Danionidae > Danio > Danio rerio. Next base: position 28,128,147 of record NC_141037.1, read on the forward strand.
TCTGTATGCACTATTTTTGATCATTGTTTTTTTTATGTGAGCAGTACTTGAAGTTATCTTATAAGCACCACTGGCAGCTCATAATCTGCACACACCGCAGAAGTTGAAGTGATTCTTACAAGCACTGCTGGCAGCACATATTCTGCACACACACACACAGTAATAATCTATTCTAAATACTGGGCATTTCTAGATAAGAGCAATTGATAATCTAAAAGAAGACACACATACCTACCAATCAATATTAAATGATTGGCAATGGACCGTTTTCACACTACGGAGTACATTAGAAAAGAACAAACTGCCCCTGCATGCAGAACATCTCTGCTGCCATTGGGGGATTTGTGCAGAATATCGGCCAGGTCAGCAATGCATCTGGCTCCTTCCCAGGCTGTCCGCAGAGTAACAGATAGCATCATACCTCTGTCCTTTTCACTACTTGAGCGAATCCTCCCTCTTTAGCAAATTTTTTTTTTTTGCATGTGAGTCTCATCATCGGATGCACTCCTCTGAGGTTTCGCTTCACTTCTACAGGATGTCTGTCACAACTGGCTGATTTTATTTCAGTTCTTAAGAGACCAGCAGAGCTAATTTGTTTTGACTGAATGTTTCATCTCACAGCTCCAGCGGATCTGGAATGGCTGAGTAATCAGAGCTTCAGCACTGAAGATGCTTTGAAGACTCACCAGCGAGCCACAGACAGAGCCCGAGCAGAGACAGAGGAACCAGCAGGCACAAGGTCATCTGATCCTTTCAAGCGCAGTGCAGTTACTGGCTCAATAAACTCACTTTATCACCTGTGTGGATCTCAATGCATAATTAAAACTTAACTAACAGATTCTAAAAGGTCCACCTGAAGTGTGTGACCATTTAAATTTAGCTGAGATACGTTAAAATGTATTCAGGGTTAGTTCACACCCCTTCCTTATTTTTCAAATAAGTAAAGTCTGTTGTTAATTATTCACCCTCATGTTGTTCCAGACCCCTGAGACCTTCATGTATCTTCAGATCACAATTGAACATATTTTAGATGATATCCGAGAGCTCCCTCATCCTTCATATAGAGCAATGGTCCTGAGACATTCAAAGTCCAGTAAAGGAACCAAAAACATTGTCAAATCATTCCATGTGACTTTAGCCAGACTTCAGTCTACTTCAATCACGCGAATGTTTCACTATTAAATGACATTATGAACACAGGGATTAAACTGTACTATCAAATTTTAAATTGTGCTACCCAGGGTTTAATTTGTGCCGCAACACGCCGGATCCAGCATCTCACTTCTGAAATCTGATTCAGCGCCTCATTTTACCGAACCCCCTACTCAACCACCCTCCTCCACTATCCGCTGTTCACTTTCACTCTCTTTTGCAACTCCCCAACCCTCTTCACTTTCGTCCGCGACAACCCCATCGTGCGCAGCCTTTGTGCTTTGGTATCAAAACTTACAAGGACTGATCGTTCCACTAGGTCTGCAACAAATGGATGTTTGCTGTTACCGGCTTTTATAAGCTGTTATGGACCAAGATCTTTCTTTTATGTATTCACAACATCAGATCTATCATCACAACATCTAAAAACAATACCAATCCCATGCTCGTCATCTGATGGCCAACTATCGCTGCAGCCACTGAGATAGTAACCTGTTTCTCTTTATTTTGTATTTGGTGATAGCTTGTACTGTTCTCTTGTGTTGATGGATTGGATGTTAGGGATTTCTGTATGTTTTTCTGTTCTGCTGAGCAGGAACCTGCTAAAAAACAGCATTCATGCTGAGTCAGGCCTGATTATCTTTTAATATTTTTCTGTTTAAAAATTATGAATAAACTATCGTCATCATGGTTCACATTTACTCTGGGCAATATTGTGCTTTTGCGTTGTACTTTTGACTTTAATGGCAAAAAAAATCATATAGCCAGTTGTAAGTATGCACCCAGACCTGTACAGTTAAATGAGGGAGCTCTTGGATTTCATCTGAAATATCTGAATTCATATTTCAAAGAACAACAAAAAATGTGTTATCAATTACTCAGCCTCATGTCATTCCAAACCCCTGAGACCTTTATTTCTGCCTTAAAAGAAAATTAAACAGTGAGAGTTTCAGAATCTTTTTGTATGATGAACTACTTTTTACTATCTGCAGCTGATGTCAGAACAGCAGAAACCATTGCTACTTCACACATGTCACTTTAAAGCTGGTGTTTAAATGATTCTCTAGCTTAAAGTCTAAAGTGATTACTAAACAGGTGATTATATCTAATCAATCTGCATAGCCATGTACAAATGTTGATTACTATTATAACTGTTTGCCTGTTTTAAACCGGACTTTAGATTGAACACCCTGTCTTGGAAATATGTGTACAAATACAAAATGAGTGAATTATTATGATTTATATATATATTAAGTTGATTTTAAAAATGTATACATCTGCACGGTGGTCAACAGAGGTGATGGTGAATTTTCTTTTTCATTTCAATGCAGTGAGGAGAAGCATAAAGAGAGAGGAGACAACCATGGAAAATCGAAGAAGAGAAAGAAAGAAAAAAAGAAAAAACACAAAAAGAAGAGGAGCAGAGATAACTCTGAAAGTAGTGGGTCCGAATCAGACACCATATATCCCAGTGACCTTCTAAAAAAGGAGAACACTGACAGGTGGGTTCAGACAAATCCTTCCGTATGGTGTTCTCTGATCTTTTTTTTTTTTTATTTGCGTCTGGCTTAAAAGGCTTCACACATTAATCTCTTAAAGGGCCAGTTCAAAAAGAATGAAAGAAGTGGTTACTTTTTCACATTTTGATAATTTTTTTTACTTCACATTAGAGTCCAAATCTAATGATAAAAGTGATATTATTTTTATTCTACACTACAAAAGCAGGATGTGTTTTTTTTTATTAATAAACATAGCTTTTTTAAGTTTTTGGATGAACTTTCTTTTTTGGGGGTAATCAAACAATTTTTGTGTAGGTTACGATGGTAATGCTATATGCATTGTTTTAGAAATGTTCATATCCACATTTATATTTTAGACACTTTTAACCCTGCATTTCTCTTTCTCTCTCTGTCTGTCTGTGTGTGTGTTTTAATGTCATTGTCTTTCATCTACTTGGCTGCAGAGAGGAAGCTCAAGTTCGGGTGAGCGAGACCTTTATGTGGCTGGATGACCTCCAGACCCCCACTGACTCCCCCTTCTGCATCGACAGGAGAGCTGACCGTGCCAACTGGCAATACAAATCCCTTTATAGGGGAGACATAGCCAGGTAACTTTACTCACTATCTGTGTGTGTCTGTCTGCCTCACACACAGATGCTCTCCTCTTTCATTGGGTCTGTTTGGCTCTCTGAAGGTCAGCCAGTCTCCGCAGCAGCAGGTGCCAGACGCTCTACAATGCAGGGGAGCACTGCATCTGTTTGTGTACTACAGAGCTGCAGTGTGTATTGTGCTCCTGTTTCTCTTTCAACCGCTTTTATATCCTCTGCTTCTGTTTGCAGAGCTCCTTTGAAATCCACATGAAATCGTAGGCATCTCAATTCCCGAGGCATTTTCTGGCCACCCTTTGACCCTCAAATGTTTTTTTTTATGGTTTAAAAAAAACATATCACATGAACCAATAGCGACGACCATGATTTTTCATAATGTGACGCAGTTCCTAGAGAAACAAAATATTAAATGAGAAAACAGTAGGCGTGCGTTGTTTTTTTCTACTGCGAGCTGATTGGATGTAGTGAAGTAGATTGGCAAAGTGGTTTTAGAAGAGTCATTACAACCTAACAGACTCATCCTGCTCACCGTTTCTGTTTGTTGTCAAAACTGACAGTTGGAGGGTGTGTTTAATTGTTATACATGCCCATTACCTAAAACATGCATAATCTGATAATTTAACTGAAAAAAATACAGGAAGTGCATTTTCAGATTTTAATTAAAGATTAGAAGGGCAAAAAAATTTCTTACTGACATGCACAGATGAATTTTTCACCACAAAACTAGCAATGTGAGCTAAACTAGCAATGTGACAAAGTCATATGGTTAGGTCTGATTCAATTTGTACTTTAACTTACCATTTATTTGACTTCATTAGATTCTTTATGTAAACCTTTTTATTAAAAGCACTAAACGTGGATTAGAAACTTCTTGATTGTACATTCAAGTGTCTGTCTATTTGGGTCTTGTGGAGCTGCGCATCGATGGATTTGCTCTTCAGTGTTTGGACTTTCACAGCGAAAATTAAACCACACTGAACTGAACTTCAACTCTCAAAACTGGACTAACCCAGTTTCAATTACTTGAACATCTGCTTTGACACAATTTACATTGTAAAAGCGCTATACAAAGAAGGATGAATTGAATTAAATAGCAATATTCACATGCTGGTAGTTATCTGTTAAAACACACTTAAAGCAGCTTATGGAAGCTGTTTAAACAGGACTGTGTAGATCCACAAAGTGATATAAACACGACAAATCTTTTAAAAATTTTCTGTCGTTAAAATAGGATCCAAATCACAGCCATTCCAAGGCACATGACAATGTGACGAAGGCAAAGACTAAAGAATACACAAGACGTGTCACTCGTAAAGTTTTTTTGCCAATATGGCAAATGAAGCCCCGCCTCCTAGTATAGAAGCCAGTCAGCAATCGGAGTCTCCAGGGGAGGGGCTCAGACCAAACGTTTCTGCAGATTTTGTGTGACTCATACAATAAGAGATAAAACCAAAGAAACAGTTTTTTAATTCTATTGTTAATTCCTAATATCAAATTCAATCGTAAGCTAAGCTAGCAATTTTGCAAAATTTGATATACTTGATAAATTTGATTTGAGCATACTGCCTGTGAGGCATTTCAAAGATGGCCACCGAGTTAAATGACTTGCCTTAAAGGGAATTTGGATGTAGGAGTACGGTTTTCCCCACCCACCAAATTGATTGACAGCTGCATATTAACATGTCTCCATAGTAACATGTATAAACATGTCCACAGAACAGGATTTGCAAAGAAACTGGGATTAAAAGATCTGTCCCAACTCTTTGGCATCAGCAATGAGTTTTAAAACGTTTAAAGCGTTTTTAAAACAGTGCATGTTTGTAATGAAGAAAAGACAGTAAAATCGATGTAATTTATAACTGTTGGAATCAGCGCAGCCGCATAGAGGCTTGTTAAGTGGTTATATATGGAATACTGCTTCCATTTGAATTGAGAAAATATGTGTTTATGACCGTTTTAGTCAAATCAAACGTTAAAGTGATTTTTATATAAAATCATGGAGTAAACAACAGTCTCTGTACCTGCTCCATCACAGACAACAATATTTGAACAATTTATGAAAAAGTAATCACTTTTTGGCCATCGTATATTATGCATGGATGTATATGAGCAATTCCAGCGTTATGGCTGTGACATTTGCAGTAAAAACTCAAAACATATGTTCACGTAGAAAATATATGTTAACATAATATTGAAACTTTTGTTTATATTTTCCAGAACAACTAACCGCAGATTTAATATTTTCACAATTATGAGGAAAAGGTGTCGTTATGGATGTAACGTCTCTCCGTTTTGGATGTGACGGATGTGAAATTGCCACTTGTGTTACTTTGGTAAATCAAATAAAATATTTTGAAAACATTGACATTTTTGAGTATTTCTAAAGTACTGTAAAATACTTGCTAACCCAACAAACCCAGAAACAGCTTCCCTATTTTGGTGAAAACTTCTTTTTTTCATGGCAAGGTTGACACTTGCATGGAATTGCTCATATAAATTATGATTGTGATTTCGAAAGTTTTACAAAGTATAACATATTATTACTATTTGTTGTTACCATATAGATTAATAGAGCACTTGCACCCAAAAGCCGCATTGCATGACGTCACGCGGATACAAGGACGCTGCAAAAGCTGTGTTAGGTTAAACGTATGTGTGTGTACTGCGACCTTTGTAATGGCATTTGTGTTGTAGCTATTTACTTGAATAAACTCCACCACAAATATATGAAATAAACTTACTTGATGTCTTTGACGCATGAACTGAATTCATAATCCATGAACTGAATCCTGAATCTGGCTCTTCCATGTCTGTCTGTCACTGTGCTGTTTATCTTACTCGACACAGTAGAAGCCAACATGCACTATGGGTGGGGAGAACCAGCTTATTTGCATTAAAGGCACAGGCTACGAAAACAGCTACACTGTCATCTGAGCCTAAAATGGACCTATTCAGGAGGTTATAATAAATGATCTGATGGGTATTTTTAGCTGACACTTTACAGACACATTTTGGAGACACCAAAGGGTTAATCTTACATCTAGTAAAAAAAGGTAAAATATGATCCCTTTGATATTTTTCCATTTAGCTCCGTCTTACATTTATTAAAAACATTTTAATGCGATTTATACTGAAAATGATATCATTCATCATATGTGATAGTTCTCTTACTCTATTAAAAGAAATAAATGCGTACTGAATGCATTGATATTGACACAGCAGCTCTGAGAGCTCATTTCATGAATGCAGAGCCAAAGCCTAAAACTTGCTGTTTCGCAAGCCATGATGTTTCCTTCTCTAGATGCACATCTATTTTACTTTGATGTCAGCATTTAGCTTTAGTGAAATTTGTGCAGCCCTGCTCTCCATAAGTGTTGTTCTGGGTCTTATTTACACCCATGTTCTGGCACTGCGGGCTAAAGTGAAGGGTTTATTAGCTGCTCAGAGGCAACAGATATCAGCCTGGCAGTTCTCCAGCAACTATCAGCTTTAATCTGGTGTCAGAGCTGCCATCTGTAACTTAAGAGACCACGATCAATACTCGCATTCTCTCTGATTGTCCTGATTCTCCCACTGTCACAGAGATGCTCCCATACAGTCCTCAAGGCTCATGTGCAAAGAGTTTGTGTTCGACTCTTTTGTGGTGCACCCCAGCACTCTTATCTCAGGAAGGTCAAGCATTGCACCAAAGAGCAGACAAATCTACCATCTCTTTTCTTCACTTTCTTAAGTTATCGCTTCCTCCTTCAGTCACCTGCCAACTCTTGTGTTTACTTTGTCCTTCGTCTGTCAGAAAGCCTAGATCGAATCTGAAGCCTTTCTTCATATTTCTGCAATGAACTTGAATGGAAAGGCTTATAGATCCTCCACTAATCACTTTTGGTGTTGTTTTTCATGTTAATTTAATCTTCTTTTAGGTATAAGAGAAAGGGAGGCTCTTGTCTGGGGTTGGACTTAAGAACGCAAGCTGTGACCTGGATTGATGGAGGACCAGAGAAGAAGCGAGTGGACAAGAAAGCAGAACGCTATTTCTCTTCTTCCACCCGTCAGCTGCTTCAAACAAGGGGTCTGCTAGCTTTGCCTATACTCTCTGAAGGCAGCGCCACCAACTCTGATCCCTATATAAAACTTGCAGTCTGTGCTGAAGAACAGGGCTCTTCTACCCAGACACCTGAATCATGGGTCAATCCGCTGGGCATTTATGATCCTGGAACCACCTTGTGGCTGGAGGGCAAGGGCCAGCCGGAGGTCAAGGGAGAACAACAGAGCACTGAGGCCCAAGAGAGCAACAGCACTCTTCTGAGCGCTCGAGTGGAGGAGTTTAACAGGAACCTACGGGAGAATCCTACAGACATCAAGCTGTGGCTGGACTTTGTACACTTTCAAGTAGGCCTACAGAGAATTAATGTACAGGTTTCACTGAGTACGTTTACATAGACAACAATACTCTGATTTTAATTGTATTATTAGCTTAATCATAATCAAACTAAACAGAAAACTGAATAAGACATGTGGAGTATGCCTATTTATGTCGTATTATAGAAGTGCGGTACAGACATGTAAACATCATAAAGGGCCATGAAAACCCCCTCTTTTGGCTCAGGTCTATGTCAGAATAAAAAAAAACGCACTGACATGGGGGTGGAGTGCTGCAAGCAGAGGCAGGAGTGGGTGTGGGCGTGGCCGCAAAGCAGGGGAAAAAGAAGGGAGCGAACAACTGTTGTCAGTTGGCTGACAAAATGAGACACAAACTGTAAGGAGATCCAGAATTTTATTGTTTACAAAGTTAAAATGCAAAGAAATAAACAATAATTGAATGCCCTGCTATTCGTAATTTCACATTCTCATCACCACAATTTGTAATATCATTATAAAGATACATGTTTATATAAACTATAAATGAGGCGGACTTCTCTTCTCCTCAGTCCCCGGGTCTGAATGCAGACACAGTGGATAGCAGTGCAAAAGGTCTCTTACGCTGTCTATTCCACCATTAGCCCTGCCGGTAATCTGGAGGATTTTAAACATAGGCGAACACAGGAGCACAAATATAGGTGATGTGTCTGAATGGTAACAAATTCAACTAAAAAAAGACAAAGTCTGCCATTCTCTAATTCTCGTACAGCTCTCCTGACAAAAATGCTTACTGCAAACCAACAGCTTTGCTGGATCAGCTTTGACAGCATGGTGGATAAAAACAAGCAACAAGCCCCGTGGATTATAGAAACAAACACATAGGACCCGTGCCGTGCGCAGACGCGGTCTCACCCAGTCACTGGGTCTCTTAGCTTTGCAGGTCTGCCTTGTCTTCGGAAAGCACGTGCAGTCATGAATAATTAAGAAACCAGGTTCTTCTCATAGGATAAGAAAACTTTGCTATGAATAAAACAGAGAAACCGACATGTTATATCTTTACTAGAAGATTCGCGCTAAGTCACCAATTTTGATCCTGCACCAAAAATAATTTTAAATCTGGAAGATGAAATTACGCACACAAATCTGTTACTTTTTTTTTTTTTAACCTTAAATTAAACTATAACCATTTTGTAGTACTTTTCGCTGCATTTTGCTACAGGATATACACATAGCAGTTGTCAGGCATTTGAAAACAAACAGATGAGAATGGCTTAAAGCAGGAGAACACGTTTTTGGTGCGATGGGAAAACGATGGCTAAGTTGAGAATTCTTTAACCTGTCTTTACTGCATACTCTCATCTAGTACCTCTGAGTTTGTTGCGGGGGCATGAATAAAAAGTGAATGAAATGGCAGAGTTGACCTGTTGCTTGAGAATTTGTATCTACTGTCATATGTTTGCACACATTGTGTGAGAAGTTAACTGCAGTTATACTTGAAACATTAAAAACAAAACCCACAAAATCCCATATGGTGCCTTGACGAACACAAACTGTTGTTGTGTGAGACACCAGAGGAATTTAACGTCAAATGGTGATGTAATGATGTTAATCGAACCATGTACTATAACATGAAAACATGAAAGGAACATTCAAAAAGCAACTCATGTAGGCACCTTAATTATATTATTATCTTATTCAGGTTAAAGCAAATAATTAGATTACTGATGTCCATGTAAACATAGCCATTGTTTGCATTTCACCTTATTTGCATTTCTCTTTCTGTCACTGTTCAGGATGAGCTGGCCTTCGGTTCTGGGTCTTTCTCTTCTGCCGGTGACTGTGATGCAGAAATGAGGAAGATGTCTCTACGTGCTGTGCTGGAGAAGAAGCTCTCCATCATGGACAGAGCAGTGGAAAGTAACCCTTCTGACGTTGACCTGAAATTAGAGAAACTCCGTCTGTGCAAGGAGTTATGGGAGCCTGCCGTCCTGCAGAAAGAGTGGAAGAAACTAGTGTTCATTCATCCAAATAGCGCACCTTTATGGAAGAAGTATCTGCTCTTCACACAGAGCCATTTCAGCACCTTCTCAGTGTCTAAGGTCAATGGAGTTTTCGGCAAGTGTCTGAGCACGCTTAGTGCAGTCCAGGATGGCAGCATGGTGTCTCACCCTCCACTTCCAGGCACACAGGAAGACCTCTTGGGTACAGTCATATTTTGTTAAATGTATCATTTTCAACACCAATTCACTCCACACCTACAGATGCAGGCAGACAGGCACTTGGTCAGGTTTTTTTGGATAAGTGTGTTGGTGTCTGTTGGCGTCTGTCAGAGCTTGTTTCTCTGAACATGCTGAATCAGCACCTGTCAGATCATCAACGTCTGACAAATGTTCTGTTATAATCTGTTGATTGTCCCGAACTGTCATGCATTGTGAATTTACCTTTACACTCTTTTTAACGTCCCCTTGTGTGCTCGGAATATTTTTTGCATTGTCATCGTTCAGATTTGACTTGTCTAGATGTGAATTTGCAGTCAAGGGTTATTTTTTCCTCTCTCTCTCTCTCTCATGTTGCTGTGACAGCAATTGGGTGGAAACTGTAAACTTGTTTTGATTACGTGCATAAATATTTGTAGAGTTAAGCAGCTCATGGACAGTTTGTGCAAGTGTACGTTCAGGCAGCCTGCCCTCTGTTTGTGTGTGTGTGTTTGTGTGTGTGTATGGCAGGGATCGACTGGCAGGCAACAGTAAAAGGTGATGATGTGGTGTTTTTGAAGTGGATTGGCATGCTGTTTGTCAGCTACTTTAGAGGATGTATTGTGTGGGTCTGTTTAGAGAGAGAGAGAGACAGACAGTGAGTCGAAACACAAACATTACTGTCCTGGGTTTCCCCGCAGTGGGATTCGCCAAAATGAGCAGACGTTAAAATCGATGTGACCGTCCATGTGTGTGTGTGTGTTTCTATGCCAGACCGCTTGCTGTTCTGTGCTCTTTATCACTGGCTTCTTTATTAGCTTAATCAAACAATTACCTCAATAGATTGGGTGAGTGTGCTGCGTGTATCTGGATCAGGTCTCCCTGAGCACACATTTGTTAAACTGAGATGAAATTTATCCATGCAATCATTTTAGCACAGGTTGGCAAATTATAAGGTCTAAAATGAAATTTTAATGGGTTGTGTGGGGACAAATGAGCATAGAAGTGTCTGAAATGAGGTTAAAAGGGTGGCTTTATACATACAATTACATCATTTCTTTATTTGCTGTCCCTCATGTTGTTCTACAACTCTTTTGATGCTTCTTGGCTAAAAGCGTCATACCGGTTTGGAAAGGCATGCAGGTGAAAGATTATTTTTGGGTAAATAAGTCCTTAAGGCTGTGTGACTCTGTGCTGCCCTCTTGTGCTTAGAGCTGGTGGTGCAGTGTTGCACACATATAAATTGTGTTTATAGGTCAAATAATCATTTCATTGATATTTGTTATTATTTTAGATGCATATGATCAGATTTCAAGTGTCAGCAATGTGTTTTCTTTTGTCTGGCAGATATCTTTCTGCAGCAGTGCCATTTCCTGCGCCAGGCAGGTCATACAGAGAAAGCTGTTTGCCTTTTTCAAGCCCTACTGGACTTCACTTTCTTCAAGCCAGACAATGTAAAGAATCTGGCCACCAGACAACAGGTACAGCCTCAAATTCAAAAGTATTAAAACTGTGGTGTAAATGTTGCACTATTTAATTGATTTTCTTTGAAGCACTGCCACTACAGCCACACAACTGAAAGGGATAGTTCAATGACAATTCTGTCATCATTTACTCACCCCTGACTTGTTCTGTTGAACATAAAAGAAGATATTTTGAAAAATGTTGGAAACCTGTAGCCATTGACTTTTGTAGTACTTTTTTTCATACTATGGATGTCAGTGGTTACAGGTTTCCAACATTCTTTAGAATATCTTCTTTTGTGCACAACAGAACAAAACAAAAAAACTCAAACTGATGTGAATTCAATTCAATTCAATTTATCTTTATTTATTTAGCCTTTTTTTCAATGTAAATTGTGTCAAAGCAGCTTAAACACAGCAGAAATGAGCCATGGATGGGTGAATGATGACAGAATGTTGGTTTTTATGGATGAATGTCTTTCAATTTGTTTCAATTCTCTGTTGGTGTCCTATGCCAGTCCAGCATGGTATGCATAGCTAAAGAAATGTAAGTTAGGTTCACCCAGGCTTTCTTTAAATGGTGTTGTCAGTTATTGGAGTTATCCAAATAACCAATTCAAAATATACAGTTCTTACTAGGGCTGCACAATATTGGAAAAAACAGACATTGCTATTTTTTTTCTGCAATAAATATTGCGATATGGGGTATTGTCATAAGATAACTTGAATAGCACTATTTGGGGGTTTTCTATGGAGTCTTTACAGTATTCAATACGAGATTAAATAATCACAATTAGGGCTGCACAATATATCGTTTTACATCGATATCGCAATGTGTGAATACGCAATGTTCACATTGCAGGATCTGTAATTTGGAGTCAGAATTATAGTTGTGGAGTTCAATTGTGGAGTCATTTCAGTTGAACCATTCATTCATTTTATTTTCTGCTTAGTCCCTTTATTAATCAGGGGTCGCCACAGCAGAATGAAATGCCAACTTATCCAGCATATGTTTTATGCAGCAGATGCCCTTCCAGCTGCAATCCATCACTGGAAACACCCATACAGTTTTATTCACACACATACACTACGGACAATTTAGCCTACCCAATTCGCATATAGTGCATGTCTTTGAACTGTGGGGGAAACCGGAGCATTCGGAGGAAACCCATGTGAACACGGGGAGAACATGCAAACTCCACACAGAAATGCCAACTGACCTAGTGGAACCAGTTCAAACAAGCAAACCAGCAGTGACACCGAACTGTGACACCCTCAGTTTAACCATAAAAATGAAAAAGCTTATTTATTGTGTGTGTTTTAAGGCCTGTAACTGTGTAAGCATTTTAAATAAGCTTAAAGCACTGGATTGTTCGTTTGATTATTTTATTTCTGTATCTAAACACTTTTTGACTCTATTTTCTACTCTAAGTCGTCATTGTTAGAGCACAGTGAATGGGAGAAAACAACAAATAATTTTTTTACAATCCTATTTGCTGAAATAATCATAGAAAACTCCACGATGATGTTATAAAGACTTTAAGAAAAGGGGAAAAAATGTGTGAGACTCATGATGGCAGCCAGAGAAGAGAATAACATTTAAATTTACTCTCAGCCTCATAGACGCTGCACTAGAAACACCTCGCATAAGCGGTAATTTGCTTTTTGTAGTTTGAAGCAAAGATTATATAATACACATACAGACAAACGTTTTTTTTTTATCTAAATATTGAAAACTTTCACTGATTTAAGATGCATTGTATTTATTTATGCCGGCAATTATTGAATTATATTTTCTGCAGAAAATAGAAAATCTTCCCATTAAATATAAAGGTATTGATTATATCAAAATAGAGCTATTCAAGTTATTTGGTAAAATATCCCAATATAAATCGCAGAAATATCACAATGAACGTTTTTCCCAATATCGCGCAGCCCTAATCACAATGCAAAAAATGCTTATAAAGTAAAAGTATTGTTTTTTTTTCCTTAAAACAAACAAAGCTATCTTCCAGTGGGGCAAGTACAATTATCTTTTTTTTTTGCTTTGAAATGTAGATATTTGGACTATCCAAATGTAGAAACAAGACATTCCTAAGTAAGAAAAGGTTTTGGCATAAATCCTGTAAATTCAGTATAAATACTGTAATTAAATACAATTATCTAGCTCTTGTTCAACTACAATTCAGACTCATGATTGCATATTGTGCGATATGATTATTGTTAATGCGCACATTACGATATGGATGCTGAAATGATATATTGTGCAGCCCTAGTTATTACTTACATTTCTTTCTGATCAGTGAAATTGTGATCTTGCTGTTAATTTTAGATAAACTCAATAAAGATTTGCAGTAAAAATATTTTGTTTAAAAGTCATGTAGAAAACATAACTATACACAGCATGAGGTGTTTGCATATTCACATGAAACTGTGACCTGTCCTTTTTGTTTTGGTTGCTAGATTTGCTGAAGAGGCATATTCACAAACACGGTTGCTTTCTTCTTTAACAGCAGAAATATCTGTAACGTCCACATTTACATTCTGCTAAGCAAGATCCAGAGTGGCAGAAATGTTCCTGTTAAACACACCAACAAGCTAATTCTTGTTAATTATTAAAAAATAATATCTGTATTTAACTGCTTGTTATACCTACTCCGCATATTTACTATAGTAAACAATTGTGAACCTCTTTGCATTTCTTATCCTTGAAAATTAGCAAACATCAATCAGTGAGTGCCATGGTCTGGTGCACATCACTGCTGCTTTAATCACTCAGTCAGCATGCGATTGGCTGACCACGTCTAGCGTCTTTCTGTAATTGGCTGAACAAGTTCTTGGGCACTGCAGTATGAGGTAGTTTTGGCACACTGTGTTACTGCAAATTAAACAAGATTTCCCCGTTCAGCTGAGTACACATTTCGCAGCACTTAAATGTGAAAGAGTGTGTTACTGCTAGTGATTCTGCAAATGGATCTTAAATCGAAAGCTTTTGAATATCAGTCATTTCAAAATTCAAGCATACAAAATAGCAAAAATACATTACACTAAGCATATTTTTCTCTATATGTTCTGCTTTAAATATTTGATTAAACATGGCCAGTCTATAACTCTCATGATACAATATAATTGTGTGATGATGCAAATGCTGTATGTGACATCTCTAGTGTCCTATTTGTTCTGTTCTTTATTTATTTTAATTTATTATATTTGGCTTTCTTATGTATTGTTTGTGTGTATGTTAAAATAGTTCATATTAAAAAAAGGAAAGTCTATTAGATTTTTGATATCTAGTAGGCAGTGTTGTGCTAGTTACTGAAAATAACATAACAACTGGTTACAGTTACTAGTTTCTTCATTCAATTACTTTATCGATTACTTACACCAAAAGGAATGCATTACTGTTAGAAGTAATTTATGAGTTACTTTTCCAAAGAACATTTTTAATGCTCCCATTAATGCTTTTATAACGTCCCTTCAATGCTGTATCAACAAACAAAACCTTTATGAAATAAATAAATTAATTATCATTCAGAATCAGTTTGGTGAAACTCAGCACCAAAAAAAAAACTGCTATTATAGACAACCATAAATTGAATGCATTTTAAACAAAACAAAAACATAACAGCTGCTCAAAAATGAAATCTATGAGCAATTTTCATACCAACCACAAATTAAATGTAGTTTGTCATCAATTTATAGAAATTAAGCTGTGTAAATTCAAAGTGCAAAATCTGCTGTTGTAAACAGTTATAAAAATATGTAAAACAGTTTATTCTTTGTCTATATAATACAACACAATACATTTAAATAACTTGTTCTGAAATATAACAGAAATGTGTCACTGTGTCTAAACTAATCAGTTTTGTTATGAAGATAACAAATGTGTGCTTTTTTATTTGAAACAACAAACATAGTAGTATTAGTAATTATTAATAGTTACGTTAGTAGTCTCTCTGTCTAGCTCATGCACATTTGGTCTCTCTCTTGCTCACTCGGTCTCTCTTGCCTGCACACTTGGTGTCCCTAGCGTGAATTCGGTCTCTCTTGCGAGCACACTTGGCCTCTCTTGTGCGAATTCGGTGTCTCTGCTTTCACTTGACTTTTGTTCAATCTGGCACCTCGTACACGAGGTCTCTTTTTTACGGTGGTTGGTTGGCATCCACCAATCCCACGATGTGGCGCCACTGTAAACTGGAAGATGTGGGTTAGACTGCAGCCAAAATGAAATAACTTTCCAAGTAATGGACAAACGTAGTATATTGTAACGATAACGGATGTAATAAATTTAATAAGTAATCCATTACAGTATTAGTTACTGTCAAAGTAATGGTGTTACAGTAACAAATTACTAGTGTTATTGCCCAACACTGCTAGTAGGTATGAAAGGACAAATTATGAAAATCCATCAAAATTTCTGGGAACATTGAACCATTATTTGGTTTTATTTGTTGATCTTGAATTTTCGTTGTGTGTTCAGGTGGATTTTTTTGAGCCGTTTTGGGACAGTGGAGAGCCCAGGATTGGGGAGCGGGGGGCTCGCGGATGGAAGGCTTGGATGCTTCAACAGGAGAAAGGAGGATGGGTGATTCCACCTGAGCCAGGTGTGCAAACCAAACAAACTCTCACACAAATAGAGATCATTGCCAATACACTATAATGTGGCTAGTGCTTTGATAATTTGAGGCTATTTCTGACTATTTTACATGGACATGGGTCAAAGGGAATACTTGTCACATAAAGAACTGATGTTCAATTTCAAGACATCAGAGAATTCTGTCCAGGGTGTCCGCAGGTTCTTAAAAGGTATTAAAAGTTCATAAATCAAAGTAGAGAAATTTAAGGCCCTTAAAAGTTTTAAAAATTCTTGCAATGTATTAAATTTTTTATCATTTTTGATTATGCAATGTATGATGTATGCTAAAGTTTGTCTGAAATAAATCTGCAAGTATGCTGTGTAGTTTATGTAGTTCATGCTGCTTTGTTTACTGCAGTAACCATGGCAACACCATTATTTCTGTAGCTTGATTTAATAGCTTTGTAGTCAGTTTATGAATAATGTTTTAGTTTTGGATTAGTTTCTGACAATAATATTTAGTAAATATGCTGTAAGTTTAAATCTGGCCAGTGTTTCTGGTTGAAAAGGTCTTAAAATGTAAGGAAAGAGTCTTTAAAACAGGTCTTAAAAGGTATTGAATTTTACTCTCTAAATTCTGTATATACTTTGCTGTCGTCTCTCCGAATCAAGTGTTTTTAAATAAATTCTGAGACCTAACATTACAGTTGACTCTATGCTCTGCAGATGATGACGAAGAGGAAGAGCAGGAGGATTCTGAGATCAAAGACAAAACTTGGCCCAAGTGGAAGATCTGGTTAGATGTGGAGGCGTCCCGAGAGGCAAACCAATGGCTGCCATGGAGACCAGATAAAACCAAGGGCCAATCAGAAGAGGACTGCGAGGACCCGGACAGACAGGTGCTATATTTGCTGACAAACTCATAAGTATGCCCAAAAAAACCTTCTCTATAGTTTAGATTTTATTTTTGTACTCAGAAAATTTATATTTAACAAGGCTTTTTTTTATTATTATGATTTAAATCATAGTCAAATTACCCAGAGATAAATTTTCCAATTATGATTCAATTAGATTAAAATGTTCAATGATATATGTTTTGCTGACATTATCCCAAATGTTTTGAGGAATGTTCTAATCTAGATAATCAAGCAATTTAAACTAGTTGTGCATTGTCCTGTGTTGCCATGCTAGTATTGTCACACACTCTCAAGTTTTGGTTTAATAAAAAAACAGAAAACAACAATGAAACTTTAATATGTCTATATGTTTTTATTAGACTACATGTATTATAACAGAACATTAAAATGTATTTATTATGATAAACCAGAACAGCTGGCAGTGTGCCGCTTGTTGAGGTCTTTTCTTTTTTCAGTGATCAGCCAAGTCTGATGGTTTTGATTTCAGAAGAGTTTTTATTGTCAACAATAGGGTTGTAACAATATACCGGTATGACGGTTTACCACGATTTGAACGTGCACGATTATCATACCATGAACAATTGCATATCAACGGTTTTAACCCTTAAAGACCGAGACAGCCGCCCGCGGCTAAAAATAAGTATTGCTCTTAAATGTTTAATAACTTTTGATCCGCTGATCCGATTCATACAATTCAAAGATTGGCATAAAGAAGAGAATCTCATAACTTTCGCGGACTTTCAGAGGCTCTGGAATCAGTGCGGTTACGTCATCAAAATTTGACAACGCTGATTTGACAAAGAAACGCTCGTCACTGTGTCTCCGGACAAACCAGACATGATACATTGATGCATTGTCCCTCCTCCATGCCCAGATTGGTTCAAACTCGCTATATCACAACCAATAAGCATAGGTTTCACTTTTGTTTGTGGACCAACACTGAGCTTTTTGAACAACACGGAATGAGAGATAGGCATACATTTATGCGTGGCTAAATAAAACGCAAAAAAAAAGTTTTGCATGAAATAATTCTCATACTAAGTACTTTTGCATGCACAGCAGCACAGAAACATGACAAAACAGTGACACAGCAAAGACGAACTGCTGCTCTTGCTGTTTTCAAAAGACACAAATGAAGGTGCAGCTGTTTGTCTGCATTGCATACAACCACATCCAAATCCATATCCACAGACAACCATATCCATGCTGGCACATAAAACCTAAGGATGTTCCATATTGAATCTAGTTTCGTTATGTAACTATTTATAGTATAGTAAATATTTATATCTATTTTTAACTGAGGATTTGCACCATGTTTATTTGGACTTTGACACATTATTTATTATTTTTTTATTTGTTCATTGTACAAGTGGACACATTCTCTCACCTCAGCGGTCAAGATTAAGTCCTGAAAATCTCAACATGCTTACATTTCTTCATCACAACCTAGACTGAAAAAAACAACGCTTTAAATACATGTTTACAGCCATAAACTTGGTATTGCACTTTTGGTCTCCCATTTATCCTGCTTATAAGGAAGGACAGTTTAAGTTTATTTTTGTCTAATCTTAAAAGACCCTGCTTGTTTATTCCTTCTAATTTAATTTATTAAAATGGGAGATTTTTCAGTTTATTTTTTATAAAAGACTTCTATAGTTCTATTAAAATGGTTCTTTCAAAAGTTTGTTGAAATAAAACCTTTGTTCAGTCAGAAAACGTGTTCTTATTCTTTTCAGGGTCTTTGCTATGAGAATTACTATTTAATACCGTATACCGCGAAACCGTCAAACCGTGGTATTGTTTTAGACGATTATCATACCGTAAAAAATTCATACCGTTACAACCCTAGTCAACAACAAAGGAGATTTTTCAGGAGACACTCAGCAGCATCTCTGCCTGAAGATTCTGCCTCTCTGATGCCCTAGCCTGCTTATATTCCTCCTTTTGCATTGTTTAATATTTGCCACTGGAGTAGAGCTTTGACCCCCAATATGGAGCCTTCTAAATTTATGTCTTGTCCATACATACCTAACTGTGCATTCCATAAACAACTAAGATGTCACATTCAAGCCATTTCTCCTCTCTAACTCTACGTAACTCCTTGGTTATTCTAATGGTTTATAAGTCTACAAAGTTTATTAACATAAAATTTGGTTATATAGGTTAACTTCACACTTTAAAGAGTAAAAAATCCACTTCCTGCGTCATGCTTAACTTTTATCAGCAATTGCTTCAGTGCTCGACAACTTTCAGCCTTGCTCTGCTTCATACTACCATAATAAGCTCAAATAAGTTAGCTTATCCATAAACATGAATCCCATAGGATGTAATAAAAATGACATTTTCTATAATTCCACATGTGGCATCATTAAACTACGTCTTTGTTTGTTGTGAATTTTGGCCCCCTTGTGGTCAAAATTATATGCTGTGCCCTTAAATCTGTTTCTGTCCTCATGCAGGTCTTATTTGATGATATTGGCCCATCCATGATTCGTGTTGACAGAGCAGATCTCCAGGCGCAGCTAATTCTGGCATTCCTGCAGTTCCTCGGTCTCCCCGGAGCTCTAACCAAGTTCTTTACAGCATCTTCTTCTAGCTTTCTGCTGGACGATCTCACCTTCCTTGAAGAGGGCCCTGATCCGGAGCGACCACTGACCTCTTATGACCTCCCAGTGACTGGGATCCGTGCTGTGGGTCACATGACATGTCTTAGTGGATGCAGGAGGCAAGCAGGGCTATGTAAAGCTGGAGAGGAGTTTCTTCACAATGTTTTGCATCAAACTCTCCGACTAGTCCCTGCACAGGATCAAGCTGCTATTACTCTGTGCTGGCTGCAGTACGAGAAACTCAAGGTAGCTTTATAGTTGTTAATCATTTAATATTTCTATGTACAATACTCACTGTATGTTACTAATGAACGATTAATATAAAATATTTAAATATTAATTCTAATTTTACAGCACTGGCATTTCTGGTCAATTTTTTTAAGTTTAACCTTCCACATTGCTTTCCTGTTTTAGGTGCTGAGGTGTTTACGAAGTGGAAATAAAAGACAAATGAAGTCTCAGGGGAAGCGCAGTAAACGTCTTGCAAAAAGGCTGCTAAAGGAGCCAGAGAACAGGGGCAGTCTGGCACTTTGGAGAGAATATGCCCATCTGGAGTGGCTTCTAGGAAATCTGGAAGAGGCTCGAAAAGTTTTTGACACTGCTTTGAGTATGGGTGTTTCTAGGGGTCTTAATGACCATGTTCTCTGCAAGCTCTGCTTTCTTTACGCCCAGCTAGAGGTAGAACAGGCTTTAAGCAGTGAAACAGTTTCTACATTCCCCAAAGCTGTCTACATTCTGACTAAATTAGCAGAAGGTGCTTCCTACACTCCTTTCTCTGGCCAGATCAACCCAGTGGTCATATTGAAGGCCAGAAAGGCCTATGAGCAGGCCCTGTTGAGTATTTTACCCGAACAGAACACAGACAGCAATGCTAGAGCTTCAAAGAAACACAATAGGACGTCCAGTCTAATTGGATGTTTTGGACTTTTTCAGTACCTAACAATGGGGATCGATGCAGCACAAGCTGTGTACAGTCAGGCCATCCAAAAACTCATTCCCAGCCATTTCAATTCAGAAGCAGCAGATGGATCTCGGAGAAGATCCACGATCTTTGCGGACTGTGAGGCTGTTGCTGTCCAGCATGTAGCACTGCTGCGCCATCACACTAACACTAATGTGTTCCCCCTATCCCGACTGAGACTGGCACTTACAGATGCGCTCTCCTTACTGCCCTCCAGTGCCTCATTATGGCATCTCTACCTGCAAACAGAGAACCACTACCACAGCGCAGGCCGAACTCGCAGGTTCTTTCACAGCATGGCAAAGAAAACTGACAGTGTTGTGCCGTATCTCTTCGCCATCACTGCAGAACAACGTCTTAAACAGTTGCTGGACTCTGTGCAAAGGTGAGAAAGAAAGGAGTGTTCTTTAATCTGTTTTACTTCTATTTCCATTTTGGTTCCTTTCTATTTATTTTTTTATTGTGTAATTGTTGTTTCTTCTTTATTTAGATCAGATTTTTGTGTTTTGGATACATAATAGTTCCTGGAACAGTAAAGCTAGCACATTGCAGCTAATGTATTTCCAAATGTAACATAAGTGTGTTGTATTCTCAGCTCTTCAACAAGGGCCACATTATTTTTTTTTCTACTATTTGCAATCTCATTCCTCCATGGAGGAAAAACAGTTGGCAGAGATTTTTGTGAAGCTAATTACTTAAATTTAGTTGTTTTTTAAAGCTAGCTACTGAACAAATACCTGGTCTGGTTTAATCCCTGTTCAAACTGCAAAGAATTTAGTTAAATCCACAAAAGCTGGTGTTGTCAGTTCCCTGAAACAAACATTTTGAATAACGGGTTACAGAGCCAAAAAATCTCAAAATGGTGCTCGTTGTGTAGCCGACAAGTTTTTTTTTTTTTTTATTGAAATGTTCAACAATAGTACAAATATATATATATATATATATATATATATATATATATATATATATATATATATATATATATATATATATATATATATATATATATATATATACACACACACACAAAAGGCATAAATCCTGACAAC
The DNA here is from genome assembly GCF_052040795.2 of Danio rerio. Lineage (NCBI taxonomy): Eukaryota > Metazoa > Chordata > Actinopteri > Cypriniformes > Danionidae > Danio > Danio rerio. The sequence goes on from NC_141037.1 coordinate 28,149,529, forward strand.
AAAACAACAAAAAATAGACAACAGAACAAAGCAAAACAAAAAGAGAAACAAAAACATCCAATGTAAATCCAATATAAATATAGAAAAGAGACAGTACTGTAAGATTCACACAGTGTTATTGATTTTAAAGCTTTAACATTGCTGGAGATAAAGATTGTATTCAAATAATATTTCAAATATTTAAAAAAATAAGAAACGGGCTCTTCAGACAAAAATGTGCATTTGTGTATAAAAAATTGCAAGCACAATTAATAGATTTATTGGATTTATTTATTTATCAACATTATTGTAGTCGACAGATAGGCAAAACCCTTATTTTTGGATGACATCAAAGTACCACATGATCAAAATGAAGATGAACCCATAACAACCGCTAACAACAGCAACAATGGTGGATTACAGAGCTGCAGGCACTGCTAGGTGTATTAGCACTATTACACCAAAACCTGATAATGTTGGATTCTTCCTGAAAAACCAGCCGAGATGCATTAGCAGTTACACATGTCAGATATTTTTAAATCCAGCACTGTTTTCTGTTTATGTCTGATCTCAAAATGCTGAAGAAAACCCTTCACTGCATTCTTCTGAGATTTCAGTGTATCCTGCAGCTCTGTCTGTGTTTGTTTGCAGTGCCACATGTAGGCGTTACATACGTATTACATTGTTTCCATGTGGACGCAGACATGTCATGAAACCAAACATGTATGATTGCAAAATATTTCAAATCCACAAAAGAAAAAGCAATAGGGTGAATGCAGAAGTATGCAGAAGGACTTTTATTTTTCAGTAACCTGGGTGAAACGCTTTTGGTGTACTATACGGTGTTACAAAATCGGCGCGTTTAAGGTGTGTTTTCTTCAAAAATCAACAATCTTCACCTGAGTGATATACGATATAAAGTGGGTCTCCGATTGTACAAGAAGCACTGCATTAAATTACCTTTTTCCTGACCATGTCTTTAAAATATTAACATTTATTTTACCCCAGTATTTTCAATGGAGTTTCTGCGCTCACCTGCAGATCCTGACGGGCGCGTGCATGTAAACAACTCTTCATTTCGTTTTATGCTTGAACAACTAAATGAATGCTGAAGTCTATTATATTTTGATTACCTTACATTACAACATCAAAGCTGTAAAAGGAACCGTATAAAATTGAAAAAGTCACATTAACCGTTCACCAGAAGTTTATCGGTATGAGAAGAAACACTAGCTCTGCATATACCCTGTTTTTGCTATGTGGACAAAGACTTAAAACGAAGTGCAATGTCATCTCTTCCGAAGGTCTCGTCTTCCTGGTGAAGCTCTTCCCACCCTGCCAGTGAATGGTCTTAGCAATCGTATCCGTTGTCTGTTTGAAAGCGCTACAGGAGCAGAGCATGGAGCCCACTGTCCTCTGCTGTGGAGAATGTATCTGAACTTCATGGTAAAGTTGTAAACAGTGCATTTTAGAAGTGTTTATTAATCTCAAGCAATAAACATGTATGTTGAGCTGATTCTCAATGTGTTTTTTACAGGTGTGTGATGGGAATGCAGACAGAGGCAGTGGAATCTTTTACAAGGCTTTACAGGAAGTCCCCTGGGTAAAGGTGAGTTTCCTAATGCTCGTTTGTATATGTTCTAGCTACAGTTGAAGTCAGAATTATTAGCCCCCCTTTAATTTTTTTTCTTTTTTTTTTTTCTTTATTAAATATTTCTCAAATGATGTTTAACAGAGCAAGGAAATTTTCACAGTATGTCTGATAATATTTTTTCTTCTGGAGTAAGTCTTATTTGTTTTATTTTAGCTAGAATAAAAGCAGTTTTTGTTATTTTTTTTAATTTTATGGTCAAAATTATTAGCCCCTTTAAGCTATGTTTTTTCAATAGTCTACTGAACAAACCATCATTATACAACAACTTGCCTAATTACCCTATCCTGCCTAGTTAACCTAATTAACCTAGTTAAGCATTTAAAAGTCACTTTAAGCTGTATAGAAGTGTCTTGAAAAAATAGTCAAATATTATTTACTGTCATCATGGCAAAGATAAATAAATCAGTTATTAGAGATGACTTATAAAAACTATTATGTTTAGAAATGTGTTGAAAAAAATATTCTCTCCGTTAAACAGAAATTGAGAAAAAAAAACAGGGGGCTAATAATTCTGACCTCAACTGTACTTTGTTCAATACATCTTGCCAGTACCAGGTTAGACCCATTTGTCCCTCCAGAATTGCCTTTATTATTAAGGCTACACAGTATTTAAAAGTTATTAAAATATCGCAAATGCGCACACAAAGGTTGCGATAAATGATAATAATCGTGGATATAAAAAAGAAAATCAAACACGGACAGTGTAAAAATCCTTTTGTATGAAGAACTACTTTCTCCCTCCATTCATTCACATCTGCAGCTGAACAACTTTAAACAACTACATTCTTGACTAAAAAAAACCCCTCAAAATTACATTATGTTGTCCAACAGCAGGAATATTTATCAAACTTTAGAGTGTTCTCTGCTTGATGCTGTATGGGTGAAGGGTTATTTGCAGTATGTTGCATGACTATCTGTCAATCATATTCAAGAACCAGACAGAACTGTTGTATAATATGAAATATTTATTCAGTGTTATGTTGCATGGGTATATTTATCGAAATAGTAAAATTACATTGCATGAATCAAAATAGGGCGAGGCAGTGGCGCAGTAGGTAGTGCTGTCGCCTCACAGCAAGAAGGTCGCTGGGTCGCTGGTTTGAACCTCGGCTTAGTTGGTGTTTCTGTGTGGAGTTTGCATGTTCTCCCTGCCTTCGTGTGGGTTTCCTCTGGGTGCTCCGGTTTCCCCCACAGTCCAAAGACATGCAGTACCAGTGAATTGGGGAAGCTAAATTGTCCGTAGTGTATAAGTGTGTTTGTGAATGTGTGTGTGGATGATTCCCAGAGATGGGTTGCGGCTGGAAGGGCATCCGCTGCGTAAAAACTTGCTGGATAAGTTGGCGGTTCATTCCGCTGTGGCGACCCCGGATTAATAAAGGGACTAAGCCGACAAGAAAATGAATAAATGAATGAATCAAAATAGATTATTTTTATGTTATGCAAAAAATCATTACAATCCTAAAACATAATCTTTCATGAAAATATTTAGAAAATTACATTTCTCATTAGTAACTAGCATTGCTAAGAACTTTCTTTAGACAACTTTACATTAGATTTTCTCAATATTTGGATTTTAGTTTTTGAACTGTCAGATTCTAGATTGTCAAATAGCTCTATCTCTGATATATAAACCTCAATTTCCAAAAACTGAACCATATAAATGGTTGTGTGATCCAGGAACACACATGTTTGTTTCAAGTGTGTCTCAAGCTCAAATCCAGGCTCATGCACCATTCCTGATGCCTGCTTTCATTACTTTGAAATGTTGGTCAATATTAACATAAGGAGCTCTATTGGATTAGGATCTGGTGACTGTGCAGGTCATTTGAGTTCACTGAACTCAGTCATGTACAAGAAGCCAGTTTGAGATTATTTAAGCTTTGCAACTTTTTTGTGTCATCCTGTTGTCAGCATAACATGAGTGTGCAGTGGTCATCAAATGGATGAGGTGTGGTCAGCAACATTAATCAGACAGAATGTGACATTTAAATGTTGCTTATTATTTTCTGTATTCATATTTATGTGTGATATTTTGTGTGTTCAGCGATGATCATCTGTAGATCTTGATTATAACAAATAGTTTTTGTTACAAAGAATTACTGTTGTCTTTATATCGGCTCCAAACCTCTCATTCTTTAGTCATTCTCCTCTGACTTCCAGGCATTTTCACTCACTGGATTTTTTAACTAACACTGCTCTGTAAGTTCTAGAGATTGCAGCATGGGTAAATATCAGTAAATCAACAGTTTCTGAAAATGTTAAACCAACCAGTTTGACACCGGCTACAGCATGTTCAAAGCCACTAAAGTTTGAAGTTAGGCAGATCCTCTTGACCATGTCTACATAGTGAAACTCAATAAGATGCTGCCATCGATCAGATATTTGCATGAATGAACTGTAAAACAAGTGTAACTAGTAGAGTGACTGGTGAGTGTATTCGTGTTGCTGTTAAAATTGCTGCCAGATAACACTTCAGACTCTTAATGTGCATGTTTTCAAATAAGTGAGTTTGTGTGTGTTTCCAGGGCTTGTACATGGATGCAGTGCAGCTGTTTCCTGAACGTGTGCAGGAGTTTTTAGACCTCATGACTGAGAAGGAGTTGCGTCTGAGAATGCCCATGGAGGAGGTGGACATCCTGCTGGAGGAGTAGCCATCAAACCCTTCCCGTAATACACCAGAATCAACAACCGCTGTTCATTAGCCAACAGAAACAGAATCTCTCTCAACAAACAGTAAAAAAATAATTAATTACAGATTTTATTTATTTTTATCCATTTCTAAATGTATTTTTCGTAATTTTGAGATTAAATAATGTTTCATTTAATATGTTCCTGGTCTTTTTTAAAAATGAAAGATTGTGAGAATTTATCATGGTTTGGTTTGTAGTAGGTTTTAGCTATCTGAATGACCTGACTGGTTTGACATTTGGAACAATTTAGTATGATAGTTAACCTAGTAATGAAACTTCTGCCATGCAATGAAACTTATTTACTCACCCTTGACTTGTTCCAAACCAATTAGATTTTTTTTTCATATGTTGAACATGAAAGAAGATATTTTGAAGAATGCTGGAAACCTGTAACTGTTGAAATAAAAATCTTTCTTTTGTGAAAATGATAGAATTTTCAGTTTATGAGTAAACTACCCCTTTAGAGCCAGCTGTAATCTTAATAGGCTACATTTTGGCCAGCAGAGGGCATCCATGCCCTCTTAATGCTGTCCGGGATTTGACCCACAAATTTAAAACTGCAGATTAGGATTATTTTAAAACACCAAGAGGTTGTTGCAGTGCTTTAGACTAGAGCTTAGACTCTGTGTCGCCTCCATGCTGAATGTTCTGCTACGCAAAATAAATAAATAAAAAAATCAATGGTGAGAAATAAATTGTCCAAACAGTGTAAATATGCCATGAGGATTTGCTCAGACTGGAGCCTTTGTCACTGAAATGTTTGGGTTTGTTTTATGTCCCAAAATAATTTTCTATTAAATATTTATTAGGTACTGTTCACCCAAAACTGAAAAAAAAAGATCTTTCACTCATTCCAAAAGTTTTAGGAGTTTCTTGACCCTCTTGAACACAGAAGCAGATCTTTTGAAGAAAGCTGGAAACCTGTACTGTTTTGCAATGGAAGTCAATGGTTAAATGTTTTTAGCTTTCTTCAAAATATCTGCTTTTGTGTTTAACAGATTAAAGAACTTTCTAAAGGTTTAGAAAGACCCGAGGGTGCGTAATTTGTGTGTACATTATTGTGTTTGGCTGAACTATCCCTTTAACGTCTTTTACCCAGCAGCACATCTGACTCAAGTTTCTTCAAAGCAAATACTTTTAATTTCACAGTGAAAGGTCATAAGGTGAAGAGCTGAATAATTGGCTCCGGATCAGCACGGTATATTACTTCTTACTTTTACAGATATATATACACAAGATCCAAGGCACTCTCTCTCTCATCTGCAAGCTCTTCTAAAGCTTCTTCAACTTTTTGTCCCTTAGCAGCCTTGTTACTATATACAATAACTAATTATTAGACACAATCTGAGGGGCTAATTTATTAAAGCGCTTCAAATATTTCTGAAGAGATTAAATGTACTTAGATCATCTTTCATTACATCTGCTCATTTATTTGTTTGAAAATCATTGTATTAACAGTCGAATGTTAATTTTATCACGTTTCAGTTGAACATTTTAAAGCAGGGTGCCCAAACAATTTAGTATGAAGGGCCAAATACCAAATATTTGAGCAGTGGGCCAAAGGTAAATATACCGAACTATATTACATTAAAGCCATGGGTAAAGTCCTAATTGATTTAATAATATTTCAAATTAAATTGTCATTGTTGCTCTTATAGTTGTGTATGTTACTTCCTTGTCCTCATTTGTAAGTCGGTTTGGATAAAAGCGTCTGCTAAATGACTAAATGTAATGTAAATGTAAATAGAAAACCGTACTTTAAATCAAACTAACTAATGCAGTATAACTTTTTAAATGATAACTTATTGCAATAAAAACAATCACATTTATAACACTAAAGTTCAATGCTGAATACACTAGTCAAGCAGAATCTGCCTTTGACTTTATTTGCTCACCAAATTCTCTATTGTCTGGTGACAGTCTCTACATTTAAACAAAAATCAGATTAATTTATGCCATTTTATTTAAACATTAAATTATAGCTAGCTTTTAACATTAAAACAAATATAGAGTTGCATTAAATTTGAATCGACAATCCCAAAACATCCCCATCTTTCTCCCTTTTTTGTCAGATGGGATGGTGGGCCAAAGTTTGGGCATCACTGCTTTAGACTGTAGTGGCAGAGTGTGGCAGCAGGAGGCGAACTAAAAAAATCTATTGATGTCACGCTAGTCACTGAAGGTGTTACACAGGTATTTTCCCTGCAGTGTTTTTCTTTGACAAATACAAGGAAGATAAATCATGATCACCGTGTTATGTCTAGTACTCGCTAGATAACGCGACTGACATTTTATCCATTTCTTTCTAATTATAGTGTTAGTCTAAAGTGGTAAGATATGAACAGCTTCTTCACTGCATAAATAATTAGTACTAATTTTAATAAATTCCAGTAGCTAATCTTCTGTTTTAAAAATAAATATTCTAGCTGAGTTTTGAAAATATTTTGCTTCAAAAATAGCTACTTTTAAAGGCTGTAGTAGGTATATTTCCCTTTTCTTCATAGGAAAACCAAGTTCAGCATCTGATAATACAATGTTTATGTTTTCAATCATATCACGTGATGCATTTAAAATAAAGCAAAACATAAAGGAGGGGCACATTTGTGTGAAAGAACCCCATCTGGTGGTGTATTTAGAAAAATAAAGATATATTACCATGCTTTCGTCCACAATTAATTTCACAAGTCTTCACACATTAACTGCACAGTCTTCGATAGATAGACATTAACTTTAGTTTAGTTGCCTCAGTGAGGTGCTGAACCAAACCTGACCCAGCTTTTACCGTCCAGATGAAAACGGGCGTTTCATGTCTGTAATCTGTCTGTGAAAGGGTCTGAAGCAGTGGATGAAATCTGTGCTATGTCACGTTTGTTGTTTTTTCGGTTTTTGTAACAGTCTGTGTGTTTTGTTGACTAGGGGAAAGGCCACGTCAGACTGCCTCACACCAATGTTGCCAAATCACGCTAGAAAAACAAGCAACCTGGCAAAACAACACTTCAAAAAACAACTTCTGTGCAGGAATTGTATTCATTGATTGGATGTTTTGTACAGGGAGCTACATGATGTAAAAGTGCATATTGCCGTAATTATATGTCATAATTATCAATACCTAATAAATTCATCATGCTTTAATGATAGTTCTTCACTCAAAGAAATAAAAACCTTCCATTCTGTCTACCTCCATTATGTGCAATATAAATGGATAAAATGACAAATAAATAACAACAATGCACAAACAAAAAATACAAATAAATAAAATACAAACATATATTTAACACCAGCTAGTCATACTTTGATGTTTTATGCACTATCAAGTAAAACAATTCTAGGCATAAGCATAAAACGCAGCCCAAACGGCCTCTTTCAGTTATCTAGTTTTATAAAGTAAACATATCATTTTTACATCTCATGATTTTTTCTGGGTTAGATCTCAAATTTTTCCCTAATATTTTGTCACTTTTTTTAATTAGGATCATTAACTTGCATACAAATTTCAGGCATTCTGATGTGTACCATATTATGTTTATGATGTTTATAGAACTCCCAGTGTTGGGTTGCAGCTGGAAGGGCATCAGCTGTGTAAAACATATGCTGGAAAATATGAAGACAGCTGCACATAAAATAAATTATGTTGTCATCAATAAATTATATTATGTTTGATTTCATTTGTGAGCAGCTTTTTAAAAATAAAGATATGGTCTAAAATAACATATGCAAAAGAAATGTCTCCAAAGCATTTCCATTTAAGCATTTGGCAGATACTTTACAGATGCATTATTCTGTTTACCCACACTGCTTCAGTTTAAAAAGATACATTTTAAATGAACACTTGATACTGTTGATAGCGGTTACAATTTGTTATTATTTAAGAAATACTGTTTATAACGGCTTACTGTGTTCTCTTGTGGGTTTTGTGAACTAACTTCAGGGGATATTGACATTTAATCCAAAAATCTTTCAAGTTATAGCTATATTTTGCCATTTACACGAGTTTTAAAAGCGGACATGGCAACCCTGCTCTAGCTCTACCACGTTCTGCTGTCCAGCTGTACTGCAGTAAGACCGCAAGGGGCGACAGAGAGGCGCCACACACTCATCCAATGACTCGTGGCCGTTCGTAGTATTTCCTTTTATTTAGGTGAGTTGCAGATCAGCCAAATCGTGGAAGTGTGTTGAAAACATTGGCAAAGTTTCTCTTTCCTTCGCCTGGCTTACTGTAATCGCTTAGTGTGATCCCACAACATGGCTTCTTTAAGGGATCGAGCATTTTGACATTTAAAAACACGACAAAGTCCGATGCAGCTATTCGCCGTGTTTCAAGCTGTTGGCTGTCAACTTGTGCTGTAGCTGCAACAGCTTTCATCGACTCTTTTTCTTCGTTTGGGCTGGAAACAACTATTGCGGGATAGTGAAAATAATAAGAAGGCGTGGGCGTTTGAACCATGACCACTGAAGTTGCGAGCGACTTGGACGTGACAATCGGTTGTTTGGGCGAAGGGAACCAAAACAAGTCGGACGCGGATCGACCCGAGCAAGCTGACCGAACCACGAGCCACGAGGAGGGGCAGCAGGATCCTCCTCAGGGCGACACTAAACATCCAAAACAGGGGGTCATGGAGAGCAAAGCGGATGGCTTGAGCACGGACAGCACGAACGACAAGGAGAACGAGCAGAATGTATCAAGCCACGAAGCAGAAACTGCCAAGAAGAAAGTGGTCGAGGCTCCTCCGCCGAAAGTCAACCCCTGGACGAAAAGGAACTCGTGCCCTCCTAATAATACCAACAACAGCTCGCAACAAACAGGTAGGGAGTTTGTGGCCACAATACGCACTTTTATGCCCTCGACAGCATTTATTCTGGTGCACACATGTGCTCTGTTAGCTCGCATGTGCTACTGCAAACAGGAGCGGCCATTGAACTTGTGTCACTTCACTTTTATCGCCCTTTTTGCACGTGCGTGCACTTGTGCTTTGATACGGACCATAACGACGGCTATTCTTTCATTTTGGAATAATTCATAAACTTTGTGCCCATATCCGTAAAGTGTGTTTTTCATACATGGTCAGAGAAACGGACCAATCAGGGGCGGAGGTGGGGCCTGTTAGCTTTAGCACTAGTGATGGAACGTCCGACTCGTTTCAGCGTTTCGGTTCTTCTGAACAATTTATTTAAAATAACCGATTCAAACGTTCTGGCACGTCGTGACGTCAATTCTGGCAACCTGGCGTGACGGAATGCACGTAAGCACGTACTTCAGTAAAGTATGGGTGCACTGTTATTGTGTGTAAACTACGAAACTTATTCATCACAATTGAATTTGTATTTATCATAAATAGCTGTCAAGACTCATTTATAATTAAACAAATAGCGTCTATGTCGACAAAACCTGTGCTTAGTCATGAGCTAAAGTCGTAAATACACTTGCAGTACATTTTATATTTGCATCTTTACATAATTTATCATGTTATTGTGAAACACTGCGCGAGATTCAGATAAACAGGTCGTTTTGTTCAAACGATTCTTTGTAAAGATTCGACTCTACGGAACGATTCATTCACGAATCGGACTGCCCTGATAACACAACAGTTCGTTTAATCCCTCAAAGTAGTATGTAAAAACGAAAATAATTTCTCTTTATATACCAGTATGAAACCGTCTACAAGTGGTTAACTTCTAACTTTACTGTTTTGGGGCCTTTATTCTCGGAACGTTCGCGGTTTTGGCTAACATATGCTTTGGTGTCCTGGCTCGCCTGACTAAAACACTGATGTTATTCAAGTCAGACAATGCATAAAACATAAGTTTAAAAACACTCGGCCATATATTGTTACTTATTAATACTTCTTGAGGATATCTCAGAATGATTTGGGCAAGTTTATGTTTGTTAAGCTGAGTGCATGTAAGGAAGCCCGGAGCTCAATTTTGCAGTTTGTGATGTGACCAAATATGGTGGTAGTGGGAATAAACGCCCATCAAAACGCACGATCCCACACCATTCCGCCGACAGACCCGCGTGTGCCTCGATCATTTGGGTGTATTTGGACAGACTTGCTGATGCGGGCAGATTCAGTCCCCCTCCCCACCCCATCTGATCGAGTTGCACGGGAGCACGTGGAGTGCTGAGCACTGCAACTCCAGCAGGAGCTCATGAGAGGCCTTTACACACACACACACACAGCTGCTAAACACTTCATCAGGGCTTCAGAGCATTGTGTTTGCTTCTCTGATCATTGCCGTGTTTGTGGTAGCAGCCCACCTTTTGATTTGACATGGCTGTGACTGTACAGTGTAGGTTTATAGCACTGTGTGTAATGTTAAACCACTCCCTGAATAATACTCTGTGTACACTGTCAAAGCCTGGTGTTTGTTCATTTGATCACTAGGATTGTGCCTGTTTTTGTACATTGTTTAAGTTTGTAATTTCAAGCAGTTTTTCCTATTCCCAGGTTGATAGGTGGTGGTGATTTTAATTTAGCCATATACAGCGGTTCCTACGCTGCTTGAAAGTGCTTGATTTTCAGACATATAAATTCAAGGCCTGTAAAGCTCTTAAAAATAAACATAGGTACTTGAAAGTACTTGAATTTAAAGTTTATGGTGTTGTTTCAACAATGGTTCTACTTTCAAAAACTAAACAAAAAAGAAATTCTTAATTTAAAAAACTTAAATTTTAATCTTGCATGAACTGACAAATTAGCAGTTTAGCAATATTTCAGAAACTGCATTTTAAGTTGCCAGGATTAAAGTCAACTAATTATGCAAAAGTTCTTTGAATGTGACTTAAAACGGTTGATTAAAAAGGTCAACAATAACATTAAAAACATCATTATGACAAAAATAATGTTAATATTAAGTACAGAAAAACTTTCATGGTGCTATATATATACTGGTGGTGTGAATTACAAAGGTGCTCAATTTTAAATATTAGTCATTTTAAAAGTCCTTGAAAGTCCTTGAATGTGGTGTCCATGAAAGAGTGGGAACACTGCATATAAACCATGTTCATCATAAAGTGTAAACACTGTAGCAAATTGTTCTGTTTGATTGGTAATGAAAAGTTGCATAGGTTTTGGACACCGTATTGTTTCTATATCTCGCTACACAAGAGACATGTTTAGGAAACCTGTTTGAGAACAGGTAATGTTAGTTCAATAAATAATTTAAACAATTTTCTTTAAATAACGAAACATCAGTGAAAATCTCAAACCAGAAAAACAAGATATTTGCCGTAGGTTTTCAGCGGTACAGATTATGTGCAGTTCAGTTCATACCACAGTTTAAGCGTCATGGTTTTAATACAGTTTGGTACGTTATGTTCAATAAAAATAGGACCATGTGAAATAAAAATGAAGAATATAAAAACAATCTACAAGCTAAAGCACAAATGAAGACAATATAGCAAATATACAAATGAAATAAATTATCTTGATCAGCTATCTTGAAGTAATTTTCAAATACAAACGTTGAACAACAATTAAATGTAAAACTGCATATATAAATGTCACTGTATAAATTAAATAAAGGTTTCTATCAGGACTGCACAATATTGGAAAAATCTGACATTGCCATATTTAATTTTCCTGCAGTTTACGGTATATTGCGATATGAATACAATTTCGGCAGATAACTTGAATAGCTCTGTTTGGAATAAAATCATTATCTTTGATTGGAATAATCTTGTAGAGGAGTGAATAAAAGAATTTGCAAGAATAAATAAATATAAGAATGTGTATTGTAGCCCTGCTTCCATAAAGAGCACGTCTCTAGTCTTGCGTACCGGTTCTTTTCTAACGTGAGGTTCAATGTTTTTATAGCAAAAGTTTTTCTGAGTATTTACAAATGAACCTTTATGAAAGAAGCTCTCCGGTAAATTATCTGTGGTTTGTGTTTGAAAATCAGTAATGTGTGCTCCTCCAGAATGTGGTCAGAAGATGTATGGGCTAATAGCGGTGTTTTAATAACCATGACACTGGTCATAGTGCCTGTACACACTTGTTAGCTGACATTAGAGAATAGCCTGCTCCCCATAGGGTTTGTGTTGTGACAGCATCTTTGTTGTAGCAGCCTTGTCTGTTTTGACTCCAGTGTTACTTGCTCATAGTCTTTTCTAAGATTATATAAACATATTTAGCTAAATGTGATTTTTAAAACTATATTTTCAGTGAGATATATATTGGTTTTGTGTACAATGCCTTGATGTCTTCTTTAATTTCTTGATTATCAAAGCTAAAAACAGTATATATTTTTTTAAAGTTTAAAAAATTTTTTTTTTACTTTTTTTATTAGAAGTTTTGAATGTAATGATCTAAACGACAGCAGTTATTTGAAATGAAACTCTTTTGTAACATCTTTAATTGCTGTCACATTATTTTATTTGTCCTTGCTGAGGGGAGATATTAATTTCTTTAAAAATGTTTTGGTGACTTGACTTATATTTTTTGAAGTCTAGCAATAAAGAAAAAAAAATGTACATTTGTTACTATAAAATGTAGTATAAGGAAAGCTAAGAAAAACCTCTCAGCTAAGAACATGTTTGCCCTTGGCTATTTTTTGAATTTATTAAAAGTAAATGTAAATGTAAAAAAAGTTGCATTAATGGGCCTGGTTTTACAACAAATGTTGTGGCACAACTCCAAAATATAATTATTTATGAGTGAACATCTGATGACGTGTGTAAAAAAAAAAGTTTTTTTCTTAAATCATAAGATTCTAAGGATATGTACACTCACATGTTACTCAATTTTACATGACTTTTTAAATTAAATTTGGATAGCGTTTGCAATTTTCCATGTTAACTTTTCATTAAATTAGTGTAGACAGTTTTCCAGACCATATGAACATAAATACCATGAACTTGCTCAAAGTGCCTAGAACTTGAAAATATGTTTATTCTTTAATTACAGACACTCAAATTTCATTTACTTCAGAAAGGATGGCTAAGCTTCTTTTTGTTCCAGTTTTTGTTGAAGCCCAATTACCTTCATGTTTCTGGCTTGACATTTTAGTGATTTAAATGCATCTGATTAAGTTCTTCAGCCTCGGGCGGCTCTTCACTGACAGAAAGGTGTCGACGGGACAGTATCAGTAAGAGTGGATGGTCACACCCCACACTGTCAGCAAGCGCCCAGTGCCTTATCACACAGGCCATCCTTTCTGTAATGATAAAGGACCCCGGACACTCCCAGGAATGGGCGTCCCTCTCTATTGCCTGTTTAATCCTGACAGCCCTCGTTTTTTTGCCAAGAAAAAGTAAAGACATTTAAACCGGTTTTGTTGGCAACTAAAACAAAGTGTTTGTTTCTCCAAAAGGGGAGAAAAGCTTTGAACACTGCATTCTATCTAAACAATTGCGTTGATTTGATGTGATTTAAGGTCAAAATGGTAAACCTAGATTGTTTATGGTTGTTTTTCCTATAAGACCACAAAGAATTTAAACTCCTCCTATGCAAATCTAAAGCTCCGAGTGTTGCAGTAAAAGGATTAATGTTCATCAAAAGGCAAACAAATAGTTGAGTCGCATGCTTGGTGCTTAGCGAAAGCGTTCTTGATTTTAATAATCCAGAAGTTAGGCTAGATTACACCAAGATTTAAGTTGTTTTTGGCAGTTTTATATCTGTCATTATAGTGAGGTTGTGAGGGCAGTTTTTCAGGAAAGGCCGAGCGCTTTGTTGGTTGTGAGAACAGTGGAGCAAATACCCATAGGGGCCTTGTCATTGTGTTTGGGGGGATTTGAATGCCACGGATGACTCCACTTTCACTAGCCCTCATAGGGATGTTGTTTGTGGCTCCATCTTGCAGAGGAAGTTAATGTTTTACGTGTGTGGAAGCGTGACCTCGCTGTACAGGTGCTGGTGTGTGGGTTTACAATCTAAGTGAAGCAGCTCCCAGATAATTGACCACAACACTTAGTGCGCACTGACCAGACACACCGGAGAGATAGACGCTTGTACATTTTAAGTGCAGATGTGGGATACGCAGCGGACAAAAATGTAGTGTTGAGGCACGTGAATATAGAAATGAAGTATTCATGAACATTCATAGAGCTATTAATTAACTCAAGTTATGTCGTTTTGTAGCCTGGAGGTGTTTTTGGGTAGTCTAGCTTCATGTACGGCCCATGGTTTTTTCCCCTCAAAGTTATACTTTTTTTTTTTCTTTTATTTTTTTATTATTGCTTTTATTTTTTCTTCACTTTAATGAATAAAAATGTTTCATTTATTTAGATTATAAAACATTTTAATTTAACAATAATTAGTAAGTTTTAATAATAAGTTAGACTTTTTTTTCTTCAATGCAGTGCATTAATTCAGCATGTGTAGGATACTAAACAGACTGTGAAATCACTGATTAAAATGACTGTAATTAAATTGCAGTACTCGGTTTATTCAATAAAATAAATCATATTCAAATTCAGTCAGACTAAAAAACATTTCTAATTGGGGTTCTCGTCACTTTTGCTACATTAAAATGATGATTTGTGAATGAAACGTCTTTTAACTAAATCATTGTTGCACAATATTTGCCACATCAGCGTTGTAGAGAATGACAGCGCAGTTTCAAATGCAACAGAATGTCATCAGTTATTAGTTTGGCAAGTCAGTAACGGCATCAGCTCAACCTCAACCAAATTTATTTGCACCAGTAATAAAAAAATATGGCAAAATTTGACCATTATTTAGGTAATTGTTTTAATTCTCTTTATGACTTAATTCTGTCTGTTTTCTGTATCACAGAAGTATTTCGGTCCTATTGTTCAAGCAGATGTTTTTTAGAGTAATGCTGTATACAATACACCCAGAGAGTTATTTCATAAGCACTTGCTGTGACTGTGCAAAAATGTAAAAAAATTTAACTTTTTTAAAAGTTGTTTTCACGTGGCTACTTTACAGACGTAAACATGTACTGTATGTAACAGTTGGTTTAATGTGTAAATGCCCTCGAGTCATTATCGCTCAAGTTAAACATAGAAAGTTCAGTTCATTCTGCACGTGTCCGCTGGCTAAGGTGAAACTAGATCCACATCGACCCCAAATCCAGAGTTCTTCCTCTGTGGACATTTGTACAGTAAAGGTGGTTGTCGTCAGTGTCGTGTCTGTGATTAAATGATCAATAAAGTCTTTAAATAACTGGTATGAATACAGTTGGAAGAATGCTAACTGCATTCCTAAGAGTTTAAACGCACAGTTAATCCAAAAATGAATATTTGGCTAATTTACAAATTTTCAGGCCATCCAGTATGTTATTCAATACTGTGCTAATTGTTGATTTATTAAATGCAAGTCAGTGGGTTCTAGCACTGTGACAAACGAAACAAAATTAATACCTGTGATTCCTTGTGACAGATTCAGGTGTTATGAAGTAAAACTGATTGGTTTGTGCAAGAAGCTTAATATCATTTACAACATTACTATTAGCCAGTCTGCACGGAGCGCAAGCTTTCTGTCCCATATTGACACACATGTGTGAGCTAACACTGTTTGTTTACAGTGGAGAGAGAGGACGCATGTTGTATTGTTCATCAAAATGTTACTAATTTAACTCCCTGTGCTTCAAAACACATGCTCAGGCTGTTGTTACACGTTTTTTGCTCAATCTGTGGTTAAGAGATGTAAATAATGTTCAGTTTCTTTCACAGAATTGTTTTGCATCATAAGTCTACAATTTCAGCAAAAATCTTCTTTACTCTGGGTAGTTTAGTAAATGAAAAGCAAATATTTGTCTTTGCGTGAACTATACCCCATATATAGTGTTCACACAATGTCAGTCTGATTCTTTGAATGTGATCAGACTGCCTTAGAAAATAAAGCGAGTAATATTTATCAGTTTGCTTTAAGCATTTATTTTGAGCTTATGATAGATGCCACAGGCTCACATTAGCTGACGGATGTGCTTCTGCATTCAGAGTTTCTGCACTTTGCAGAAGTCTAACAGAAAGGTTAATGCTATTTTACAGTGTGCTTGTTTGTTACACGTGTTTTAGTTTTACCACAAATACGGTGGTGATAACGGTTTGCTAAATCCATTTATTATTGAAAAAAATCTTTACCAATAGGTTTTCTGGGTTGCTTCTGATACCTATAAAAAGGATCTTCTGCCATATTGTACTTTTGAAGGGGTCAAGAATGCATTTTACAGTTGCTTATTTAAAACATCAACTAAACAGCATGCATACAGCACACTACAGTACATCTTATATATGATGTCATTATACAGTAACTAACTGGTTCACTGGATGCTGCATTAGTACAGAATATATGACTGTATGTTTGCTTTTAAGCCTGAGAGGAGACTAGCATTAGTACTTCATCAAATAGTTCAACAGTGTGACAAAAACACATCCAGGTCAGATAGTAATGTTTTAATGTCACCATTTTAAGTATCTTTGTATTAGTGTATAAACGACTTTTTTTTTTTTTTTTTTTTTTTTAAATACATTTTAATTTAAGCAGTAGTAATGTTACAACATTTATTACTCTAGGGAGATGTGTTGGAGTTTGAGGATTTTATTTGGTGCTTGGTCAGTGTGGTAGTTATTGTTTTTTGAAAATTCACAATTTGTCAATCTCTATTGCTTAGACAATTCTGACAGTATGATAACCATGGATAAAAATGTCACAGTTTCGCGGTATTGTCATTACTGCTCTAAAATATGTTCTTTTTAAATGTCTGGGTAAAAAACAAACACTTGTTTTTCCTTTTAAACAAAATATATTCATTTTAGGAAACATTTTTAATGTTTTGGAACAGTAAACATAAACATGTCAGGCTAAATTATTCTAATAAACTATTGTTTTTTGCTGTCTTCCTTAGTTTCAAAAACAATTTAAAACAGCATTTTTAGAAATCTTTTCTGCTGGAAATAGTTGTCCTAAAAAAAGTAAATAAAAAAATTGTACACGTACCTTAGAAACGGTATAGCAGAATTTTTAAAACCCTTGACTCCAAACCGCGGTATACCTTAAAAACTGTTATCGTCCCATGGCAATTGCTCAGTAATTAAATGTAAAATTACACCGTTACAAATATGCCTCAAAATAAAGTCCAAAGGATGTTAGTTGTCGTCATAAGATAACTAAATAGGTGTTTTTTTTTTTTTTTTTTTTTTTTTCCATTTGTTTCTCGTTCAATGAATACTTCCATGTTTGTTCATTCTTTATTATTTTCTTTAGTATGTTCGTTGTTTTATTTTAATTTAATTGTTTTTTTAACAATTTAATTTATTTTTGTTCTATTGTTTGCGATTTATGTTTGCTGGCTCATTTTTCTTATTAATACATTCTTGACCTGTTTTATTTGCCTTTATTTTGTTACTTTCATGTTGATTTGTTTTTTGCTGCCAATCCTGTTTAATTTTAGTTTGTTCATTTTTCTTTTGTTTGTTATTCCTTCTTTTGTTCTTTCATTCTTTCTTTTTTCTATAATGAGCTTCCTTAAATAAATATAATCGCATTCTCATGTTTTTGCTCTGTGTCCACAGAACCCCAGAGTCCTGCCAAAGTTGTCCGTGCCAGCAAACCCAGATCAAGGAAGACCAGTAAGGTAAGACACTCTCATATATAGAGGATCACCGACTGAGGCCATTTCACCTCTCAGAACATGCCAAAATAATAAACAGGAATCTCTGCAAATGACTATAAATGCTACCTGAATCCATACGGACAGACCACATTTTTTTCCCTCGTCCATCTATTTGTGTAAATCTGCAGTTTTTCCTCCAGTCTGTTTGTGTAAGAGTCTGTCGTCTGAATGTCCCGGATCAGGGGTCAGCGGCAGGCAGTCATAGTGCAGCTCGGCTTGTGTTTGTATTTAAGTGGATATTTGTTCGCTCTGTTCAGTCTTTTGTGTGGGTGACAGTCAACAGAGAGTCAGCACATGAGTTTTTGACTTTTACCTCAGCGGGACATTCCAGAGAGAGCACATAGAGGGCTCAAATTCAGTCCTAACAGGGGCAGTAGAGCCGTCCTCATGACTGATTCCAAGGCATGCTAGTTGGTCTCCACTTACACACGCGTACAGCACTTGATTTGTACATTTGTGAGCTCTAGCTTGTTGCTTGCTCCTCACACATTAGCGTTTTTTGTGCGTATGTGGGATGTGACACTTTTGCGTCGATCATCTTAAACCTTGTTAGCTCACATTGGATACACCGTTTAACTTCAAGGCACTCCCTTACAAATTCAGTTTTAGCATCTGGGACACCCAGGACCCATTTCAGGACGATAGTGGAATCAGATACACCACTTGGAATTCTGGGTTGCTTCTCGGCTTGAGGGAATGATTGACGTTCCTCCAGTAATAGAAGGTGAAGTGATCTCTGAAAAAAGGAAAGCCGCACTTCCCCCACTGCGTCCGGATAATGTTTTGTGTGTTAAATGGTGGCAAAGTTGATGTATAAGGTGGAAACTGGGATTATTTGACGAGTAGTGGCCAGAGGAGCAGAGCAGCTGCCATTCATAAATCATTCAAACTGGACGTTGAGAGAGCATGCGTTTGCAAATTGCCTTTCAGCTGAGAATGATTTGGGAATAGTGTTGTTTTTCTGATTGTTTGAAATAAGTTAATGTTATAGTGTAGGATGTAAATATAAATGAATGCTTTCAGCTCAGATTGGGGCTGCATAATATTGGAAAAATCTAACAATGCCATATTTTTTAATTTGCAATATGAATACAATTTCACCAGATGACTTAATATCTCTATTTGGACAAAATGTATAATGTTAGATCGATTAGGATGATTCTGCATTGAGAGTGCATCTCTATAAAATCCAATAAACAATCTATAAATACCAGGGTGTCTGTGGGGTCTTAAAATGTCTCAAATCTCAAAAACAGAATTTTAGACTTTAAAAAGACTTAAATTTATTGAAATGTTGTGTTGTAGGTCTTAAATCTTTTTTTTAACATATCTTAATTTTCCTTTGCTCATTTATAGCTACCCAATCTGGCCATTAACACGCATACAATCACCAACAATCTATCTCAATAATCTTTTTTTATTATTAAAAATGTCATTTTTAACTCTTTACTATAATGGTTTAATTATTTCTTTATAATAATATTTGTTTAAAATTTCCAAATGTATTTACTGCTGCGAACACTGACCTGAGCAGACTGTTGCGCATATATTTAATTTATTATAGTTTTTCAAACTTTTAAAACATTTGTTAATTTTTTTATGTTGAAAAAAAGTGTATGTTTACAATTACAGCTTGCTTGTTTTAATACAATATTAAAAATTTGTTATTATAAAGTTATCATTGTATAATTAAATGTATTCTAATAATTTTTTTGATGAGGCAAATGTAAATATTTTTCATCTGGGCCATTTGAAAAACTTGACATCGTTAAACCCTGTATGATTCTAAAATTTGATTTATAATGGTCTTAAAAAGGTCTTAAAGGGACTTTGGTTTTACCAAGTTAAATGTAAGACTTTAAGACAAGCCATTTCACTTTGTGGCCATCCTTAAAATGCCTCGCAGGCGGTATGTTTGGGCATTCTGTCTGAATGGGGAAACATCAAATTCTCCAAAATTGCTTGGCAAGCTTACGATTGAATTCCATATTAGAAATCACAAATGAAATTACACAACAACTGTCTCTTTAGTTTAATTATTAAACATTCGAATCACACAAAATCTGCAGTGACTCATGCCCCTCCCCTGGAGTATCGTCAGTCTATAGCAATCGATGATTGGCTCCTGTACTAAAAGGCAGGTTTTATTCGCCATATTGACCATTACAATTTTCCCCCATTCAAAATGATATGAGTGACATGTCTTGTGTATTTTATAGTCTGGTGAAACCTGCAGAAACCCTGAGATACAATCAAGCAAAAGTTTGAAATAAGTGTTTTAGTGTTTTCCAAGTTTAACAGTATTTAAGTACAGTAATTTAATCATAACATTTGAATAATTCAATAAAATTAATCATTTATAAAGTCTGGTACTATTTTTGTATGCCTGAATGTTTTTAAAATTATTATACAATCACAGGCATCAAAAACACATGAAAATGGTAAATTATAATTCAAACGCAACATCGCATATCCTGTGATGTGACTATTGTGAATGATCACATTGCAATATCAAGGCTGAAATGATATATTGTGCAGCTGTAGTTCAGATGTAACTTTGTTTTTGTTTTTTCTCTTTGCTTCTTTCTATTTGTAGTCAAGCGACTTCAGTGACATCACAAACTGGCCCACCCCAGGAGAGCTGGCCAATAAGGAGGTGAGAAAGACATTGTAATATATTCATTCAAAGCCAGTCATTTGATGTAGTGTTTGCTTCATAGACATTGAATTAGTTCATTGTTAGGTCTATAAAATATCATTTACATATGAAAGTGGATGGATTCTTTAGTTTCCATGTGACTTTGATGTGGTTTTCTCTTATCAGTTTTGCCTAAAAGAGAGCTTTGTGATGATTGCACATAAAGCCATGTCTTGCTTTAGGCTGTGTATGTTTTCTGTAGCCACAAATGCTCTCTTTTTAGTGAAATGTTATCTGGAGTGTCTGGAAATGGGCATTTTAAGGGGCCTTGAAAAGACACAAAAGAAAATGTAAAATAGCCTAAAATGATTCATTCAAAGAGAGATTTCTTATTTTAGAGTGTAAGTAAAATATAATTATTTTTTTAAATCTTTATATTTTCTTTGTGTTTAATGTGATGTTTCAAACCACTTTGAAAAGGGTGAGGCCTGAAATATAATTCGTCCTCTAGTTCTGAAATGGAGTAAATTATTTATTATTATTTTAACTCTGTTGCTGTGAATAATCTAAAAACAAACGGCTTTTCATTACAAAAGAAACATAGAAACTTCTACATGGTCTTGGACAGTGCTTATTTATAAAAAAAAAGTATTCTAAAATGTGTAAATCCTAGCATCAAAAGGAGACATTTAGCAGAATATATGCTCTTTTTCATACATTAAAGGGCCATGAAACCCTCTTGTTTCAGCAGGGTGTTTTCACACCTCTACTTTGGAAAAAGTCAGGAAAGTGGGCATGTCCGGCTCTGTTTAGGGGGAGTATCGGAGGAGGGAAGAAGGCATGGTCTGTAAAAATTTGCATAAAAATGGGAGTGTCAGTTTGGGCACGTGCTGATTATCACACAGGCAAAACAAACACAGACGCAGAGGAGAAAGACAGTGACTGTATTTACATGGACATCAGTAATCGAATCATTTGCCAAATTATTAAATAGTGGACTTTAACTGCAGTTTGGCTCTTTTATTCAGGAATTTCATTCATGCCCCTCGTGACAAACGAGATATTTGATTCAAGGCATTGCTGGAAGCTTGTATTTTTAATGCAATGTTTGTTACTGCACAGCGAATAAAAGAAAAAAACCCTCCGCATTTCTCTGCAACTTAGATGCACTCGGTAGGTAGCGTCAGAAAGCAGTGTGTTATTCCTATCTCAAAATGCGGCAAAAATCCTCCACGACTGTAAGTATAGTTGTGGTGCTTACATGTTTACACACATAGAGCAGCATTTACAGCAGATTTTTCAGTCCATAATATTGTAGTGATATTAACGTTCGGTAAACTTTATTAACTTAGAAATAATTTGACTAAGGTCTGTCTTTAAATACTGAAAGAGTACTGCTGACGATACAAACTAACTATGCCTCTGAATAAATAAAGACCACTAGTCGCTCACTTACCAAATCTGTAGAGACAGGACCATCAACACAATCTGGATCCGCATCTTTATTAAAAGGAGGCGAGCAGTAAATCCTGGTTTCACCATTTCCAGATGAGAAAAGCTCTCAAGTAAAAAATCTTGTTTAGACGCACATTTCTGTAGAGCGTCGCATGCACTGTAATTCACACGTGAGTCCAGCTGTGCTCTCATAGAGAGAAAATGAAAACAAAACCTTCACTGCAGCTGATTATAAACGCAACACTGACGACCTGTATTTCCAAACAATTCATCTTCTCCCGCTTGGCAACACATTGCGGCGTCTCTCTGCCATCTGAACTCTATAACTTGTAAAAACAGTCTTGGAAGCTATCATGCATTATAATGTAGTTGCACCGCATACACTAATAGGCCGCACTTATTAGTTTGAACCAAGTATTACTCATGCATTAATGGAGCACACTCAGAGACATCATAAGGAACTCCCAGGTACAGACGTCCAGTCTACACGCTGGAATACACGCTAAGATCTCATGGTCGTGACGCAGCTTTCGTTACAAACCGGGAGTACGAATTTGCTCGAAATAACGCAAAAACTACCAATTTTACTTTTTGGTGAAATATATGTGTCCTAATAGTGTTTTTAGCAGTTCGAGACACGTATACGACTGTCAACAGCTCAAAAAATGTGTTTTGGTGTTTCGTGACACTTTAAAGTCTGTGTCTGAACTTCTCGCTGTCAGGCTCAGAATTATTATTTTTTTATATCTTTAAAACTTGTCCATATGATTTGTGTGTTATATTTCATTTATTTACACGTCCTATATTGTCATATTAAACGTTATATAAATATCATAGCATTGTTTAAAGAAAGTCATGCATAATGCTGTTAAGCAAAATCTGCTCGAAGCGTCACACATTTGCATTACAACCAACCGAGGTGTATGTCAGCATTTGTATAGGGAATTTCTCACACACACCATGTTTCAATATCACTTTGAATAATTTGGATAGCTCATATAATATTTATATTTTTAATATGTTTTTCCCCTGTAAATAATTTTTTTAAATGTTGGGAAGCTAAAATACATGTTTTATATTTAGTTACACACCTAGCTTGTTTTACACTTTCATACAATGCAATTTTGGCAGCACAACTTACTCCGGGTTGAGGTTAAATAGTATGTTTGTATATATTAACTATAATCAGTATCAGATCATTTTTTACTCCTACATTCTTGTGGTGTGACGAATTAGAAACATGTTAGACTACACACTAAACATTACTCAATCATTGCTTGACATCTGTAATAACGTGTCGTGTGTGTGTGATGTCATACAGATTATAGCAAGCAACTTACTTCCAGAAACCAGCTTAAATAGTGGCTAAAAGCATCGCTTATGGTCTATTATGAAACATTATTTGAGATAAAGCTATTGATTATTTCATGCCAATATCCATTGTCATTTGATGATGCCAACCATCTAAGAATTTCAGGGACAACAAGCAAATAATACACAAATACACTTCATTGTTGCATGTTGTTATTATTATTATTATTATTACATGTAAATATTATATTTTTTGGAATGACAATATATACTGTATATAAATGCAGCTTAACTATGTTTATATACTACCAACCCTTTACACCAGGGCTTCCCAAACTTTTCAACCCGCAACCCCCAAAATAACAATTCCAGTGACTCCAGGGGGCTAACTTCTGGGTATGTTAAGTAGCCATAGCAACTTACTCTCTGAAGATAACCTGCTCCGGAGCAGGTTATGTTCAGAGAGTAAGTTGCTATGTTTCAGAGTTTGTCTGTTTCAGAGAGTTTACTGAGCATTGCGTGCTCTTTTGATGAGAATATTTATGGATGTGGACACACAGATACAAGTTTTTTTTCGTTGTGAGAGGGTTATAAGTGCATAGTTTTTTTTCATAACCAAATTCATAATGTTAATGTATTTAACAAACCTTTTTGAAATCAAATGTGACAAACCGCGGGTCTGCGCTTACCATAAAAAACATTCAGTGCAGCTCTTTGTATTCGCGTCAGGGCATTTTAGGCAACTGTACAATGTGGCAGTAGGACAACCTGTACAGTATGCCTGACACTGAACTGTTTTTTACACTTTTGTACAGTTCCTTGGTCATACATTACTGCGTATCATTACACAGATGATACAGAGCACGGGAATAGCGTAGTGGACAGTGCGTCAATAAAGAACAACGGAGCGCACAACGGAGCGAGTTCGAATCTCACTTACAGAATTTGTGTTTTTTCTCTTCTTCTGCACCCTCACATTTTTCTGTATAATATTATAAGTGGCAGCTTTGTCTTTTGTAGGAAAATATATCTTTAATTTAAGATGTAGGACGTCATTCTTATATATACATTCACGCACACACACCTACATTTTTTAATATAATATTTTTTTCAGGTTTTCTAAATGCTATTGTGTGCATTAATTGCAGCCGATTTTAAAGCTCCATCAGTCACTAAAGGACACTGATAAAATTAAAGCTCCATCAGTCACTAAAGGACACTGATAATATAAAATTTGTCCAAAGTATAAGTGTGCAGGTATACAACTTAATTTTCTATCCTTAATCTTTTGGTGTTTCAACTATTAAACTCATTACTGCTTCCACTTACCAGCTCATCACACACCCCACCTCATCACTATGTTGAGGCTAAATGGCTGATTTTCAGGAAGTAATGATTCAAGTGTATAACACAAATATAGTAAAAAAAAAATATATAAAGCAAATGTTGCTTAACACAATGTTTATTTTTATTATATTTGTATTATAAAATAGAATCATTACTGGGCACTACATTGTTACTTGCTGGAGGACAAAAGATACCCTTTTCTGCCTTATACGATGACACCCTACCTGCAGCCTGACCCAGAGGAAATCTCAGTGACCCAAGCAGACAAAACAGATGGAAGAGTGCTAAAAAAATATAATTAGTCAAAAAACTATGTTTAATCAAATAGTTTGGTCTGTTCATTACTTCATTTCCTGAAATAAAATGAATGATTTTGTACACTGCTTTATACACAAACCTTTCAACGTGCAACATATTTTTCATATACATTTCTCACCTTAAGTTGATGCTCATGTGACTTTATCTTTGAAGATGGACCTTATACAGCTACTTTAGAATTTAAATATGTAGATAAAAGATTTTGTGATCCAAGAGTAATATTCAAATATGGAAAAGTGCAGAAAATTCTTACACTGCTTGTTAGTTGAGGCAGAAGGAACTTCGTCTGCATGCAAAATAAAAAGAACCTAAAGCTTCCTGACAACAATCACTTACAACAGTGACAGAGTGTGTGGTTTAAGTCAAAAACTCAACCACTGAAAAGCCTTTATTATAGGACACAGCAGTTAGACAGGCCTCTTTCTATTAGCTGCGTGTCAGAAAGAATATTCTAGAGTGTTAAATAAAGAGCTCCAGTAATTAAATATTACCTTTTATGATAATGTTTCTGTGTTTAATGACGTTGGACAGAGTTCTAGCTCCAGAAAGATTACAATTTCTATAAGCCTTATTAGTCAATACACATATTGTGGCCTTAAGAAATTAATGGCAAGAAAAATAAATGCATGAATGGTTACACAACATACTCAAAAAGGATGTTAAAGAGTAGTTTAATTTATCATTACAATAAAATGGAGGATGGCATGTGTAATTTAATGAACTAAAAAAAATTCTTATTTATTTTTTATTTTCTTATCTATTTATTTATCTTATTCTATATTTCTTTCCTTCGTTGAAGCAGATGTGTAATCTCTGTGTTTAAAACCTCCAGCTTCGCCTCTGTAAAGTGCGTTGCCCTTTTTTTCTCACCGTGACTTTCTATGGTGACTCGTGAATTCGGCGATCTACTGAAAATGCCTTCAGGTGTGTGCCGTGCACGCGCATTAACCCGCGGTTATCTTCAGGAGGTTGATTTAACTAACTCTTGTCACCTGTTTTGGAACCAACATACTTGCGGTAAGCAGGTTTTGGGTAAATCAACCGAGAGTTTAGGTTTTAGCAGATGGTAAGTTAACCCAGCTTTCTGGAATACCCCCCAGACCCATGTTATCCTTAAAGGATGTTATAAACATGCAAACATTGCACACAGTGGTGTACACACACCAATAGAAACTTTATGAACAGTAGCGCATTGACAACACAAAAAAAGTGCAATAGTCTAACAACCATGTAATTTTTAATTGTCATTATTTATTTATTTAATAACAATGGTGTGCACAATGTTTACGGCATAATGCTGATTTATTCTTCTGCGTCGAGTGATTGGCGTTACTCACAGCGCCTGCCTTATGCAAAGTCATGCATTTATATTTCTGTGTGCTGTTTGTGTTGCTCCACAGTAATACTTCAGAAACGCTAGCTTGCAGTAGGTGTTTATGTTCCTCTTTGTTAAGTTTCTTCTCAAGTATTTATTTATTTTTTTTTCTAAAATGCTACAAGTAGCACAAACTTGCTCATTCAGAGGTTGGAACCGACAAACATGAAAAAACTTTAAACTTAAGGTAAACACTGAACAAAAGTCTCCATCTGGAGCTCCTTCACTTGACTTGACACTTGTAAACAATCACTCCATTGGGCTTGCGGCTTTTAGCACCACCCATACTGGTCATCTACGTGTCATTGCGACATGTAGTTACATTCTTTGAGAGGTGCGCATCAGCCACTGTGAGGACTATGCGACCTCGCGAAGGCTGCGCCGAGGCATACGCATGCACTTTACACAGAAGTATAAATCAGCCTTAAGACCATTCTCGGTTAAATTTTGGAGACCGCCACTTGGAGATTGTCCTCCATGTTCAGTCACGGCCTTTATTTTTATTGTATGCGAGTATCGTAAAATACCTTAATCTAGCGAATAACCCCTGGGGTCGCAATCCAATGGAAAAAGAATTGAAAGTCTGATAGCTTTTTATTTACTTTTTTTTATGTAACTGTTAAATATTATTCTTATCTTCTGGAGGTTTTGGATAAAATATGGTAATTCTAATTGTTTAATAACGTACATGAGATTTTTGGAAATCACCAAGCGGCCCCTCCCCCCAGGGAGTCCCGACCCACACTTTGGGAACCATTGCTTTACACAACTCCCTAACTTTTCAGATTTATTGTAATGTAATGATGTGCGTCTTTTATGAAGGTGCTTTGGAACTATAAATATTTTGAAAAGCCATATACAAGTAAATGTGAATTGATTTAGGTTTACAAATCACCACATCACCCTACTCCAATGAATCTTGCTGATATACTGTCGTTTATTCTAAACCCAGAATTATTTATTTCTGGTAATAGCAGCATTATTACTTTTCAAATATTGTGTTGGCCTGCATCATATTTCTCCTTAAGACTTGTAATACAGTACACTAATAAAATCAACAGTACAACTGTATAGATCTTGTGGATATTCACCTTCTCGGATGTTCAACAGATAAACAATGTAAACATAAGTCAATTAAAATTAACAATGTATTTAAAAGCTGCCACTTTCCTTTGTTTCATATATCTATGTTTCAATGAGTGTGCTAGGAATACATTTTCATGTCAGTGTTAAGATAGCTTTAAGTGAATACATTTTTGCAACGTCATTCATATCATGCGCTTCCAAACCTGCAGGAGAAATGTGTGCGTCTTAAGTTTGACCGCTTGCACTGCTGGCTTCATTCTGCTGAGTTCAGACTGAATTCACTGAGAGATTGATTTGATTGCACTCCTCAGCAGCAGCAGAATGTGATCAACACACAGGGGAGGAAAGGGACGTCCGGACGGAGGGAGAGGAAGAAGGATCATGGGGGAGAGAAGAGGGATAAGGAGAGTGGAAGTGATGGAAGTGACAGTAAGGAGAACAGGGAGGCGCAGTCCAATTCAATCACGGGACTTTCGAACGAGCAGGAGGCAGAAGATGGAGAGGAAACACACAGCAGCGCCCCCCGCAGGAGAGGAGGTGAGACGGTCCATTACAGACATGTAAACAGGCAATCGAACTCATTGCATATCCATACTTGATCTCTGATTGGTTGTCTTAAAGGTAGAGTTCACCAAGAAATCTAAATTCTGCCATCACTTACTATTGACTTGTTTCAACCCAGTTGTTTAGCTTTTTTGATTAGATTGTGCTCTGTTCACAGTACAAGAATCTTAAAGTGTTTTTGTATATCATTCTGCTGATGTTGACTTGGCTTTAGGGATTGTAATAATATGTGCAGTAATGATTGCAGCATGGCAAAGTTGACGTTAAAGACAATTGTGCCAAAGTTATTGGATTGGTTGTCAAGTTTTATGTAAACCATAACACAGATGATTAATTAATTCCTCAACAAAACGCATATGATAATAAAGGTGCCAAAATACCCAGCTTTATGCACTTTAACACTGCTTATACACCATTTAACAAGGATTATTCATCTTCTTTCACTGTGAGCATTTTAGGCCTTGTTTTACCATATTTTCCAGAAACTATGTTGCGCTTAATTAGGATTTTATTACTTAGAGTAAAAAACAAAAGAAATTTTTGTGTAAGTCGTATTTTATAGTATCTTTCAGAAATGATATAAAATAAGCAACTGGCAGCTTTTATTGAAACCATTCCTTTTATGAAATGTATTTTTATAACTAATTATTTTATAAACTCAACCTTTTAGTTTTCCCATATTCAAGAGCGAAAGAGATGAGAATAATGTACATATGAACCAAATTATAAAACATGAATTATAGTGCATTCATTATAAACAACATTTGATAATAAGCCTTAAAATATTACTTGACTTTATTTGCAATATAAGTCACAGGTTGTTTCAGATGATAAAAACATGAGTTCTATTCTGAATAAATCTGGTAATGTTTTTTTATTTGTTTGTCACGTTATACAGAGCAAACAAAAGACAAAAACAAAACACCCCTTTCCCAGAATACCAGATCTAGGAACAATATATAATCAAATGTCTATAGAGAAAATAAAAGATGAAAACATTACATAAAAATATGACACAAGTTCCTGTTTTTCATATTGTTATGTTGTGTGCATAACAAAGGTTGCCAGACCTTATAAAATGTCTTAACTGACCCATTGATGGTATGCCTTATTTTCTCCAACTTATCCAGTGATTATGTGTTTATTGAATAGAGTTTTTCCATTTAAACAATAACAGTCTTCTAGCCAGAAGAGAACCAAAGGCTAACATTTTAATTTGTCCTGTGTTGAGAGGAGCGATCTCAGGGACCACCCCGAACAACGCAAGAAATGATGATGGCTCTACTTCTACCCCAAATGCCTCACAGAAGGTCTTCTAAATACTAATGCAGTATATGTGAAGCTGTGAACATGTCCAGAACATGTGCAGCAGAGTAGCAGGAGCATGCCTACATCGATCGCATGTGGGATCTATTTAATGTATTGTTTAAAATAATAAAAAGATTATTATTACATTCAATTTTTTTTAAATGTTTGGAAAATTAGGTGTGTTGTTTGAAAACACAAAGCACAGTGGTATTTAAAGTGGCCGGTCATGGGGAACTATTGGTAAATGTCAAACGTAAATGTAACATAAAACCCTGAATGGTTCAGCAGGGCTTTAAAAGTCAGTGCATTCTAGTTAAGGGAATAAATGTGATTAAGGCGAACATTTTAATTTTGGGTTGAATGATGCCTTTAAGCACGAAGGTCACTCATTTGAGTCCCAGCTGGGCCAGTTGGCATTTATGTGTGGAGTTTGCATGTTCTCCAAGTGTTAACGTGGGTTTCCTCAGGTTGCTCCTGTTTCTCCCTCAGACAAAAGACATTTGGTATAGGTGAATTAAATAGACTAAATTGGCTATAGTGTATGTGTGTGAATGAGTGTGTAAGGGTGTTTCCCAATACTGGGTTGCGGCTGGAAGGGGATCAACTGCGTAAAACATTTGCAAGAATATTTGGTGGTTCATTCCGCTCTGGCAACCTCTGAAATAGAGACTAAGCCGAAGGAAAATGAATAAATGAATGAATGCTCACACTCAAGTGGTTCAAAACTTTAATGAATTTCTGTCTTCTGTTGAACACCAAACTGGAAATATAGCAGCTGTTGACAACTGTTTTAGGAGTGAAAAACTCAATCAAAGTTAATGGTTGTCTTTTTCCAACATTCTTCCTTTTGTGTTCAACTGAAGAAAAAAACCTCAAACACTTTTGGAACAAGTGAAGGAAGTTCAAATTTGGGTGAATAATCTCTTGAAATTGTCAGAAGCACTACTATATTTCTTAAATAAAACAAACCTTAAAGACACTCATAAAGATTTAAATGTAGCATAAAATGATTAGAAATGACTTTTAAACATCTGTTCACCATAGCAAATCTCACTGTCTTTGTTAAAGTTTCAAAGCTACTACTGATTTCCTTAGGATAATCATTTAGCAATCCTAACTAAGTCACTCATGCAATCTTGCAAAATGTGTGTGAACTTGAACATGATCCCACGTGCCACAGCAGCAACTTTCAGCTAAAAGACAGGAAAGATGAGACCGTAAAAGGATTGAGAGCTTAGAAATGGTCATGATACCTGGGCGGGTTTCAGACACGTAAATGCTTTAAATCTCACACGCATGCCTTAACAGATATACACACACACACACACGCGCGCGCACACACACACACACACACACACACACACACACACACACACACTTAATATCCTTGATGTATTACACTGTTCTGATTGCTTAATGAAATGGTTCCTTAATTACTTCATAAATCTTAGATCATGTCTTTTTGGGATTAAAGTCTGAGGTAATATGCAGTGAAATATTGTCTAAATGTTATGGCAGAACATGTACAGGAGGATGTACAGCATTACTGAAAGTAAACCCCCAGACTGCCTTTGGGAAGCTTCTCTATCAGTTTCCTTCACTGTCTATGTGTTAAACCAAATACAGTGTTCAGCATATATTAGTACACCCCTCACAAATCTCTTTTAAATTCACGTTTTTAATAGGAAGCTATACAATATTATATTTGTGCATATAGATTAGATTAGTTAGTACTGAAGCCAAATCTAGAGCTTATCTAACAAAATAAATTACGATAACAGTCCAAAAACTAGTAAACTCAAATTTATGTTGTAGAAAAATATTAAAAGTAAATTTAAAAAAGAGGAAAAATCAAGAGAAGCACAAAAATGGAAAATGTTGTTGAAATCTTGTAGTTTGTAATTTATTTTTGTAATATTTTACTTGAGTGTAATTGTAATATTTTTCAGTTTCTAAATATGTTTAGTGACTAAAATATTATTTAATAAATATATATCTGTTTAATAAATCTGTTTGGTTTAAATGCTCTAAAATACATTGCCTACATTCACTGAGATTGATACAATTGATACAAATATTGATACAATTGATACAAATACTCATTTTTAAAATGGGGTGTGCTCAATTGTACTGAGCTCTATAAATATAAAATCTGCTTTATATTATTTTGTTATTAGAATAAATAAATAAAGAGAGAGTAGGAGCTCACTCTTATCAATGGAGAAACTGTTGTTATTTTCAAAACAGACATCACTAACTTGTACATACATGAATTGGTAATGTAAGACTCTCTTATTCTTATTTATTGAAGCAAAATTCAAAACTAATTGGTGATCAATGTAAGAATATCTTGAGATATCTTTAATAAATAAAACATATTAATAAAATGCCATTTTTTTTACAATTAAATCACAAATATTTCATTGAGAGGGTCTTATAATTCTCTTGGAATAATATTACAATTTTTAATATTTTATATAATTGTTATTTCTAGTAGAGTTTTTAAATGCATATTAGTAATAATAACATATATATGCTAACTGCTTTTAAGACAGTTGGTTAATTGTTGTAAATGTTTTATTGAAAAAAGTGTAGTTTTCATGATGTTCAACTGTTTTTGCCACATTTATAGCCATTGCTGCTTACATGGTGTTTAATCTTAAATAACAAATATAGTGTCTTATAAAAGATCACTGTGAATATTGAATTATTTTGAACAATTTAATAAAGTAAACTAAGCTAAAGAAATAGTAAAGATGTTTTGATGGTCTCTGAGATGTTGATGCTTATTTTTGACATCGTTATTTATCCTTGAATGACTCTGTTAATTGAAGCTCTTGTTCTGTCATGTGTCCGTCAGGCTGGAGAAGAGAGAGAGATTTCTTTGACACAGCGAGTGTTCGCAGTGAGGGCAGTAATGTCCGCGGAGGCCTCAGGGGCAGGGGCAAAGGTCGTGGACGGGGCAGAGGTCGTGGACGAGGTAACCCCAAAAAAACCCATTAACGGCTTCAACATCACTGCTCACTATCAGACTGTGTATTTTAAATAGCTGTCATATATATGACCGTGCGTTTGTGGCTTTATGACATTCTAGTTGAAAACGAAAGAATGCTCAGAATTCCATCCAGTAAAACAAGTGAAAACAGGACAAGTGACACTCCATGTTTACTTTTCAGTTCATCTAAATCTTTACCAATATGGGAATCGGATATATGGACTAAATTAATTAGCTATATATAATTAGGACTGCATGATATTGGGGGAAAAAAATAAATAAATATATATATATAAATTAATGTCATTAATTTAGATCAACTGAATGATGATCAAGTCTTTTTCCATGCAGTTCATCTGCATAAAGTACAGTCTTTTACAAGCAAAAATAAAGATATAAACAGTGCTTTATGGTTGTCTGGGGAGTCGAACAGAATTCAAGTGCAGAAGTTAAACAATCAAATGTAAAATGACATGGTCATAATTGTGTAAATAATCAAAAATATATATATTTAATGATAACTTTATCTTTTTATCTTTGCTAAATAATCAAATTCTGCAATGTGGCTGTTGCAAAGCCTTTGAAAGCTGCTATTGGGGTTCTTCCAGAAAATGTTAATCCGACAGCTCTTGAGATGGATAGTATTACTCTTTGTACATTGTTTGCTATATTACTCATACTTTTTGGTAAGTCATACTGTCTGTCTTGTCCCCCAGCAGATCGCTGGTGGGGTTTGTAAATCTATCTTTTGCCCTCAAACTAGAAAATAATACATCTTGAAGCCTCTTTTTAGATTTCTTTAAGGAAATGTGTTTAATCCATCCATCCATCCATCAATCGTTATTTTATTAGATTTTTTTTGTGTATGAAAGCTTATTTGTTTAGATTTTTACTTTTAAGAAATCAGAGAACAATTTAACTTATTGAATAAATGCAGTATATTGCACTTTTAAAACAAAATGTCAGTCAGTAACAGAATATCTCTTTAGTCAAAATAGATCTCTGTTCACTTTGGGGACCTAAAGAACTGCTATAATCTCAAAATGAATTTTCTTTCACGTCTCTCTGTTTTCAGGTCGGGGTGATTACTCCCTCAGTTACCGGGACTCTTACCTAGATGGGAATTCAGTTCCAGCAGAGTTCGGTACTAACATGGTCTATTACTACAATGACGGTAATCGCGTGCAGATGTATACCATTGAGGAGAATTTGCTCAAAGAATACATCAAACGCCAAATGTAAGTTCAGAGTTTGATTTTGCATTTAAATAGTGAACTGCACATTTTCTTTTTGAAACAAATGTTTTAACATTGATCAGTATTAGAATCAATAATGATTATCGAGCACCTATAACAAATGATTATTATAGAACAGTTATAAGGATTTCTGTAGTGACACTGAAAGCTAAATCTCAGGAATAAATGACTTATGCTACATTTAAAAAGAAAACTCCTTTTAAACAGTTTTTTACATTTGAAAAGGTAAAATTATTTGACAATTTTATTTTTGGTCAAATAAATGCAGCCTTGGTGAGAAAGGTGATGTTTCAAAAACATGAAAATAGTGCTAATGCCGAACTTTTGACTAGTAGTATACTGTAGAACCGTGTGTTCAGTGTCTTGCATTAGTGCCAGCAGAGGGAGCAGCTGGAGCATCGGGTGGCCTTGCACTGCCTGTTTTAGCTTGTCCTTAATTTAGCTCGTCTGCCTTCTGGATGATGGAGAAAGGGTCAGATGATCTGGGTCAGAGAGATTAGGGCATAGGACACTGGGTGTGTTGTGTTTATGGGAGCATTTCCTAGTTTATCACAAATAATGACTTTTGCATTTCATGTGCAATGCAAATTTGTAAATTTGGACTGGTTCATGTGTGTGGGTTCACGTTTTGCCTCTGCCAGCCAGCATGAGGTTATTGTTTGTGCGTGTGCATTCTTGCACGTGTAATCTTATTCACAGAGTTCAGCCAAGCTTATTTCAGCACTGTGACTGTAGCAAGCTGAGAGTCACCCCATGTGCACGCACATACACACTCACACTATGATTTTTTTTATAAATATATATTTATATTAAATATATAATATAGGAACTTTTGGAAATCCATCGCCATTGACTTCCATAGTACAGAAAAGCATTACTAAGAAATTCAGTGTCTATCGGTTTACAACATTGTTCAACATAAGAATGAAATGAAAATATCAGAAAGAAAATGTACAAAAATTTTGTGAGGCTAAAAACGGTTGAATCTTTTCTTTTGGAAATATGGGAAATTTCCAGACTTTATGGAAAACTGTGAGTAGTAATGTATATTAAGAGTGGTGTAACAGATCACAAATCTCACAATTGAGATCACACTACGATTTTTAAGTCACAAATCTTTTTTTTAGATCCGCAATAAAGGGATAACACACTATTTGCTTTGCATTTATACAAAAATACTACTGCAAAAACCATTGGTTTTACAAGCAGAACTTAGAACCCGTAATTTAAATAAAAATCAAGAAAGATTCAGCTGAAAGAAAGGAAAATGTTTAATACGAAAAATTATCTTTGCTACTGATAATGCGAAATATAGAAATCTCACTTCTTCTACAACAAAATTTATTTTCTCATTTCATTATATGTAGATCATTTTTGAAAACCTATTCAGTGACATCATTTTGATGAATGTTTGTCGCCAGCTATTGATTACTCAATGTAACTGCTACAACATTTACCAGCGTCAAGTACCATTAAACGGTGATTTTAATTTTTACCATAAACATCAGTGTTCATATCATGTTCTCCCAGTACTTCTGTGTTGTTTAATTGTTTGTAACAAACTGAAAAAGTGTTAAAATTGTATCTCAATTGATCAAACGCAGATTTAAATGCAGCACTTGGAAGGATTAATAAACATATGCAAATCATTATTAACATTTATCGTTCATGTTGAGTAGGTCACAAATTGAGATCACAATCTTTTAATGTTTAATTAATTTAATTGCAGGCTAAACAAAAAGTGGCAGAAAACACCTTTTAATTATTAACCTAAAATAGTATTTAGGTCTCACCACAACTTTTTCCGTCATTATTATATTTTACAGGGAAGCCAAAATCCTTTCATAAATGTGATTTGAATTTCGTGGGAAGTTCAAAAATACTAGTAATACAATATTAGTAAAATGAATG
Organism: Danio rerio; assembly: GCF_052040795.2. Taxonomy (NCBI): domain Eukaryota; kingdom Metazoa; phylum Chordata; class Actinopteri; order Cypriniformes; family Danionidae; genus Danio; species Danio rerio. The sequence continues at coordinate 28,184,994 of NC_141037.1, forward strand.
GGGAAAGAATATTAACAATATAAAGAAATTAATTAGCGGGCCAAGTGTGTTCCGAAATGTGGGTTGTGATCTGTACAGATCACAAATCTACTGTGATCTGTTACACCCCTATATATTAATAGGAGTAATGCTATTGTACTATTGTGACATTTTGCTTGCATGGTCTAGTATCAGAAATACCAAAAATAGAATATTAAAAAAAGCTTTATAAAACAAGTATTTTAATCCCAACAACAATTGCCTGATTGCTTCTATAGATTATGTTTTAGTCCTTGTTTAGTTTTTATATATTTTTTTATTGTAAAAAAAGTGAACATAAATATAATGGAGTAAAAGTGTCTCCTGGATATTCTGCCAGGAGAGATTGATTTCACACCAAAACATACCAATGAGTGAATCTTGCACAACATCACTGCTGAAACTCCCCAAAATCAATGTCAGAACGGCTCGCGGGACGTTCCAAGCTCGGCTGACTAAAGCTGCTGGAATGTGAGGTGTGTTCAGGGTGGAGACACTCGTTCCTCCCAGACCACTGCTGTTCACAGGAGAGCTCACAAGTCTTATTGTGTGTTAATAGGCATGAGGCAGAAGTGGTTAAGCTAACACATTAGAAAGATCATGTATAAGGTTTTTATTTGCTAACGTGTGAACAACTTGTATAAACTTCTCCAAAATAAGACCTTTTATGTCTTCCCAGTTGACATAATCTCCACTAGTGTTGCTGTTAACAAGGGATTCTGAATTCTAAATGCAGCACATCAGTTTCGTCTCTGAATTTATGGTGGTTCGTCAAAGGAATGCGTGTTTTTTGAGGAATTTTAATGAGCTTTTTTTCAAAACAAATGGTCCAGAGATGCTCTAGACTATTAGTTTGCGGTATTTAAATATGAAATTCAGCAGTGATGGTGCAGTTTGGTCTTTTTCTGCACCTGGTCTCACTGGAGCCTTGCCAGAGGCTTAGAATCATCTGAATGGAACTGATCTGTTCCTTACCTCACACACAACACCCAGAGGACAGAGGTAGAAGAAGAGAAGAAAAGCTGATGTCTGAATGCATTTGCTGCGGGAAAAGAGTAAGGGATGATAAGATAATTAAAGATTTCGTTATTCCCAAGGTTCTTTTTCCAGCAAGTAGCAAAATAGCTTGACAATAACTACTTACTATTTTGCAGTCCTGCAAACCTAACCAGACTGAATGAAAATGTAACATTCTGTGGCTGAAGTCCTGCTTATTAAAAAGAAAGGAAAGCGTCAAACACTTTGTAATGTTCATTTTTCCTTTCAGATTGATTTTATAAATTACCATAAAAATGTGTATCAAATTAATAAAATGCTTGTTTTCTGTTATGATCTCAGATCTTTATGTCCTGCTTGGTTCTGTTTTCTTTTCTATCGTTTTTTTAATTAATTTATTTTTTAATATTATTTAAAGCATTACTGCAGGGGTGGAAAATTGCTATTATCGGCTATAAGTCAGGTTTGCATGTAATCATTAAAAGTGTCAGATTAACTAATATTTTCTACTGGTTAAAAGTGGGGTCAGTTTATTTTATTTATTTATTTTTTTATTTTTTCAATTATTCTGTTCATCAAGGTGGCTTTTATTAAATGAAAAAAAAATTATTAAATATATTTTAATTACTTATTCTATATGTAGTTTCAAATGAAATTATTACTCCAGTCAGTATTACTTGTATTACTATTACTATACATTGATAATAATAATTAATATTAGAGTGATTTCTGAAGGATGATGTGACTGAAGACTGGAGTAATGAAGCTGAAAATAGTGCAATAACATTTCACAATTTTGCAATTTGTACTGTATTTTTGATGAAATAAATGCAGTCTTGGTGAACAGGATAAGCTTATTTTAATACATTTATAAATCCTACTGACCCCAAACGTTTGACCGGTAGTGTATATTTTTATACTATTCAGAGGTAATAAAGTTTTTATTTTTATACATCTTTAACTGCTCAGCATGTTGCTAGCAGCTTTAAATATGTTGTGAATGTAATTATATCCATGTAATTGTATTTTATTTTGTAGCCAGTATTTAAATACGCAGTAACTACAGGGCGGCAAATGTGAAACTGCACTGTTTAATTGTTATTTGGGTGTTTACAGATGGCTGTTTTTGTTTTGCTCTTAGTGAATACTACTTCAGTCTCCCAAACCTGGAGCGTGACTTTTTCCTGCGGAGAAGGATGGACTCGAAAGGCTTTTTGCCCATTTCTCTGATCGCCAGTTTCCACAGAGTCCAGGCCCTCACCACTGACATCAACCTTATTAAAGAGGTGAACATTGCACTGAACCTTCACCCCTGACCTGCCTCTTTTTTTAGGACACACATCTCAGAGATGGTTATCTGCAGTCTGTGTCATGTAAGGTTTTTGTGTGTCTGTACAGGCGCTGAAGAACAGTGAGGTTGTGGAGCTGGTGGATGAGCAGATTCGTAGGAAAGAGGAGCCGGAGCAGTGGCCCATCCCGGCACTCGCTCTCGACTCCCCGCGCACCGATTTCTCCCAGCTCATCAACTGCCCAGAGTTCGTTCCGGGACAGACGTTTACCTCCCTCAGCACAGGTTCTCATGTCTTCCTCCCACAGCCTAAATATAACATTTTGCTACACCAGCCATTACAGTGTTTCGCTGAGTATTCGCTGGTGTGTTGCTTTTTCATATCTGCAAACTAATGTTTCGCTACACCTGCTACTAGCATATTTATATTTTGCTATACATACCATTGGCTTATTTTAAATTATGGTGGCAAACTAAAGTTATGCTACACCTACCAATGGATGTAATAGTTTTTAATTAAAAAGCTGTGTTTAAATTAAAAAGTGTTTGTTTGTGGAAAAAATTAGGTCAACATCATTTTGGGTACTTGCCAGTGATTTTTAACACAAATTTGGTGCTTATCAATTGTTATTTTAGGTCCTGCTTTTGGTGTTTAAGGCTTTTAATTTAACTTTATATTTTGCTGTGTTGTATTATTGAGTTAAACTATTATTTTGCTTAATTTTTAAAATCCAGGACTCATCAACTTATTTCTGTTTCTGCGTGTATCACAGTGTCGTCCTCTCCAGTTAATCAGCACATGGATGAACCCTCTCTAGTGAATGGCCAAACCAGCGATGAGACAGATACAGCCAAACCTCAATCCAAAGAATCGTCCCCTTCAGACTCAAAGAGCAGCTCCGGTGAGGATGGGAGTAATCTTAAAGAGCGCTCCAGCAGTCTCTCTGATCCAGATGCACAGCCGTGGATACAGGTGGAGAAACGACACAGAAACACATCTGGGAAAAATAAGGTACTTCTGGATCCACTAAGAGTATTCTGACATAAGACGCTGTGTTATGTTGCCTGTCAATTCTTACAAATACCAAAATTTGTTGATTTTAAAATGCAATAGGTTTTTGTGAATAAAAATAAAGTGAAAGTTAATGTAAAATAAAGTTAAGTCTTTTTAAATGCAAGTGAGCTTAGGTATTACAGTGGACAGGCTTATGTGTTTATTTAGATCCCCATTAGCCCCTGCCAACGTAGTTGCTGTTCTTCCTGGTGTCTGACAAACAAAATGACACATTTACATCAAATCATCATCAAAACCAATACAAATAAAAAAACATTTAAAATAACACAACAGAAACAAATACCAAAACCAAGAGTAGATACAAATATCACAACCAAAACCATAATCATAGAAACAATACATAGTTTAAAATTTGTTTAATACATTGAAAGTATCAAATAACTACATTTAAGTGTAATCAGTATTTTATGATACAAAAACTTAGTTTTTGGAAATGAGAGCATACAATATTGTTGCACAATATACAGGGCCAGTGCGTCCATAGAGGCGATCGATAGTGAGAATAGTGAGAGCGCGACATCAACCTCATTTATGTCCGTGTTACACATTCGTCATCTGAATAATGATTGTCTGATCACGCTGATCTTCTAATGTAATCAACAGCTTGGTACATGGCGAATCTCCTCCAAAAATGACAGTGAAGTTTGTGGGGATGTGTGTAGTTGCTGTCAGGTGATGTGCGTTTGACAGGAAGGACTTTACCTCACGTTCGTTTCATACAGATTACAAAACCAAAAAACTTTTGTTTTCAAGTGTATTTCTGTCTGTGAAGCGAATGTTCGCTGAGATTGCTTTTATTGACCACCAAACTGTCGTAAAAGCACATGTTTGGTCTGAGCTTCTTTCCCCAAAGAAACATCAATCTATAGCGATCAATAATTGGCTCCTGTACTAGTAGGCGGGGCTTCATTCACAATATTGACCATTACACTTTTCCCAATTTAAAACTACAGTTTTAAAGTTACTTTCAAATTAAAATGTAAAATTAACGTCAAATATCAGCATTAACAATAGAGACACATCACACATCTTTAGGAGCCTATCTCTGTAAATGGAGTAAAAAAATATACATATATATGTAGTGTTAGGTTTATTTAGAAAGAGATAAGTTATACATAAATTAATGTAACCCTTTACAGTTTTAGGGTGTACACCCACTAGGCTATCCGAACCATGCCAAGTATAACAGTTTAAAAGTGACCTCCAGCGTTCTTGCTTTTCACTGAAAATGAACGCAAGTGTAATATATTCTGTATTCTTTCTTTAAAAGTGCTATATTAGATTTATTTTAGATGTATGGCAATATAATATTGTTACAATTACCAACTTAATAATAAAATATATAGTAACAATGATATGGTATCAGCTTAGTGTACATCCCTGTTATTTTGCTTAATTATTCTAAAACACACACAGTTGTAAACTATTTAACGCAATTGTTGTGTTTAAAAAAAAAGTTGTCTTTATATTATGTCATAATTCTTCAAGTTGCTTCGTTTCTCACCAGTCGGCTTTAGGTTCTCTAACACTGTTCACTCACGCTGCTCTTTTCTTTTCCTCCATATTTCTTCATCCATCATTTCCTCTGTCTATTCTGCCCTATGGCTGTGCAGACTTCAGTAACTCCTCTCCCTCCTAGCCCTCCTTCCTCTCCTCCTCCTCCTCCACCTCCTTCTCCTCCTCCTCCTATTCCCCGTCTTGAGTTCTTCCCATCTGCAGTTGAGTATTTTCCCATTTTCTGCTTTTCCTCTGCTTGCTGCTGTTTTTCATTTACTAAACGGAAATAAGACTCAATTTGGTGTTTTCTTTAGGAGCGCACAGAATTGGTTCAGTCCACCCCAAAGCCTCAGCCTGAAGCCGACCAGGAGGAGCTGGACTTCCTGTTTGATGAGGAAATGGAGCAGCTTGCTGCACCTCGCAAGAACACTTTCACCGATTGGTCAGATGACGATTCTGATGACGAACTTGACGACAGAGATGTGAACAAGATCCTGATTGTTACTCAAACGCCTCCTCACCTCCGCAAACACCCTGGTGGTGATCGGACGGGCAACCATGTGTCGCGTGCCAAAATTACAGCCGACCTCGCCAAAGCCATTAATGATGGACTGTTCTACTATGAGCAGGATCTCTGGACGAAAGAAGAAGGGCCGCCAGAGTGTGCCAATGCCAAGGTGAGAGTGCTTATTTTTTCAGTGTACTTCTTAAAATGGCAGAAGATCCAAGGCAATATTAACAGTTTTATTATAGTTTTTTATGAACCAGCAATTCAAACAGGCAGACGGAGAGAACATGCAGTGCTAACAGTAAAGAGATAGAACAATACAAAAAAATCCCTAAATACAAATATGCATTTATAAATAGATATGTGACTCTTGACCACAAAACCTCTCTTGTGTTGCACGGGTATCTTTTTGGCAAAAAACATGTTCCATTGAAGATTGTTTTGTAAATGTCCTAATGTAAATATATAAAAACTCAATTTGGATTAGTAACATGCTTTAAGCACTTCATTTAGATAGTAAAGATGATTTTCTCAGTATTTAAATTCCATATTTTCCATATTTATCTCGACCAAATCTTGACCCAGACCCATCCTAGGGTTGGGCGATGTCGACCAATTTGGCATCGTACATTGTCTAATGCGAAACATTGCGATGGACGATGGCATCGTTGTCACAGGCAACGATGAATTCATTATTTATGAATAAAAATTAATTGATGATGAATTAATCATTTTTAGTCTGCCTGTCAACTGCCTGACCCGCATGTTTTTTTTTTTTTTTTTGCCTTTAACCAAATCATAAATAAACAAAGATAAGTTACAAACAAATTACCACCTGTCAATCACTTTTTCTGTGGGACTCGTTATAACGGCTTTGACAAACTTGGTTGGTACCAATCAACAGTGTCTGAGGTTTTTACTAAAAATACTAAGTACAGACATGAAAGCAAAAGATTGAAGCAGTGTACTGATGCTGTGACACGTTACCTGATAGATTCAAAAGACCGAAGAGTCGTTAGATAGAGAGATATTCAATTAAATACCACATTTAACAACTATAGTTAGACACGATCCAGCAGTACATCTTTGACAAACTGTACGACTTGCACTGCACTCTCTGGGGTTTCAGACGAGCGCATGACAGAGTGTGTGTGTTTGTGGTCATGTAATGTGCATTTTTAGCAGTATAGTGTTGAAGGAGGGCTTTTTTAGAAATGCTAGATAAAACGGCAGTATGGACGTGGATCCTTTTTGTTATAAAATGCTATTTTAAAACTAAGACATACTAGTTTAAACAGTGCCTAATTGTGTTTATTTCACGAGCGGGTTTGCGACGCGGGCAGGGCGGAACATCGCTATGTCGCCTCAGCATCGCTATCGGCCATCGGTTTGTCTATTGACCCAACCCTACCATCCTATACATCAATGAATATATAAACTCATGAATACAACGAGATTTATGAATGTCAGTTAAAAATAAAATAAGACAGTTGCTGTGTCTCATTTCAGTGGCTGTATCCTCTGAAGGATTCACTCAAAGTGCGCTGCGTCATCGCAGCACGACGAAGGCTGTCTCTGTCTTCAAACGCAGCCTCACAATGCATCCTTCGTTACCTAGTTAATGAAGGACACAACCGATGGATCCTTTGTGGCCTTTTACGTCCCAGGATTCATTGCGCGCTGATAACGCCAGGACGTTTTTTTTAAAAACTCCAGTTTAAATGTATTAATTAGGTTTATTTTAAGTTGAGATCTAAACACATATAAAAAAAAAGTATGACTTGTTTTAGTAAAGAGGGATTTTATAGAGAGTTTACATGTTTACGTGTACATAGATTAAAGCAAATATATTTCCAGCTTTTATAAACCTTGTTTTGCCTGTAGATTGATTAAAATAAGTTTTAAAATCACTTTGGGGAAAAAAAGTATTTATAAATTTTACCGGCACTTATTGACAGCAGCTGTTACGGTTGCTAGGTGACGAGATCTGTCCTCTGTAGGCTAGATCGTCTTATTTCAAAGTGCTCGGTTCATCCTGTGTGGACTTAGAAGGACTCGCCTTTGAAGTCTGCATCCTTCGGAGGATGCAGCTTCTGAAGACACAGCTAAGGATTTTTGCGATTTAGGGTCACAGTATATAGAATACCATCTGTATATGTACATAAACATTTGTATATAACATTTTAGCATATATATTTTTTAGAAAGAATAGATTTAGAAGAATATTAGAAAGTGTATAGCTTTGAAAAGCTCTTGGGTTAAGATGCTTCCCATTTGGTTAAGGTCATTGCGCATTTCATCATGATCTACGTTACTTTTGTGTGAGTTTTGTTGAATTAAAAACTCCATGTTATGGGTTGTACAATAGAGTCGCAAAGCAAATGAATGATCTTTATATAAATGTAAGATTGTGTGTTTTAATATAACTTAATTTGGTGCACTTTCACAACCACCTGGATGACCGCCTGAGTCATGCTCATTCAACCACTAAAGAGTTTACACTATGAAAGCAAACTGATCAGTGGCCATGTTCAACTTTTTTTGGCCCTGTTTACCATGATTTAAGATCCTCAATACTTTATAAATACAAATAATATATACAATAATTGTGTATATATATATATATATATATATACAGTAACAGATGACTGGTCATATATTTCCTTACAGGTCCCATTAACAAATACATATAAAGGTCAGTTTACATGGTGTAAACGCATAAGTACAATCATTTTCTCCCAATATTGCAGGTATTAGTCCAGTTGTAGTTTTAAAGAAAAAGTCATTCTCTCCATATTTTGAACAATAGAGACTATATCCAACCATTCAGATTTTGTAGGGGGCTCGAGTTGTAGCCACTTTTTTTTTAAGAAATACTTGACTTTTATTTGTCTTTGTCTTTGATTCCTCCAGTAAAAATCTTGCCACATACCAGAGCTGAAAGAAGTGGCCTGTGCAGAGCAGATATTCAACCAATCTTCCTCTGAGATAACTAGTTTGCATTATCTCTCATTTTAGTCTGATGTAATTTTTTGAGTGTTTCTTGGTGGATTGGATGGAAGAATACAATTTTGAAACAAGTCAAGCAAAACATATCTTAAAGTCAGAGAATAGACTAATGAAGAATAATGCTCACCTGTGCTGCTTTAAACTCTTAAAGTTATAATTTTAATAAGATGATTTGGTGGAGAAGCACTTTGTGTCATCATAATGTTTGTATTGTTTAAAGACATTTGTATTGTTTAACACTTTGTAATAGAAAAGGCCACCATTTATATTAAATACACTTTTTTTTATAACTTAAAGATAGCTAATGACTCGTTAAAACCGTTTAATTCAAAGCATAAATGAAAATATAAATTTCTTTAAAAAAAAGTAATGACCTCAAACTTTTTGAACTCTAATGTAAACAAAAAAGCTTCCTTTAAAGAGAACACGAGTAATAGAACCACCACAGTAAATTGCGCTTAGTGTGGAGTTGGTTCGGCAGCTGCTGGTTTCTGGTGAATGTCCACACTCAGCAGTAACATGGGAATTTTCCACTGCAAATGTTTGAATTGTTCTGTGCTGGACAAACATACAGAAAGATACGATTACGATCTGAAATTAAACGGCACGTTTTGTCTTCTGACTGATTTCTCAGTCAGCCTGAGCACTCTAGGATTTTGGCATGCGATTGCAGACCTTTTAGGGTTTGAAATAGGGTAATATCTTTTAGGATTTAATTTATGTTGTGTCAGCTTTCTCACAGTGTCTGGATTTAATTGTTGGAGTCCACAGTGTTGGCATTTGTTTTTCACTGTAATAACAAATACTAATAAGTATGTATCATTTACAGTCAGCCAATCAGACAAGAGCTCCGTGAAAGCATGTGACCTATAATGTATACATGTTTTTAGTATTTTAGTAAGTAGAGTTGTGGTCTTGATTAGCTCTTAGATTAAAATGCTTGTTAAGACGTGCCCATTCATATTAATATAATTCAGTTCCCTATACAATGAGTGTGAGTAACTGTTTAGTTTGTCAGATGTCAAGTGAGTTTTTACTGTACAGTGGTATTGCAGATACTTCTCTGTTTTCCACTTATGGGACTCGTAACACCTGTGTTAACCGTGCCAAGGTCTTTGTGGGCTGAAGTTCATAGTACAGACACCTGATAAACAGCTGCACAAAACGACAGTAACAAGAACATGTGGCTTTGCTCAAATTAGTTAGTTTCTGATAGGAATGTGCTAAAAACTGATAACTCTTGTCCTTTGAGCTGATACCCTGGCTGGTTTAGGTCCGTTATGGAAAAAATGTGACATTAAAACCACCAGTAGGTGGCAGCAAGTCACTGTTTAAATGAGGAATTCATTGACTCTAAGTGAGTCATTTGAGAAATCTGATTCATTTAGAAACTAAGTGAGTGACTGTCTTTGTGATTGAATCAATATATAATTTTCATAATTTGGATTATAGAATAATTTTGACTACCATTATGATGGGATTCACCAGCCTGATCTCACGAAGTGTAACGTAAGTATTTTACGTTTTGTCAGTTTAGTGGCTAATTCGTACGAATTTGTACAAGTTCAGTCGTACGAAAATGTATGATTTTAAAAAGGAGGCGTGGCACCTAACCCCACCCCTAACACTAACATCATTGGGTGATGAGCGAATCGTACTAAATTGTACGAATTAGATCGTACGAATTCATACGAATTAGCCACTAAATCAAAAAGTTACAAATTGCCTTGAGATTGTGTTGGATTCACCACGCACTGTTTGCTTTTTAACACTCAAGATGTATTTTTGTTGGTACATACTTGATAAAGCCCACTCATGCCACAATAGCACAGATGAATAAACAATGACGCTTTAAATTCTATTGACGTTTAACTTTTTTGATTTAACATTTTGGGTACTGTGAGATCAGGTCACTGATATAGCAGAGACATCAAATTTAAATCATTATGCGAGTCAGCTCGTCCAAGCAAAGTCCATATATTGTTCTTTCTGTTAATGTAAAGGATATTCTTGGAAAACTTCTGATTGATTTACTACGTAATGTCTAATTTAAGGCCTGAAAGCTTCACTCTTAATAGCCAAGTAAGCTGAAGCCTTTATGATGGACAATAAAGATGTCATTTGTGAGCTCCTGTGAGTAATAAGTGCTGGTAAAGCTGATCAAGTGCACATCCTGCTGTCAAACAGTGAGCGGGGATGACTTCATTGTTCATTCAGACAGAAACATGAAGTCTCTCAGGGCACTTTGTCTTCTTCTCCTTCCTTATGTTTTTAAATGAAGAGTGTGATGCTTGTAGTTTATATGCTTTTAGCTCTTACCTTGTGTTCTGTGTGTAATGTGTCAATGTGGTTAATATTTTTTAGGAAATGGAAAACTTTAAAAAGCTCAACATGATCAGCCAAGATGAGTTTGAAACTCTGACCCCTAAACTTCCCATTGACCCAAACCAAGAGGTCCCGCCTCCTCCACCATGTCAAACAGGTGATTGGACATTTCATTTCTCTATTAGAAAAGCATTGCATTTATCTTTCTGTGATTTGTTTTAATATGCAAACAATTAATGTATTTATTTGTTTTCCATATTTTTACAAGTATTTATTTTACTGTTTTATTCAAATAAAGTGTCACAAAATAAATGCATACACATGCTCAGGAAAAATATTTAATATTTAAGAAGTTCCTTGGTTTTCTTTACATTTGTAAAAAAAAAAAAAAAAGTTTAATTTTTTTGTTGCTTTTTTCTGTAGATGATTCTAGCATGGCTCATTCTCTCCCTGCGGATGTCCCAGAATCATCCAGTGTGCCTAGAACCCCACGTACACCTCGTACACCTGGAAGACAAGATCCCACCAAAACCCCACGGTTCTACCCTGTCATTAAAGAAGACAGCGGCAACCTTGATGGAAAGGTACGTTTGAACTAAAGCAGAATTCTTTGTGGGATTATCAGAATAATGAATAATAAAAAGAGTAATTAATAGTAAACCTATAGACAATTAAAAATATGGCACGTTATAAAGGGATAGTTCTGTGTTCTACAGTGGTTAGATTTTTATTTTTATCAATTTTTATTTTTTTTAAAAACAAGATATTGTGAACAAGAATGCTGGAAAATTTTTAATCTATGCACAAAACAGGAATATCGCATAAAAGCTTTGTGAATAATGCAGCGTTTCCACCCATTAGTCAAAGAGAACAAAATTGTCTTGATTAACTGGTGCCAAATATTAAAAGTAAAAATGGAATTTGCTGGGGTAGGAGAAGCTGCGTCGATCTTTTTTTTCTTTTAATAAATGACTTGTGCCTCAGAAGACAAATGCTGACGTGCCTTTAACACGTGGTGGCGTTTGAAGGTATGAGACACAGAGTAAAGACTGTCTTGACAGTTCTGGAGGTCATTAATAATATAATAACACTAATACTGAAAGGGTTACAGTGTTTTAGAATGACCAAAACAACATTTCCGATGTTTTACAATGTGCTCAGCCTGCTGGTTTGTCCATTCACACACATTTTTATCATCACATGATCTCTTATAACAAAATCATGTGACCTTTTTTAATGGGCATACTGGAATTTGTTCAGTAAAAGTGTTTCCATTAAAGTGTGTGCATCTCTTCTTATTGAATAAAAACTTTATCAATCTCAGTTTTGCACATTTTCAAAACTTAAGAGCATCTTGGTGTTCCCATCTCTTTAACTCGGTGACTGTTTTTTCCAGCACTCTTTAGTATACCTTCCCTTGATATCTATAGATTTCAGTATATCAAAAGAAATAAAAATTATTTTTTTATATTTTTGAGAACCATCCCTTTAAGTCTGAAACTGAAGGTTTTTCCTTTTTGGCTTTATTTTGTTTAATAAATAATGACACAGTGCATTATTTCATGTGGTGATGGTGTTCATCTGAGGTTTTATCTTACAATTTTTAAGACCTGCCAAGGACCAGATAATTTTGAAATATATTTTGATGCAGAAAACCATGGGATTCACTAGGGTATCACTTTTTAGGACCGTCCATTTCATGCATTAAAACATTGTTCTGACTCTTTTTAGACCCCCAGAAAGAGAAAAACCCGCCACAGTTCTAACCCTCCTCTGGAGTGCCATGTCGGCTGGGTGATGGACTCACGGGAGCACAGGCCTCGCACTTCCTCCATCAGGTTTGTGGCTTTATTCTTTTACTCTTCTAGCACTAATGTGAAAGCTGGCTCTGTTAAACTCTCTCTCTTGTTTTTCTCTGTACAGCAGCTCAAATGCGTCTCCGTCTGAGGGAGCCCCGGCGCTGTCCGGCAGTTACGGCTGCACCCCGCAGTCCCTCCCCAAGTTCTGGCATCCTTCCCATGAGCTTTTGAGAGAAAACGGCTTCACCCAGCAAGTTTACCACAAATACCGCAGGCGATGCCTCAATGGTACGATAAGTTGTACGCCAGGGTTGTTATCAAAGCCTTTGTCCATCCATCTATCCTTTCTGCCATGCATTCTTTCTTTCATCCATTCATCTATTCATCTATCTATCTGTACAAACCTAACTTACGTAAAATAACTCATGTTTGTTCTTCAGAGAGGAAGCGGTTAGGTGTGGGTCAGTCTCAAGAGATGAACACCCTCTTCAGATTCTGGTCCTTCTTCCTCAGAGACAACTTCAACAGGAAGATGTACGAGGAGTTCAGGCAGTTTGCCGTTGAGGATTCCAAGGAGAACTATAGGTCAGAGTCACAGTCTTTAATCCTGTGTTTTACCTGCAGATCATGTATGGACAAATTGTGCTCGTTTAATTTGAGCTTTTCTCAAACATTCACTCCAGTCTGGCAAAAGGGTGTATAAATCACATTCCTAAAATAAAAAAAACAAATTAGCTATAGCAATGAATAAGTTGTCAATAGCATTTTTTGAAAGTGTTTACATTAGACATGCAATATAAAAACACGTCCGTGTGGCTGCCTAGTTTGGACATTGTCTGGTTCGTATCTGAGATGGGTGACGTTTTAAAGTCATAAAGTGTTTTGTATGATAGCATATTCTGAATTCTGTAGCAAATCCTGTTTAGCATATATATTTATAGTTGTCACGGCAGAAAAATAGCTGATTTATAAACATGAAGGGTCATACAGTTCAGTATGAAATGTTTTCACCAAAACTTGTTTGCAGCAAAACTATTTATATTAAATGAGATGGCAACAAATTTTACCCTAGTAAGTTTTCTGAGAACACGGATCATTTGAGAGTAATATTTTGCATTTGTAGTACACATCCAGAAATGAAAAAAGAATTTTTGTACACACCTGTTAAGCATACAAATGAATACACAGGTAAAGGAAGTAAAAGGTTTTTCTGCTGTGCTATCGGAGAAGTGTCCTAATATATTTTTATGTTACGTATATTCACAGGTATGGACTGGAGTGTTTGTTCCGATTTTACAGTTATGGACTCGAGAGGAGATTCAGACCGGACATCTTCAAGGACTTCCAGGAGGAGACCGTTCAAGATTATGAGAAAGGTCAGAAACTTAAAAGCAATCATTTTTGACAAAAGCAATTTAAAGAAAACATGAAAAAGCGAAAAAATAAAAATGTGTTGCACCATTGCTTCGTATCGCCCACTATCAGTGTCAGGTGTTTTTTGTTTTTTCTAACTCTGCATTTATTAGTAAACAATCATCTCTGAACGATGGCACTGTTCTGTTTCTGTTTTTCTGTTTTAAAAATATCCCTTTATCCATTTGAGAAGTCATATTAACACACACACACACACACACATATATATATATATATACACACACACATGTATATATATATATATATATATATATATATATATATATATATATATATATATACACACACACACACACACACACACATACATATATATATATATATATATATATATATATATATATATATATATATATATATATATATATTTTTTTTTTTTTCTTTCATGTTCTTTCAATATATATCAAGTTAAATTTAATAAAAGTTGTTTGATTTCAGTTATTTGGACAATCCTTTTTTTTTTTTTTTTTTTTATCAGTTATCAAGGAGTCTAGAAAATTATAATTATTACATATGTAATCCAGAAGAAAAAAAAAAACTTGTGAAAGTGTTAAAATTCAACTCTACTGTTTAAAGTAGCTGTTACTGATATTTTCAGTAGTTTGAAACAATAAATTGTATAAGAAGTTATGTAAAATAAGTCTATAAATTTATACATGTGTAAAAAAAACGAAAGTGTACTGGTAATACATACCTGGTTTCTGTACCCTAATGTGTATGACCAGCCCAGACAATGTCATTAAGAGTGGAGTGACTGTATATTTAAAAGAATACCCATATATTTATATAATAAAATTGTTTTGAGAGCAGAGATCAATGTGAAAAAGACCAATAAATCACAAGCTATAGACAACTTAATGGATATTTTTAAAGTGTAGTTGTGCAGAGACTGCAAAATGCTTGACTGCAAGCATTTTTAGCTAATCAATTTAAATAATATCAAAGATTATTTTTTCTCCATCTTGTGTTTTCTTCCATTACCATGCGTTTAGGTCTCAAACTCAATTCCTGGAGGGCCGCAGCTCTGAACAGTTTTGCTCCAACTTTAATCAAACACAGCTTATCCAACTAATCAAGTTTTTCAAGACTACTAGACACTACTAGATCAGCTGTGTTTGATTAGGTTTGGAGCTAAACTGAGCAGAGTTGCAGCCCTCCAGGAATTAGTTTGAGACCCATGGTTTAGACGCTTCATATAATTATTAAAATGGACTAAGCTAATGTTGTGGTTTTTTTCATATTATTTGTAGGTCAACTATATGGACTGGAGAAATTCTGGGCTTTCCTGAAATACTCAAAGGTGAAGAATCAGGACATTGATCCCAAACTCAAGGAGTACCTCAGCAAATTTAAGAGCATTGATGATTTCAGAGTAGAAGTGAGTATAAGAATCAGCTGTACGTGAATATCTCTTGCAAATGGATCATATGGATTAAGTCCACACGAATTTAAAAAATCTTTCTAAATAACATTATTAATTAATTGTAATCTAAATCAAATTTTATTTCCTTTGCTCTTAGCCACCAATGGCAGAGGAAGGGATGAGGAGGAAAGCACACTCCTCCGCTGGAGATGAGGTGAAACGTAGACGACACAACTCGACTTCGTCATCGAAACAGACCCAAATCACCAAGACCTCCTCAGACAATCAGACGACCGCAAAAACAGCCCATGATCAGGCTGGTGCCTCAGCGGCAACCAAATCCACCAATCAGCCAGCTGCCAAGGCAGCCTCAGCCAATCAGAAACCAGCACCTCTGACCGCCAAGAGCAGCTCAGCCAATGAGCAGCCTGCAAAAGCCCCACCCAAAGAGAATGTGAAGAAGAATACCTCATCAGATGCTCGCAAAGCGGAGGCAGGAACGAGCAAAAACAAAGAAGCCCAACAGCCAAAGAAATGAAGCCCTTACCACACTATATACAGTATTTGAATGCGATACTCTCGAGCTGTGAAAGATTTTTGAATGCTGGTGCAGGCTTACCTTTTACACCCAAAACCTCGGAAGTGAGCCAGTCAAAACCGTTAAAGCAAAGACCAACTGTCAGTCCGTTGCATTCACAAAGCAAAGAGTAAACCAGAAGTGTCTTTGTGTTGTACAAAACGCTAGGTTGACTTCCATAATCGTCTTCTTTTCTTTCGTCTCTTCTGCATTTAGTAGTTAGCATTCAGAATCAAGTACGCATGGCCAGCTCGTTTTGCTGTAAAGTTTACAGAAGATGCATTCCTCCATCGAATGCAGTTTTATTTCCTTTTAATATTCGTTTTACTTTTTTCAAAAGCCTTACATTTCAAAAACAACAAAAATATATCCATATTTTACATCTCTTTCATCAGCATAATGAATCATTTCTTGGTTTTTAAGTGTTTTTAATTTGTGCCTGTCCTGCACAACATACATATTTAGTATGTTTATTTTAAGCAGCTCATTAAATAAACAAACAAACAAAAAAAATAACTTGAACTTGAGGTTGCACCAGATAACACACTATATAGCTTATTGCATTTTTGTTGTTGTTGTTGCTCTTTTAGCTTGTGTAGGAAATAGGACAGGGGTGGAATACTAAGTTCTTTATGCTTTTATGATTAGCTGAGTGTCTGAGCTGAATATCAGAGAAGTACGTAGATATCAGGCCGAAGTCGAGGGATTGTAAAAAGTGTTATCATCATCATCATCTTCATCATCATGATGTTCCTGCTTTTAAACCAATGTTGTGCCGTTCACGTTGCGGAAGTGGTGCTTACAAAGATCTCCTGTTTAGGTGATGAAGAGACAACATCTTCAACCTTCTTATTTTTATTATATTAATTTTGACTTAAATTAGAAAACATCTGTGTACTTGAAGTTTCTGAGAAATGTTATCTTTTTCGAGAGGAATTATTCTTCCTTTTAAATTTTGAATCCTATTGGAGTTGAGCTTGAGATAATTTATTGTTTTACTCTCTTTTGACAGCTTAATTGATTATAATCTTTTTTCTATTGATTTTACTGAGAGAGAGAAAGTGCAGATGACTGCAAACGTGGAGGCCCATCCAATACTTTTATTTCATTCTATTTTTCTTTTGCAGGTTGGCTGATGATATTAAATCAGTGTTTTTGCTCACTTGTGATCATAAATCAGACACTGAAATGATGTCCCGATTGTATCATATTTACTTTTGAAAAAACTGTACATAAAAATATTAGATGCAGCTCTCTAATTTTAATCAATTCATTTTTATTGATTTTCATTTTATTGTGATATTTTTGTTTTGTGTGCGCTTGTGTGTTGGTATGCATGTCGGTTTAATTTTTCTTTCATCATAAATTGTAAAATGTAAAAAAATCATAAAATATATTAAAATCTGTTTATAAAAACCCAAAATGAAATGTATTGTTTTTCTTATTGTATTTACTATTAGATAGATAGATAGATAGATAGATAGATAGATAGATAGATAGATAGATAGATAGATAGATAGATAGATAGATAGATAGATAGATAGATAGATAGATAGATAGATATCTTGACATTTTAAAGATTTTTCAGGTATGGAGATAACATTTCCAGAATATTTTTTTTTTTTTTTTTTTACTTAAATCCTCTTAAAGACAGGATACATGAGCACTGTAAACAATACTTTTAGTGTACACTATAAACAGTTTTATATATTGAAAAGAATACAGCACAGATGGATTAACTTTACTATAACAACGCTTGTAAATTGTAAGTTGTGTAGATAAAGGTCTGACACTATGCACTGTAATTTTAAACTATTATACATTACCCTATAATGATTAGGGAATTAAATCTGTTTTGTCTGTAATTCATTTTTTTTATCTGACTTTTTTCATTGTGAAATCTGCATTAGAGCTGCATGTTAATTAAAAACATTTTCAACGCTCTATTATTTTATCGCGGTTAGCTGGTGATAAACATAAATCTTGACGGTTAGCGCCTTTTCATTTTCAAAAGCCTTTGTTTGGTCGGATACGCTCGTAGGCGCCGCGCTGGCAGAAAACTACAAATGCCGACAGACAACGCGCTGTTCCGGTGACAGTCAGCCAATCAGACGAGCACTTGCGTGCCAGCTGGGCGGGCGCGAGTGGTGGGAAGGCGCTATCGTTGCAGTATGGCGGACGATGGGGACGGTAGGAGTGCAGTGGCGGACACCAGCGGCGATCAGGGGACAACAGAGGAGTTGGATCCGGGGGCCGGTCTCGGTTTAGGCGGCATGCTGCTCAATCTCAGCGTTCTCGTGCTCGTGCTGGCCGCGTGTTACGTGCTTTACGCGCGCTGGTGGAGGAGGGCGGGCGCGGATTTGGGCCGGGGCAGTGAGGCCTCGCCGCTGCCCAAGATGAGGAGACGCGACTTCACCCTGCAGCAGCTGCGCGACTACGACGGCGTGCAGAACCCGCGCATCCTCATGGCAGTCAACACCAAGGTCTTCGACGTGACCAGCGGCAAAAAGTTTTACGGACGCGGTAAGGAGCGCGCAGGGCTCAGGCTCACACCCACACTGAGCGGGGTATTTTAACTTCAGCTGTGGAGAAGGTACTAGCATCCAGTCAACAAAGTCTAGTAACGCTGGAATACATAACTGTTACTAGCTACTAGTGACTAATAAACAAGAATGAGTAGTACCTTATACTAAAACTAATTATTTAACTTTAGTAGTGTCCTTGTTACACGTAAGTTAGCGTACTAACTATAGTAGTAGCAATGCTTGTATTACGCACAATCAAAAGCAACTAACGTTAACCGAAATATACTGTGGCCGTTCACTCTGTATTACACCAATAACACTGTAACGACAACATGGAATAACGTGTAATCTTATTTTCGTCTAAACCTAGATTAGATTCAAACAACTGTTGAAGCTCATTTTGGTCTGCAGTAAATATTTCAGTAGTATCGATGGAAAAGTCAAGTGTTGCAGCTGGGGTAGTTAAGGTGAAGTTACTATTGGTTTCAACAGAAGTGACTAGTATCTACTGAATGAGTACGAGCACTTTAATATATACTCACGTTAGGCAACACTGGAGTCAATATCATCATCTAGTGAGTACTCATAGATGAAATATTCAGTTAAATTGCTGGTGACTTTGTTGCATGTACTGTAGTAACAATAGTAGATTATTCCTAATTACAAGCCACTAAGCCTGTCGTAAGTACATGTTGTTAATGTTATTTACTAATTGCTCTGTATTCAGATTACTTGTTTAAAAAAATCTGAGTAACAAGTTCAGTTTGGATTTACTAGAATATGAGTGCAAAGTAGATGCTAGTCAGTTTTAAGAACAACAGTTTGCCATGGGATAAGCAACCAGCTTATACTTGCCAATGCTCTGGTCAGAGGAGAGCTCATACTGCTAAACACTGGTCACTGAGTAAAAAAAGAAAAGAAAAAGATTTACAGAGACCCCTGCTGTGATAATGCACAAGGTGGTCTGATGTCTAATTTGAGTTTGCCAGCCTCTTGGCAGGCCACTTCTATCTTCTTCATAGCTGCGGTCACCTTTCTGCCGCTCAGTTTTGCGTTGGTGAACTCTTTCCCAGACATCAACCGGTCATGTCAGTGCATTTTTGAGCGAGAGCCATGTCTGACGTGGAAGAGTGGGTGAGAGCCATGTGCTGTCACACCCAACAGGTATGCACAGCTCGGATAGAGCTGTATAAAACATTAATCTATAGGCTTATTTTGAACATGTAAAGTTAACAGCTTGATTTGCTATGATGGATATTAGGTCAGCTGAGTTTAGGAGCAGCCTTGCTTAAGAATTCAAGCACTGAGCCTCATTCCTTCCTCCCTTCCCTGCAGGGGAAACGCTTGCTGCTTTCCCCTGGACGCTTTACAGGCGTTCAGCTGCTGTGCAAAACAGCTGTTTGCTGCATGTAATATCTGAAAATGTGTTCTCAAAGCCAGAACAGCAGGCTTTTGTCTGTCTGGAGTTTATATTTGGAAATCTAACTGTAATGAAGTTGAGAATGCGGATATTATTGGTGTATGTGGATTATCGCTGCCTTTGATTGCATTTAACATGTTTTGATTCACAGTTCAAACTAGTGTCTGTGATTGGGCCTCACATCTCCCTCTGCTATATTTATATATGAGATATGTTATCTGACCATCTGCTGCGTTTATGGGAGAGCTCAAGATGTGGTGTCAGCAGCAGATCAGACTCTGACCAGTGCGTCATTCGCTTGGACACCTGTAGTCCCATGTGGCATCTTGCAGCATTTTACCGCACACAACATTAGATCACTTTTATTTACCTGTTGCTCAATAAGGCGGCAATTAAAGATTGTTTTAATCATTTCTTAATAGCAGGTCAGATTCTCTAAGATAGACCTTGTCAAAAACTTGTCTATTAAGATTTGCTGTACTGTTTGCTTGGACTTTTTAAAGGAACTTTTGTTTATTTATACACATCTAATCTTTTTCTAGCAACTAAACCAGAATATTCTGTTCACCAAATAATGACAAAAGCACATGTTATTTATTGTTAAAATGCAATCATTTTATATTAAATATAAAATTAAATATTATAACTTTAGTAAATTTCTACATTTATAAACTTTACTTCAAATCCTGTTCGAATCCTTTCAACGCATGTTGTCCTGCAATTTAAGCAGACACAGAATGGGTTAATATTACCATTACATTATAGAATGTTTAATGTCCTGCTTGTTTGTCAAGTTATAACAAAATTTTAAAAAAATCTATACATTTTAATTATTTAACATAATTCTATTAAATGCTAACTGGTCTGAGGAACTCATCTCAACATTGTAATATTATGTTATATTATTATGCCGAAGGCTAGGTAGATCTGTGGTTACCATTGTTGCCTCACTGCAAGAAATTTGCTGGTTCAAGTCACTGGTTTCCTGCGGGTGCTCCGGTTTCCCCCACAGCCCATGGCATGCACGATAAGTGAATTGAATAAACTGAAATTGGTCGTAGTGTATGAGAGTGTGTATAGGTGCTAACCCAGTACTGGGTTCCAGCTGGTAGGGCATCCGCTGCGTAAAACATATGCTGGAGTAGTTGGTGGTTCATTCTGCTGTAGTGATAAATTGGAGACTAAGCTGAAGGAAAATGAATGAATGAATAAATATAATTACACAGACAGCTATTAACTTCATATACTTTTATTCTATTACTTTATCTCTTACAAAAATGCAGTTACATACAGAATTATAAGCTTGCTTTTAATGTATTGCAAGAAAATCAGTATTTAGCCAGATTTATCACTCTTCTTTTATAGCGCTTGGTCTGTTTGGTGTGCCGACACTCGTTCAGTGAAGTTTAATGAACTAGCCTGTGCAATCTCATGTAAAATTACAGATAAGAGTTTAACTGTTCAAGTTGAAAGGAAACTCATCTCAGACCCTGTAAACAGTAAATATAGCACAAATATTTATCAAGCAGCTGAGAGAACAAGCTGCTGACCAAAAACTGAGCATGCAATATTTTGCTAAACGCCTTTTTGTATTTGTTTTGGCAATGTTAAAAAAAAAAAAAAAAATCACATTTTTCTTAAGTTCCCATCAAGAGTTGCACTAATATTTGGCAGAGATCTTGTATCGACAGTAGGAGGCTTAAATCACCAGAACGGCAGCACATCCCATTGCTTTTCAGTGTGCTTAAGGATGTTTGTGGTGACCAAATCATGTGTGACAGTGAATCCTCGTGCTCCCTAAACCATTTTCACAGTTTGAGCATTGTCATCCCGGAATATGGCCATGGGATGCATCATCTGACGTGGTTGCTTGTAAAGACGTTTAAAGCTATCTACTTGTTCAATTAAGGTGCAAACATTTGTTTTGATGGCAGGAACATAACGCAAATAACAGATCCAGTTATAAACTCTCATGTAAACTCGGTTAAAGAATTCAGCAAAGGTCTGCCAGAAAAATATTCTTACCCTATATTATTATAAAACATCTAATGCAGTAGAAGTTGTTACATTAGACTAATGGTTTTATTTTTCTGTTTAAACGTTTTATTATTGGATTGATTATATGTTTATCATTTTGCCATGATTCATGAAGATCCCCAATGAAGCTGAAATTGCATTAAATGAAAGATACAATGCAATAAACGTATGTATTGGCTTTTTTAAGTAGCAAATGTCTACATCTTGCTGTGCATATAAGCTAGTTAGTTTGGAGCATTTAAGATTAAGCATTCTCATGTTTAGGACGGTTTACACTTTTCCAATTGTGTCCTTTGCTGAACGTATCATGTGTGTGTTTTGTCCATAGAAATGCATTATTCACACAACATCAACATGACGTGTCTTCATGATGTTTTCCGCTTCATAGATCCACTTATTCAGTAATCAAGTTTTCTAGCAATTAGTTTCATTGTCAATTTAATCAAGATGTTGTTGTTGCAGTTCTATTGCAGCAGTGGTTTATAATCTGATGAGACCATGACAAAGGTTTGTACTTTGTAGGCAGACGTGGTATCTTATCACTGGCCCATAGGTCAGACTGCTCTTTTTGGTCAATGTCTGGCTGGTTTGTTTCTTTTAAGACTACTGTTGCTCAACAGCTGAAAGGAGATTGTGTTTATGTGCGAATGAGCTTATTTGCTTTTGCACATGGTGATCAGATGATGAACCGAAAAAAAAAGAAGCATCCACAGAGCCTTTTTTTTTTTTTTTTGTGCTCTCTCTTTCGTCGCCTTCTGTTTTGAATAAACACTGACTAAAACTCTGTCAAGAAAGAAATGGCACATTCCAGAGCAGCCTAGTCATCGTCAGGCCTGATCTGAAACCCTTTGTCAGTCGTATTATTTATGAATCATGGATTCTATTTCCTGTTTATGCAGTCATGAAGTAAAACTGTCCATGTAGCTAGTGTTGTGTGCTCTTTATCACATCATCTTGTTTAGGTGACTGAAGTTCATCAGTCTGTCGTGCTACTCCGTTATGGCTCTAGTTTGGTAGGAGAGGTGTGTCCTCAGCAATCTGTGCAGCTGGAGAAGATTGTTGTTGGTATGGTGTTATGTATTGTCACAGTATCTCTAGTTCATTTCCTTATTCAGTGAGGAGTCACAGCTGTTTTGTTGAAGCTCTGTGTTTACCTGCATTCCTCTGGCTCCATTCGTCCCAGCTGTTTGGATGGTTTGAGATGACAGCTTGTCTGGGATAGTCTCATGCGGTTCTCCTGGGTTCTTTTCTCAGGCCAAGAACTTATCGCATTAAAATGCCATTCTGTCTCTGATGATGGCATGGACAGAATATCCTGAACCACTTCAATCTAACTGTTAGTTTAGGACAAGTGAGAATTTGGAGCGCAAAAAAAAAAAACTCATACCCTGATATTAACAAAACCCTAATATTCAGTTGGACATGTCACCATACTGAAGTAGGTAGGAGCTTCTGGTTTACTCAGTCTTTAAATGAGTTTTTACTCCAAAAACACCTAGCATAAAGTGGTCAAAAGTTGCAATATGTAACTCAAATTTGCCTGTTTAATATCTTTGCAAAAAAAAACACAAATGCAAATGTTATACAAGTCTGTCTCAAACTCATCTTATCTGTTCTGTTATGCATTCAAAAAATGTGGCCATCAATTTCAAAGAAGTTTAACTCTAACTAGGCAAGGAATCTGTCCCCACAGAAATCTGCAGAATTTTGGCCCGGTAGTTCAGTCTTATTATTCATCTATGTTAATGTGCTTAAATATTCTTCATTCAGTCTCTATATAAATTTCCATAATATTTTTGAATATGCAAATGTTTTCAAAATTAAATAAATAGAACAGTTTGCAAAGTAATCTTTTCTGTCTGAGTGGATGTATTAAGAGACCTGCTGTAGGTTTGTTAACTAATTGAGTGTTTTGAATTCCATTTGCACTGTAAAGCTTAAATAAACATATTATTTTCCTATACTACATTGTGTAGAAATTGTCTGAATTTTAGTTTTTGTATATTACGCTGGTCACAATAGCAAAATATTTCTACAGGTTCTAGCTGGCCCTGCTCTTAATGTTATGTTTTTTGAAGTTCTACTACCCTTTAGGGCTGGGCAATAAATCGAAAAGTAAATGAAATCGACATTCAGAATCCATAATCAAACTAATTTTTCCAGGTCAATTTTTTTTAAATAGCTTTACCTACTGCGTGTGGAGTCACAAAATCCTGCTCTGTTAAAGCTGATTTATACTTCTCCGTCGAACGCATGGGTATGATCCGGCGCAGCCTTCACACGGTTGCATACCCGCACACCTCTTAAGAAATGTAACTCCACATCGCACGTTTGCACTACATTGACAAAGATGGGAATCTGCGGCAAAGATGCCTTGAAACACCATATTTTTACAATAAAATGATTATTTACATGAACATTTGTTTACAGAATATTCAAGAAATGCACTTTTTAAAACGATATACAATAGTTATTTTATTTAGAAGAGACGCTGCTTATTTTCTACTTTTGAAAACATTAAAAATAATAAATTTTGTTTCCAAAAGTGCAAGTTATTTATTTTTACTTATTTAAAAGAAAAACATGACTATTGGTTGTAGGCAATGTGTGTTTTAATTGTTCAATGATGATGTTCAATAAACAATCATAGATTATAAATAGTGTGTGTTTTCTTCAATTGTTTTAAAATCGAGGATTGCACCCTTAATTCAAAAATCTGTCACTTGTAATATGCCAGCGTATATAATAATAATAATAAATTAAAAAGTCATTCATTAATCGTGATTGAGTTAAAATGTTCAATTAATCGAGGTTTTGATTTTAGGCCAAATCGCTTGGCTCTACCCGTGTTTTTTATTGTGCAAAAATTTGACCTATTTAAATGACCTTTTTTAAGAATTCAGCTATGATCAGATCACACCATAGGGTGGGTAACCCCTAACAATACTGCACTTTCAGTTCTGCTTGTATTTAGAAGTTGTGCGTAAAATTCTTAAATTTGTCTTGCTGACCTTTATACTCTGTGTGTTTGTCAATTCAGAGGGCCCCTACGGGATCTTTGCGGGACGTGATGCTTCTCGGGGTTTGGCAACATTCTGCCTGGAGAAGGACGCGTTGCGGGACGAGTATGATGACCTTTCAGACCTGAATGCTGTACAGATGGAAAGTGTTCGAGAATGGGAGATGCAGTTCATGGGTAAGCTGTTGCACCATACATTTAACAACGCTTGAAAGACTTTATTAGCTCTTGATGTATTTGAAGTGTTGTTCATAAGTGTTGTTGAAGTGTTGTTCTATAATAATTGTTAGTATTGTTGAATATATGCTGGAGAATGTTTGTTTGTTGCTGCCGTTCTGTAGCTGTTTTTGATGAGATTTGCACTCGGCTGATTTAGATTGAATTAGTGTAGCGTAGCCTCTTATCTGTTTGTATTGCTGTGTGAGATGAGGGAGTGTGCGATAAGCTGCTTGAGCTTTCTGTCACTACCTGTGGTGGAAATCAGACATGAAGTTTACAGATCAATGCAGCTGGACAAATTGTCTGTGGTGATAAAATAAAATATTTTAGCATATGCTGTTTAACAATAGAGACATAAATCAGTGCATTAATATTAATTATTAAACAATGCTTCAAATGGGTTGTTTCAATACAACATAGGGCTGCACTTTATATTAAAGAAGATCACTATGCATGTAACAATGTTGTTTAAATATGGCTATTATTATGTTAATTTAACTTTTATGTTTAATTTGTCATTTTAACTTTGTTTTGTTAACTTTTTTGTAGTTAATTAATAACAACAATACTAATGGGGAAAAGTGCTCTCTGTAGTCAAATGTTATTACTAGCAGTACCGACAGGTCCATGCTAACTTGTCCAAGGTCATTACTACTAGGACTACAATATTGGAAAATTCTTACATTTCGATATTTAATTATTCTGCAATAAATGATGCAATATGAACACAGTTTCAAAAGAAAGTTTGAATAGCTCTATTTGACATTTTCTGGGGTGTCAAACAGTATTTAAGTAGATCACAAAAATTATTTTGCCTTGTCTCATTTCTAGTTGAATGTCTCATTCTTCGATCAAGTTAGAAATATTGTTTTGTTTTTACTGCAAGTAAAAATTTAGATTTTTTTTGTCTTTAAACAAGCTAAACCATGTGCCAATGTAAAAGTAAAATCGGCTTGTAGATATTTGAAATAGAAACAAAACAAAAATTGCAAGTAAAATTTTTTTTTTCTCCATATAAATGATGGAATGAAATTAATCTTTGTTACACCTCCAAACATCATTTTATGTGCCCAAATGTCTCAAACTCTCTTAAAAGCTCAGTCACAGACCTTAAAAACACAAGCGATTGATAAACTTTCACTCTATTATGGTTAAACTTCAGTGTGACTCTACAAACCGCATGTAGCTCCTGGTCAACTTAAATTCAGATCTTGCTTTGTAAATATTGCAGATGCACACATTGCGATATCCATGCCTAACCATATATTGTGCAGCCCTAATTACTACTACATTTCAGTTTGTCTAAACATAAGTATGTATGAGATATTCATAATATCTCTCTCTCTCTCTCTTTCTCAGAGAAATATGACTATGTTGGCCGTTTATTGAAGCCAGGAGACGAACCATCTGAGTACACAGATGAGGAGGACATGAAGGACCATCAAAAACACGAATGATCTGCTGAATCATCACAGCAGCTGAAGCCCAGGACTGAGAAGGCCACCATTCAGAATCGTTTAACCCCAGCAAGAAAACCCCTCAGAACCTGTCCCACTACTGCTCCATCACAGCGGAGATCAACACGTCTGTCTAAAAGCCCCCAGCCGTTCTGACTGTTTTTCTGCCAAAACAGACCAATAGCCTTTTCAGAGTTACTCTTCTTATCTGTTCTTGACACCTCAATCCAGCTCCTTGTGTCCCTGATTTAGACCAGAAACACCATCAAACACTACTAAACCCTAATTTCGCAGTCTAAACCCTAAACCCTCTGTGACTTACCCTACAGTCCAACAGAACTTGAGTCTTGATCGCACATGCGAGTGTTCAGGCTTGGACTGACAATGTGAAGAGATGATTGAAAGGAGGAGACACTGAATTACACAGACATTTTATATTCACTTCATTTTCTTTGGGGACTTCACTGTTCGTGAGCGTACATAGAGCGGGGCAGATGCCTGGAGTTCAGTCCACTACAGGTTAAACCTGGGGTCTCTTATTTTTTTATTTTCCTTTTTTTTTGTTTGTTTGAATTGGTCACGTCTCGAGCATTAGAAGCTCATGCAGATTCATCCACTGTCGTTTTAAGTCAAAGTCAGCGTCGAATGGAAATGGTAACAATCCAAAAGCCAGTCAATCCAAAGGTTAAGGGGGGGGTTTGGTAGGTGGGTGCTCTTAGCAGTTTTTCTATTGTGCGCACCACTAGATTCTAGTGTTTCTTTGTCACAATGTGATTGTAAAGCATTAGGGATGGGAGGCTATCCATTAGCATCGTCGCCATAAACTTCTTGTTTTATTGGAGTTGTATAAATCGGAACGGCTGGTCGGGATGCAAAGGGAAGATCAGTACACACGTTTAATTGGATCGGCTCATCAGTCAACAGAAGTCTCCCTTCCCCATTAACGAAACAGTCAGTGTAGTTATTGTGCCTTATTTCTGTTTAATTCTACTACAGAATAGTCGAGAGATGTAGAAAGATACAGGTCTGAGACTGAGAAAGCGCAAAGACGAACCGTGTCCTGCTCTGCCCTTTCCCGTTATCTACTCGTAGGAGGTTTTTCAGAAGCCAAGGCATCCTTTCCCTTCATTTCCTTAAAGTTTGTACGATGAGGCGTGTTCACGTCTGTGAGCGAAACGGACTTGAGAGGCTCGGACGCCATTATCGTGATCTTGTACATAGACTTTATGAGCTATTTCAGTGTTACTGCCATATCTGCGCTGTTATTAAACTCCACGCACTGCTGTGTTGTACTGGCCAAAAGATCCATTGCTCTTTCTCTGTTTCCATCCGTTTCCCTCTCTTTAGTTTTTTTTTCTTTTTCTCAGCTGAGTTTATTTTTAATTGTGGGTAATTTTTCAAATCCACCCTTAAGTGTTATTTTTGTTTTTCTTCTGGAGTGGGGAACTACAAGTTTGGACAAATATTTTGTCTTTGCTGGGGGAGGGGGTGAGGCGAAATTTGTGGATTCTGTAAATATGTGTATCATTTTATTAAAGCATGTGCAGCAAACAGTGAGGTAATGCTGGCTCTCACGTCATGTATTTAAATGGAGTTTGCAAGGATGTGTGTGTGTGTGTGTGTGTGTGTGTGTGCGCTCTCGGGGGGGAGCAGGACAAGAACGTGTTGTTGCAGAAATAAATACATTTGGTAAATAACTACTGTTTCTCTTTCTGCACGCTCTGTTGTGTTGGTATCAAGTGGGAAATAAGGGTTGTCTTTCACAAAGGGGCATCATTTCAAAACTATGAAACTAGCAGCTGGGAATAACCACTATGTCAAACTAATTTAAAAATTTATTTGTTGGCTTGATATGCTATTTTACTCATTTCATTACAAGTCTAAAAATGTAGCATTTCTTTAATGATGATAATAATAATGATAATACATTTTATTTTATAATGCGTTTTCTGAAACTCAAAGCTCTGAAGCATAGTAAAGCATGTTACATCTGTAAATAATATGGTACTGCAAAAGGGAGGGAGTTTGTGGTTTGAGGAATGCATTGGTTCTGCTTTGTATAATTGATGAAATTGCACATGAAGCAATGTGTTATAAAGTCATGGAGTAGTTTTTGCAGGGAGTAGTTGACCATTTTAATGGCTTGCAGACATTGATACCAAGCATGGTGTATTGGTGTGAAATGTCTCGTTTGTTAGAGCTGAAAACAACTCAAGGTCATTTCTACACTATTAAGAACTCATTACTACATCTCCCACCTTATTTACAAAATCAGCATCCCAGCAATCTTAAAAAATAAATAAAACAAAGTCGTTATCTGCAAGTTTTTATAACGTATATGTTTATAGCATTTAATATAGCTCTGTTATTGTAATGCATTTATTTTATTTTCAGCTTAATCCCTTTATTAATCTGGGGTTGCCACAGCGGAATGAACCGCCAACTCATCCAGAAAATTTACGCAGAAAATGCCCTTCCTGCCACAACATATCACTGGGAAACACCCATACACACTCATTCACACACATACACTAGGGACAATTAAGCTTACTCAGTTTACCTATAGTGCATGTCCTTAGACTTGTGGGGAAACTGGAGGAAACCCACGCCATGTGATCTCCACACAGAATGCCACATACTGCCACATAATACTGACTTCAGTGCTGTTTTCCCAGCATACAAGATCCTTTCCTTGACTGTAATATCAGTTAATCACAACATATAAAGTGAGTTTGTGCGGTATATCAACCACCAGATGTCACTGAAAATCTAACGGTACGGTGACAAAGGTATTCAAGGAAGTTCGGTTCATTCCCACGAATCGGTTCTTTCCGAGAAATCGTCCGAACCGGTTTAGAGTTTACATCACGCCTCGTCGTCCGTGACATATATCACTGTGCAATACGAAAAATCTTTGTAAAGGGTTAAAGTACAGCTGTATTTACACTTACTTTGGTCATATGTTTATTTTTTACGTCAAATCGCTGTCGCTAAACCCGATGCAGTCAAGTGTTAAGTGAACTGACTCAACAGAGTCACTAAAATGATTCGACTCTAAAGAACCCTATTTTCCCGAATCAGACATTATTAGAGAACAGTCGCACAGTTTCTTTCGTATTTCAGTTCGTTAGTACTGTCATATTTCCCTGAGATGACTGTATGAGAAGAGTCGGATTTGGAGTAGAATTGTGAGCAAACCTCCACATCAAACCGACACTCTTTTGTCTGGTAAGTACGGTTTTCTTGAACTGTATAAACACTGATGGATAAACGCCAAGGGATTCCAGTTGAAGTAAAATATATTTCATCTTTGTATACATATTTGTATTGTTTGAATAAATATATAATTGCTACTGTGGTCAGGGCATCATAATTGAGATCGTGGTCTCGTGAGCAGCTCGCTTGAAAGATTTTGTGGTTACACAATAATAACGGTACATTGTTTCACAGTGACCGGCTTTGTGAAAGTGTGTAAACCACAGATTCTGATAAACCTACACTATGAGTGCATTTAGACTGCAAATAATCTATATTTTCATAACATTTTCTTATCTGGACATGAGCATCGTATCTTTGCATTATCTAGTCGATCTTCAGAACAGAAAATATCATGGACAGGCAGGGAACACCTAGTTGACACAGGATAAAATCATTTATCTTTTTTGGAATGATGCTCTAAAAGCAGCTTCTAGTGTGTACTTTCATGTTTTATCTTCACTTGTCAAGAACTGTTAAGATTTGATCAATAATATAACTGGAAGTCTCTTTAATTGTGACACTGATTCTGTCATTGACTATAGCAGAAAGGACATTCTTCATCATGGCTGAGCATTTGTCCCAGAGTGAACTGGACTATCCTTTCAAGCTTTTGGAATATTTCAATGGATTCAGGATCTCTAAGGTTTGTGTTTCATGTTTTGTCTTTGTAAACACACATTGCTTTAATCGGTCATGCTTGCTTTGACGTGGATCAACCTCAAGAATCATTAGCAGTTCATAACAATAACTATTTACCATGACATTTATAAGTGGATTTATGAGTAAATGTTTTATGTGAGAGCATCTATTATTTGTGTCAGTCCACTGTTGTGTCCCATGTAGCGCTCAGGACTGCTTTCGCCTCCAGCAGGACCAGCCTATGACTTATTAAAAGCCACAGAGTCAAACACTAAAATGACTCAGGAGTCTGTTGTCCCATGAGACTTTAAGTAAGGTCCTTTAGTGCTTAAAAGGATTATGAAGTAACAGAAGTTTGTAAAAAAAATAAAAAATAAAATTCAGTTTTTGTACTCTGAGGCAACTTAAAGTGATCTAGATAAAGGTAAATGGAGTCTTGTAAATTGTGAATAGAAATTAAATTGGAGCTAGTCATAACACAATATAAAAATAATAAATATGAAATATTTCCCTGTATATCTACGTACTGTACATTTTAACCTAATTGGCTCATGTTATTTATACTATCATTAATTTTGGGGTTCTCTTTGAGAAATGGAGTGCAAATGCTTATGGTTAAGGTAATACAAATTAATAATTTTATATTGCCTTAAGTTGGTGTTAATTTGTAAAAGTAAATAGGTGTAAAATATAAAAATAGATTTATAACTAAACAACTTACTGCTTCTGTTCATCAAAAAATCCTGACAATATCCTGACTACCTGACAAAAGTCTTGTCGTCAATCTCAGTGTTAAAAGCAACAAGTAATAACTTGACTTTTAGTTGATCATTTGGGAAAGTGACAGAAGGTTGATTTTTCAGATGAATCATCTGTTGAATTGCATCCCAATCATCACAAATACTGCAGAAGACTTACTGGAACTCGCATAGACCCAAGATTCTGACAGACATCAGTCAAGTTTGGTGAAGAAAATTCATGGTTTGTGGTTACATTCAGTATGGGGGCATGCAAGAGAATTGCAGAGTAGATGGCCTGAGGTTTCAAGACATTTTTGCTACCCGTTACATTACAAACCACAAGAGAGGGCAAATTCTTCAGCAGGATAGCGCTCCTCATATTTCAGCCTCCACATCAAAGTTTTTGATGTCAAGGTGCTCCAGGATTGGCCAACCCAGTTACCAGATGTGAACATTATTAAGCATGTCTGGGGTAAGATGAAGGAGGAAGCATTGTATTAGAATCCAAAGAATCTTGATGAACTGTGGGAGACTTGCAAGAACGCTTTCTTTGCCATATTAATTAATAATAAATAATGAATAATAAATAATAATTAATAAATAATTAAAAATCAAGGCATGATCACATAAAATAAGCGTAATCTAGAGACCTTTGCCTTTCATATAAGCCACTTCTCATACCAAATGATCAATTTAAGGTCAAGTTATAATTAGTTGTTTCTAAAACTTGGATAGGCAACAAGACTTTTGTCAGGTAGTTTATTACAAACCAAACAATGCTCTGTATTAATATTGTGGAATTAAATGCAAACATTTAATTACACTATGAACATTTCCTTGCATTTTTTGAAGTTAAAAATGCATTTAATCTTTTAAAAGACATAGCAGACACATCAATGACAGGAGAAGTTCTCGATCTAGGACTTTTTTGTGCAATCCACACTGTTTCGTTGTACCTAATAGAAACAAGTCACATGAACTCAATAGTTCATTTTAAGGCTAATTTTAGTTTCCTCCATGCTTTACATCAGACTTATATTTAAAATACATATATATTAAGTGTGTGTATTTTATCAACTAGATCAACATAAAATAGACTGTAATATTGTGCGTTGTTGGCTATCTTGGTTTACGTTGAAATTTCTAGGGTTGCCATTGTAAAGAAGAATAGAGCCTGTATTTTGGTTGTGTGTGTATTTTTATTTTCAGTTATTAGTATTTATTAACGTTTCTACGGCTATATATGTATTTCAAAACTATATGCATGGATGTGTTTAGAAAATAGTATTATAAATAATTAACATCATAAAGATTTGGGTTTATGTGACAGTTATGCTAACAAAGTTGAGTTTCTTTCTTCTGTTGAACACAGAAGTTCTACAAACTTTTGAAAAATTTGATTGTTTACTCAAATGTTTTGAGGCAATATATTTGCACAAATATTTTATCCAATCTGGAATGATTACCTAAATTTCTCCTCTCCTCCAGGCGATATTTTCAGCTTGTGAGTTAGGGGTGTTCGACCTGCTCCTCCAGTCCCAAAAGCCTCTGAGTGCAGCTGAAGTGGCAGAGCAGCTTGGCACCAGTCAAGATGGCATTGAGCGTCTGCTGGATCTGATGGTTGCCATTGAGATTGTGGATGTGGAAGTGGTGCAGGGAAACGGTAAGCTGCTTAACAATCTCATCATTCCACCACAATTGGCTGGAAATAACCTAGATTCTTCAAAACAAAAAGACATTTTATGTGTTTGTTCACACATCATGCTTTCATTGTGTCTAGTATATCAGAAAAAAGCTTTAAAAAAAAGCTTTACCTCTCTAAAGCTTTACCTCTGTCTTCTCTCAAAGCTCTTTATAGCAGTACAGATGTTGCTAATCTCTACCTGGCCAAAAGCAGCCCCAAATCTCTGCATGATTTGATCATTTATTCCTCTCAGACCATCTACCCGCTCTGGAACAATCTGGTAGACGCTGTTAGGTAGGTTCATCCATCCCAGTTTTGAGACACTTAATTTTTATTCTGAAATTTGTTCCAACATTTGGAGATCTAAATATAATGAACACTTTTCCTTCATTTCCACATTATTCCCAGTTGTCATGGATTTAGTTGGTTAAATACGCTTAAAATCTTGGATTTTTTATAATATTTAGTTTATTTTTTGGAAACAAACCCTTATCAGTTTCTGACTGTCGTGGCAATATGTTTATTAATACTGTAGAAGAATTAAATTGTTATAACATCTCATGATTTACCACAAAACAAGTAAAAACGTAGCACTGTGAAATTACATATTTGACATTTTTTATTACTATATACACACACACACATACACTCACCGGCCACTTTATTAGATAACTGCTCGTTAACATAAATTTCTAATCAGCCAATCACATGGCAGCAACTTAGTGCATTTAGACATGTGTTCATGGTCAAGAAGATCTGCTGCAGTTCAAACCGAGCATCAGAATGAGGAAGAAAGGTGATTTAAGTGACTTTGAACATGGCATGGTTGTTGGTGCAAGGCGGGCTGATCTGAGTATTTCAGAAACTGCTGATCTACGGGGATTTTCATGCACAACCATGTCAAGGGTTTACAGAGAATGGTTCGAAATTTAGATAATATCAATTGAGTGGCAGTTTTGTGGGCGCAAATGCCTTGTTGATGCCAGAGGTCAGAGGAGAATGGCCCGGCTGGTTTGAGCTGATAGAAAGGCAACAGAGGGGCTACAGCAGCAGAGGACCACACCGGGTTCCACCCCTGTCTGCTAAGAACAATAAACTGAGGCTACAATTCACACAGGCTCACCAAAATTGGACAATAGAAGATTGAAAAATGTTTCCTGGTCTGAGGAGTCTTGATTTCTGCTGCAACATTTGAATTGTAGGGTCAGAATTTGGCATCAACAAAATTAAAGCATGAAAAAAGTTTAGGCTGGTGGTGGCTGGTTTCTTGAACATGAGGATGGGTTCACTGTACTCAAATGTCCTCCAAAGTCACCAGTCCTCAATCCAATATACCACCTTTGGGATGTGGTGGAATGGGAGATTCTCATCATGAATGTGCAGATGACAAATCTGCAACAACTGCATGATGCAATCATCTCAATATGGACCAAAATCTTTTAGGAATAATTCAAGTACCTTGTTGAATCTATGGCGCGAAGGATTAGGGCAATTATGAAGGCTAAATAGCATCCTACCCAGTTTTAGTTTGGTGTACCTAATAAAGTGGCCAGTGAGTGTACATATATTATTATTATTTGAAATTAAAATGTTTGTTTTGTTTTCCAATAAAAAAAAAAAATCCAAAAACTGGAGGCAAAAATATTAACAATTAATTTGTGTTCTAACACATATAAAAAAGCCATATTGATTTATAGTACATACTATTCACCTTATTCTCCGTGTACGGGTGGGCGCAGCCATTCGAATTTATTTGGCTCAAGACTTCCAGTCTCATTCACTTCCATTCATTTTTAGAGGCTTGTTCTGCTGCTTGATGTTGCAAAATGATAATTTATTATTATATTATTCTTTTTATGTATAGTCATGCAAACACTTGTTTGTAGAGCAAGTAGTTTATCGTTTTCCGCTGTTTATTATTCCTAGTCATTTCTCTCATAGGCTACTGAATCAGAAGTTCTAAAACAATCACAAAAACGAGTGCACTTCATGTGTTATTCTGGGGTAATGAAGGCTAGAACATACTGTAGTATCAACTTTAATCAATCAATGAACTGTAAAAAAGACTGTAGTATAGATACAGTGTTGTATGATATACCCTATTGTTGTTGAAAACTATAGTATTGGGTATTTTTTTTAAATATTTTTTTCTATTACTTATTGTTGTTGTACCAACTATTATTAATATACCAACTGCAGAATCACCAAAACAGTTTAATTCAAGTACTTTACTATAGTATGGTTAAAAACACTTTAGGATTTACTATATGTTACTGTAGTATTTTCTTAATTTGGGAAGGGAATAATAATCAGAACATCTAAAAACTTTTCAGGGAAGGGAAGAACCAGAATGAGAAAACCTTCGGCCTGCCGTCTGAAGAGATCTTCTCTGCCATATACAGGTGTGTGTGCTGAAGTTTAATATTAGCAGTAGGGTTTGTGTGATTATGTTTGTTGTTGTTAGACGTCACCTGATTAAAAATCCTTTCTCTAACTGCAGTGATGCGGTCTTAAGCGATTAGCCGCTGGTGCTGTGTAATTCTAGGTCATGGACTACAAGCCATTCAGCTTTGAGGCTTTATGACAGGCGTCTGGAGGGGTGCTGGGACTGTCTGTGTGTGTGCTGTAGTGCCTAAAGCTAAACATTGCAAAAAGGACTTGTGTTATTGTATCAACTGTGTTGTGAGTGTGTGTGTGTCATTAGGCTTCGTTAGATTTAGTATAGTTGAGAATTTATTAACTCATATTTCTGTTTAAATATCGTTATGTTTTTTTTTTTAATTCATATTAATTATACCAATTATTGTGGTCTTTCATACCCAACATTTTATTTATGATTGTGCATCTGTTTAAAGCTAATGGCCGTGTTTTGTAACAGATGGCAGAAGTGTCAGTATCTGGGTTTGTTTGTCCCAACTTCGGTGTGAATCCATTTGGAAATGTACCATCTGTCGTTTCAGGTCAGAAGAGGAGATGCTGAAGTTCATGGGACTGATGAACTCTACGTGGGTCATTGACGGCCATGACATAGTGACAGCTTTCGATCTTTCGAGCTTCAAGTCTGTTATAGATCTGGGAGGTGAGAGTGAATGTTCTTGATTGCAGAAATGTTGTAGTTTTTCATTAAATGATTGAGGCAGCAAAAGTGGAACCCATGTTAATTTGTGTTTTTATTGCAGGCTGCTCTGGTGCGTTGGCTCGAGAGCTGGCTAAAGAATATCCGTCCTCCAGCGTCACGGTTCTGGATCTGCCGTCTGTGGTTCAGACTGCCCAACGGCATTTTGCCCAGCAAGATGACACCATCTGCTTTCAAGCGGGTGCGTAATGATGCATTGTAACATTGCTAATGGTTGCCGTTTGACTGATTCTCTGTCCTCCTGAACTTGTGAACTGCCCTGAAAACAAATATTCTCATTACAGTGAATAAAGGCCTAGCTAAAGTACATTTGCATGACCTCAAAACTAACTCAAATATTCATGGCCTCAAATTAAAAAGGCAAAATTCACTCAGGGATATTTATTTTAAATATGTTCTAAACTGGGAAGGCAGTGGCGCAGTAGGTAGTGCTGTCGCCTCACAGCAAGAAGGTTGCTGGGTCACTGGTTGGAACCTCGGCTCAGTTGGCGTTTCTGTGTGGAGTTTGCATGTTCTCCCTGCCTTCGCGTGGGTTTCCTCCGGATGCTCCGGTTTCCCCCACAGTCCAAAGAGATGCGGTACAGGTGAATTGGGTAGGCTAAATTGTGTGTGTGTGTGTGAATGTGTGTGTGGATGTTTTCCAGACATGAGTTGCGGCTGGAAGAGCATCCGCTGCGTAAAAACTTGCTGGATAAGTTGGCGGTTCATTCCGCTGTGGCGACCCCGGATTAATAAAGGGACTAAGCCGACAAGAAAATGGATGAATGAATGTATTCTAAACTGAACAAGCTTCAACGCACAATGAATGCTTTTGGACTAGGACGTTTTTTTGTTTGTTTTTTGTTTTTACAAAATAACAACCATGCTTGATCTTCACAAAAATAATGATTATGTGTTTATTGTGATCCGTAAATATATTTTATATAGTATTTATTTTTTTATTATTTTCTCAGAGTTTTTAATCTGGGCGGCATGGTGGCTCAGTGGTTAGCACTGTCGCCTCACAGCAAGAAGGTCGCTGGTTCGAATCCCGGCTTGGCCAGTTGGCATTTCTCTGTGGAGTTTGCATGTTCTCCCTGTAATCACATGGGTTTCCTCCGGGTGCTCCGGTTTCCCCCAGAGTCCATAGACATGCGCTATAGGTAAATTGAATGATCTAAATTGGCCATAATGAATGAGTGTGTATGGATGTTTCCCAGTACTGGGTTGCAGCTGGAAGGGTATCTGCTGTGTAAAACATATGCTGGATAAGTTGGCAGTTCATTCTGCTTTGGTGACCCCTAAAAAATAAAGGTACAAAAGAAAAGGAATGAATTTTTAACCACTTCATGGATAGAACAGTGTAGAGAATTGACAGGAAATCATGGGGAGCAGTGAGAGGGTAAGGATCAGCAAAGGACCTCGAGGTGGGAATCGAACTCAGGTCACCGTGAGCACCTTGGTGCTATATGTCGACGCACTTCACCTCTAGGATGTTATCACCTCTAAACGTTATTAGGGTTTTTACGAGTGCTGGAAATCCTGGAAAATGCTTGATTTTTAATATTGTGTTTTCAAGGTTAGAAAAGTGCTTCGATTTTATACAAAGTGCTTGAACCTGCTTGAATTTGAACTTGCAGGGCTCGAAATTGTGACTGTTTTGGTTGCATATGCGCACGATTTTATCTATGTGACCTCAAAATATATTTTGGAGCATATGTGCGAGTGCATAAATTGTTGTTGTGCGACCAGTTTTCATTCCAAAATGTTCACAGCATGCGTGTATTTATGGAGCCAATAATGAGCCAAAACAATCTGAATTGTTAAATTGAATTATTAACAATTGTTAGGTAATAATACTGATTATGTCCCATTAGAAAAGTTTTGAATGTGTGTTTTTTAACTTGATAATTGAACATCTGAAATTTAAGACAACTTAATTTTTTTAAGTCAGATTTTTATAGACTTCGTTTTAAATTTCATTTGTTCTGAATTCAAAGACTGCAGATATTGGGTATGGAAAAAAAACAGTTTCAAGTTTTTTTTTAAGAATTCAGATTAACACAATACAAATTCAGATTGTTTTGGCGCTATTAGCTTCATACGCATTTAGGAGACATTCACTCAGAAAGTATCTTTGCACCTGAAACGCCAATCCAATGACTGCTAAAAAGAAAAAATAGCAATGCACATGAAATATCATGAACGATTGGTCATGAAAGTTTGGTACAACACCCAAACAAAATCTGACTGTAAGCTCATTTCTTAAGATATCAACTTTAGGTAGAAAGAGGCCAAACTTAAAAACACACTTCATCGAATAACTGAACTTTTAAAAATTAATTTTTTAATCATTTTTAAGTTAACTATCCTAATAAATTTATGCACTAAAGTACTCAACAATTTAAGTTGAAATGTCATATTTTGTTTTTCAAAATAGCACAATGCATTTAAATGTGAAAAAGTACATACAACATATATAAACGTAATTAATCGTGGTCATTAGGTGCTGGAAAAGCACACAAATGCACCTTGAAAGTGCTTGAAAAGTGCTGGAATTTAGGGTGAAAAAGGTGTAAGGACCCTGTGTTATTTATTTTTTATATAAATGTGTGCAGTTTATTGTACTGTGCAGACCACCTGAAAAATGAGGGAATAAGCCGAAGGTGAGTGAGTGAGTGAGTGAGTGAGTGAGTTGTATAAATGTGTGTAGTATGAATGTAATCTGGATATTCAGTACTACATTCACCACCACAGTGTCATCCTGGTACTTTTGAATTAAAACATACTTCTGGTCATCTCGTTTTTCAGCTGGTATATAGTCGGGAAATGTGAATTTTAGATGCAGACTTTTGAGCTCTTTCAGCCAAAATACATCATTGTTCTGATTGGCCAACTGATGCAGTGTGACTGGATAAACACCTCAGCTGTGTGTAAAGAGTAATTGGATTGACCATACTTGTTATTTCTGACTTCCACCTTAAGCCAAAAGCTAAATATAAAACTACAAAAATACAAACAAACAAACACTCAGTTGTATAGGACTAGGGCGACACGGTGCAATCGCCTCACAGCAAAAAGATCACTTGTTCAAGTCCCGGCTGGGTCAGTTGGCATTTCTGTGTGGAGTTTGCATGTTCTCCCCGTGGTCATGTGGGTTTCCTCCGGGTGCTCCGCTTTCCCCCAAAGTCCAAAAACATGAGGTGAAGGTGAATTAAAAAATTTTTTTTGGCCATAGTGTACGTGTGTGAATGAGCGTGTATGGATGTTTCCTAATATGGAAGCGCATCTACTGGTGTAAAACATAAGTTGGCGGTTTATTCCACTGTGGCGACTCAAGATGAATTAAGGGACTAAGCCAAAGGAAAATGAATGTACAGGATTAGTTAAAGTGGGAGTTCTGTTGAATAGAAAAAAAGTTATTTTGAAGAATGTAGGAAACCTGTAAATATTGACATCAATAGTATTTGTTTATCCTTCTATGGATGTCAGTGGTTTTCAACATTATTCAATATATCTTCTTTTTGTGTAAAACAGAATTAAAAAGCATTTATAACACTGAAATGTGTGTGTTCATGTGGGGGGAACTGTCTCTTTAACAAAAAAAAACAAAAAAAATCTACGTATTTATATATATGTATATATGTATGTATGTATATATATATATATATATATATATATATATATATATATATATATATATATATATATATATATATATATCATCTCATATACACTATCACCATGTTTTAGGTGAGCATGAGACTTTCATAAACTTAAAACAAAAGATTTAGAACATTTAAATTGTAATGTAAAACTGCAGTGATGAAATATAACTCTACTATAGTTTTTCTAATCTCTGTGTTTGCAGGGGACTTCTTTGAAGAGGAAATCCCTCCAGCAGATTTATACATTCTTGCCCGAATCATTCATGACTGGAAAGAGGAGAAAAATCTCAAGCTGCTGAGGAAGATTCACGCAGCATGTCATCCAGGTGAGAAATACCACATTCAATAAAGCAAGATTACCAGATCAACAGTAGTAATCAATGGCCCTCAAAGGACATCAAGCATCTGACTCGCCCTTTTGTCCTCCTTACCATCTCTAGGTGGAGGTGTCCTGATAGCAGAGGCTCTGCTGTTTGAGACCCGCAAAGGTCCAACTATGGTTCAGATCTTTTCTCTGAACATGCTGGTCCAGACCGAAGGGAAGGAACATCCACCGTCGTATTACACACACCTGCTCACAGATGCAGGATTCAGTGACGTGCAGGTCTGTCGGACCGGAAAATCATACGATGCTATTCTGGCACTCAAATGAACAAGAACCAAAGTGATTCTAGTACCCTTTCTGCCTTGTCTGCAGTCCTGTTTTGATCAGACACATCAGTAATCGTGTTCACGCACACGTCAGACGTTTGTTGTTTGTTTTGGGAATATGATAAAAGAGTATTTTCTCCATCACAATGTAAATACACTACTAATCCTTACATTTCCTCCTGAAGACTGAAGTCTTGGTAGAGATTAGGTGTAGTTATTTGTGAATCTTCCTCCCTGAGGCCTACAGAAGTGGTCTGAGAGGCGGTGGGACAGGAGCTGTTTTTCATTGGCCAGTGATGTGTCA
Source organism: Danio rerio (assembly GCF_052040795.2). NCBI lineage: Eukaryota > Metazoa > Chordata > Actinopteri > Cypriniformes > Danionidae > Danio > Danio rerio. Next base: position 28,225,619 of record NC_141037.1, read on the forward strand.
AAAATAAGCTCCTCCCTCCATCCTGTCTGGTGTATCTTTGCACTGCCATCTTGATAAATGGTTGCGTGTTGACCCCTAGTGGTTGTTGGTTGTACTAACAATGTATAAAACATGAAAAAACATGCATAATGTGTAAATAAAATAGCAGCAGGAGATGTTTAACTAAACAAGGCATCCATATCATTCAGTTTCATCAATATGATGATTTTGTTTTGTCAAAAATTCCAGACAACTCCTAGTTAATTTACTCATCCTACTACAGGAGGTTGTTTTAATGGATTTTTTGAGGGATAGTTCACCCAGAATTATTATTTTTTTTGCTGTTAGTATATTAATATACAGAATATTAAATGAGATTTTGTAGCCGAAACTTCGGTCCTTGCTGATTAATAAAATGCTAATTAGTGGCTACTAGTACACTGAGAGTCCTGCTGACACGCTGCAGTCTTAGGAAGCATAACAATCAGTCGAGAAACTGAACATTGTTTACGTGAAGCTTGTGCTCCAGACTGTCATCAACACACTGTTTGCTTAACACTGTGGATTAATATTGTTGTAAAAAAGGCTCAATTTGGCGATGCGATGGCGCAGTGGGTGGCACGATCGCCTCACTGCAAGGTTGCTGGTCTGAACCTCGGCTGGATCAGTTGGCATTTCTGTGTGGAGTTCGCATGTTCTCCTCATTTTTGTGTGGCTTCCTCTGGGTGCTCCGGTTTCTGCCAAAAGTCCAAAGACTTGCGCTATAGGTGTATTGGGTAAGCTAAAATTGGCCATAGTGTATGTGTGTGAATGAGTGTGTATAGATGTCTCCCAGTGATGGGTTGCAGCTGGAAGGGCATCCGCTGCGTAAAACATATACTGGATAAGTTGGCAGTTCATTCCACTGTGGTGACCCCAGATTAATAAGGGTACTAAGCCGAAAATAAAATAAAAGAATGAATAAGGCTCAATTTCTTGCACAGACCATTTACTATTCTTCAGAAGACGTCCAGTGTCTCATAAAGAGGCACAGATATAAACTTTGTATTGTGTTTATGTTTTTTGGTCACTCTCAAACTACTGGTACCCTTTCATTTGCAATTAATTGAATACCAAAGACCTTAGTTTACGCTAAAAACCTTATTTATATTCTACTGAAGGAATAAAGTCCACACCTTGGGTGGCCAAAGGATGATTATATTAAAAGTTTTTTTTTTAAATCATTATTTTAGATCTTTTGTTTGTGTACAGTTTTTTTCTTGTAAACACATGCTCCACCCTTGATCATGTGGCAAACATTTATATTTTCCAACGGAAAAATCTAATAAAGGAAAATGAACAAAGCCTATTGCTGGGAAGTGATCCTATGGGATTTACAGTCTTTGCATTTTGTATCTTCTCCAAAGGTTCAGGATATTTGTGAAGCACCTCACCCTCTCATAAAGCAAACAAACAACTCAAAAGAATTATTTTGAAGCTTAAAATTATTTGATTGGATATTTAAGATTTATTATTACATATTTTATCCCACTTTGGATTAGTAGTGATGACATAACATGACACTTTCCTTTATTTAAACAGTTTTCCGCCAAGGATTTATCTTAAAATAAAAATAGTGGGTTTAAACTCTGTCATCATCATCGTCATCTCCAGTCAAAACAGATGTGGTTATTATGAAACAGCTGAAATGGAAGTCATGATAATCGTATGTGCGTGCGCGCGCGCACTAGCGCCCCCTGCAGGAAACAAGCAGCGGCGGCGCGCATACGTAACCTGCATGTGTTTGTGTGTGTGGGGTGGAGGAGAGGAGAGGCGACTACTCAAACTCTGAGCAAGCGCCACAGAAACGCCAGCGCAGGATCAGCCAGACCTGTTTATGTAGGTACACCAGATTTTCTCGCTGTGCTATAGTATGTGTGTTTTCCAGGCAGGGAGGTGCAAGTGTTTTCCAGGATTTCCGCGAGCTCTTCATGCAGATGGTCCGGTGCAAATGTAGCACGTCATTAAAATGGCGCCAAAAGATTAAGTTGAGCAGGAGCAGACGCTGCCCTAAATAAATGTTTTCATGCATGTGGCCTCTTTATTGATTTCTATGAGCCGCGGATGTGGTATTCGTGAATATTTGGTTGTTACTTTGAATCGCGTAGGTGCTGGTCGTGCGCGCGCATGTGTGTGTATGTGTGTCCAAGCGTCATATCGCAAGTTAGGCGCGCGCGCCCTGGCCTGACTGCTCGGCTTGTGCTATTTGGCCTTAAAGTTTTGCAATTGAACCTGAAATTGGCGTCAAATACACGTCGGTGTTTTCCACTTTTGATTTATGTACGGATTCTGCATATTTTCGGAGGACTATTAGACAGTTTTCCGCGTGCCACTGCCTGGGCTGGTCCGGATTCAGCACTGCCATGATGTTGTGAAAATAACGGTGAAAAATAGTAACTTTTCTTAGGGGCTTGCGTTAGAAGTTAAATTCTGTAAATTTATAGATTTGCGCAATAGAAATTACTTTTTTAAATCGAACGAATGTTCCAGCACAACTGGATTTTCTTTATGCAGCACGTCTGTGCTTAAATATACAAACGAGCAGCAGGAGCTGTGTATAAAAACGCTGCAAAATTCATTTTGATTCGTGAGGAAACGCGTATTAATAGTTTTGTTTTTAATTTGCTAACTGGCATTGAAATGGACAGCTATGTGACGTCAAGGGGCGTGGTCTGCCAGCAGCGTCACGTTCAGCGTTTGCGCTGCGTGAATCTGCTGTCGAGTGGTAGATGTCCTGCTGTAACGTTGTTTCGTTTTTTCCTCTACTTGTACCGTTGGATTTAGCTGGTACCTGTGATATTTTAACTGTTAAAATATTTTTTTAACTGTATGATCTTGGCTAACTTAATAAAAAAACAAGTTTAACATATCTAAACCTTTTTCGTATATCCCAATCGGCATGGGTTTGCTTTTCTCTATTGGTTCTCAGTTAACAGTTAGTCAAACTGATTTTAAGTGGTTCACCTGAAACTGTGTTTGCTAGTGAAATATTAGGTGTGTCGAGGTAAAAATAATTTTAAAAAAGCCTAAAGCTGCTCTGAGGTTTGTTTCTGAGTTGTTTGTCATTGTAGTATTTGTGTTTACGACACTCCGTACGTCCATATAACGTTACCTCCATATTATATATTGATCATAAACTAATATGATGATGCATTATATTCTTACATCAAAACTTGAGTGACGTTGTTCTCATGTGCACCAGTTGCTCAGTTTATTTTCTGTTTTCTTGTTAGATATTTGAGATTAGGGAAATTACATTAGTTTAGCATGTTTTCAATACCCTACCTAGAGCAGAATAACAAAAACTGGTGAAGGTGAAGTGTGTACATTTCTCGCACACGCCCCCGTCTGACAGTGGGTAATCCAACACTTAGTCCCGCCCTCAGACTCATGCTATTGGTTCAGTCCATGTTTGTCCCGATGCTCAACCAAACAGCAACGGTTGGTAGCGCCACATTGTTTACACTTTTTGAAGGAGTCAGATTAAGGATGGATTACCTAATATAGTTCAATTCTTCATATTAAGCTGTCGTATAAGTATATATAACGTGTGAAATAAAGTATCTTAATTGGTGTATGTTAGGTTTCTAAATTCGTATGGCCTGTGTGTGCTGGCTGGGGTACGCGCACTCCACAGTGATCTCCCCAGGTCAGTTTTCAGGAATGTTCTACTAATGTTTGATCAACCTCTGCAGATTTCCGCATCACTTGAAGGCCACGGCAGCTCAGGATGAAGCGAAGCCGTGTCCCGAGCACCAGCGAGGACTCGGACAATGGGAGTGAGTAGACAGACGCTGTTTTTTCAAGTATCAGCTTGCCTAAAGAAATCTGTTCACTCTCAAAACTAATGTTGACTGTCATGAAAGTTACTTTGATATCACAATGGACTATACCTACATTTTTATGCAGAGTGTTTATTAGAAGTAATTATCTGTGAACATTTTTCATTTGAATATTATTGTTAGTAGAAATTAAGTTATAAGTGAAGTAAATGATTAAGGAGTAATTCAGTTAACAGACATGCTTTTACTTAAGATGTTGTGTACAGTACAGTGTACAGTACAGTTGATCTGCATTTTCTAAATATACAATAATCAATCATCTAAAGCAACTTATCAGTCATCTGAGTTCACAGCAATGAAGCGCAACAGTTACAGGCTTGTTGCTAGATCAGATACAATTGTGGACAGAGTTATTTATATTATTTATTAAATCTTGTGCGCAGCTGTATTCTATCTAGACTTTACCCAGTTATAGTGTTCAGTACTACATTTCAGTAGTTTAAAGAAACATACAAGCAAAGATACTGCACTGCTGGAAAAAAAGCGGGCGCTAATGCACCCTATTAACAGACAACAACTATCTAATCAGTTCCAGATGGAGAAAAGTCCCACCCGACTGTTTTTTTTTTCTAAGTCAAAGATTTTTTTCAATTGCACATAAGCAATTCCAGCAATATGGATGTGACATTTTCAGGAAAACTTAAAACACATAAATACACAGAGAAAGTAAATGTTAACATTATATTCAGGGTTCATATGGTCATGGAAAACCTGAAAAAATCATGGAATGTTGACATTGCATTTTCCAGGCCTGGAAAAGTTTTGGAAAAACTAAAATCCCCTCAAAGTTTTGGAAAGGTCATGGAAATTAGTTTAACAAATATCTGTACACTTGAATATAGATTAGTTGTCTTTACTTTTTTTCTGTTTTTGGCCAAAAACATGGTCCCACATTGTGAATGCTGCTTTAGCATTGTCTAAATAAATTGTACATACAATAGATGTAAAAATACATTTTTTTTTGTTTTTTGATATGTTGTAATGAATTTGAACGTGCACAGTTTTTTCTATTATTTACTATGTGTATGTATGTATTACTTGAAAGTCATGGAAAAATCATGGAATTTTAGTTGTAAAATTATATATGAAGCCTGTATATTGAAAAATCTGTTTATATTTTTCAAAGAACTAACCACAAAGTTATGGAATCAGAAAAATATCAATCTGTTAACATTTTTGGATTTTAAATGAGGGAAATAAACATGCGTTATGGATGTGACCAAAAAAATTAGTGAGTTTACAGTATACAACTTACTTTGTAGTAATTCTGTGAACAACCCAAAAGAAATAATGCTAATCTAAAAAATAAGAGTTGGCTCTCTTTAGAACTAAAATTATTTATTTATTTATTTTTGCATTTCTGAGGAAAAAAACTTGTTTATGGATGTGAAATTGCACATCAAAAATAATTGTTTGAAATCATTGAAAGAAAAATTTTGAAGTTTTTTTTTTTTACAGTAGAGGGGAAAAATGCAAATTTTGTTTTATGCTTATTTTAATATTTCACCCTTTAGCTATAACCCCAACACGATCCTTCTACCTTTGCAAAACCAGTTCTGCCGTTTTCTGAAACTATTACAGCTGCTAATAACATGATCTCTCTTTATCAGCATCTTCAGCACAGGACATGTCTTGCATGTCATATCATGTTTTTTTTTCCTCAATTCTTTTAGGTAATTCCACATCCTGGTCTCAGCACTCCAACTCCAAGCACAGGAAACAGAGTGGGAAAAGACCATCTGAGGTACACAAAACTCACTCGCACACACATACGACTAGGGCTGTGCGATTAATTACAATCATATTGATTTTGGACATGCACGATTTCTAAATCACGTTACAGCACGATTTTCCCGCAGTATTCTATTTGAACCAATGAACAGGAGACTGAGCTTTATGACAAATAACCTGCATGATGAGTTCAGCACAGGAGAAAGTCAACAACTGTGGTGTGGGATTACTTTGGAAGGCTGATGTATCACAGAACCAGGTAATTTGTAAGTCAGTCATAGGTTGCAGCCAAAAATCTGTGGACATGTAGAAAAGCACACGCAACTACTTTTGATTTGGGGTCAAGCAGAACATCGGAGCCTTACTCGCGTTTGACGGCGCGCGCACACACACACACACACAGTAGTCTTTATTTGTTTTGCCATAGGTCTGTTCTAGAGACGATTTATTACACCTCTACTGGGTGATTTTAATTCTCTTTGCCTTATGTTTGATTTAGAGACAAGTTACAGGTCTTTGATGAAGATCTAATTATTTTCCTTTGGAAATATCTCTCAGATTTACACTGTGTATCAAAATCATGATTAAAATCGAAATCGCATTATTGTTCAGGAAAATTGTGATGGGTTTCTTTTGCCCATATCGCACAGCCCTGCGTATGACTGTTGTAGATGTTTGTCATTTAGTACATATTCTTTTGCACAATTTCTTTTCTTTTCCACAGGTGTTCAGGACAGACCTGATCACAGCTATGAAGCTGCATGATTCACACCAGCTTAATCCTGAGGACTATTATGAGCTGGCCGATCCCTGGCGGCAGGAGTGGGAGAAAGGGGTTCAAGTTCCTGTCAGTCCAGAGTCTATACCGCAGTGTACAGTGCGGTATAATATGTTTTTCCTCTTCCCTATCAAACTATTCTCCTTAAGTAGTTCCCATTGATTCATTGTTCTTTTTCTTTTTTTTGCAGCACTGTAGCTGAGAAAAGCACCGCTCCTCTGTTCATCAAGCCCAAGAAGCTGATTCGCTCATCTGAGTCATCGATGCTTGGGTACGTGGGTATTCAGACACTGGCTGATGGCATGTGTCGCTATGACCTGAATGAGGAGGACGTAGCTTGGCTGCAGATCACTAATGAAGAGTTCAGTAAAATGGGTGAGCAAATACTGTCTGGAGTTTTCATTTTGCTCTTTATGCAAACAAATTTCTTCACTCTGTGGGAAAAAAAGCACTTACAGCTAAATAATTTGCTTGTAGGCATGCAACCCCTGGATGAGCTTACAATGGAGCGGGTCATGGAGGAGTTTGAGCGCCGTTGCTATGACAACATGAGCCACGCCATGGAAACAGAGGAGGGGCTTGGTATCGAGTATGATGAGGATGTGGTCTGCGATGTCTGTCAGTCTCCTGACGGCGAGGACGGCAACGAGATGGTGTTCTGTGACAAGTGCAACATCTGCGTGCATCAGGTGTGTGTGTGTTGCTAATGTTGTCAAAAAGAACAATATTTCAATACTGAAATACTTAAAGTGAAACATAACTTTTTTTTACAATGCCTGCTGTATTCTTCCTCTCAAGTTCAAGTCTCTTTATTTGCATGATTTTTGCACAGTATTGCCAAAGCATTTTATATATGTATAAAATATGTAATATTATTATTTTAATCAAATTAACAAAATATACATTACATGAAAAAAAAAAGAAAATGATAAGAATAAAACTGATAAAATAGCTCTAATAATTATGATGATTACAAGAAAAAAAAGCGTAGATTATTTTACTAAGGCTCATGAGTTTAGTTGATTAACCATTTCTTATGTTGTGGATGGTGTACACATATTTTGCACCCAGTGTCATTCAGAATAAATTATTTAATGTTATAAAATGGGGGGAAAATATTTTTCTTGTTGTGTATTTGGGGCAGAAAACAAAATAAGTACGTCTCATCTTTTATTTAATGAGTGTCACTGTTTTTACATATTGATGCTCTTTAGGAGCCCAGGATTTATCTCTCCCTCTTTCTATTTTAAGTCATGATTACTGAAGTGATGTTTAGAAAGAATAAGAGCTGCACGATTAATCGTAAAAATATTGTAATCTCGATTCAACCCCCTAGATAATCTTCAGCACTAATCCAGCATTTCTATAATTCTGTCAATCATATTTTTCAGGAGAGAAGCAATGGTGGCTGCACAAGTCTTCACATTGTTTTACATACGTTGTTCAGCAACGTGGACACCTCCAAATGGTGTTAAAAGAGTCACATGCTGTATTTATAAGATATAATTTACCTCAAAAATGTCATTTTTGTCTTTATGTAATATATTTGCGACCACAAAATCAAAAGTGACGTGAGCTGACCGTCAGCTGTTAACACCGCTCGCTCCTCTGAATGAAGTCGACTTTAGTGAACAGAACCTGCATAAGCTGTGAATAACATAGTAATAAAGTTGTAAATAGGATTCAGTTTGTGGCACTGAGTGATTGTTTGGGAGCTGCGTGGGTAGTGAACCGTTCTTAGCAATGAAAATGAAACCGAAAGCGCGCACAGTGTTGCCAGATGTAGCTGACTGATTCCAGCCCAAAAAGTATCTAAAACCTGCCGAAATGAAAATACCCACCCAGTCTTCTGTATTCACGAAAATCAAGTCAGTGACAGATTTTAAGCAGAAAATTACAGATTGTAAGCATATGTCTCAAACACTATAGTTCAGCATCAGAATTATCATCAGCATTGATGATAAATTGATGATTAATGACCAGGACGAATCTAAAGTCTGTTCAAGTCCACCAAAATTCAAGTCTACAAAATGTAGCATTGTAACAGTACAGCTACACAAAGCCTATTGCTGTTTTACCACATTTGAGAATAACAATAATAATAGTCCACTCATATTAACCTTTATTTTACATCTACAGAATCGTGAGAAAAATTTGCGATTTAGCCAGAATCGTGCAGCTCTAGAAAGAATTTGTTTTTCTTTTACTGATAAATGATTGGGCCAAATAACATTAAAGTTTAGTTTAGAGGTAATATTACATTTTTTTTGTTTTTCATTGGAATTATATTTTCCTTTTTTTGTCAGTGTGTTTGTGAAGGTTTTGTTGGGGATAATCTCTATTTACTTTCTCTGCCTCTCACTAAGTCACACTCTCATTCAGACTGACTGAAATTTTATTTTGTTGGCTCATTTTACATTTCAAGAACAAGACATATTAGACACCTTGATACTCGAACTGTTTGTGCTTGAATGTGAGGAAGAAAGTGATAGCAGTCATTAAAACAGTATTCCCATTGGTTCTTGAAATCTTTTTTTTATAACTTTAATTTTTATTGATTTTTTAGTAGGTCATAATTGATTACAATCAAATGCAATTTTACAAATAGTAGAAAAGGCTAATTTGAGTCAGATATGACAAGCCATTTCAATAACAAGCAAATAACTAGAACAAAAAAAAAAAAAAAAAACAACAACAACAAAACAATAATAGATAAATAAATAAAATAAGATAGAAACAGAGCCTGTGTTGAGAATACTGTAGAAAAATAAATAAGTAAATAAAAAAAAAAAAACATGGTTTATACAAAAAGGAAGGCAATTGGGTACATAAGAATAGGCACAGTTGACTTATATGTCTGAAACTTAAGCGAGTACAGTCTGAGAGCCAGTCCCTAATGATTTGTCAATGTAAATTATCCATTTTTGCCATCTTTTGGCATACAAGTCCACCTTCAAACGTAACACACCAGTCATATGTTCCAATGTCCTTATTTCCTGAATTACATCAAGCCATTGTTGTTGTTTAGGTGAGTCAGGCTTATACCAGCTTCTGGTTATGGTTTTCCTGGCTGCTGTAAGGAGTATTTTTACCAGGTATCGATCCTCCTGAAGTGTAACCAGTGAAATATGACCCAAGTACAGGACAATGCATGTAAATGGAATCTCATACCCAAGCACCTTTGTTAAGGTTAAGTGCACATCATTCCAAAATGGCTTCAGTTTTTCGCATCCCCAAAAAATGTGTGTATGGTGTGCTTCTAAGCAGCCACATTCTCTCCAACATTGCTGGGGTGTAGAAGAAGCTTTACTGCTGATTTTAGGTGTTATAAAGAATCGTACCAAATTCTTCCAATTGAATACCCTCAGTTGTTGTGAGCTTGTGGAGGAATGTTGAATTTCGCACATATCTAACCATACCTCTGGTAGAATTTCTACATTCAATTCTTTTTCCCACCTTGATTTAAGGTATAATGTTGAGTTGGTCTTACTTTCCATAATACTTACGTAAAAACTAGAGATTATTTTTGCACATTTACTATCTGATTTGTAAGCATTCATCATAATCTTTACAACTGGACTAATTTCGTGTGACGTTTCCATTTTTATTTCTCTGTAAAATTAATCTCTGAATTGTATAAACCTAAATAAGTCCCGATTAGTAAGAGAAAGTTTTTCTTTGAGTGTTTGGAAAGTCTGTAATTCCTTGTTTTCCAATACTGTACATATTGCACTAATGCCTTTTGTTGCCCATTGCTTAAATGTGGCGTCGCTTTCACCTGGTTTAAATTGAGTGTCAAAGGCTATCCATCGAAGAACTTTTTGGTCTTTGCTTAATTTAAATTGTCTAGCAAACTCAAACCAAAACTCCACTGCTCCAGAGGTTATTGAATCCAATTGACTTTTGACTACCGAAGGGATTTCTTTTTCTCCAAGAATTGACTGAATCTGATAACCCACCGTATATGTCTCAATTTCTTTCCATCTGGCAAAATAATTGTTGTTACACCAAAGAAAAAGTGGACGGAACTGAGCTGCATAAAAATAATCTTTGAGATTCGGCAGGGCCATTCCTCCTTTTTGCTTGGACAACTGGAGTGTTGTGTATCTTATTCTAGGCTTCTTTCCATCCCAAATAAACCTGGAAATAAGTTTGTTCCAGATTGTAAACTGATGTTTAGGTATCTCTATTGGCAGGGCTTGAAATAGGTATAGTAATCTAGGTAATATGTTTGTTTTGATGACGTTTATCTTACTAGCAAAATCCAATGGGTAGGTAGACCACCGTTCCATATCGCTTTTAATACTCTGGTTAATCACATTATAGTTTGCACCGTACAGACTACTCAGGTTTTTTGTAATAATCACCCCTAAATATTTTATTTCTTTCATGTCCCATTTTAAATTATATCTATGTCTGATTTCCTCAGAAGGTTTGTAATTAAATGACAAAAGTTGTGTCTTCGCAATATTTAGTTTGTACCCAGCGAAGAAGTTAAATTCATCGAGGAACTCCATCAGTACCGGGAGGGAGGCCTCAGGATCTGTTAAATGGATCAAGACATCGTCTGCAAATAAACTAATTAAATGATCTTTATGTCCTATTGTAATGCCTTGTATTTGTTCATGTTGACGGATTGCCTGGGCCAGGGGTTCAATATAAACAGCAAATAATGTGGGACTAAGGCAACAGCCCTGTCTAGTTCCTCTTTGTAAACTAAACGATGGAGATAATGACCCATTAATTTTTATTTTGGCTGTAGGTTGTTGGTAAAGAGATCTAATTATATTTACAAAATGTTTATTGAAGCCGAATCTAACCAAAGTTTGGTAAAGAAATTCCCAGTTGACCCGATCAAAGGCCTTTTCGGCATCCAGACTTAGTAATACTGCTGTCTTATTTTCCCTTTCTATTTTATCTATAAGATGCAGCGTCCTCCTAATATTATCATGTGTTTGACGGCTTTTTATGAATCCTGTCTGATCCTCGTCAATTAATTCAGGAAGGATAGTCTCTAATCTTTTGGCTATAATTGATGTATATATCTTATAATCTATATTAAGAATTGAAATGGGCCTATAATTGCAGCTAAGTTCCCTGTCCTCACCCTCCTTTGGGAGTACTGAGATGATAGCCTCGTTCCATGAAGGTGGAAGTTTACATTCTGTTTTAATCCAGTTAAATGTTTTTAACAGAAGTGGGGCTAGTATTTCTTTAAAAGTTTTATACCACTCGGCTGGAAAGCCGTCGCTACCTGGTGTTTTAGATGTTTTTAGTCTCCCAATCGCATTATTTATCTCTTCTAGTGTGAAATCTGCTGTAATGAAATCATTTTGTATTTTGCCTATACTTGGTAAATCTAGTTCATTAAGAAAATTTCTTGTCGCTTCCATTTTAGAGTTAGAAGCATCCGTATACAGTTGTTTATAATAATTTAGAAAAATGTCCTCTATTTTCTGTGGATGATAAACCAAATTATTTGTTTGTGGGTCTCGTATTCTATGAATAGTGCTATCAACTTCTTGTTTACGTAAGCGTCGGGCAAGCAATTTTGCTGCTTTAGGGCCGGATTCGTAGTATGTCTGCTTATAGAATCGAGCTTTCTTCTCAACATCTTGTTCCAACAGGCTGTTAATCTGTTTCCTTATTTGCTGCATACGTGATAGTAGGTTTGGATCCCTGTTTATTTTGTGTTGTTGCTCCACATTTAATAAGTCTGATGTTAGGGTATTGTACTCCATAATTCTCTTTTTTTTATTTTGCGCTGATAGTGCAATCAAATTCCCACGCATCACAGCCTTCAATGAGTCCCATACTATGGATGGGTCTACCTCTCCATTATCATTTATCCTAATATATTCTTTTATATTTAATTTTATCTGTTCTGTATTTGCTTTGTTATTTAACAAACCCACATTCAACCTCCAACCTGTCTTTCTCTTCCTTCCTTCTATTTGAACTGTCAGGTACAAAGCGCTGTGGTCAGAGACCTCAGCTACTCCAATGCTACAATCTTTCACCCTATAACAGTCATTTTTTGGCATAAAAAAATAATCAATCCTAGAGTATGTACGGTGGGGAGCTGAGTAATGAGTGTAGTTTTTGAGAGATGGATTAATATGTCGCCAGACATCGCAGTATCCTATGTCATCCCAGGCTGTGTTAATTAATTTTGATATTTTGCTCCCATTTCTTTTGCTATTAGTTGTGTCTAAATGGTGGTTTAGTACCACATTGAAATCTCCACCACATATACAAATACCCTCTGCTTCCAGTACAATTACATCCATTAATGATTTGAAGAACAGTTTACTAGTATCGGGTGGAGCATACACATTTACTAAAGTTATTAATTCCTCTTCAATTTTACCCTTAACAATAAGATATCTCCCATCCTTTTCTTTTATTTCCTTATATAATTCGAATTTAAATTTATTAGCAACAAGAATAGCAATTCCCCTTCTATGTGAATGCTCATATGAATTGTAATAAGTATTTTTAAAGCCAAATCTCTTTAATTTCTCATGCTCTTGTTGAGAGAGATGAGTTTCTTGCATAAAAATAATATCTGCTTTCTCTTTTTTAAATTTTGTCAATACCTTTGACCTTTTAATTGGGTTACCCAAACCGTTCACGTTTAAAGACATTAGCTTAACCTCAGTAGACTGTACCATCATCAAAAAGAGTCATTCTTACACCACTATGTTTCCACAGGCAAACCTTAAATAAAATAAACTGTAACACAGAAACAAGCCAAGAACTGCTTAGAACAAGCATTATGGTTCTTGAAATCTTTGAAAGTTTGTGAGTGTGAACAAAAAAATTAAATTCAAGTCCCTGGAGATTTTTTTAATTAAGTGTACATAGAAAAAGATTGTTGAATGAGTTTATTTTGTTCAAGACATTTTCTTTAAAAGAATCCATTTGACCTCCGGTCTGCTAAAGTGTTATTTCACCAACACTTGTGCTTTTATGCGTACAGCTTGCTTAAGTTACACACAATTGCACAATACGATAAGTGTTTCCCGCATGAGTTACTTTGTGTTGAACATTGCCATGATGTTCACAAACATACTATACCACTATAGTACCTCACGGTTTCAGAGACAAACATAAAGTGCCAAATATTTTAATTAATATAATGTTGAGTTGATTTACTTTAGGAGATCAGGTAAACCCATGAGGCAAGAAAATGTAAATAAGCATATTCATATATCTTAAAACTTCAGGTTATATGAGCCTAAACTCTTTTCCAACAAAATCCATACAAAAGTTAATATCGGATTATTTTATAATATAGTATGGGATGTATTAAATAATCTTCAGTTTTATGCAAAACACGCATCAGATATCAGATCTGTCATATAACATGACGTAACCTTGCTCTCACTTAAAATGTGTTCCCACATTAAAACCCTTGCATTTGAGGGCGTTGGTCATAGAAAGTCCTTGTAAAGTTTGTCTTTTCGGATTTAGGCCAGTCGTTTCTTCTCTAATACTAAAATTGTAATTAAAAATTGTGATTTTAGTGCAGATTGTGTTAAAGCAGTTTAACATAGAAGTTAAATTAAAAGTGTCAGTGCAGTTTTGCAGAGTTGAAGTTCAGTTTATTTCAGTTGAGTTTGGTTTAAATTTCACTGCTGAAAGTCCAAACCCTGAAGAGCAAATCCATTGATCCATCTAAACCAAATCAAGCAAGACAGTGGCAACAGAGGCAAGGAACTAAACTTCATTAAATTCACCATTTGTCCAAAGATATTAGAATATTACATGGTACAAATGTACAAAACAAATATTTTTTATTTTACTCCTTTAATTACTTTTTTTATCCGGGAGAGTGAAAATTTTGGCAAGGCTAGTGAAAATCTAGAGAACTGGCTTAACTCAACTAATAAAAATGGTTGTCATTGACTCTGACACATTAAAAAACTAAGACATGCATACATATTGTAATTGTGGCATTTTTTTTCCTGTGGTTTTTAAAAAAAAAGAGTGTCATTATATTTAAGGTATCATATTGAAGTTAGAAATTTGTGACCAAATTTTGAAGAAATGTTCCAGCACACATGAATTACATAACCATGTATCTCTCCACAGGCGTGTTATGGTATACTGAAGGTCCCTGAGGGCAGCTGGCTTTGCCGTACCTGTGCGCTGGGTATTTTTCCCAAATGCCACCTGTGCCCTAAAAAAGGCGGAGCCATGAAACCCACCCGCAGTGGCACCAAGTGGGTCCACGTCAGCTGTGCCCTCTGGATACCTGAAGTAAGGATGCACGCACAAATGAAGACTTATGTAAAGTGATTCACTTAATGACGCAGAAGAGCAGTATGTGTGCTGAGACTGGGCTTTGTTGTGTGCTCTTTATCTCTAGGTAAGCATTGGTAACCCTGAGAAGATGGAGCCTATCACTAATGTGTCTCATATACCCAGCAACAGATGGGCTCTAATATGCTGCCTGTGTAAAGAGAAGACAGGAGCTTGTATTCAGGTATACAGTGCTGATGTTTATCTCTTATTATGTTATGGATACAGTACAGATATGAAGAATGTCCCAGAAATATTGCAAATTTCATTAATGTTTTTAATGAATATTTTCCACATTCTTACAAAAGCATTCATTTTATTTTTTTGTCTTCTGATGTTTTTAGTTCAATTTCAGTTTGTTTATAGCTCTTTTAGGATAGCAATAATTCTCCAATGGCTTTGTTTTTGGTTTTGGATTTCTTTTGCTTTGGTGACTGATTTGTTTACTAATATACAGCAAGATGTGCTTCTTAAAATGGTAATAGCTTTAATAAGAATATGTAAAACCATTAAAACATTGAGTAATAATCACTTAATTGTTGTTCTTTGTAAAAAAAAAAAAAATCCCAAAAATGTAATCAGGTTTTTAAATTGTACGATTATAATTTTATAAGTTTCATTGTTATAATAAATTTTTGTGAATTAGGGAAAAAGAACAGAATCCAGATAAATAAAATATAATTTGAGATCAAAAATTGAATAAAGCAACAAATAATACTGTACACAGAAATAGGATATATGCAAAAGTATGCAGAAGAACTTTTAATTTTGCAGTAACCTTGGTCAAGTGCTTACGATGAACTGTATGCAGTTACAAAATCGGCACGTTTAAGGTCTGTTTTCTTTAAAAATGATCTCCACTGCCTGATTGATCACGGCGCCATGTATATAAAAAATGAAAATTAGTTTCACCCCAGTATTTTCTATGTTTTTGCGCTAGCTCGCTAATCGTGACAGCGCGTACATATAAAGGCTTTTTTTATCTCTGTTTACGCTTCAACAACTAAATGAATGCTGAAGTCTGTTTAACTGATTATATTTTATTTACATTACAATATGGATGCTGTAAAAGGAAGCGTATAAAATTGAAAAAAGTCACATTTAGCTTTCACCAGATGTTTATTGGTATGGAAAGAAACACTAGCTGTGCAAATACCCTATTTGGGTTAAATGTAACATTTTATCATAATGTATCATGAATCAGAGCACATTTTTCCAGCTTCACATTTCTCCGTCCTCTGTGGTCTAATTCTGACGTCTTGTTTTTCCAAATCCCTAGTGTTCTGCCAAAAGTTGCCGTGTGGCGTTCCACGTGACCTGTGGTCTGCATTGTGGGCTGAAGATGAACACGATCCTCACAGAGGCGGATGAAGTCAAGTTCAAGTCATTTTGTCCCAAGCACTCTGGCCTGGATTGGAACGAGGAAGAGGGCGATGATGACAGACCTGTGAAGGTCCCAACCAGGGAAGACAGAAGCAGAAATAGAGGAATAGATTTCTCTGCTTCTTCCCAAACCAGACTCTCGCAGAACCCAGAGGAGACCAGACTCAGTGAGCGAAAGCTTCGAGTACAGCAGCTGGAGGACGAGTTCTATCGCTTCGTCGCTGCTGATGAGGTTGCCGAACATCTGCAGCTTCCTCTTGAGATGGTGGACTTCTTGTTTCAATACTGGAAGTTGAAAAGAAAGGTGAACTTTAACCAGCCCCTCATCATGCCGAAGAAAGAGGAGGAAGACAGTCTTGCCCGACGAGAACAGGAAGTGCTTTTAAGGCGACTACGACTCTTTACGCATTTGCGACAGGATCTGGAGAGGGTAAGTTTGCCAGAACCCTTCTATTGTCACATTAGCTCACACGATGGCTTTTTTATCACTCTAAATTAAGGGTGCACGATACTTTGGTACCAGTTGATACTGGAATTTTAAAAACGTCAGTTTTTATTCCTGCTAACATTTGAGCGTTATTGAGCACGTACTTAAACACAGCTTATTTGCCATTGTGTTCACATGCTCAACTGAAATGACTGATTGGCTGTGAAGGTCATCAGTTCACCGAACTCACCGCTGTTTACTGAGTGTAACCACAGATACAGGGACACATTGCAGCATTTTAAAGCTGTGTTTCATCAGCAGATTGCTCCTTTGTCGGCTTATAGACAAACCAGCTGATCGGCGTGACTTTGAAACGCTCCAGTGCCCCTGTATTTGTGGTTACACTCAGTAAACATTGTGTTTAAGTCAAGAACGTGCCCAACAGCGCTCAAATGTTATAGGGAAGTGAATGTTTTTACAACTTCAGTATTAATTGGTACTGAATTCCAGTATCCTGACAACATTAACTCTGAATGCAACAGTCACAGCTCAGGATTAGCATGTTTTCAGTTATCCAATCATAAGTGATAGGCCGAGATGCATTACTGTTTTTATTAGATACTACTAACATGCATCTCCTTTGAAAACTTGTGTTGGGGTTTCACCGAGACCCTTAAGTCGTGCTTTGCATCACTTTCATAGCATTCAGTGCCACACACACATGCTACTGAATGAACTGATGCAACATGACATGCAAATGAATAAAAAGAATGAGGGTGATGACTACAATTTCACTTATAATGTGTGTGTTTTGGTACAGTGAAAAAGTATGAACACCTTTTATTTGTTTTAGTGCAGCACATCTCATAATGATCATATTTGAGTGAGTAGGCACATGGTATGTGGTCTTTTGTGGCTGTTTGAATGCATCTGACCACATGAGCATTCATGTTATTAAAGCAACTGAGTCCTGAATTTTGACTGATTCCCCAAGATTCCCAAATTCACTCATTATTCACTTGCTATTCTATATGTAAAACTTCAATATGTAAAACTTCAAACTCTAAACTCTAATTTTATAACTTTTATAAATGTTTACACTACAAAGCGTATAGTGCATCATTGGGGTCTTTTTTTACTCAGTATCGTTGGTTAGTCAGTGAATGATGTAAGTGTTATTAGTAACATTTAAATTTCTTTCCCTGTTTCATTCTGTCGTGCCACAGTCATTATCACATCAGTGTTTTGCCATTAGACCATTAAATTTGTTGTTAGGCCAAAACCTAAAACACACACCTGTACAAATGTATGATACACAAATGTTTAATTTACTGATCTAAACTACTAGTGTGAAGCACACACATTTACTCGCCATCATGTTGATCCAAACCCTTCCACTACAAACACAAAAGATCCTTTATTCTTCTCATTCTCAAATCATTGTTTTTTCATTGAATGTAAGTCTGTGCATGTTTGACACATTAGAAACCTCTAAAATACATAACAAAAGGAATCTATTTGAAGCAAGTGATTAATTTAGATTCTTGTTTGTATGTAGAAAAGAGTTAGAAAATCAACTTATTTACCTTGCTTGATTTGCAAGAACATCTCATTGGTTCTCACATGCCAAACAGAATGATATATTAACTATTATATATAATAATGCCTTTTTAAAGCTTCTTTGTAGATTATTGTATGTCTCATCCACATATATGTGTGTTCAGGTGCGTAATTTGACGTATATGGTCAGCCGACGGGAGAGGATTAAACGGACCTTGTGCCGAGTGCAGGAGCAGATCTTTCATCACCACGTCAGGCTGCTGGAGCAGGGCCGCGTCACTGGTTAGTATGATGCTCACTTAAAGAGTACTGAAGCCAGGGGTGTCAAACTCAAAATCTGTAGACCTCCAACTCACACCTACTTAAAGACCCCGTAAAGTGCTTTGAAAAATGCATTTTTATTCAATCTTTGATGTAATCTTAAACCGAAACATGAAGAAAGGGTGGGAGAGCTTAACTCCTCCCCTTAAAGAACAAGAACAAAAACAAAAAATCAAACAGCCAAAAGTGTTTGTTTTTCCTCAGCTCTGCCAGTGAGAAGTGGTTGAGCTCTAGTGCATCAAATGAAAAGTGTCTTTAAGGGGGTGGGGCATGTCAGACATGAGAGGTTATGATTAGGGATTTTCCAATTGATCGGCTAGAGATCTGTGTCAGCTGATATTCACATTTCATGACTCAATCGGTACTCGGCAATCTGCCCGATCTCATGAACCGATTGCAAAAGTTTGTTGTTGAGTTTACACATAGAGAAAGTGGTAACGAGACTGAGTGAACGTGAACAGATTGAGAGAGACACAGTCATGTCCTAAGTATTACATTGGTAAGGTTAACTTCTTATGCATCAATTATGCGCTCCAAACTTTTTCTTCATTGAAACATGTTGAATTCTTCTTCCATCATTTGCAATGTTTCCAAATTACATTGTTAATCATTTCTTACCGATTTTTAAAATGTTTTATCTATTATTTTCTGTAAAACTCCCTTTGACCATGACATTTCCGAACTAAATGGTTTTAATAGTCGTTTTAAGGGATTACATGCAGCAAAAGTGATGATCTCGCCTCACCTAAGAAAATAAATAAAGTATCATACTTAAAGGGAAAATGAACTATTTTGCATTATAAAGCTTGAGGCATCAGAATCTGTACTTGGAATCTGACGATCACCATGACAAAGAATTTGTACTCTGTTTCAGCTGCAAAAATCCTGATCAGAGCATCCCTGGTTATGATGTAATGAGAAACTGAAGTATGAGGTGACATGAATAAATCTATTGATCCATTTAGGGAGAAGTGACAAATTACAAGCTTTACATGTTTATATCAGTTTTGTATCTTCTAAACGCCAATTTTGTCACTTTTTTGGGGTGCGCTAGCTTATAGATATTCTAAGAAAGAATAATACTGATACTGACATCTAAAAAACTTCATTTTAATTTCATAGGACCTTTTATAGTTTTTAGTAGTCTTGAACACCTTGATTAGTTGGATCATTTGTGTTTGCTTAGAGTTGGAACAAAACACTGCACAGCTGCGGCCCTCCAGGAATTGAGTTTTAATACCTGTGATTCAAACCATTTGACCTCTTCTGTTTTCTCTCCTGGTCAGGTATATCCTCTACTAGACGTTTGGAGGAGGCTATGTTTTATTTCCGTACGACGCCACCTGTGCCAGCATCTCCTCAGCCTCTGAAGGGCCACTGTGGGCAGAACAGCACACTGAGCTCCAGCGAGAAGGGAAGCAACTCTTACAGATCCTCAAAGCATATTGAAGCAGACAAGCCTGCAAAGATGCTCATGGACGGCGTTCCCAGTTCTGGAGACTCTGTGAGAAGCGAGACAGTGATGTCTGCTTCATCTAGACGTTCTGAGGGCAGGACGAGGAGTGGTGAGTCTCACAGAAAAGAGGAGGAAAGTGAGCGTCCTCTGGAGGACAGGAGGAGAAAGAGCAAGCTATGGGACCAGGTGTCTATTAAAGACAAACTGAGGCATGCAAAGTCTATGGAGGACACGCTGAGCAGTGAGACAGAGCTCGACACAATGGATGACAGATTGCTGCTGTCTCACACTAACGCTAATTCTGTAGCCACTGCTCCAAACATGTACAGCGGATCGCCGAGGAAGACAAACGCAAGCCATCAGGGAAAACTAGTGCCAAATGGAACATCCGGGCGGCATCTGAAAAACTGGGGCAGTTTCCGAATCCCCAAACGCAGTGAGAGAACGTCAGCAGGGAGACAGACCGAGAGGCAGGAGGCAGACAACACCGCAGACCAAAACTCTTCCTTAAAAACGTTTAGCACAAGCCCCGCCCCCTCCTCTCCTCAAATCAGGACCCGACTGCGGACGGGAAGTGAGAATCGACGCCATCTGGAAGAGTCTGATCTCGGCCAATCAGAGCAGGGTAAGAGGTGTCACACCCAGAGACTTCCGAGCCCTATGACTAGACGATACGGTTCAGACGTGATCCAACGTGGAGTTCTCGCATCTTGAAATGTCCAAATATATTATCATTATTATTTTCCCTCTTCATTTGCTCTTCAACGAAAGGTGAACAGGTGGAACGATATTTATTTTTCTAGTCTGTAATGTTCTGCTGAAAGTATTTTTTTGTGTGTATGTTAAAACAAATGTGGAGAGGTTTCAAAGACCAAACGATTGGCTGACGAAGACGAATATCTTCCTAATAATCGATGAATGAAACTATAAATCAGGTGAAAATGAACTGGCGGAGTTTCGAGATGAGTTATGAGCACTTCTGAGGGTGTTACCAGCGTGAAATGAAGCCAGTGCAGCCCAGCTGTCTTAAGTCCCACACAAAAACTGCACTTAACTGAGCACTTAAAAAGAAAAACATATTTGACCACAACAGTCGAAGCAGTTTCCAAAATTTAGGAAAGACTTTTAATTTATTTTTCAGTATTCTGCTAACTTAAAAGGCCATCATGTGTTGTGTGTATGTGACATGTGCCATTACTTCTGCTGTGGCACCTTTTCCTTCTCAGGTAAAATCTGCTTATATTTGTACTTAATTTATAGTGTTATGTCTTTTTTTTCCCTCTCCAAACTGAGTGTGTAACAGGTTAATGCCTTATATGTACTCTCTTTGGTCTTGAAGAAATTCCTTTCCATATAAATACAAATAAATAATAAAAAACTGTTCATTTAACCATATTCTTCAGCAATAGATGGACACTGTAGATCTGGACAGATTCACACTCGGTATGATGAAATTATGACGCATACGATGTATATCATTTGCAGCTCTGTTCAGGAAGGCTTTTAACAATCATTTACTTCCAGTATCCATTACTTTGCACTTGATATTAAACAATAACAGAAGACACTATCATAGCTCTAATGAAAACACTGTTGTGTTGAAAGGACTGATCTTCTTGACATGGTTGCCTTGGAGTAGTACGCAGAATATGTGTTCTTGCATCTTTTTCTTTATCGCTGTAAATGTCTCCTCATGCAAAATGTGAGTTGATCTCCTTCAGAAAAAAAAGTTTATCTTGTGCCTGTTTTTGTTGAGATGTTGCACTAGAACATTAGCCAGAGAGCTTGGTATAACTGTGTTCACAGACAAAAAAAAATTTCTACATGTTTATATAATCAAGCGCTGCTGTAATTTTCTTCTTTCTTTTCTTTTATTCTTATGCAATACTTTAGTTTTGTTGCAGATTGTGAATAAATTTTCTTGAGGTTACTTGAGGAGATGAAGTGTGGCTCACTGGAAACTTTTCAACTTTTCTCTGCTTTCAGACCAGGACAAGAAATCTGATATTGTCCCCAACATTTAAATATAGAAGCCTTTTGTTACAACGCAATTTTAAACTAAATCTTTAGTATTAACATTGCATTTGGATCTGCTTACTATGACCAATAATGAATATAAAAAAAACATTTCAGAATATTTATTAGGATAAAACTGTTAATGCATCTTTAAAGACCAGATAATGGTTCCCATTCATTTCAGATCTGACAACATATCAATGATTCTTTAGTCAGAGATTGCAGTGAAAGATTCACTGATTTGCTAATTCAACAAAGTAGTGAGAATCTTTCTTAAAAAAAACTGTTCAAAGTGCACATTTTAAAACACAACTCCATCATCATCTTTGTGGAAACTACAAAACATTCAAATGTACATACATTCAGTCTATTGGCATATAAATGTAGTTGACATCCAAAAACAACAATGGCAGATTTTAGGACTGCACTTTTGTGTCTAAGAAGAAGTGACATCGCCACCTGCTGGCCAGGTATATGTATATAAAAAATATCCGAAATTACCTACTATACCCTTAAATCAGGGGTCCTCAACCCCATTCCTTGAGTTCTTTCTTCCTACAGGTTTCAGTTGCAAACCTGTCTAATCTTTAAGTGCTGCTTCAGGTCCTGTTAAATTAATACACTTGTTCAGTTGTGAGCTAAACTCTGCAGGAAGGTGTTTCTCCAGGAACAGGGTTGAAGACATCTGCCTTAAATACTGCATTATTTAAGGAAACTAAACAGCTATATTCGTGTCCGAAACCATATAGTAGACGTTCTGAAGTGACCCCAATCAATCCCACAATGCACCGCAATAACTAGTCGAGTGAACAGATGTACTCTGAGGGTTCGTTACTGAGGAGAATGATTTCCCGCGTGTGCGACAAGATGGCGTCAACCGCAGTATCTTATCAGTGTAAGTTTGTAAATAACTGATTATTTATTGTAAAATTAACGTGTACATGATAGAATACTTTGTTTCATTACTAACCCTGATGGAAAAAAAACTGCATATTTGCATAGAACCAGCATTGATGCTAGTATGTTGGTCTTGCTGCCAGTTTTAATGCTGGTTTTTCTGGTCTGAGTGATGGTCCTGAGCAGCACTAGCATCAAAACATACCTTACCAGCATGTGCTGTTTTTTTCCAGCAGGGATTAGACAACATAAACACTGACAGCAATTTTATTTCATGTTTATTAACCAGCAAAGCACAAACAAATATACCTCTCTTTTGGTGCTTCATGCTCAAATTTACTCATGTAGAGTTTATTAGTGGACTGATGTAGAGAAAAGTGAATGAGGGTATAGTGGCAATTTCGAATAAATCCATGCTTTGTGTGTGTGTGACCAGTTAATGTTTAGAGATCATCGTTTTCATGTTTCATACAAGCCATTTGTTGTTTCACACAGTAAACTCTGGCACATCTAAACATGAAATTAACAGCAACTCACAGAAAACATCTGACTTCACACAATTGCTGTCTTGAAAGTAGGATAAATCCACCTCTGTGGGGACTTTTAGATTCAATCATGGCCGCCATATTGACAGACTGCTCCAAACTGAAGTGCTCAAAACTGGCCATTAAAAACATTCAGAATGAAGGCCAGAAGTGATGGACACTTACTCTTCTTTACATTTTGATCCCTTACACCCTTAAACCCTTCAAAGGGCATACAGATGAACACTGAATTTAGAAAATGGAACACAACCAGGAATTTCCTAACTTGCCAAAGCCACTTTAGTCCTACAGTGGCAATATTAGCATCGTTATGGTTCCAGGGATGGCATTTAAACACAATATATATACACCTTTGGACTCGTAAGCCGCTTTGGATCAATAGTTGGTCAATTCAGCATGATAATGTTTGAACAAACTTTTATGGGAGACTTTACTACTAGAGTGCAAATGTCACAGTGATTAATACAGAAGTTAAACTCGCAAGGCATCCTTAAAACTCGCTAATAGAATTCTGGCTCATTTTTAATGAATGTTTCCAGCTCAAGGCGATAAAATCTTTTAGCCTACATTTCCTCACCAAATCCGGTGCTAAAAATAAAACCATAATCATGTCAGGTCTGTAGTTTTCCTCAGGTTCTTCATAAATACGCTCTTTTAAAGTGGACTTTCCTCAAAGTTCCACGAGATCCTAAACAGGGATGGCAGGAGTTAAAACTTTCCTTAGGTCCTTTGTTCATGTTGGTGTGTTATCTTCAAATGTGTGGGACCAGGTAACGTCTGCTATGTGTTATCAACTGATGGCATGTCGTGTATCGTCACGATGGTCGAGCCGCTGTTGGTGCTGAAATGCTCTCCATTACTGTGGTCTATGTTTCCCAGGTCGACCCGAGGGATTCGGAAGCCGTTTTCAGAGGATCCGTTTGACTGAATGAAGCTTCCAGAAGCTGAGCTGGTGCCCACGTTGCTCATGGCCAGGTTTGTATTTGTGGTGGTTGAAGACACTTTCTTTCTTGGTTTGCTGGAGCCTCCTGACAGCATCCTTTTTGCGTGAGTCCTCCTGGAAGATGGATAAATATATAGTTATTTTTTTTAATGAATCAGATTGGATTTTTAGGCTGAAATTGAAGCTTTTCGGTTGTATCAATATTGGATGTGGGCAATTCCAGCATTATGGATGTAACATATGCAGTAAAAACTCAAAACCTAAATTCACTGAGAAAGTATATGTTAATGTGCAACATTGTGGCTCAGTGGTTCAAGTCCTTGCTGGGTCAGTTGGCATTTCTGTGTGAAGTGTGCATGTTCTCCCCATGTTCGAGTGGGTTTCCTCCGGGTGCTCCGGTTTCCCCCACAGTCCAAAGTGAATTGAATAAGCTAAATTGGCTGTAGTGTAAGAGTGTGTGTGTATGTGAGAGAGAATCAGAGTGTGTGGGTGTTTCCCAGTACTGGGTTGCAGCTGGAAGGTGATCTGCTGTGTAAAACATGTTAGATAAGTTGGCAGTTCATTCCGCTGTGGTGACCCCTAATGAATAAAGGGACTAAGCTGCAGGAAAATAAATGAATGAGTACATGGTAACGTTATATTGAAACGTTATATTGTTTATATTTTTCATAACGACTAACCACATCAGTTGTGGGATCAGAAATATTTCAACCCATGAACATTTTTTAGATTTTCAATGAGGAAAATAAGCATGTGTTATGGATGTGACAAAAAATCCACTTAAAGCATTTAAAATGATAAGCATGTGTTATGGATGTGACAAAAAAGTCAGCGAGTTTACAGTACACAACATACTTTGTAGAAATTCAATGAATTTAATTGCACAACCCAAAAGAAATAATGCTAATCTAAAGCAGTGTTTCTTAACTGGTGGGTTGCGACCTAAAGGTGGGTCGCGGGAACATTTTCAGTGGGTCGTGGAGTGTGTGTTTAAAAAACAACAACAAAAGTTTACATTTTCACCAGACTTTTATTGTGAAATGCGTGCGCAACAACCCTACCGTTTGACATGTGAAATTTCATTTAATTATTGCAACAAATATGTCAAGCGAAAGTATGACACCGAATATGTAAAGTATGGATATATATATTGACAACAAAAAAGACTTAAAGCTTCAGTGTCATATGTAGTGAGGTGCTCTCATAAGAGAGCATGAAACTTTCTAAATTAAATCAACGTTTAGAAACCAGAAAACATATTTTATTAACAGTTTAATATTAACAGTATTTGTCGTTTTTACTTTGTAATATTTCTATAATTTGATCCATTTTGTTAAATGACAGCAATAAAATAGTATTTATTTGTAAGTCTTGGTGAATTTCTTAAGATGTATCTGTCACTACTTGTTTATGTTAAAAATAAATACAAATAAAATATAATTGCTAAAATTGTATTATAGTTCCTAAAAATTTGGGTCGCGGCTTGATGACCATGTAAAAATGTGGGTCCCATGGCCAAACCAGTTGGGAACCCCTGATCTAAAGGATAAGAGTTGGCATCACTATAGAACAAAAATTAATTCATTAATTTATTTATTTTACTCTACTGGCGTCATGGTGGCGCAGTGGGTAGCACGATCGCCTCACAGCAAGAAGGCCGCTGGTTTGAGCCTCAGCTGGGTCAGTTGGCATTTCTGTGTGGTGTTTGCATGCTCTTCCTGTGTTCGCATGGGTTTCCTCTGGGTGCTCCGGTTTCCGCCACAATTCCAAAGACATGCGCTATAGGTGAATTGAATAAGCTAAATTATCATGTAATGTATGTGTGTGCATGTCAGTGTGTGTGGGTGTTTCCCAGTGCTGGGTTGCAACTGGAAGGTCATCCACTGTGTTAAACATATGCTGAATAAGTTGGCGGTTCATTCCGCCATGGCAACCCCTGATTAATAAAGGGACTAAGTTGAAAAGAAAATGAATGAGTTTTATTTGAAATTTTTGCATTTATGAGGAAAAAGCGTTGTTTTGGTTGTGACAGATGTGAAATTGGATGTGTTTTTGGTACACCATATATTATTATTTGAAAATATTATTTTTATAGTAAAGTAAAAAAACAAGCCTATAAAAACCTTAGAAAGGCTTTTGCTATTTTGGTGAAACTTTGTTTGCATGGAATTGCTCATATGTAACTGCATGATCCTCTTCATTCCATTCCATTTTGACAGATCATTTTAAAACAAATATACTATTTATTAAATCTTTAATATTTTATCACGTTGCATAATTTAATGTTGTAGTGTATAAATCCACTTTAAGCATTTAAAATGACATTTAAAAGTGTGTTTTTTGTTTATTTCAGTAACACACTGAATAATACATATTCACCTATTAAAACAGAACATTTAAAAGTAAAAATACAACACTATTTTCTTCTAAAATGTACTCCAATAGCTTTTTTTAATGACCAACTTAAAAATAAATAAACATTTTTAACCCTTTATCTTCGCATCACAACTGCCTGCTTTTCATTAAACATTAAACAACAGAACATGATTTAATCAAAGAGACTAAAGGGTTAAATTAGAGAAATTCATTCCCTATTCTATTGACCATAATAATAATAATAAAAAAAATGTTAAGTTGCTTCTGTATATTGGCTAGATTTGTACCACTGGTGCTTCTCTGAACTCACAACCCAAATAAATCAACCCAACAGAGAAACAGATCTGACATCTTTTATAATCTTATCCTGAGCCCTGAGAACATTTCTAAGTGTGCTCAAGTGTGTTCGGATGAATAGGCCTCTAATCTTTATTCAGCATCTTTACATGGCCTGTCTAAAATTGTCCTGCTATTGTGAGCAGAAAGAAAAGGAGTTCACCGCGTGGCATGTTACTCATTCATTATGCTTGCATCGAAATGTTGCCTTACCTGTTGTACGTCTTGAGGACTATGAGCAAAAATGTGAGAATGATGATTATACCAATGACGATGACAGCTATCATGGCTCCTGAGCCTGTGAACAACAGACAGAGGATGTTACATTAGAAATATTGTGAATATTAAGGGTTGAATTTTTTTTCTTTTCCAATCTTTAATTCAACCAATCATTCAAATCAATCACACACACATAAATATCAGTAAAGCCAAAATCACCCACTCAGTAACCCCCCCCCCCCCAAAGACTAAATATTTGAAAGACAAGTTCTATTTGAAGCAACAACAACAACAAAAAAGCATATTCGATTTTCATTTCACTCATTTGATTGCAAAATAAGAAAAATGATAAGATATACAATTCAGAATTGAATGTGAATTATTTCAAATACGTTGTAGAACAAGTTACAGGAACTGAGACGCTCACAATGTTCAAATGCTTCTAGACGTCTTGCTCCCATACATCGTCACAACGTCAACATTGTGTGCGACAGCTTAAGAGCCCATTGTACACATTTTTCACACCAGTTAAAAAACACAAGACTCAAATCAGTACACTGAAAAATATCTGTCATTTAAACAGTAATAAACAGTAAGGATGCTACGATAAACATTTGTAAACTGTTTCATGGTAAGTTTTCTTAATAATCGGTAAACAATCAAAAATTCACTTTCCCTGCATGAATTTTAATTTTTTTCCTGCTATATTGTAATAGGTAAATTCTAGCAACTACAGCTCCTTTTTTTTACCAGAAATTTTACTATTTTTTATTTTTATATTTACAGTGTAGTCTCAACCACAGATGTCCTATATTCAGCCTTTCCACAGGCTGAAAGTCTGATGCATATTGAAAGCAAAATTAAAAACACTTCAAAATTCTGAAGGATTTATGTGAGATTTCTGTTATTGGTTGATTTACATGTCACTCAGATAGCCTCTGAATACTCATTGGCCAATGAAAACTCATGCTGATTTAGACATTCTGAAAGTCCAAAGGGCACTTCAGAGTAAAAGCAGTAATCTTCACCATATTGAAGTGTCATTCTAAATCGGAGTGCTCAATACTGGCCACTTTAAAGTGCTCTTTGGAATGAAGTATTTCAAAAGGGTAAATCTGATAGACACTTCGGGCAGCCATGATCCTTTGTGCAGGGAAGTTGTTGGGTGTCACACAATTCATTCCATTCTGAAGGGCTCGTCCCTATTTCCTAATCCCTTTGAAGCTGTCACTCTGAAGGGTAAACCCTTCGAAGCATTAGGGCATAAGGATGAGCCCTTTCAAATGAAACGCAGTGAATCACTGTGTCCATCAGAGTCCAGCAGTTTAGATTTCCAATATGCAACATGTAACATGAAATCCCACAGCAATTCAGAAATGCAGAATAGTGAAATAGGAACGGTTTGTAATCTAATTATTCATTCATTTTCTTTTCAGCTTAATCTCTTTATTAATTTGGGGTTGCCACAGTGGAATGAACCGCCAACTTATCCACCATGTTTTACACAACAGATGCCCTTCCAGCTGCAATCCAACACTGGAAAACATCCATACACACTCATTCAATATGGACAATTTAGCTTAACCAATTCACCTTTACCACATGTTTTTTGGACTTGTGGGGGAAACCGGAACACCCATGTGAACACGGTGAGAACATGCAAACTTCACACAGAAATGCCAACTGACCCAGCCGGGGCTCGAACCAGTGATCTTCTTGCTGTGAGGCGATTGTGCTACCGCATCGCCTATAATCTAACTAATAAATACTAAATCCATTAGCATTATTAAAAGTACATACTGAGTAACTGATCTAGTTGGTTCGCAGTTGCATTTTACATCAAAGCATTAATGTAT
Organism: Danio rerio; assembly: GCF_052040795.2. Taxonomy (NCBI): domain Eukaryota; kingdom Metazoa; phylum Chordata; class Actinopteri; order Cypriniformes; family Danionidae; genus Danio; species Danio rerio. The sequence goes on from NC_141037.1 coordinate 28,254,630, forward strand.
AAACTATATGTTTGCCAGTTATTTTATTTTTAACGCCAGAGGTAAACATCAGTTGGTGCTTTCAGTATGGCAATAAATGTCACACAAACTGGTATTCAACCTAACCCTAAAGCCGCGGTCACACTTCACTTTTTGTCTCATAGACTTTCATTCATATGCATGCAAATTTGTATGAGCAAACCGGAAACACAAGCTCATGTGAAAAGTTTTGCATGGCACTGCGTTGCTAAGTTCAAGCTTGGTGAACTCTGACCTGTGAAATCACATCACCTGATTGCGTGAGCCCAATAGAAGATCAAAACATGATCAAAACTTAAAGCAGCACTGTACGCAACTCTAGTGTGACTGCGGCTTAACACTAAATAAAACATAATCAGCACCTAAGGTTGTCAGCCGTGATCGCAGAAATGTAAACTATTTCTAAAATAAACACTTCAAGTATCACAGTCGAGGGTTGATTAGGAGGACAAATGCTCAGATTAACACAGACAAAAATAGATTCATAGTGTCTTGGTGTTGCATCTTAGATAGCTTGGACAAAATGCAAATCTGAACTGCTTTTAAAGTTCACTTGAATCGAAACTAACTTATCAAACTAAGTATATTTTGGTCAAGCTGAAATCAGACGACGTCATACTATAGCAGAAGCAAATGGTCAGATTTTGATTAAAGATTACAAACCACATTTTTTTCAGTGGATTAAATTTTTTTAAGACAATGTCTAAGACTAATAGTGTGCATAAGAATAAACTGTACATATTGATTTCATGTAGACTTTATTATGATCGGTACAATTTTAGACACTTCACCCCTTCAAAGCAAACAATTATTTTTCATGACCCTGAACAGAACAAACTGTAACATGACTGGTTGTTTTTCACGTCAGTCAGATTGCCTCTGGGTGATTCTTGGCCTATGAAAGCTGATAGGAAGATTCTTTTTAAATGTGAACTTCTTGGCCACTATATTCTTACAATTCTGTCATGCATGAGGTGCTGTAAAAGATATTATATGTGAACACAACAAATACATCCATTAGCTCATGTTTACAAAACAATGGAAAAGACAGCGAAGTGCAGTCATGAGAATGTTTTGTCCAATACACCATTCAAAACTCTCACTCTGAGACATAAATTACGGCATGGGTATGAGCCTTGCCCTAATTCACCAATGGAAGTTCAGAGTTTTTAGTCCAGTGATGGCATAAGAACACAAAATAGAAACCTTGCACTCTATCTCTTTTAAATGAATTGTGCGTGTGAACAACAGATAATAAATAAACAAATCAGATCGTCTTATGTTGTTTTTGGATTTGAAGATGTTATACTTTTTCATAAGGTTCATGACAGGTCTTTTTAACATGTGAGGCCAATGGCAAGGAAGAATTGTGTCATAAATAAATCTCCTCAATCACAGGTTAAACTTTCTTCAAAATGTCATGATTGTACACTTAAAAATATCTGCTAATTAACAGTTTCTGTATTGTAAGAAAAATATGGAGGATATAGAAGATCTTATTGGAAATGCTTATTCAGCACAGCAGTCTCAAAGTACACAGCAGTATCCGTGCATTTCATCTGAGTCAGAATGAAGCCAAACATTCTTCAACTCAAATCTTTTATACTGTACTGTTGTTGCCTTTAGGCTTGCCTTTAATTATTCATTCTTTTATTCATTTTATTTTTTCGGCTTAGTCCCTTAGTCCCCAGGGAGAACATGCAAACTCCACACAGAAACGCCAACTGACCCAGCGGAGGCTCGAACCAGCGACCTTCTTGCTGTGAGGCGAACGTGCTACTCACTGCGCCACAGCGTTGCCGACTTGCCTTTATGTTAATGAATTTGCTGTTGACACAGCTGTTCTCTCTGTCTCTCTATGTTAATGCAGTTTCCACAACATCTCTGTGCCAAATACCCATCCCCATTCTACAGTTGTTACCATTTGCTCAAGGTATATTCACCTCAAACAATGCAGAGACAACAAACTGTTGACTTCTCTTTTCTATCATACTTCAGCCCTTTTGGGAAATAAGCATCAACACACCACTTAGAGTGAAAGTTGTGTCGAGGCAGACTTAATTTCTTGCAGTATTTTGTAATACACAAGTGTTTTCTGTTTATTAACGGTTAAGAATTGAATTATGGGAGCTTGTTCTCTGCTCTCATGACCTTTGATGTTAAAAATTCAACATTTTCGTACTTTAAAACTATTAAAATATTAATAAACGTCTCCTTCGATAACTTTTCAAAGTTAAAAGTTGTTGTAGAATGATCAAGGTCCCATAATGCACTTCAGAAGTATAAATAAATGGGGAAAATTTAACATGAATCACAAAATACGGAAAACTGCTAATTTATGGATATTTTTATAGTGTCTGTTTGAAAAGATGTGAATTAGATTTTTGCGCAAAAGTGGAATAACATAAAATATTTTCAAATAAAGCACTGTTTCCATCCAGTAAGACAAATCATCACTTCATGATGAACTGGCACCAAATATCAAAAAGAAAAATGAAGTTTGCTGCTGCTTTAGAACCCACTGTGGGGCTTTTTTCTCACATAAATTGCTTGCACCTCAGAAGATGTGCTGGAATTTGTGTTCATGTGTCCATTATAGTTCAGGCACATTTTTATTATCAGATAATATGTTTGTCCTACTTAGTTGTGCAAATAAGCTTTTTTCGCATTTTTTTCAAAATGTACTGTATGTGTAAACATTGGCTTTTCCATTAAACATTTTAAATGCAATATCCCAAAATGTGCATAAAGATAGGTAGATGGAAACATAGCATAGATTTCGATTGAGAAAAGACATAAAGTGGATTCCAAAAAGCCTCCACTTGTTCTTCCTGCCAGAAGACAGAACACATGCATGTGCAGTGCACAAGAAACCATATTGTAGAGAGGTTTAAAACGGTGAATCTTAACATTTTTTAAAAGTTAGTTAAAGGCCACTGTTGGGCCCTGCCCCCCTGGTTGAGAACCACTGGCCTAATAAGACTTTAACTGTTTGAAGTGCAGATGCATGCGAAACTTACTCTGTGTAAGGATTTGTTCTCTAGATTTGGTGAAGGCTGTGGTGTTTTGTGTTGTGGCCTGGGTCACAGATACTGTGCTCGCCCTCTGCATCTTCAGACTTCTCCTGAAAATAGAATGAAAAAGATTAAGCAAACAACATCACTTCGGCTACTTGAACATAATATTCCTAAAATTAAGGAATGACTTCATATTATGATTCTACACTACAACTACCAAATTTCTCAATGCCTTGTTCTTGTGCTTTTAGCTCTACATATGTTTGCCTAGCTCAAAACAAAATGTTAATTAAACCAAACTGCTGTTTTGGTGACTTTAATCACAATACATAATGCATTATGTTTAATAACCACCTAATTAAATTAGAGATGATACATTGGCTGAGACTGAGAGAACACAAACATTTAGTACGTTAAGAAAACACATGCATATATAAAAATCACTAACAGACTGTAAGAACATTTTTATAAATTTGACCAAACGTGCACGAGCACAACACATGCAAATACAGAAACGTACCACAAATAATGCAGACTGTAACGAAAATGTGTCCAGGGACCCCAAAAAGTGACATCTGAGAGTTTTTTGTTTATATTAACGTGGTTTTACCTGGTGGTTTCTTGTTTATATATTTTAGCCCTGTTGATTTGATTAAGTGCACTGCTAATAATAAATGTCTTTCTTAATATAAACTGGAAACTGTCGAGTTTGTCATTTTTTTGGGGGGTCCCCGACACATTTGTTTCTCAATTTACACTCTCATGTGTTGTCAAACTGATGAAAATACTTCTTTATTTTTTAGTATTTTTCATTCATGTGGGAGCTTTTTCAGACACTGTATTGTAATTCTACTAATTCATCCCCAAATTGAAAGATTAGATTCCTCAGATCAGATTTTAGGTATATAGATACTTGACATAGAGGTTATGTGTTTAAATGGTTTACATGAATCTGCTGAAGAAAGTCGGAGAGATGTATATCATGCTCTCATATATCTGTCAGCAATAAACATCTCACACACTAATCAACTTCCCTTTTTTAAATCACCACATGCCATAACTTCAGCAGTCAAAACACAGCACAATCTGTCCTGCTCCTTTAGTCCTGCATGATTTTTTCAAAGTAGGAATAAGAGTCAAGCTCCGAATAAGAAGAAATTTGATTTATTTCAGGAGCTTGTACTCGCTGACTTCCCAGTCTCTGTCGTCCTGAACTGCAGCGTCTCACCGCAAGCTCAAAATTATACAGCAGCCATTTAATTGAGCGTGTAGTGTCCTGGATGATACAGTCAGAGCTGCTTTAAAAGAAAACGGCATTGGCCATAAAGAACTGAACAAGAGCAAGGGAGCACTTCAATTCAGATCACTCAAGCAAGCACATTCATACGCTCGCTCACTCCTACACGCTCAAACACTTTAAAGCACAGCTGAAGTCTATTGTTCATCTGCAGATTATATTCAAATACACCGGCGACTACAAACCATGCAAAGCCTTCCGTTTCGTAACAGCTATTATGCATCTGACAGCGTGGGCTCCACAGCCCATTGCTCAGTGCAAAACAGTGAAAAAATGTATGCACTGTCTAATTTTGTCACTGAGTTGGATACTGGAGTGTCCTAGAACCAAAAACCAACACCTTAATTTTACTTAAATGCAGATTTCATTTGTTATCTGTTAATTTTTCTGTATTAGAAAACTTTGGATATTTTAAGGTATTAACGCTTTTAAGCAGTGTTATGTGAGAATAAATAATAATAATAATAATAACAATAATAATTGACAAGACCAATAAAACCACTCTCATTTTTAGCAAATCTCAAAAGCTATACTTTTATGCCATGCATTATAATGTTGTAGTCCCAAAATTGGCTTAAAATCATTAATTTTAGTTTGGGTTTATCGCATTTATTAAAACAACTTAACATAATAATAATTATCATAATACTATTAATAATAATATGAAGTCAAAGCTGTTAGCCCTCCTGCAAACTTTTTCAAATATTTCCCAAGTGCTGTTCAATGGGGAGAAGATATTTTAAAACGCATTTTAAAACACAATAGTTTTAGTAACTTATTTCTGATAAACTAAATTTTTTGGTCTTTGCCATGATGACAGAACATAATATTTTTTGACACACTAAGCTGATGCAAAATAACTAGCACCGACGAAACCAAACTGTGTAGATGTTGATGATGATGATAATCTCACTCTTATAAAATACGCCAATGATCTTGTATTGGTTTCCTGTCAGGAAGAAATGAATAGCTGCTTAAATTTTAAACATATTAATAGTATCACAGATTGGTTTGACAAAAGTTCATTACATCTTAATATTGGAAAAACAAAAGAGCTATGTCTGGGGAGTCAAACAAGAGCAGTAGATACTAGATTTTATAAACCAGTCATCCTAAATGGAAAAATAGTAGAGCAGGTCTCAGACTTTAAGTATTTAGGCACAATTATTGACAATAAACTGATTTTTAATAGTAGAGGCTGTTTATAAGAAGGCGCCTCAGTCATCTCCTCAGTCTCCTCTGCAAGTTGAGAAGATTTAATGTTACACAGACTTTAAACATGGCATATAGATCATTGATAGAGAGTGTTCTCACATATAACATTGTTTCATGGTTTGGTACCACAACACTTAAAAAGAAAAAGAAATTATCGTAAATTATCAATCAGGCAAATAAGATAACTGGTCATAAACAACATTCACCGCAGTTTCCGTTTGACTCCTTTATGGAAAAAACAGCAGTTGCGATTTTTAAATATAATACACATCGCCTTCACTCAGTGTTTGAAATGCTACCATCAGGACGCAGGTTTAGAATGCCTAAGGCCTGAAGAAATGCTTAGAAAAAGTAATTTATCCCAATTGTAGTTGTTGTTTTAAATTGGATCACTGTTTGAAGTGAATGGAGTGGTTGTCAAGAATGTGCAGTAATATGTATGAGACTAATTGTTTTTTAAATTTTGAGCTTATGTTATTGTCCTGATGGGTGTTGTTATTGTGTGATTGTTGTAAGTATGCAATTGTTGTCTTAAATCTAGTGTTAAAGACAAATTTCCTTTCTGTGCTAAGCAGAACCAACACAATCTCACGGCAATTCATAACTTTTTGATTTAGTGGCTAATTTATATGCATTCGTACAATCTAATTCGTACAATTTAGTACGATTTGCTTATTCCCCAATGACGGTTGGGTTTAGGGGTGGGGTTAGGTTAGGTTGCCACACCTCCTTTTTAAAATCAATTTTGTATGACTGAACTCGTACTAATTTGTACGAATTAGCCACTAAATTGGCTAAACGTAAAATACTTAAGCTTTCTTGGAGATCAGGCTGGCAAAACGGACAATAATATTTAAAATAATGTTGGCTCTCGTCTGGACTAAAAAGCTGAGGAGAGCCAACGCGTGGAACAAACTAAACACACTAGCCACATTGACGAAGCCCAAAGGCCGACTGTCAGTGAGGTGTATCCCGGCCTTATAGAGATGCAAAAAGTGAGTGTGCATGTTAGAAATGCAAAAGGTGTGTGTGTGTTTGTGTGTAAAAGCAATAAAACAAATATGCAACACATGCATACCCTATACATTACCTACTACAAGAATACATGGGGTGCTTGGCAGCTCTGATAAATCATCCTATAGGAGATAGAACACATTCATTCATTCATTTTCTTTTCAGCATAGGTCCCTTTATTAATCTGGGGTCTCCACAGCGGAATGGACCGCCAACTTATCCAGCATATGTTTTACGCAGCGGATGCCCTTCCAGCCACAACCCAACACTGGGAAACATCCGTACACACTCATTCAAACTCATACACTATGGACAATTTAGCCTACCAAATTCACCTGTACCGCATGTCTTTGGACTGTGGGGGAAACCGGAGCACCCAGAGGAAGCCCATGCGAATGCAGGGAAACATGCAAACTCCACACAGAAACGCCAACTGACCCAGCCAGGGCTCGAACCAGCGACTTTCTTGCTGTGGGGCGGCAGCACTACCTACTGTGCCACCGCGTCACCCAGAGATAGAATAGTCAGAGGGTAAAATGTCAATATAGGCACTGCTAGATGCACACATAAGTAATCTTTTGTGTTGACTGAAACCTTTCAATCCATAAAACAGAATTGAATAGGTGCCACTGCTGGTTGGTTACTAGCATTTTTTCTAAATATCTTCTTTTGTTTTCTACGAAACAAAGAAAGTCACACAGGTTTGAAATGCCAGGGGTCAGTAATTAATGATAGAAGTTTAGGTATTACTTTTTTTTAAATCTACATTTGCAGCACAATATACAGTACCTTATAAAACAGATCATATAGTATAGTTCTACAACAAAGTGTCTTAACCAAACACTTTATAAACAACATTTTAAAGGTTGTAATAATTGGGAATTTAAAAATAGGTAGTTATTATTATTAAACGTGAGTGTAATATTTGACTAAACATATTGATGAAGGTGTGGAAGATTTGTATGTTTTCTAGTTATTTTGCAAGATACTAGTAGTCAGATTAAAGCGCCATTTAATGGCTAAATAGGTAAACAAGGTTAAAAGGCTAATTAGCCGAGTCATTGTTCAACCGTGGTTTGTTTTGTAGCCGATCGAGGAAAAATTCTAATGACCTCAAATTCAATTGACCTTGAAAATGGTTTTAAAATATAACAAAAAAGGCTTTTATTTTACCCAAACTAAAAGAAGTAAGTTTTCATAGAAGTAACATATTATTTAATATCAGTTGCAAAATATTACATTTTAAAAATATATATTTTCCCAGAGATGGGTTGCAGCCGGAAGGGCATCTGCTGCGTAAAAACTTGCTGGATAAGTTGGCGGTTCATTCTGCTGTGGCGACCCTGGATTAATAAAGGGACTAAGCCGACAAGAAAATGAATGAATGAATGAATATATATTTGTCTTCAGATGTTTATATATGCATATTTTTGTGTTTGTTAAAGACAAACCACAGTAAGTATTACATTTTAGTATTGCCTACTTATTAGTTATATACTGTTAAACCTGAAAACATTGTTTGCTAAATTCATTAGGCAGCGTTACAGACACAGTCCTCAGCATATAGGAATACTCCCCATTTTAAAAATCAATATTTTATCCATTACTCAGTGAATATGGGTGATATATATTGGTGCATTTGAATAAAACATATTTATCAAACAGATAATATTTAAATAAAATAATATTTTAGCCACAGAACAACTTTAGAAATGGAAAGATAATACAAAAGATAAAACAATTCATGCAAAATATTGCAAAAAAAATTACAAGCTACATTTAAACAATAATCTACATTTCTACAATAATTGTATATATCTTTTATTTCTGTTGATTTTTGCTATTTTTGGAAATTTGTGTTTAATATTTTTCTACAACATAAATTTTGGCTACTAATGTTTTAACCATTAATGTAAGTTATTTTGTTGTATTAGCTCCACATTTGGCTTCAGTACTGACTAATCTAATGTACATGCACAGATATAATATTGATGATAGAGATGTGTGGGGGGTGTATTGGTATATGCGGAGGACTGTATTTACTGCATAACATATTACTTATTAACAGATGTTTATCTATTATTAATCATCAGGAAGTGCAAGTGAACAGAATAATCTACAGCAGAAATGAGACTAGAAAATGTTATTTATTAGTCAGTCATCCAATAATTGATTTAGTTGCCAAGCTCATCTTTGTTATTTTCAGCACAACTTCGTAAAACAGTCTCTTGTGTTCCAGACGGCCCATAATGTCTGAGGTTAGCTCTTATGAGCTTCTCTCTGACAGAATCAATCAGTGCTGATGGAAAGAAAAATACAGCGCCCGCACCACTGAAGAACAGCAAATAGTTGTAAATTGTGTTGCCAGAGCTACAAGGTGAAGCACAGGACATCAGTTCACACCACCATAAAACATGGCATAATACACTCAGAGGCTTCAAGTGTCAGCCTGTGCCACTTGATTTAATTTACAGCCACTTTAAACTGTTCACAGATGAACAGTTATGACAGAACATGACAAACCTTGAATCCTCACAGGGACACATTTCTGCTCAATTCAAGTCAGTAATTTAAAGGGTTAGTTCACCCTTTAATTTAATTTCTGTTGTTAATTATTGACCTCCCTGATACCTTCATCTGTCTTCGAAAAACACAAATATTTTAGATTAAATCTAAGAGTTGCCTTATCCTTCATAAACTGCAATGGTCTTGAAAAATACAAAAAAAACATCCTCAAAAAAGACCATATGCCTTTAGTGGTTCAATCAGAATAATATCAAGCTACTAGAAGTTTTTTGTGCACACATAAAACAAAAACAAATTTTAAAACTGGTTTCTTCATCACGCATGTCTGCCAACTTTACAGAACTGTAGAGTTGACTTAAAGCCTGTCTAGTTTTTAAAATAAAAGTCCCACATACATTCATCCATTTTCTTATCCTTTAATTATAAGCATATTTAGCATATGCTTTACGCAGTTAATGACCTTCCAGCTGCAACCCAATCACTGGGAAACATCCAAACGCAATCATTCACACACATACACTACGGACAATTTATCTTACCCAATTCACCTATAACACTTGTTTTTTTGGACTGAAACCAGAGCACCGTGCTGCCCATCCCACATACACAGTAAGTATAATTCATGCTTAGATGAACTTAAAAGGTATAAAAAATAAGGGGAAAATATCATTTGTTGTAATCTCACTATAGGACAAATTGCAGCTAATCAAACGGCATGCTTGTTTTGCTCTGATTGGCCCATATTTCCCCAAGATTTACACGCAAGCAAAGAAACAATGGTGTTTGAGGCTCATGGTGTCATATCCATGTACTGAATTCTTGTTATTTAGCTATGTCTAGGTAGGTATGTCCAGATTTTTATTCTGTGGCAGATTTAAAATTAAACAGAAAAAGCTTTGGTTAAAAAATGCACAAAAGCTCATATTAAGTATTATTTAGTAAAATAAATAAATCAAATGAATCTAAAATAAAGCTGTTGTAGTCATGAAAAATATGAGGTATATGCACACAAACTTTAATTACAGTCAGCCAGCCCCAGAGCTTCTGATTAATAAAATCGCCGTATTTAAGATCTGATTTATTTAAAACAGTGATCTTCACTGCCTGGCTGAGATACGAGAAGCACTGCATTAAGTTATATTTTTCTGCACCATGTCTTTAAAATATGGAAATTAATTTTACTCCATTATTTTCAATAAAACTTTTGCGCTCGTCTGCTGCTAATGACGGTGCCTGTGTTTAAATTGTCTTTTGTCTCTTTTTGCACTTTATCAATCAAATAAATCCTTTAGTCTTTTTATCTGATTATATTTGAATTACATTACAATATCAATGCCATATAAGGAACCTTATGAAATTAAAAATAGCCATATAAAGCTTTTACCGGAGACTCATCATTGGCTGAAAACACTAGCTGTGCATATAGCCCATTGGCTTAACTGTCATAGCAATCATACACATAAAACACTAAAATCTGAAAAACTACATGAAACGCCAACTCGTGTTTCAAAGATAAAAAACGACAGCTGTGCAAAAGCACTCAGTGTGATCTTTCACCTTTCTTAATCTCATTATCTTCGCTCTTCAATCATTTGTTGCCAGCTAAAGTGAAGGTGTGGTCATAAATTATTGCAACACGTTTCTGTTGAATCTAACCACTGGCTTATAATTGTATATTAATTCATTTATTTATTCATTTTAAATAAACCCCATTGATTAGTTCGGATAAAAATGTAGTCACCTAATGTCACCATTCTGTTTTTACCTCAGTTAGTGTAACCATTTGTCACTGTCAGTCAGTTTGGTGAATCAATCAATTTCACATACAATAGAAAGTAAATGTGATCAATTTGACGGGTCAATATTGAACTTGTAAAAAAAGTTATCTCACAGGTGCACTTTAGTGCACGTCACAGTCTTTTTACACACACCACATCAGTCCTCAGTTCCCCTGACTCAAACAATGGCCCATTCATCACTTAAAGTCACAGGTATGTTTGTGTCCGTCTGAAGCCGGATTCTTAAACGTGTCCTGCACTCCTTACAGCAACCTCAAAACCCACTGTAGAAAATTGTTGCTCAGATGATTGTTAATAAGAACCTTCTTTTGTTCCCTGAATGCTTAGACACAAGTTTACAGTGAAAAGTCAGTCTAAGCTTGCAAAAACATCAAATGCAAGTACAAAAAAATGATTGTGTGATGTTTATCGGATTCTCTGAGGATGTACAGAACAGCACATCCTCTTATTCAATATAGAGAACAACAATCCTGCAATAGTTCCTATTCTCATAGCTCCTAGGTTCAATATCCTAACACATTAGTCATAAAAACAAAGAAAGAGGAAGACACACACTGAAAACAATGCTATTATCATCAAGTCATCAAAACCTTTTTGATTCTTTAACAAATTAAAGTAACTTGAATCATATTTCATTTCAGCCTGATATTTTTAACAACATACCAACAGGTTTAGCCAACATAATCCATATTAAAATGTTAATATTTTAAAATTTTAATCCAATTAAAAACTTGTAAAGTAATTCTACAAATTGTTTACAGACTTACTAAACTTACTCTTAGTACATTTCTTAGATAAAAAAAAACATCAATAGTGATACTAACATAATAGAAGAGGGCAAAGGAATTATTTGAAAATGCCTGTAATTCTGTAATTTAATACCACTGTAATTGTTAGTAAACCTCAACACGAACACCTATTTATCACACCATACATGTGATAGACAAGAGTCCCTTGTACAGTTAAGATGATTAATTCCAGTTGTCAGCTTTAATCATTTATTTAAACAAAATAGAGGAGTTTTAATATTCTTTCTATATTGTAACTTTCTATAACATAAACTATTTTTAGCTGGTCTGAATTGTATTGAAGTATTTCATTAATCTTTCCTTACACGCTTTGAAGACATGCAGTAATCCCAATAAAAATCTTTTTTCAAGGGTCAAACTGGGTATAAATTTCACCTCAAGGTAAGAACTCCCAATGTTTACTTTGTATCAGCCAAGAAACATGATCCGACCTAACTGTGATGAGTTTGTTTACTTTAGTTAACAGGTTTACAACTATTTCAGCCCATTTGAAAGACAAAGTGACCCGTACAATACCTACTTATTTAACTCACTTTGAAAAAATCTCAAAAACATTTCCACACACACCTGAAAGCATGCAGCTCAGAGACCCTCAAATGACAGCCAGCAGATCCCACACAATGAGTAAATTTCAGCTGATTCTGGCTCACCTGTGCGATCAGTTCCTCGTCCAGGAGCTTCTTTTCTCTCTCTCTCCACAATATTAGTCTGTCCACTCCTCCTCCTTCAGTGAACTGAAGTGAACATAGTCCACACTTCTCCTGCCGTGGACAGAAAAACAAAAACGCAAAGCCGCCTGCAATGAGTCTTTGCTGGTGAGGATGGTTTCAGCTCTTGGCAGAGAGGCAAACTTGACGTCCCATATCAGAGCACTAGACTGAAAGCGCTAGCTGGTTTTTCAGGTCTGGTTTGGCCCTGAAGGCGTGCCCCATTCACAGCACAGTTTACACGCTCCCTTCTCAGTCAGCATTCACCTGTAATTAAACACACACACACACACACACACACACACACACACACTGGATTTCTCTTTAACTTTCTCCCTGTGGCTGCATGTCATATAAATCATTACAGGGTTGTATTGGTGCTGCTGCTGTACACATGCAAATCAAGGGGCCACAGAGAGAGCTGATGTGGTTTATAGATGATCTCTTATCAGACTCTTTTAAATATCCAGTCTGATTCTCTTCTAGTGCATCCTTAACACACGCTCAGTTGACATCAGATTGTTTAGATATAAGACGACCAGAGGGTTTTTTGTGGCACTTTACAATAAGGTTCAATCAGTTCATGTAAGGTAATGTATTTACTATGATGAACAAACAACGAACAATACATTTATTACAGTATTTATTCATATTGTTCATGAAAATACTGTCATTCACTGTTAGAAATCACATTGCAATAACTAAATTTATTACACTGCCGTCTGGATTACTTGAATCTGACATCACAACATTTCGAGGTATGTAATTCCCAGATAACAGCCGCTGGAACTAATAACTCTGGCTTATCCGAGTAACTCTAATGTGAATCGTCTTGACCGAATACCAAAAATATTTGCTTATTTTCTTGACTGATTGATGGCATCTTGCGACTGAATATTAAATAAGTTAGGCTTTACGTATAATTTAAATTTTAATAGAAGATTGCAGCTCAGATCAATGTTTTGTGCCAAATTGTTCAATCTTGACGTAAGTAGCTGTGTAATAAGTGGAATAATGCACATCTAGAGTTGTTTTTACAGTATTTTAATCTTATACTACAGCAGCTAATAATCCCCATTAGTATTTATTTTCAATTCTCTGCTCTGAGGCACTTCAAGTTCACCTTTAGGTCTGGTCTAGCCAATAGTATAACAGTGGGGAGGTGGATATAAAGATAGTAAGGCCCCATCTCATTGGTCAAATTTGCACAAAAAATGCATGCATCTATGCTACAAATTCTTGAATACAATTTCTTAAATATAAATATTCAGTCATTACCGTGATAATAGTATATGCAAACTCCAATACTGTGCAGCCTTTGTTAACAAGCACTTTATTTGAATAATGCAGTATTAAGAAATTATATTAAGAAATATTAGTTTATGTTAATATATACATTTAGTAAATCAAATTGATGTAAGAGAATGTGCCGCCATCTATGTGAACTGGTGTCATTTCGTAGCATTGAGATTTTATTTGAGTTAATATTGAAAGTTTTTATACAGTATATTTATAATGCACATTGCTATTTTCTTGTTTTAGTAATTTTTGCATGTTTTTCATGTTATTTTGTTTACTATTTTTTTCATGTCATTATAGTTTTTATTAATTTTCGTTTAGCTTAAATAGTTTGAATAAAACATTTTTCCTTGGCAAAATTATATTTATATATATTTTTATTCATAATTTTACTTTTTTTTTGTTAATTATTTTGTACAATGAGTTCAACTAAACGAAAATGAGAAATATTCCTTCACAACTTGCTGAGATCATTTTGCTAATGTTTATATACACCTTTTATATACTTTTTACCAATTTACTTGCTTACTATTTTGTACAATAAGTTAAAGTAAACAAAACCTGATTTTTTTCTATATAGTTTTGTTTAGTTTTTCCGTTATATGATATTTTATTATATCAAAAGAATCTAAATGAAAATTACAGTTGAAGTCAGAATTATTAGCCCCCCGTTAAATTTATTTTCTTTTTTAAATATTTCCCAAATTATGTTTAACAGAGCAAGGACATTTTCAAAGTATGTCTGATAATATTTTTTCTTCTAAAGAAAAAGTCTTATTTGTTTTATTTCAGCTAGAATAAAAGCAGTTTTTAATTATTTAAAAAACATTTTAAGGTCAAAATTATTAGCCACTTTAAGCTATACATTTTTCGATAGTCTACAGAACAAACCATCATTGTACAATAACTTGCCTAATTACCTTAACCAGCCTAGTTAACCTGATTAACCTAGTTAAGCCTTTAAATGTCACTTTAAGCTGTAGTGTCTTGAAAAATATCTAGTCAAATATTATTTACTGTCATCATGGCAAAGATAAAATAAATCAGTTATTATGAGTTATTAAAACTATTATGTTTAGAAATGTGTTGAAAAAATTTCCGTTAAACAGAAATTGGGTAAAAAAAAATAAACAGGGGGCTAATAATTCTTCCTTCAACTGTATATGTGAATACAATGACATATGTTTTTAATTTAACATCAAGATAACATGGATTATATTACAAGTAACAAGTTTTGAGGTAAATAATAACCCTGACTTTTAGCTGTTTTAGTTGTACAAAAAAGTATTCCTCTTAATATAGCAAAACTGGTAATAGTTATCAAATAAATTTAATGATCAAAATCAGAAACACACTGGCTTTGCAGCACAAACAGTCATGCAATGTATTACACTTTTTATTTTGGAGAATTTAACTGACGCAGTTGATAAATCTGATATGCCAGATTCTTAGCCATGCATTGCAAAATATATTAAATAATCACATTACAGTTAATCACTTAGATAATGAAAGCAAAATTAAATTGACCTGCTATTTTGGAATTTAAGTGTAATTTACCGTAATTCATATTAGCAGAAGAGCATAATTGCTTCTCTGTGCTAAGATGAGTCATGCATTGGTGTGTCCTGAAACTTTCTTTTTCAAAGCCACTTTTAGAAAAGGGTATATTTCATCCTTCCGACAAACACACACACAGACACACACACCTGGTTAGTAACCAAAATGCGTCAATAAAAGAAAGGGGACATTTGTTCTTTCTGAGGGAGTCCTTCTTCTAAGGGATCCCATGACAGAGTTTCACTCCTGGGTTTTCCAGTCGGTCAGCCAGAGCCATAAGCCAAAGCAGGAATCAAGTTACCTGGAAAAAGCAAAAGTCTTTTCTTTCTATCTTTTAGACAGCCACTTTAACCATTCCTCTTTTAGATGCAACCTTTGATATAAAATGGCAGATATACATTCATACAGTCTAAACAAAATGTACTCTTCTTCTTCTTCTCTTCCCCCCCGAGATGTAACAAAGCTTCATGGTCCTTGATACAGTTTATCCCAGTGGGAAAACGTCTTTCTCTTTTCTCTGTGGGAAACGTTTTGTCAGATGGCAACATTATATAACACGAACACTTTTGAAGGTCCTGCTCAGCTTTCACAAACAACTGAAGGAGAGCGGAGACTTTCAGAAGAGACTCCATTGTCCTCGGCCTCAATCTAGTTCAAACAAAACTCATTTACATTGGTCAGCGTCTTACATCAGCAGATCTGCTTGATTAATTGGTTTCCTATTGAGTCATGGGATGGGCTGTTGTTCATGTTGCTAAATAAACAACGAATCTGATGCACGATTTTAAATTCTGCTAAACGTAAACATGAGGTAATTTACTGGGAGCAGAATGACATAGGTCTTGCAAAACAAGTGTAATCTGACACCACACATTAACGTTTACTAATTTAAACAAAACAATAAATGGTTTTGACATATACGTGATTTGCAATCTAAAGCGATACTTAATTTCTGAGATGGAAATTGGAGCCATTTTCTACTTCAAACTGTCAAACTATCACATTCTTTTGATTTGTTATCTTAATGAATGGGGACAATGCATGCTTTTATGTTTTTGTTTTTAAAATATGGATAATCATTCGGTTACGAACTTAATTTAGATATTTGGATAGAAAAACCCAGCATTTCATTCATTCATTTTCCTTCAGCTTAGTCCATTTATTCATCAGGGGTCGCCACAGCGGAATGAACCACCAACTTATCCAGCATATGTTTTACACAGCGGATGCCCTTCTAGCTGCAGCCCAGTACTGGGAAACATCCATACACACTCATTCACACACATACACTGATACACTACAACCAATTTAGTTTATTCAATTCACCTATAGTGCATGTCTTTGGACTTTGGGGGAAACCGGAGCATCTGGAGGAAACCCAAAAGAACAAGGGGAAAACATGCAAACTCTACACAAAAATGCAAACTGACCCAGCTGGTGTTCTGTCGATTTGTCCTACCTTGTCGGCTTGTCCTACCTCCCATTCAAAAAGTAGGTAGCACATTTTGATGACGCAATATGCTACCCATCAGATTTTGCCACCAGTGTAAATTTTAATCTGGATTAGTGTAGAAATGAAGATGTAATATCACCCTAATCCCTAACCCCAACCTCAGAACCATTCAAATACAGTGTTCACATAATCTGACGGGTAGGATAAAATGTCAGGACACCGGGACTCGAATCAGAGACCTTCTTGCTGAAAGCCATCAGTGACCACCGTGTCGGCCCAACCCAGAATTTTTAGTTTAAAACTTATTTAGTGATGCATGATATATATATATATATATCAGAAGCCATATCAGTATTGGCAAGTATATTTTTATTGTTTAAAATTATTGCCTGATAAAAAGTAATTTAACTGTGCAAAAATGAACCATGGGATTTTGAGAAAGAAAAATATGCTTCTTTGCAGTTTCCTTGTGTAGATGGTCTAGTTACAAACTATTTGTTTAGCTTTAGTAATCAGGCCCAGAAAAAGTAATATCAGGATTTGTATTTATTGACCTTTCAATAAATCAGGATTTGTATTTATTGAATACAAAGTGTTATTAGTTATCGGTGTCAGATATCGGTACACCGTCATCGATTATGATTAGGTCTATGTTTGCAAGCAAAGCTAACTACATAAACTAACTAAAAATTCTGAAATTCTAACTTTTGTTTTGTCAACATTCTATATAGTCTACAAATAACTATAATAATTTTTATGCTGTGTATTAGAAATAAAGGATTGTATTCCTTTATTAGGTTAATATTTTAACATTTGATCCTAATTTTGATCACATGCTTTCAGCATTAGTAGAACATTGTTGCAAGTGTAATTAAGTATTTTGGCACCATGTTGTATATTGCATGTTGTGTTGGCTGTGGTCAAAGCAACCCCGCAGACTTTTCAATTCTTGATAGATCATACAATTAAACAGTAGCCTATTTCTATTTTTAACATGGCTCATTAGTATGTAGCTTCCACAAATAAAGTAGAGCTTCGTCCCAATTTGCATCTTATCCGTCCTAAATAGTTTTCTAAAGAGAATGCGAAAGGTTCCCGTATGGTTTACTATTTACTTAAAAAATTCGAAGTGTAGAACCGTTCATACTCATACAATTTGATTAGAACCACAAATGCAGGTGAAAAGTGTAAATAAGCTACAAACATGGCAGACGTGCGAGACCAACCGTCAAGTGAAGGGCATGGGTAAAGATGTTTGTATGACTGTAAATCATTATCTAGCCACTGGAAAATATTTAAAATGCGATTTCTGTGTTATATTTCATGCTGCTTCCCCAATAAGATAGGAAATTATATGACAAAAAATGTGGATGTGTGAATGATTGACAGGGCTCATAACTAAGCAACGAGGGAATATATGTCCCAAAGCGTGCATACTCTTCTGTTACACACTCAACAGTATATACTTTTCCTTCACAAAAAAGTACATACCTTTGGGGTGTAGTATAAGTATGCTTTGAGTCTTTTGATAATTGATGACGGTAACGATGTTATCGTTTCATCGAAGATGGCTGTTATTGACATCGAATCAATATGAACTCTTATTGCCCTCTGCTGGTGGAAAAGATCAGAGTGATTGTTGGTAAGTTGTTTGTCTTTTACACAGTATATTTGTATGCCTTCCTAAACTAATCTTTCTTCAATCTAATTACTTATTTTAATATTTGAAGCCCTTGGTTAAACAATACAGGCTATTTTTGCTCAATACAAAAACATCCAGATTACAGTAGCTCATATTTTTTACAGCTATTTCAATAATGCCAATATCACATAATCCTCACCCTTCAAAACACTTGCATGCCTATATAAAACGATAATTAATAATTTAATAATTAAGTCTATTAGTTTGTTCTTTAAAGTGTCTTGCATTCGCCATCTGCTTCACAGACGATAAGAGCTGTAAGTCATGCTGCGTTTCCAATGGTCACCATCAGCTAACAGATGACGCCATAGGTACACACTGAACTGCAATCAGTCACCAATCTCAGGTCGGTACACATCCGGGCCCAAGATTACACTGTTTACATAGAATAAGCTGCTGTTGTTTGTCTGTGTCACATTGTGGCTACCCATTTTTAAACTCACTTTCTTACTCGCATGCAAAACCATTTATAACATTATGTACAACAGCAGTATTTGGACATCTGCAACACTTAAAACTATGCAAAAACCACACAACTGATTTACATTACAACATGGCCTAGCTGAGTAAATTAATATATTGGTATAACATGGTTTGATAGTTATTAGTTTATAATGAATTTTCATTGCTCACTAGAAATATTTTTTATCCGAATTTTAGTCTTCTAGGATCTTGATGCTGATTGGTCAATTCCAAGTCAAGTTGAACTTTATTGACATTCCACTACATGTGTGGACATACAGTGGAATGAAATGTTGTGTGCCGAAGGACCATGGTGCTACACATCAATAAACATAATCATTAGTTTAAACACAACACTGGACATTAGAGCTATTTTAAACCTATACATAACTAACATACCAGAGTGATAATCTACACTACCTGACAAAAGTCTTGTCGTCTATCCCAGTTGTAAGAGCAACGAATAATAATTGGATTTCTAGTTGAGCATTTGGAAAAGTGGAAGAAGCTTCTTCTGATGAATCATCTGTTGAACTGTGTCCCAATCATCACAAATACTGCAGAAGACCTGAACCTGCATGGACCCAAGATTCTCACACCAATCAGTCAAGTATGGTTAAGGAAAAATCATGGTGTGTGAGAGATCTGCAAAGTGGGTGGCAACATCAACAGCCTGAGGTGTCAAGAGATTTGTGCTGCCCGTTACATTCCAAACCACAGGAGAGGGCAAATTCTACAGCAGGATAGCGCTTCTTCTCATGCTTCAGCCTCCACATCAAAGTTTCTAAAAAAACAAAGAATGTCAAGGTGCTCCTGGATTGGCCAGCCCAGTTACCAGATATGAACATTATTAAGCATGTCTGGGGTAAGATGGAGGAGGCATTGAATATAAATCCAAAGAATTTCGATCTCTGGGAGTCCTGCATGAATGCTTTATTTGTCATTCCAGATGACTTTATTAATAAGTTATTTGAGTCATTGCAGAGATGTATGGATGCAGTCCTCCAAGCTCATGGAAGTCATACACTATATTCTCCACTTTTTCCACTGCACCATGACTTTTTGTTCTACACTTTATTATTTCTGTTAAGTGACAAGAATTTTGTCAAAGCAAAGTCAGACCTTTCTGTCCTAATTAAATAATTAAAAATCATGGCATGATAATATTTTATTTTGGGATAATAAAGCATAATCTAGAGGCCTTTGCCTTTCGTATAAGCCACTTGTTATACCAAATGATCAAATAAAAGTCAAGTTATTATTAGTTGTTTTTCAAACTTGGATAGGCAACAAGACTTTTGTCAGGTAGTAAATGTACATTCACAAGTAAACAATGTTTTCCTTACTGAGCCCTTGTTAGATGGAGTGTAAGTAAAGTGTCTAGTGCATATGGAAAGAGTCTACTGGTGGTTTGTCAAGTCCACCCACCAGTGTGAAGAACACTCAGAAATGCTCATTGTTTTTTCTAGAGATATAGAGTGATTGTAAACTTGAGCAATCGGAAATTGATTGACATTAATGAGGGTAAAAATGGAGTACCGTTTAAGACAAATTACAGAAAAATGCAGCTTTGGTTCATACATGACTGCTTCTTTAAACACGAGGAAGAGAAAGCCACACACACAACTTTTGTAAATATCCTGCTTGCAACTTCCTATTCATCTATCACTAATAATATATTGCACCCATAAACTTGATTCACACCCAGTGTTGATACACAGCAGCAACAAGACTTTTGTCAGGTAGTAAATGTACATTCACAAGTAAACATTGTTTTCCTTACTGAGCCCTTGTTAGATGGAGTGTAAGTAAAGTGTCCAGTGCATATGGAAAGAGTCTACTGGTGGTTTGTCAAGTCCACCCACCAGTGTGAAGAACACTCAGAAATGCTCATTGTTTTTTCTAGAGATATAGAGTGATTGTAAGAAAGGGTCTGGTGTAAATTCTCTGGTGTAACAATATATCAGAATGATGAATGTGTGTTTTTACAGGTGGTTTGTCGAGCCCACTCACCTGTGTGATGCACCCTCAGAATTGTATAATGTTTTGAGGTTTTTTAATTTTTAGTTAAAGTGATAAAATATTCTTTTTATTAGGCAAACTCCTACTGTTGCATGTATCGGCCGTGCTTAAATGAAAAGAAAGCGCATAAGAACACCTTCATTGTTTTATAGACACGATAGAGGAACTTGCTATTGTTTTTTTTAACATAAACATTTTTTAATGACCTTACATAAACGATAACTTAACAATAACAGCCCTTTAGGTGTGACTGTTTTTACAGCAGAGCCTTTCCTACCTCATTGCCTAATTAGACAAAATAGTATGTCATTTACACGTTTATTAGTCACTTATCAGTTATTGTCTGTAAACTATTTGCTTAGTGGTATTAGCTGTCAACCAACTGCAGACATTTAAAATATTCTGATTAACTACTGTGGTTGCTTTATTTGTTTTTTGATATTATATACTTAATACAGAAACAATCAGTTTGTTCATTTTAAGCATAACATGTGATTTACTTTTTGGCTTTTCTAGTCCAAATATCGAAATATTCTTAAATGAAGCAGCATTTTCTAGACAAACAAAACACATTGTCTTGTTTTAAGAATTAATATGCCAAAACTAAGTTTTTCCTTAAAACACACAAAATAACCTGCCAATGGTTTAAGTTAAATAATCTTATGTCAAAAGGAAAAACTTATTTTGTTGCAGTGTTCAGATTAAAAACTGTAAGAGATCCAGTTTGCAGTATACATAATCAGATTCTGTGTATGTGTGTGTGTGAGTGCGCATACATGTATATAATAATATCAAAAGATTTCAAAATGTAGTTCTTGTAGTAAATCTTGTTTAGAGCTACTGTATGTGATTCACTGCTCCTTATTTTCTGCAGTGAATAATTCCCAGTTGGACATGCGAGAGCCTGTTTAATGAGCATCTCTGTAGCAGTATTTGTGTCCCAGGAGACTGGGCTGGGATCTCCTCGCTGACAGGCAGAAACAAAAATCAGGTGTGTCCCGAACTCCTCCTTTTACTGTCTGATTTAAACAAGGAAAGTAGGCTAATTCTATTAAAAGTGAATCCTAGTCTTCATTAAAAATGGAAAAACCTGACAATAAGCAAAACTGAGAAGTTAAAAATAAACTTGAGCAATCGGAAATTGATTGACATTAATGAGGGTAAAAATGGAGTACCGTTTAAGACAAATTACAGAAAAATGCAGCTTTGGTTCATACATGACTGCTTCTTTAAACACGAGGAAGAGAAAGCCACACACACAACTTTTGTAAATATCCTGCTTGCAACTTCCTATTCATCTATCACTAATAATATATTGCACCCATAAACTCCATTCACACCCAGTGTTGATACACAGCAGACTTAACCTATTTAAGCTGAAGTTCATAGTTGCCATTTTCCTTTTATGAGTAATTTTCTACATGTTATTCATGTTTAATTTTTCAATGACATGCAAGCAAACAACCAAGTAAAAGATTTAAAAAAAGAACTAAACTGATTTATTTCCATGAGGCCTTCGACTTCAAAATGGATGCAAACCCTCCCAAATGAAGACAATTTTCATGATACTAAAAATTATTTTTTGTTCACAAATAAATGTCAACAAAATCATGAAGGTCTCTAGATTCATTCAAATAAAACAAATCCTTTAAGAGATCTATCGTTTTTTGTATACTTGGTCAAATGTTCAAGCGGCAACTATAGTTGCCAGTGGGCAAATACCTTATACGTAAATCATGAAGAATTAGGGAATAAAGTTAATAAATCAAGGTTATTGGTCTCGTTTAAGAATGTTTGCTTTCATTATACCCCATCTAAACATAACTTTCACCATTTAACTGATATCGTTACGCTAAAGTAGACTTTTTTTGATAGGTAAAGAGTTAAAACAACACTGGAGCAGAGTTAAAGTGCTGATTGAACAGAGAATAACGAACTCCTGCTGTTAAAAAGCAGAATCATTGAAGAAAAACACAAAACTACAATCAAATTCAGTCACAACCTTAAGCCCTGCTGTCCACACAAACATGGGAATCGTCTAAATTGCCTTTTTTCTGCACAAAAACATAGGATCAGGTCAATTAAACCCAAATTTTTAAAACTTGTCAGGGTGAGGATTTTCAAAAGCGCCAGGGTCTGTGTTTTTTAGAAAATTGAGAAAAAAAAACGTCTACATGGCCTTAGAAACTCAACTGAAAACTTCATAAACCTCTCAAAATCTCAGCTCATCAGGTTAATTAAGCAACTCCACAAACAGAATCGGCTTTATTTGTTACTAAGCTATTTAACTATTTCTGTTAAATGTCTACATAAATCCTTAGTAAGATACACTGAAAACACTTGTTCCCCTTCGGGGGGAACTTCAGCACTATAAGTGGATTTGATTGTAAAATCCACGCATTGGGAGATTCGGTTCAGAAGCTACTCGTCTGAAAGAGTATTGAACGGGCCAATTAAGAATGAATTGGCAGCGCAAGCCTGCGCAGGTGAGCGGCATAAGCAATCAACTGAGTATATAAGCTCACCTGGCGCCAGCAGACGCTATCCTTCCTTTTCGCTTCAGAGACTTTCTGATCGAGTCGATGAGGGTTCCTCCTGCTGTGACCAGCGATTCTGAGCGAACGAGAGCATTCTCCCGGTCCAGAGTGTGTACACGCAGTGGCAGACGGTCGAGCTGGGTTTCTCCCTTGCCTGGCGTTCTTTGGGTCCGGTCCTCCAGAGCGGTGCGTATAAAGTTGCAAACTTCACAGAAAGAGCAACACAGTCGTGCAGCACGTCCTTATCAGGACGGCGCTCCGACTGTGCGTTTCTGGATGTGGTGGTTTCCTGTCTTCGGATGATGGGCGCGGGCACTGCGTTACATGTCTGGGGGTCCAGCATGTTAATGCGCTGCTCGCGGGCAGTTCATGTCGTCATTGCGATGCCATGACTGTTGCGCAAGATCGCGGTTAGCCTTTGCAAAAGGGCGAACCACCCCCGTTGTCCCCTGCTCTGCAGCGGGCACTCGGGCAGATCTGAGGGTTTCAGCGAGAGATAATCCGTCGCCCACGGGCCCGCGGACCTCCCGCTCCTCTAAGCGCTCCATCCAAGCTTCGGGCGGGGGAAGCGATCCGTCTAACAGATGGTAGCCCTTACGCCCGATGACACCGGAGACCAGATGTCCACCGCGGCATCGGAGGGTGGGCTTTCATTGTCCGATGATGATCCAGACCCGCTCGCCCCCTTCGGGCTGGTGAGCGCTGTCACTACGGATCCTGAAACGGACATGTTAGCCGTGCTTTCCCGGGCTGCTTCGGCCGTGGGTTGGAGATGGTTTATCCCCCAGCTCCGCGGCCGGACCGACTAGAGGGGCGTTCCCTTCTTCCCGGAGGTGCACAGTAGGCTCACGCGGTCTTGTAAAGCACTTTTTTCTGCTCGTGCTGCGTGTTCCTCCACCCTAACCACTCTTGACGGTGAAACAGCCAGGGGGTATGTGGCGATTCCTCAGGTTGAGTGCGCGATGGCGGTAAATCCGCGCGGCGCCTCTTCTTGGCGGGGTCCGCCTCGTCTCCCATCCAAAGCCTGTAAGTTATCTACCTCCCTCGGAGCTAGAGCTTACATAGCTGCGGGCCAGGCTGCTTCCGCCTTGCATGCGATAGCCACCTACCAGAGCTACCAAGCGCAGGCGCTGGCCGAGCTGCACGAGGGTGGGTCTAACCCAGGCTTACGAGCTTCGCACCGCCGCCGACTTAGCTCTTCGGACTACTGAGTCCGCTGCGTGTGCGTTGGGGAGGACGATGTCCACATTAGTGGTCCAGGAGCGCCACCCCTGGCTGATATGCGCAAAGTCGACAAAGTCCGCTTTCTTGACTTCCCCATATCCCCAGCCAGGTTCGGCGACACTGTCTGTGAATTCACCCAGGAATTCAAGGCGGTGAGAGAGCAGTTGGTGGGTGATGTCTTATCGGCTGTCCGTAGCCCGCTCCGCCCGCCGTGCCATTCATACCTGCTCCTCGCCGAAGGCGCCCGCCTACGAGAGCTGCTCCGCCCCCGCACACGCCTCCGGCGAAGCGAGCGCGTCGGGCACCTCGGAAGCAGGCAGCCCCCCTGCCCAGAACGCCGCTAAGTCCGGCAACGGACCGCGAAGCGCCCCTGGGACAGGCCATCTGGAGAAGAGGGAACTTGCTCTTTCCCCGCTGGAGGGCGGGGCCCCATTTCCAACGGCACTTTTTACTGCCATGAAAACATTATGAAAGGGCACTTTTCACTTCCCCAGATGTGACAGCCCGAAATCTGCCAGTCTGGGACGCTATGCTTTCTAGCTTGCCGATTCGGTGCGTTTCGCCAGTGGCTCACGAGCGCTGGGAGGACGGTCTCCTTTCTCCCACCCCTCGAGCCTCCCCTCCGGAGCTCGGGTTTGGAGTGAGAGCAAATATCTCACCTCCAGCTTTTCCGTGGGACCCGCGAGCTTCCCGGATCAGCACACCCACTCCGCGCTGCCCCACTGCTGGTACGTCAGCGATTGTAGCGATGAGTCCATTAGCGAGAACTCTGCCTGCCTGGTTAGCGCGGGCCAGCTCTTCGCGGTGGCTCATACGCACAATCAGACTCGGCTATGCGATTCAGTTCGCGAAACGGCCCCCCAAGTCACGGGTGTGTATTCACCAGGGTCAGCCCCCTGTCCGCCCCTGTCTTGCGAGAGGAGATTGCTGTCCTCCTGGCGAAGGATGCAATCGAGCCGCTCCCTCCAGCCGAGATGGAGAGCGGGTTTTACAGCCCACGCTTCATCGTGCCCAAAAAGAGCGGTGGGTCACGGCCAATCCTAGATCTGCGCGTTTTGAACCGCTGCCTGCACAAGCTGCCGTTCAGAATGCTCACGCAGAAGCGCATCCTCCGGTGCGTTCGTCCTCTGGGTTGGTCTGCAGCATTAGACCTGATGGACGCGTATTTCCATGTCTCCACTCTTCCTCGCCACCGACAGTTTCTGCGGTTTGCGTTTGAAGGTCGAGCTTGGCAATACAAAGCCCTCCCCTTCGGGCTCTCTCTGTCTCCGCGGGTCCTCACCAAGCCCGCGGAGGGTGCCTCAGCGCCCCTTCGGCTCGCGGGCATCTGCATACTCAATTTCTTTATGACTGGCTGATTTTTGCCCTCTCTCGGAGCAGTTGATTATGCACAGAGACAAAGTGCTCTGGCACTTCCACCTGTGGGGGTTTCAGGTCAACCGAGAAAAGAGCAAACTCGCCCCCGTGCAGAGGATCTCTTCTCTCGGGCTGGAGCTGGACTCGGTCACCATGGCAGCGCGCCTCTCCGGAGAGCGCGCTCAGCTGATGCTGTACTGTCTGAGAGAGCTCGACAGTAAAATAGTGGTCCCACTGAAACTATTTCAGAGGCTCCTGGGGCATATGGCATCCGCAGCCGCTTCATGCCGGAAGACTTAGGTAACCTCCGATTGCGGTGGCTAATACCGTCACTCGGGCTAGAGCCCCCTCCCCGAGCGCGCCTATGCCCTGACGTGGAGTCTATTCACTGAATGGTGTGTCTCTCGCTGAGAAGACCCCCGTAATTTGCCAGATCAGCGTTGTGCTTTCTTTACGCCGAGAGAAGTTGGAGAGCAGGCTGTCGCCCTCCACACTCAAGGTTACGTGGCTGCCATCTCCGCTCTCATAACGCGGTGGCTGGCGGCACCGTGGGAACGCATAACCTCATCATCCGGTTCCTCAGGGGCGTTAAGCGAATTATCCACCCCGCCCCCTCTCATGCCCTCTTAGGATCTCGCCCTCGCTACACAAGCCGCGTCAGATCCCTTCGATCCTCGACTCAGTATCTTCTGTCCCTGAAGACAGCTCTGCTGGTCGCGTTGATATCGATTAGAGGGTCGGGGACCCGGAGGCATTTTTCGGTCAGTGACTCGTGCCTGTAATTGGGCTGGCTTCTCTCACGTCCTGAGACCCCGCCCGCGATATGTGCCCAAGGTTCCTACCACTCCGTTTTAATACGAGGTAGTGAGCCTGCAAGCGCTGCCCTCGGAGGAGGCAGACCCAGCCCTTCTTTATTGTCCAGTTCGCGTTTTGCGTATTATCCGGACCGCACTCAGAGTTTAGATCATCTGAGCAGCTCTTCGTCTGTTATAGCGGTCGGCAGCAGGGAAGTGCCGTACCGAAATAAGTTCCCACTAGATTGTGGATGCCTTTCTTTCACTATCAGAGCCGAGATGAGCCGCGTCCCCCGAGAGCGCGTGCGCACTCCACTCGGAGCTTCGCATCCTCTCGAGCGCGCGCACGCGGCGCCCCTCTAACAGACATCTGTAGAGCTGCGGGCTGGGTGACACCCAACACATTTGCAAGGTTTTACAATCTGCGAGTGGAGCCGGTTTCCTCAAGGGTATTAGGTAACCCTTGGTGATTGAGGAAACAATTCGGTAGGGTGTTGAAACACGCTTGCTGCGCCATTTTCCCTAACACGGAGATACGTGCGCCTTTTTATCTGTCAGTAAAGTTCCCCGTCAGGTGAGCCCTGCAGATTCCTCCGTGGCCCCCAGCACTGACTCAGCGGAGGAGTCACTTGCTGGCCCACTACGTTGTAGGTCTGCCCGCTGGTCAGCCCGCGTTTTGGGTAAAGGTGCCTGCTATGCGTGGTCCCCACTAGGCGATCCCATATGCTTATTCAGCCACGGTTAAGTCCCCCCCCTGGGCGGACCCGTGTCTTCCCTCCCCGCTAACCACTCTTTTGCTATGCGTACTCCACCTTTTTAGGGCTAGTCCATATGTAAATTCTGCCATCTATCCCCCCCTTGGGTAACGGATGGCCTCCGCAGCGTCCTCCCTATCGGGATTGCACGCTTCCCAACGTACTGTCGTATTTTCCTAGAATTATCTAGATGCTCACGACTTCCCAAAAAATATATATAAATTCGTAAAACTTCTGTTGAAGTAGGATAAATTAGGGCCAGGGACACGTTGGAGGACCGCGCCCCTCATGATGTGGGTGCGTCACGCTTGCTTGACTATCTCCTCATCGGGGGTGTTGGTAAGGTGCAGTCATTATGGCGCTTTCAATGGGCTCCCAATGCGTGGATTTTACAATCAAATCCACTTATAGTGCTGAAGTTCCCCCCGAAGGGGAACGTTCGAGGTTACTAAAGTAACCCTTCGTTCCCCGAGGAGGGGAACGGAAGCACTATACTCCGTCGCCATAATGACTGTCCCTTAGCTGTTGAAAGTCTCTTCAGCTTAAAAAGGATAGCGTCTGCTGGCGCCAGGTGAGCTTATATACTCAGTTGAATGCTTATGCCGCTCACCTGCGCAGGCTTGCGCTGCCAATTCATTCTTAATTGGCCCGTTCAATACTCTTTCAGACGAGTAGCTTCTGAACCGAATCTCCCAATGCGTGGATTTTACAATCAAATCCACTTATAGTGCTTCTTATTACTTTAGGTTACTTTAGTAACCTCGAACGTTTTGTTAGATGACACTATTGTGCTATGTATTTACTTCTGTCTATTGTATGTACACCAGTATTTACGTCACTTTTGACTCTGAACTGTTTGAAAAACTGATTTTTTTCAATGTTATGTTTTTTTCTTTGACAGCTGTAACTCTACCATTGGAATTTTGCTTTGCAGGGACTAAGACATTAAAGCTGTTGAATTAGTTTTTATATATTAATAATATTTATTATTTAGGTAATAATTGTCTTTACATTTTTGGTGGAAATGGATTTCATTAAACTGATATATAATTATCAGGGGGAGGGGGGTGGTTCATATCAAATGGTTTTCTAATTTTAAACCTAAGAAATGTGTTTAATCAAAACCCTGGAGAAAATAAATGCCAACCATGTTCATATGGGATACTATTAACAAGGCTACATGCATAACACCATTTTTAAACATTTGGGATAAGTGAATCTAAATGCACACATTTCAGTCATCTACTAGAATACTCGAGCGAAATAAACACAGTACAACTGCTTTTAGGAATCAGTTCTTTATATATACTTTTAATTCATATATTTATATGCCAATGAGAAACAAATAACAATCATATTTACACCAACATAAGCAAGCTAAGAGTCAGAGAAACACCTCAGCCAAAAAAACCCAAAAACAAAATCAAAACAAATAAACCCATTCCATACAGGGCACAGACATATAACTGTAAATTATTGCTTTGTGTTCACGGGTTATGAACTACAGTTACAGTACTAGACGATACCTATATCCAAACAGAACAGCAACAGTGATAAAACTGACCATCTTTCATTAAAAAAGGAGATTTTTCTTTTTACTGATACGAAGCAACTGCAACAACAGCCTTAAAGACAGTAAAAAATATCAATACATTACGCTGCCGACGACAGGCTTATCTGTAACAGCTCAGTACAAATTTTGCTCCATATACTTCATGTCTTCCTTCAACTCAAAGAGTCCAAAAAATGTGTTCATGCTGGTTATCATTTTTTTTTCACCCATGTTTTTTCCGTCCCGGTGAAGATGAAACACCGTCAGGGTGAAACAGGCAGGAGAAAAAGGGCTGCATTCAGAGCGGCGAATACAAACAGGGAAAGACTGCATCTATGCAAAAGTCACAGCATGCAGAGCTACCAAATCAAGAAAAAGTTTAAAAGCTTATTGTCTAAAGGAGGGAAGGATTGGCTTTAAATAAAAGACTCAAAGATCTTTTGTCTCGCATGTACGCATGCCGTTTAAGAAAGTCATAGGAATACCAGTTGCTCTTTTGACTTTTTAAAATACAATTGATCATTTTCTTTTTCTTGAAAGTGACTTTTAATAAGGCTGATTATAATGTCTCTTCCTAGCAAGCATCTTTTGTTTTTAAAAGATGTCAAATAGACGTCTAAACATAGTAGTCTTGTCTAAAACAAGACTAAACTTGGGCTGTCAGTGAAAAGATGTCTAAAAACAGGCCAAAACTAGACTAGTCATTAAATAAACAGAAATGAATGACTACACATCTGTCTAATCTGTCTGTTTGACGACTAGTCTAGTTGTGGACTATTCTAAGATGTCTATTAGATTTTCACTGACAGCCCAAGTATAGCCTTGTTTTAGCAAAGCTATCTATGTGTAGATGTCTATTAGACGTTTATTAAACACAAAATTGTTTGCGGGGTTATTTCATGCCTCTCTGATTGGTCAATAGCAGCGTTCTGCCTTACTGACTGTACATTATTACTACAACACACCTTCAATATAAACCGTTTTGGTATGAATGAACACAGTGTAGGTTTATAAGCTAGAACAAACATGGACATGGGATTGTTCACTCAAAAATATTTACTCACTCTCATGTCATTCCAAACAAGTGACGTTCTTCCAGATCCTTGATTGAGAAATGTGTTATTTTCCAAAAACAATTGAAGTCAGTGGGCGCCACAACAGATTGGTCACCAACATTCCTCAAAATTAAAGTGATTCTTACTTAACCAAGTACGTTTTTTTCATTTTTGGATGAACTCTCCTTTCAAAATTGGATCTGGCAATGGAAAAAACACTAATGTGAATGATCAAGCATTCTGGAAATCAATAATCTGAACACATCCCAGTGTAGACTCTGAAACATCATCTCTGTACCGTACAGAATCTGTATTCAGAAAAGGCTAAGAAACAAAAAGATCAATCAAAACATGTGCTTTTCCCTTTTCATTTATCAGGCCTGCGAGTGAACGTTGCGCTATACGTACAAATACACAAAAAAAAAAAAGAAATGCAGAATTGTCCATCTGACCGTTACTTTGCTTTCCAAGGCCAATCATCAGAAAGACAGCGGTCAGATATATGCTTTAATATAGTGTATAAAATACGCCAGTTAGCATGCAAAAATGTGTGGTATCAAATACACAGTAAGAATAATAATACACATCTAACTCCGTAAACACCTTCCCCTCATCACCTTCTCTCTTTACGTTTGACTCGTCGTCCCATTCTAGCATGGTGTAGGCTATGAACGACAAAAATGCACCTCCGCATGAGCCGACCTGACCGATATGAGAGAATAAAATGGAGAAAGCAAAATAAATCCGTCTTTGAAAGCGTTTTTTTTTCCCCTTTGATGATCAATCAAAGTGAGAAACGTAACAAAGTTTACATGTGACCTACTTCTACGACTGGTAAATACAATTACTGCTCTTTAATGCTACAGTACAAAGAGTCTAAAATGAGGGAATGAAAGTGCTATGATGGTGAGAAGGGGGTCGCAGGCTCATGGTCCCCCCTATCTGTCCCGTGAGGCGGCGGTGAGACAGTGTGTTCAGTCCACGAGTCCCGTTCAGAACAGCACGCGTCACCTGTGCACTGGGCACCCATCCAAAACCCATCCATGTCTTATTTAGCTTGTTTTTTTGTTATTGAAATAAAGCGTGTCTTTCTCCTGGATGAGAGAAAGAGACACAGAGAGAGAGAGAAACATGTGCGGTGAGGCGATGGGTTTAGTTGTAGATTTTCGGGGGCCCGTCGGGGCGTCTGGTCTGGACTATCTTGGCTTTGGGTCGAGCTTCTTCTTCTTCCTCGGTTTCGCTCTCGCACACGTGGACCACCACACTTGGAGTGGACTCTGTACCCGCGTGCAGCTCGTACTTCTCACCTACACAGATAAAGCACAGATTATGGTCTACTCAGCCGGTGGACATCTGCTGTATCTAACATCATATATATATATATATATATATTTTTTTATATTTATATATACATATACAGTTTAAGTTAGAATAATTAGCCCCCTTGTTTATTTTTTCCCCCAATTTCTGTTTAACTGAGAAAAAGATTTTCTCAACACATTTCTAAACATAATAGTTTTAATAACTCATTTCTAATAACTGATTTATTTTATCTTTGCCATGATGACAGTACAGAATATTTGACTAGATATTTTCCAAGACACTTCTATACAGCTTAAAGTGACATTTAAAGGCTTAACTAGGTTAATTAGGTTAACTAGACATGATAGGGTAATTAGGCAAGTTATTGTACAATGATGGTTTGTTATGTAGACTCGAATAAAAAAATAGCTTAAAGAGGCTACTAGTTTTGACCTTAAAATGTAAAAAAAAAAAAAAAAAAAGCTTTTATTCTAGGCAAAATAAAACAAAAAAGACTTTCTCCAGAGAAAAAAATATTATCAGACATAGTGTGAAAATGTCCTTGCTCTATTAAACATTATTTGGGAAGTATTTTAAAAAGAAAAAAAA
The DNA here is from genome assembly GCF_052040795.2 of Danio rerio. Taxonomy (NCBI): domain Eukaryota; kingdom Metazoa; phylum Chordata; class Actinopteri; order Cypriniformes; family Danionidae; genus Danio; species Danio rerio. The sequence goes on from NC_141037.1 coordinate 28,286,711, forward strand.
ATCAGGAGGGGGATAATAATTCTAACTTCAACTATATATATATATATATATATATATATATATATATATATATATATATATATATATATATATATATATATATATATATATATTACAGTTAAAAGTGAACTACTTGATGACTGAAGAAATATAGGATGGAAAATGTAGGTAGGACAAACATTGTGTATTGTCTTTCACCTAAATGTTGACCTTTGATGTACTGACAACAACTAAACAGCTCCCTTTCTCCTGCAAGAATCCTCTTTGTTCTTATGGCGTACATTGAGAATGCTGTACATATAATGGTGTAAAAACTGATTTTAAATGAACTTATAGCAGTATTACTAGCCAGTTGAGTGAGCACACTTTCGTTCTGTCCAATCAGAACTTTTCAATCTGCCTGTTATCAGTCATTTCAGTTTGCTGACTGTTCTGCATTTTTATAAATATTATTTTTTGTTTTTATAATAAGCTGAAATATCTCTCTGATTTGAGTTGAACTAGTTAACAGAAAGATACGGTCATTTTATTTGAGCTTACTGTTTGCTGCTGAGAGACATGAGTGGGTCATTTCTGAATATTTAAAAACAAATTTGAACAAATGTTGAAGTTAATGTCTTTTAAAGTAACACTCACTGCATTTTAGCAGTAAGAAGCTACAATACAGATTATTGAGCTGAAACTTGAAAACAAAATTAAATCGCAAATCAAATTGAAATATCTGTCAAAAAAAAGAAAGGAAAGGAAATTTTTTTTTTTTTTATATTTTCCAAAAATCACACAGCCCTAACTAATACACACACACACACACACACACACACACACACACACACACACACACACACACACACACACACACACACACACACACACACACACACACACACACACACACACACACACACACACACACACAAGATCCTTCATGTTGTCCCAACACAAATCAATTAGATTTCTATCATGTTGTTTCGGCTTATTTTAAATAAGTAGTTTGAACAAGCAGCAAAACATTTTCAAGTTTATTGATTTATTATTTATATCTGTAGTAATAATAATAATAATAATAATAATAATAAAGTCGATGTTTGCCTCTAGTTCATCATGGTGCTGTATTGAGATGATATACAAACATACATAATTATTTTTAATATCATGATCATCAAATCTACATGGTGATTTTCTAAAAATGCTTCTGGGACTTTCACCTGCTTTGTGATCTACTCCTGTTTGTCAATTAAAAGCTGCCAGCACTGATCATGTCTGACCTTACAGACTTACCACTGCTATAATATCAACTCTTACCTGAAGAATTCATTATAATTAATATCAAGATAATAATTATATCAGTAACCCAGACAAAAAAAAAAAAAAAAAACATGGCACTAAACATTAAGATGATCTCAGACAACAGCGGAATGCTTTGAGGTGCACTGAATAATCCAGATAAATGTCCTCTCTCTAACAAAAGATAGGAGATTTGAAGGCCATTAAAAGATTAGACCTGGCTGTAAACAGATGTACAGTATAGTACATCCTAATGATTGAGTAATAAAAGCACTAGCATTCAGCACACACATAAACACAAAAACATACACCGAGAAACAGAAAGAGGGCTGCTGTAATAATGAGAGATGATGGTTTGGAGTGTGTGTGTGTGTGTGTGTGTGTGTGTGTGTGTGTGTGTGTGTGTGTGTGTGTGTGTGTGTGTGTGTGTGCGTGCGTGATGATATGATTCTTTATTCACCAGCAGAGGGCGAACAAACACAGCACATATAAGACGCACGCTGTACATTTCTGCTCACTGCTGCCCCTTCTGACTTCAGTCTTTCAGCTTTCAATCAGACTTAAACTAAACTAAAACAATATCTTACAATATAGCAGAAGGATGCTAGGAAATGATGGGAAGACAGAGAGAGAGGAGGGAAATGGGATCTCTTAACATGACTGCAAACATGGCTTAAAAATATATGTAACACATCGGAGTCGCATTTTAAATGTCATTGACAGTTAATTTGATCAAGAATTCTCAACCTTTTCCAAATCTGTAAGCTCCTCACACTATATTCTGGATTTTGTCAGTACAACTTTGTAATAATGTTTATTGAATCATTAATAAGGATTGCATACATGTACCTTGACTCTTAAGTTTTGCGGATGCATTAAGTTGATAAAAAATGACACGGTTACATTAAATACTATTACATTTCCAATATATGCATTTTGACATATTACATTTTCCTTTTGGCTAAGTCCCTTTATTTATCAGGGGTCGTCACAGCGGAATGAACCGCCAACTTATTCAGCATATGTTTAACACAGCAAATGCCCTTCCTCCTGCAACCCATCACTGGGAAAGATCCATGCACACTCATTCACACTCATACACTACAGACAATTTAGCTTGCCCAATTCACCTGTACCGCATGTCTTTGGACTGTGGGGGAAACCAGAGCACCTGAAGGAAACCCACACTAACATGGGGAGAACATGCAAACTTCACACAGAAACGCCAACTGACCCAGCCGAGGCTCAAACTAGTGACCTTCTTGCTGTGAGGCGACAGCACTACTTACTGCGCCACCGCGTCACCCACATTTTGACATATTCATTCATTCATTTTCTTTTCGGCTTAGTCCTTTTATTAATCTGGTGTTGCCCCAGCAGAATGAACTGCCCATTTTGACATATTTTAGATTTTATTGTATATTACACTATAAAAGCTACTTTAATTTCTTTACAGTTTCCGTCAAAGAAATCTAGTCTTGCCTAGCAAAACATTGCTTTAAAGTACATTACAAATACACTTTATTAGGTACACCTTACTAATACCCTTTTACTGCCTTAATCCTTCATAGCATAGATTCAATCTATGGAAATATTCCTCAGAGATTTTGGTCCATATTGACATTATAGCATCACACAGTTGCTGCAGATTTGTCGACTGTACATCCATGAGGCGACTCTCCTATTTCACCACATCCAAAAGGTGCTCTATTGGATTGATCTCTGGTGACTCTGGAGGCCATTTGAGTAAAGTGAACTTATCGTCATGTTCAAGAAACCAGTCTGAGATGATTTGTGCTTTATGACATGAAGCATTATCCTGCTGGAAGTAGCCATCAGAAGATGGGTACACTGTGGTCATAAAGGGATGGACATGGTCAGCAACAATACTCAGGTAGGCTGTGGCGTTGATACAATGCTCAATTTGTACTAAGGGGCCCAAAGTGTGCCAAGAAAATATCCCCCACACCATTACACCACCACCACCACCAGGCTAAACCATTGATACAAGGCAGGTGTACCTAAAATAGTGGCTGGAGAGTGTATGTTCTGATCTCAAAGTTTTGAATGGTAGTGCAGGAGTGGAACTTGTGTATAATTAAATAACTGCAGCGGTTTTCATTAATTATTTGTATTTTCTTCTTTCATTTTAAGTTTAGATTCCTTTTTTTTACTTGTAATGATTTGATTGTGTGCTTTTGTCATTTTTAGGAGCAATTGTTCCTAAAAGGTTACAACCAATTTAATGTTAGTTTTAGTTTGTATTATTGCAGTTTTAGGTTAAACTAAATGAAATGGCATATATTTAGCTTGGCAACTAGTTGACGTGAGTTTTTAATACAGTATCATTTATTCATTTGCATCTTTTTAAACCTTATTTGAACTGTTTTCTTTCTTTTTTTCATAATTCCAGTTTTGGTTAACTATAATGTCCTAAATTAAATCAAAATACTTCACAAAACACACTTTTCGATCATGAAAGCATGTCACAAAAAGTAATCTGATAGATTGTTACAAACATCCTGTTTGCAGTCAATTTAAAGGCATAGTTTATCCAAAACTCAACATTCTGTCATCAACCATCACTTAATCAAAAAAATTTGAGTTTCTTTCTTTGTTGAACCCCAAAAATATATACTGAAGAAAGCTGACAACCTGTAATAATTCATTTCATAGTACTTATTTTTCCTCATTTTGAAGTCAACGGTCACAGGTTTTCAGCATTCTTCAAAATATCTTCTTTTTTTCAAAGTAGAGGATTCATAAAGAAACTCATAAAGGTTAGGAATCACTTGAGGGAAAGTAAATAGTGAGTAAATGTTCTTTTTTGGGTGAACAATCCATTTAAGACTGCCATACTTGAATGCTTCTGGAGTTCTATCTGCAGAAGTTCATGTGTGTTGTGTTTCTTCATGGCTGGTGTGAAAATGTAGTTTGAGTCAGTTAGGACAGATGGTTGCACATATTTACCCAGCCTGTTTGTTATGTGTGGGAGATTGTAGCATATGTTCATATGATATGCATTTGTGTGTGCACCTTTCAAATATACCAAAATCAGTAAAAACACCTAATTTTCTTTATCTGAATGTATCAAAAATGCAAATCTGTGCCAGTTTGGTTTATAGCTAGGTGTAGGATGGAAAATACCTTATAGGAAGGGTCCACAAAGACAACAGTACAAACATGTGCCGGTGTGTGTGCATGTTTTTGTGACATATCAGGACACTAATGTTTATAATGATATGGTTATGACAAAGATATTACAAGAGGGTTGTCAATTAAATCTTATAAAAGCTTATCAATGATACAGAATGAGTAGTGAAGTAAAACCTGTTTCCTGTAAGGGGTAGGGTTATGTGTAGGGTAATAGAAAATACAGTTTGTCAAGTACATAGACAATGGAAACCTATCAAATGTCCCCACTACTTACAAAAACAAACCTGTGTGTGCATGTTTGTGTGTGTGTGTGTTTAGTACCTGGTCCCAGTTTGGCCACAGCACACAGCAGGTCGTAGTTAATGACAGGTGTAGCGTCTTCACTCTGGCTCCATCCCACAGGTGGAGACGCAGGTGGAGAGATGAGAAACTGCTTGACCGGCTGAGGTGGAGCCAGGTACGCCTTGTCCACATCGTCTCCCGAATTCTGCACCTGTAGCCACAAAGGAAGACCAAACAGTAAGAACAAACCACTCTCACTTTCCTATTTATCTAAATATACCCTCCGAGTTAAATATAGCACAGTTCAAGTTCCAGATCAAATCGATTTGAAGGAGTACTGGCACCGTAGTTACATCCCGCTGACGGAACTATTATTTCAGGATTCAAACAAACACTGTGTTCCAGATCAGATCCAGACACACAAACATGTGTCCGCTCTTTCTGAGCACACAATAAAACACGCGGAGAACACATACTACATGATGATTGTACAAACATAATTGTGTCTGTCTAATTTGACAAGATAAATGGAAATGACAGTTAGTCACAGAGAGAGAAAGAGACAAATAGTTTGAACATTACGCCTATGGAATCCCCCCACAATTCACAAAAAAAAATTTAAAAAAACCTGTGTGTGTGTGTGTGTGCACGTGTGTATAATGTTTTGAGAACAGTGTGTTCTGTGATTATCCACAGCTGAAAGAGCTCAGAGAGAGGAGAATGATGCTCTAATATTAAACTGGCAGGCTGAGATGTCAGCTCATGCTGCTTCCTATAATTCTCCAAGAACAAAGTCAAAGGCAATGTGTTAAATGAACCAAACTTCTTACGTTAGTCTCTTGGTTTATGATGTTATAGTGCAGAGATGCCCAAACTAGGGCCTGAGTGTCATTTTGATTTGGCCTGCCAGAAGGAAAATGATTGGGATTGGTTGGGGAATGCCTTCATCAGAGATTCTCATTTGTATTTTAATGTAACCTTTTGTCTGTTCATTTTTTTGTTGTTGAGCTTTAAAAACAGCTCAATGTTTCCAATAAATGTTTTAAATGAATCAGATTTTTAAAAAATGTACGCACTGTCACTTAACGAATAGGGGACAAAGCAGTAGACAAAAACATGCAAATCAAGGCAAAGGCAGCTTCAGCATAACTAGTGTATTCGGCATTGAACTCCATTGTTTGGATTTTTTACATTTTTCTTTTCGGCTTAGTCCCTTTTTTAAAAAGGGGTTGCCACAGGGGAATGAACCGCCAACTTATCCAGCACATGTTTTACACAGCAGATGCACTTCCAGCGGATGCAACCTATCACTGGGAAACATCCATACACTTATTCACACACATGCACTACGGTCAATTTAGCCTACCAAATTCACCTATAGCGCATGTCTTTGGACTTCTGGGGGAAACCGGAGCACCTGGAGGAAACCCACGTGAACACGGGAAGAACATGCAAACTCCACACAGAAATGCCAGCTGACCCAGCCGAGGCTTGAACCAGCGACCTTCTTGCTGTGAGGCGGCAGTGCTATCCACTGTGCCACCGTGTTGCCCCGGTCCTGATTTTTAACCCTTTTTTGAAAAGGTTTTATTGTAATAAGTTTGTTAAAATAATATACATTTTCAAAAAATTAGAAGGTAATAGTAAATATGGTTTTCTATTTATTCATATATATATTGAAATAAATGGGGAAATTACGTGGCAACATAATACAGTTTGCTATATTTACTTTCTGCCCACAACTCCCAATCAAGCTTGGATTTTGGCCCTTCATACGAAAAAGTTTGGGCAGCCCTGTTATAGTCAGTGCAAACTTCCCGTGACTGCTTTTATTTAGATGTGGCACTAATATGCATTATTGTATAATTGTTATTATTGGATTGAATATGCACGACTAGATGACTCTAGTCTAAACACAAGTGTGTTCAGGGGTTAAAATGAAATTACTTTTATTTTGTCCACTTTTGACCACCACTTTTTGTTGTTGTTTTCGTAATGTCAAATGTGCTCAAACAACAACAACAAAAGACCACCCACAGTACACCTACTGTTCTCTCTGCCTGTTGACCTAACAGGTGATCATTATGGGATGTATTGTGTAAAAGCAGAGCAAAAGCAAGGTTATTCATACTTCCCTGCATTGTACAAAAGCACACAGACTGCATTTAAAATGGTAGCTGCCAGTTGGCCTGTGACAGAAATCACATGACTAAACTTTTTTTTTTCTACTAGTGAAAGGTACAGTAGTGCATATGGTGTGTGAGATGAACTACAAACACATCATTGCTTTTCATCATCTAATGTCTTCTGTCGTACATTCAAAAGCCACAGAAAAATGAATTAACACAGCTTCCTGTGCTGTTGTGTGCATTACACAAGCTTACGCTAAGGCAAGCCCTATGGAATGTTACAGTGCAGTTTCAGCAAGGACCTGTGGATCGGGACATAAAACGATTAACATGGCTTAATGCATTAATCAAATGTTATATAAATGCGAATGCCGTATTCAGATTGTTAAAAACAGTTGAAATAGTTGAACCCTGAATACGAAAACAGCGCATTAAATTATGTTAGGCGTTATCCTCTGAGAGCAAAACAGGTTTAACGTGGCTTAATTCATGATAGCCTATTAAAAAGACCAAATTCTGTTAACAGTTTATTACTTATTTTATGTGGAGGAAAGCAAAAGTAGGTTATGAATGCAATGCAAGAATAATGTTTCTCATAAAATCAGTTTCTCACATTAAATTATTTGATGTGCATAAAGGAGTAGGGCTAGTTCAGCTAAAAATGAAAACTCTGTGTTGATTTACTCACCCTTTACCTGTTTCAAACCCACATGGGTTTCTGTTAACACTATATTTTGATGGTAAATTTGAGTATTAGTTGATTTTCTGCTTAATATCTGCTGATACTGGCGCAGCAGGTAGTGCTGTCGTCTCACAGCAAGAAGGTCGCTGGTTCGAACCTCGGCTCAGTTGGCATTTCTGTGAGGAGTTTGCATGTTCTCCCTCCCTCCGGGTGCTCCCGTTTCCCCCACAGTCCAAAGACATGCTGCAGGTGAACTGGGTAGGCTAAATTGTCCGTAGTGTATGAGGGTGACAGGCCCAGACGTCAGGCCCGCCGAAATGTGTAAAAAAGTTGTTATCATATGGACAAGTCTAAAATGGCTTGTTCCAAAGAGCCGACCCCGCAACCATACGGGACTAAGGCCAAAGAAGAAGAAGATACTGCTCCTTCAACAGACATTTAACTGATTAAAAGAAACTATGCAAGTACATGTCAACTTATACTAACTCTAACCCCAACCTAACAGTCTACTTATAATCTAATGAGAATTAGTTGGCATGTAGATGCAGTGTAACTGAAGTTCAACAAACGGACCATCAAAATAAAATGTGACCGGCTTTCTTTCTTCTGTTAAAAAAATAGGAAGATATTTTAAAGAGGCTGGATAGTATTTGTTTTCCCTACTATGGAAAACATAGATCTACATCTACAGCAGATGAATGATGTATGGGAGTGCGGTTAATCATTAATCTGAGTGATTTGTTGCTTCATAACCGCGGTAAGAAAGGATAAAAAAAATCAATACCATCACCTCTATAGCTGCCATCCACATGGTTTGTTCGTTCAATTGTATTTCTGAGTCGCAATGAGCACTAAAGTGATGTAGACAGTGAGGAAGGGTCTCAAAGAAATCCAAAGACAAGTGGTCACAAGACACTTGAATGCATGTTAATATAGGGGTGGAAATGGTCATGTTAAAGTGATCAGATCACTGAAAGCAGGTTAAAAGCAGGTAGAGTTTGATATATTGAAGCAATGAACTAAACCTAAAGTGAATGAACTTTTTTTGTCTTTTGTTGAATTGGCTAGTAAAAGTAATTGCATTATGTTCACTTTTTTATTGTTTCCTTGTGTTTTGCCTTTGTGTTTTTGGATATTACATTGCAAAATTCTTAAATAAAAACAACATACAAAAATAAATCTAGTTGTATTTAACAGAAAACAAATACTCCAAAAGAGATAAACCTCCAAACAAGGAAGAAAATATATAAACAAGCCCAGAAGCAACCTATACCTGTGCTGTAGGCTTTGCTGGATTGAAAAATGACATGTCAGCTTAACAAATGCCGTTCTTTTTAACTTGTCTAGAAACATGTCTGTGTCAAGAGATTTTATTTTTATTGAACCCTTGTTTGACATGAATATGTGAATATAGACCAAAGAGTTAAGGAAGGTAAAATTTAGAGGGTAAGATTAGGTGAAAATAAATAACTTTAAGACTTACACTTAACATGTTAGCAAAAATATTACTGATCAGTGAAGGATCATATGACACTGAAGACTGGATGCTAAAAGATTATCTGGCTGCTTAGAACCAACAAAAATAATCTCTGTTTTAAAATAAGAAAGGTTTTTTTTTTATTGTAATATTTTAAGCATTCGGACCAAACTTTTAACTATTTTTTGACTTTGGAAATCTACCTTGAGTTTGGTACACATAACTTAAATATAGTACACAAGTCACATGGATTAATGACTGTTGTTGGTTGTCTTGTGTTGCTTGGTTCATTTTTTTGAGCTTAAGGACCCTTAGAATCACTATGATTCAGAATATCAGTACACAGATTTAGAACAACGTGAAGGTGAACTTCCACTTCTGAATAAACAATCCAAAGCAAGCATTGGCACACTGACCTGTGCAAAGTAGAGTTTTAGTTTAGTGCCGTTAAAATCCGATTCATGGAGCTCGATGCGAGCGCGTGCAGCTGCCTCTGGAGTGCTGAAGCTGATCCGAACTCTTCTGAAGCTCTTGAACATCTGGAAGGACGTCTGATCATCATAGATCCTAAACAGAGCCTCAAACCGCTCCTAAAGAGAACAAACCACAGTTCATTACTACAATAATAAGGTTTGCATAAAATAACTTGATGCCTATTCTAAATCCAGTGTTATCAAACCCTTTATAAAGTCAAATTTGAGCACATTTTAAGCACATTTCAGGAGCATTTTCAAACTTTGAGCACTTTATATTTGTGGCAAATTACATACATATACATATTTCATCACATTACATCATAACATATGCTGTTTGTTTTATTATAATATAGTAAAGTATTTGGGTGAGGCAGTGGCGCAGTAGTGCTGTCGGCTGTCGCCTCACAGCAAGAAGGTCACTAGTTTGAACCTCGGCTCAATTGGCGTTTCTGTGTGGAGTTTACATGTTCTCCCTGCCATCGCGTGGGTTTTCTCCATGTGCTCCGGTTTCCCCCACAGTCCAAAGACATGCGGTACAGGTGAATTGGTTAAGCTAAATTGTCTTTAGTGTATGAGTGTGTGTGTGAATGTGTGTGTGGATGTTTCCCAGAGATGGGTTGTGGCTGGAAGGGCATCTGCTGCGTAAAAACCTGCTGGATAAGTTGGCGGTTCATTCCGCTGTGGCGACCCCGGATTAATAAAGGGACTTAGCCGACAAGAAATTGAATGAATGAGTATAGTATTCTAAGGGGAAAAAGGGTTGCATGTTTGGCAATTGAACTACTCTCATTTGCTCTCTTTATTAAGATTTTTATTAAAAAGTGTTTAAATAATTATCATTACCAATTTAGTAAGATAAATTATTATGAAAGCAACACAATTCAAACACCACCAAAACCTTGAAAACTTTAGATAAAAATTAAAGCAATTTTAAGGATTTCCGTACCTACGAACCTTGCAATCCTTACAAATCCTTACAATTCATAATTCTGAGCATGTTTTAAGCATTGTGTTATGTTATATGATTTTAGGCAGAAGTGTTGAGGTGACCGTCAGTGTGCTGATGGAGAAAGTAAAGAGAAAAAAGCGACAGAACAAGCAAAACAAAAGGCTCCTTCAAAGATACTAAAGTAGGTTTTAGATTTAATCAACATGATGCTCCATCTGCCTTGACGATGTAGGATTAATCGAATTAAAAGGAACTTTCATCCAAAAATCATTTACTTACACGATTTAAATGTTTATGAACACAAAACAATATATTCTGATGAATGTTGAGGGAAAAAGCAGCCGTTGACATTCATAGTATGAAACAAAAGAAATCTATGGAAGTCAAACATTCTTATAAATATCTTCCTTTGTGTTCAACAGAAAGGTGTGTGTATTTTGTGTGTGTTTATCCTTTTAAAGGTCATTGAAGATATAAAGGCTATACTTTCTAATATCAATTCAACTATTGGCCTGAAGAGGAATATTCAACATTCAAACTGATGATTTAAAACAAACAAAACAACTCATATGAAGGTCAGCATTAGGTGCAGAAGTTCAAGAATATCAAACTAGCAAGAGTGCAACTTTCCTGAAAATCTGCATGTGAGCAGGATCACAAATGTGATCTCGCTTGTTGAAATGTTGCATACAATTTATATGACTGAGCGAGTTGCATTTGAGACACAATATTATCTATGTTTTACAATCGAACATTTGTGCATCTTAGATCAACACTACAGTGTTTTGTTCCAGAATGAATCTGACTGTTTTTGAACAAATTAATTGAGAAAACATTCAGCATATCAATTATAAAGTCTCTTGTTTTGTTTATTAATGAATCAGCCATTCTAAACGAATCATTTGAACGATTGATTCCATGATTCATTCATTAAAGGGATAGTTTACCCATAAATGACAATTTATTCACCGGTTACTTGCTCTCAAGGGGTTCCATAGCTTTATGGGTTTCTCTATTCTGTTGAACACACTCACAATATATATATATATTGAAGAATGTTTCATAGTAAGAAAAACAAATAGTTTGGAAGTCAATGGTTATCAGAAGTCAATGGTTATCTGATTTTTCCCTAAAAACTTCTTTTGTGTTTATGTTTATGTTAAAATAACACCCAAACAGGTTTGTGACAAATGAAGGATGAGTAAATAATAACAGAGTTTTGAGTGAACGATTCCTATCACATATCCTAAGACAAGAACTTGATGCCACCTATTACTGGTTTCAATGGGTTTATTTATTTATCCACGGCAGGTACAAAAACACTCAGCAAAATATTCTTTAATAACAGCTATCAAAATAAATCCAAAAAATTATTATGTATATTTTTTTGTTTCATTTATAATATGGGTAGCACTTTACAATAAGGTTCATTAGTTAATGCATTTATTAACATGAACTAATCATGAACAACACTTGTACAGCATTTATTATTCATAATTGAACATTTACTATTGCATTATAAACATCCAAGCCCATGCTTGTTAACATTAGTTAATGCTCCATGAGTTAACATTAATTAACAATGAACAACTGTATTTTTTATCAACTAACGTTTATTAACATGAATAAATACTGTAGTAAATGTACAGTTCATTGTTTGTTCATGTTAGTAAATGCATTAATTAACATTAACTAATGAACCTTATTGTAAAGTGTGACCATAATGTTTGTGTTCTCTTCCATTGACTTTTTGTTACATATGACTGCATCTGTTCCCACACACAAACAGGCTTTGTTTTGAAGTCAAACTCGGTGTAACAGGAGGATGTGTCAATTACTAATTCATGTGTGGCATGAGCGTTTCCTGCGGGTGGTGTTGACTTACACACTACCCGGGTGGAGGAGTGGACATCCGCCTTATGACATGCCAGCTCTGTGTCTCTCTGTGTGTGTAAATGAGAGCATGTGTGTCATGTAAAATATACTGCATGTTTGCCCAGCTAAACTTACAGGCTGATTAGTGCTGGTTCTGCCACGCTGTCCATCCACAAAATTGGCATAATATGTGGTGAAACTTGTTGACCATACAGGTAGTTTTTTCTAGTGAAAGTGGCAAAGAAGCCAGAATACACTATAAAAAAATTTGAGTACCACACAATTCCTTCATATTGTCCAAACACAAATCGACTAAATTAATTAGATTGAACATAAATAAGTGGATTGAACATAAAACAATTAAGTTGTGTCCAAAAAAACCTTCAGAATTGTGTTGTTTCAGCTCATTATAATTAAGTAGCTTAAACAAGCAGCAAATAAACATTTATGGACAAATTTCAGAATACTTGGAGTAACTTTTTGAAAATTGATATGAAATTGCACTGAAAAGAATCAATGAGAGAATTGACACTTCTGAAAAAACTATCTCCTCTCATACATCAAAAATCTCCTTTTATGAAGAACACTCAAAATTATATCATAAAATACATACATATATATATATATGTCTTGCTTGTTCAAACTACTTAAAAAGAGCTAAAAACAAAACAATCCTTGAGATTTTTCTTGGGACAACCTAATTGTGTTATGTTCAGTCCACTTAAATTTACTAGGTTAACTAAATCGATTTGTGTTGGGACAACATGAATGAATTGTCTGCATTGTTTACAGTGAATGAAACACCATAAACATTAATAAAACATGTAAGATATGTAAAATATAGAATACGCAAAACATATAGAGTTCTCGCTGAAATTATTATAACATGATGATAACATGCGTCTAAATTGCAAATAATAAAAAAGATAATATACAGAAAGGTATATAAGGTCCCGATGATGGATGTGAACAGCTTTCAAATTTTGGCTAATACAGATTTTAATGGTATAGCTAATATTAAAATGATAAACAAATAATACTTTTACTAAAGATGTTAAAAATAAAACACTAAACACTCATTTATAACACTGTAAGAAAGGTTTGTCTTGCCATTAAAAAGTATAAAAGTATAATACAGATGTATGCAGTACACCTCTCACAAACCTCTCTTGTAAATTAAAATTTTCAATAGGATGCTTTACAATATAATATTTTTGCATATATATATATATATATATATATATATATATATATATATATATATATATATATATATATATATATATATATATATATATATATATATACATACACACACATATACACACACACACACAAAAACACATGTATACATACATATGTATACATACATACATACATACATACATACATACATACAGTTGAATTATTAGCCCCTCAAATTTTTTAAAATTTTTTTTTAGATTTGCCAAATTATGTTTAACAGAGCAAGGAAATGTTGACAGTATGTCTGATTTTTTTTTTCTGGATAAAGTCTTATTTGTTTTATTTTGGCTAGAATAAAAGCAGTTTTTAATTTTGCTTGTTATTTTACAAAATTCATAATTCGGGCCTTTTCTTTATAAATAAACAAATGTATTATTGATTGTTTTGTCTCATTGATAGTTTGTGAATCAAATGACTTGTGTGACTCTGTGACACGGAGGCTGGTTAATATAAACCTAATCATTGTTACCTTTACATTTGCATGACGGGTTGCTTTATACAACTGAGAATGTAGTCCTAGTTGGCATGCAGCGGTTGGAAGTTACAGTATGTCTGTATTTAACAGCGTGTCAGAATAATCAATTACAGAAAATGGGAAATGCTATTACTTCAATCATTTTAATAAAAATATTTAATAATGAATCAAATAATTATAGTAATTTTCTTTGTTAAATAGAAATTGGGGAAAAAAATAAACAGGGGGCTAATAATTCTGACCAACTATATAATAGATTAGGCACTACTGAAGCCAGATCTGGATCAAACATTAGCAGTATTTTGCATGAATTTAAATGTATTATCTTTATATTTCTAAAGATGTTTGGTGAAAAAAAAATATTTTAATAAAAATATCCGTTTAATAAATCTGTTTCGTTTAAATACACCAAAATATATTACCTAAACCCACTGAGAAATTAATAAAAAAAAAAGTTTCAAAAGGGGTGTACTCAACTGTGTGAAATGTCATTCAGTGTAACAAATATTTATATACCAAATCATCTTGTTAGGTATATTTAGAACAAAAACAAAATTTGATAAAATATCACGAATGTAGCCCAAAATGCTAATTTGATTATAATTTTAAAACTTTACACCATTATCAATCAAACCCCTGTTTATTATTTATCAGCAATATGTTTTTATAATTCTAATTTCATATTAATTCAAATCACATTACAATTTTGCAAGATATCATATACATTTCCATAAGCACAGGTCAGAGTATGTTGTTTATTTTTTAAACAAATGTATCTGAAACGCTGAATGACAGTGGAACATAATATTATAATATATTTACACATGTTCTGTGAAAAGTACACACTTTACATCTATTGTAGGAGCTATAATAAACTATTACTGAACTAAATATAGTTAGTAGTAATGAGGGCCAAAAGAAGAGCTGGGCTTTGCCCTTAGTGTGTTGCTGGCGGATGAACACACGCTACAAAGACTTCAAAGATCACATCAGGATCCGGTAAACAAAAGCTCATTATTTACCCTGATACCAGCAATTCACAGGCCTCTTTTCAAAGGAGCATCGCAGATAAGTGATTAGGACACCAGTGTGATGTAAGGACAATGTAACACCATTATGCAACAGCACAGGTGCAAGTTTGTGTGTGTGTTTGTGTGTGTGTGTATGTAGGATCAATTCACACCTCCACCAATCACATGTATCACACACCTTTTACCTGCCTGGAAAGCATAAACAGGTGGCGACACATGAGATTACTGTAGTCAACAAATTAAACATTTACAACTACTGATGGCAAAACTGCAGAAACTATACAAATAGCTAGAAAATTAAGAAATCACTTTGAGGATTACTATCTATGTGCTTGAATAAAACATTAATATTTGTTTTATTGCATAAGCCTATTAGATTATATTTAAAATACAACACAGTCATTTAGGTTTTTTTTCCGAAAAATGACAACTAATAGCAAATGTTTTAATTTGCTGTGATTGAAAATCAGGTTTATTCTACTAAATATTGAGATCTTCCCTCTGAAGTTGGTAATTCAAAATTAATAGAAATTATCAGTAATTTACTAACTGAAACAACATTTATTTAAAAAGAATTCATTTTACTCATACACATAAATCCAAAGAGGTTAAGAAACTGTTCTTTCATTTATTTTTCCATAGCTACAGCATTACTAAACAATTAAATTAAAGAGAAATACTAAAAAGCAGTCTATTACACATTTTCTTCAGCTGATACCATATATGGACATTAAGAAATTATTTTTATGCGTCTATTTCTTTAATGCGGCAAGTAAAAAACGACAAGGAACATTACATTAATTTACAGTAAGCTGAATTCATTTCTTTTGGAATGTTTTGGAAAAGTTTCTGTTCCTGTGTGGAAAACAGGACTGCTGAGGTCAAACATTAAAATCCTTTAGTCATGCGTTAGTGCACAACTGGCCATGAGTGTAAAAACGCATTTCAGAATGCACATGACTATGAGTTAAAAGTGACTTAGTAAGACATTCCCAAAACACAAAGAGTTAGAAAGGAGTCACAGAGGTAAAGATTCACAGAGAGAGGTTTACAGAGGTGAATAAAAAAAGACTCTGCAAGCCTCTTAGAAGCAAAGAGTGCCAGAGAAACTCACTGAGAGGCATGACTGAGAGAATCCCTTCAGAGTCAGTGAGAGGAAGGCAGAATCACGATGTAAAGATAAAAAAGTAGGATTTGTTTGGTGTATGGGTCTAAAATCCAGTTAGTTGCTCATAGAATAAAATAAACTGAAATTAAATGTAAAATTAAGTTAAAAAAAAAACAAATTTTTTTAATTAAAATGTGAGAAATACATTTGTTTTTTTAGTTCTTGTTTGGACCTTCATAGTTTATTTTATTGTCCTGAATGAAATTTAATTGGATTAGAGAAATATCTATTAGCAAACGTAAAATTTTTATTTTATTTGTCACACTGACACAGTTTAATATGCTGTGAAATGCTTACAACTGCCCGTGAGCTTAAAACAACTAAAATAATACCAATAAGAATATAAATTATGGAGTATAATAAGAAGTAAAAACACAGACAACTTTAGATAAAGAAATGGAAGTTATAGAAAATAAGACCAAATATAAAATATTTAAAACTTTAGATATGAAGAATACAGCAATAGAAAATAGAACAAAATATTAAACATATTAAAAAATCTTAGCTTTACAAACAAATGTATACGTACAAGTACCTAAATAAACAAAATAAAGTGCCTGGTGCTGTTTGTTTTAGTATAATCATTACATAAATAAATGATGTAAAAATAGCTAACAAAATAGTATTTCTCTAGAGAAATAGTAAGTATTATTAACATTGCCTTACTCAATATCATTCAGCTCTAAATGCATCTGATGTGCAAGTTGTCACATGAAGAATTTGTGTTAATAATTCTTGAAAGAGTTTAATCACTGGATGCTTTTTAGCACTTTTGTTTTAGCACTGCATATTATTAATATAGCTCATTTATGCATTATGTTTTATATTTGATGGTCCATTTGAGTATTAGTAGACTGTCTGCTTAATATCTGTTGATACTGCTCCTTCAACAGACATTTAAATGACTATAAAAAACTTTGCAAGTAGGGATGCATGATATATCGGCAGCCATATTGATATCAGCCAAAAAATGCTATTTTTATTGTTATCCTTAACGGTCCGATATTAAAATTAGGCCGATATCTTTAAGCTGATACATTACGTAATTGTCCAGAACTGCCTGCCTTGCAAACACAAGAGAATCTTGCTGGAGTGCAGTAATAAACGTGTCAAATGACTAACAATTGAACATTACTGTAAAACTTTTTACTCGAGAACATTTGAGCTGGTTTCAGTTCTAAGTACTTTCATTTTCGTTTTCATTTTATTTAACTTTTTTTTTTTTTTTACTTGTTTGTTAATTAAATCCAGTTTTGTGATTTAACCTTTTATTTTAGAGCAACAGTCAAGTTTCTTTGGTAATTTGCTATGAAGAAAAGGAAATCATTTATTCTTGGCATGCTGATTTATGTGAAATCATGAATATAGGTCTATATTCACTTAGCAATTTTGAAATTATTGCTTTTTTTGTTTTGAGTAGGCTTTTCTAAGATTAATTCAAACTTTTATGAAGTTTTTACTGTTTTTCACTGTACAAATATATTACATTTTTCAATATTTATATTTATCGGCCTATGTATTGGTTTTCGGCCTCCAAATCTAAAGATTTATCGGTTATCGTTATTGGCTAAAAAATCCTATCGGTGCATCCCTATTTGCAAGTGCATGTCAACTTACACTAACCCTAACCCCAACCTAACAGTCTACTTCTAAATCTAATAAGAATTAGTTGGCAGGTAGATGCAATGTAACTTAAATTCAACAAACGGACCATCAAAATAAAGTGTGACCTTATGTATTTATATTTTAAAACATCCTTTTTTTAGCACTTTAACACGATTCTAAATTTCCCATGTGTCAGTATTTACTTTTTTGATTTAAGTTCGACCTGAGATCTATCTAACTGTCTGTCTATATCAGTGTGCTTATCTACTAGTGACTTTTAAAACTTCTAGTGACAGAAAGTGACTTAAGGACAAGCTCCATAGAAGTACTTGTTACCCGAAAGCCAGTATAAAGCGAATATGTCCCAAAAATCTGGGGCATATGGTGCACTGGGACGCTGGCATCATTTTGGGCTGAGAATAGTAGCATAAATAATTAAGACGATTAATCCGTTAAACGAGTGGGAGATGTTTTTAATTACCCTGCTGATGCTACAAAACCCTGTGACGAGACGCCAATCAAAGAGCCCTTGGGTGATGCAGGATTCAAAGAAACCCTAATTACAGCTATATTCAAATGCAAGCAAATATGCATTCACTAAATATGACAAGTGCATCAATTTTATTACATGCCCCCAAAACAACCACAATCTGGGTTTCCCATAATTAATTTTGCTCATTGTTTGGCCTGCCAGTGAACTTTTGCAGCCTAAAATCAAGTCTTTGTCCAAAATGGAGTCAGGAACCAAACCCAAGAAAACAACGTCTAAATGTTATCGTAATGTCACACATGAGTCATTGAGCTGAGCTTTCGTTCTGTGTGTGAGGTGCCAACTTGCAAGAAGCAAAAGAGTTTTGCACAAAAGAAGCTGATCCCTGACCTTCTGTGAAAGGAAATCTGTGTAAGTGGCAGAAGCGATTCATCACATGTGCTGTAAATGCAGACGGCGCTGTGTTTTCCCCCCTCACCCTTATCAGGGCAGAGTCAAACAGCAACAACAAATGCTGTCACCCTGATTGGCTCTGGTGAAATTGCAGCCATCGCTCAGCTCTGTTTTGGTTTTTGTACTAGAATCAATGGTAGGGCACAAATCCAATTGACGGGCCTGGTGAAAAAGCCGCCGGGGATTTTCCAGAGCTCAGAGATGGGCGGTGATATTCTTCCCAAAATTACATGCCTTTACGAATATTTCAGAGATTTGGGAGAAAGCGAGTTGACTGAAAAAGAGGGATTACTCGCTGTGTTCAATGTAGTTATTCAAGATGGAATTTACTACGAAAATACCCTCTCATAGAATGACATTGGGTGATAATCACTTCATATGAGTAAAAGACAAACTTCTAATTTGTAAAAATTAATATTATATCATAAGAAAAAGCATTTCAATTCTGAAAACACAGGTATACTGTATGGTGTTTGTGTAAAGCGTGTGTATCTTTGTGTGGGTGTCATCTTCAGTGTCCTAATATGATATTGTTTTATAATCTATTATTTTATGTAAGACCTGTTTCACAGCACATCAAGTGGTGTCATTAAGAGTGTTTTTTTTCCACCGCCCATGTTACCAAACAAGAATGTTCACATCAGATGCATGAGCAGTGTGTCACTGCAGGATATAAACATGCATTTCATATATATTATATCAAAAAATATATAAATGTGCATATTTTATGATTATAATACATCAGCAGGGGCAGCACGATGGCGCAGTGGGTTGCACGATCGCCTTACAGCAAGAAGGTCACTGGTTTGAGCCCTGGCTGAGCCAGTTGGCATTTCTGTGAGGAGTTTGCATGTTCTCCCCGTGTTGGCGTGGGTTTCCTCCGGGTACTCCGGTTTCCCCCACAGTCCAAAGACATGCGCTATAGGTGAATGGAATAAACTAAAATTGGCCGTAGTGTATGTGTGTGAATGCAAAAGTGTATGGGTGTTTCCCAGTGTTGGGTTGTTGCTGGAAGGGCATCCGCTGTGTAAAACATGCTGGACGAGATGGTGGTTTATTACGCTGTGGCGACCCCAGATTAATAATAAAGGGACTAAGCCGAAAAGTAATGAATGAATTTCATTGTACAGGCCCAAAATACAAAGGAAGTGTTTTTGGTTTCAAACATTTTTAAAAATATCTTCTATTGGATTTCAAATGTTGTCATATGAGTTAAGGCAGGGGTGGCTCGGGAGCCACATGAATTACAGGGGGGTTTGGGGGGAATTGACCCACCCAATTAATGCTTAATCCCCCTGAAGGTGTCAGCCCTTTAATAATAAGAAATAGCTTTCTCTGATCTCTGATTTACATCTGAAATATTAATATTTAAAAATCTATATTATAAATATAGATTTGAACCCCCCTATAACTGTTCACACCATTGTAAATGCATAATCACGCCAGTCAATGCCATGAAAAATATCACTCAACAGTCTAAAACTGGCAGTTCTAGTGCACCTATGTATGCACCTCAAGTATTCACAAAACATGTTTGGTGTACAATAGGTGTTTATATCTGTATGTAGCCTAAAAAAAGTTTTTTTAGACACATAATTTGTATAGTTTGACCTACAGTAACCTCTAAAATATCCACTAAGTATTTCTCAAAACACTGAAAACATATTCATTTTATTAATGAATTAGATGTCATTTAAATACATTCATAAATTCACTGAAACATGTATTACCGAACTACTCTCAAAAATCCATTGTTCCTCAATGGATTGTCTTTGTGTAATTCACACACTGTTTAGGGGTCCAACTTAGGTGTAAAAATTACCAAAAATTACAGGCCAATGAACAATGAGTATAATGTGCATGCCGTGCTTCCTAATAGAGCAAAGTTGCCTAAATGTACGTAACTAATTCATGACGGACACAATCCCGTCCTACAATCATGTCTATATCGAGTCAGTGTTTGTGGATGGCTCATGCTCACACTGTGACAACGTTGCAGTTGCGATTCTGCTTTGCTGATAGAATCTCTTCAGTTGTTGGCTATGTAGACAGCTGATTTGGTTTGCACTCAGGAAGGGTGGAAATCACTCAGCTGGGTAAAGCACCAATGTCTTCCCACTGCTCTACTGTGTTTTGTTGCATCAAGCTCTTGGTTGGTGATGGTAGCTCCTGCAGAGCACCAGGTGTGTTCTGCTGCACTGGAGGGTGTGCTATCATCTTCCAGCTCAGAGAGATCTGGAGTTGGCTCACAGCCGCACTCTGCCTTAGTGCCTTTCTTCAACTAAAGTAATTATCCTGGACTTGGCTGGACAGTAGATCTCTCGTCCTGGATTCCCTTGCTGAACATGGTTGAGATGTGGGACACCAACAAATTTCACGTTCTGAACATTTGCATCTCCAAAGAGAGCCTCTTCAGCAACGATCTGAAGGATTTTGACCAAGCCCAAAAGTAGACTGCAACCTTGCCACTTGTCTGTTCACCATCAGTCTCAACATCAGCTCCACACAGGCCTGAATCTCTTTGATCTCTTTTGTCACACCATGGCATGCATTCAGAATAAGTACACTTTCCTCACAAACAGGATCCTAGAAGTCATGAGTCAAGAGTTTCCTTTTGAACCGGACATCACTCAGGGCCTGGGCTAATAGGCAATTTGTTCTGGCCCTCAAAATAGTGTGACAAAGACATCAAAAATAAATTTGGTTCAGTCGAAAAAACAAGGGCCGCTATAGTTCCGACATGCGCCTGTTCAATATAGCACGAGCTGCAGTTGAAGGCGGCTCAGATTTAGTCATCTGACATTAAGCGAGTGGCAAGAGCAGCCGAAAACATTTGAATACTTAATCGTAAAGGCTTCTCAACGCCACGTTTCTGTTCTACGGAACAAAACTGCTGCAACTAAACAAAGTTATGTCACCTTTGCGCTAGTTTAAAGTTCTGAGCTTATAAACCAAGTCTAACACTTTATTAACTACAGCAGAGGGCCATTCACATATCGCCTCTTTTCCATGCGCAAGTTTGCTATTTCCAATGTAAGAATATATGCGCTCATGCCTTCCAGACGCACCGAAAAAAAAATACCATAGCGGTGACAGTTGTGCATGACTTTCAGTGCAATGTAAACAAAAGATGTTTTATTACGAATTATTACAACATATTAAAATGATTATGTATGTATGAACGCAGATGATAACAATACATTTAAATACCTAACATAAAGCTTAAATTTACATTAGACATGATAACCGTGAAACCATGATTATTCTTCAGACTATATAATCGTACAACCAAAATTTATAAATGTTGCATCCATAATTGTCCAAAACATAACATATGAATGTTTCTGGATGTAACAGAAGCCTACTTAAGCAATCCACTGCTTTTGCTTTAAAATACAACATTTGAATGTTTGTAAAAATAAAAAAGCCTATTCTACAATGCACTGATATTATGTGGTTTTAAAATACAATATGTTAACTTTTTAATGTAGAAAAATACAACATGGGTGTCTTAAGGAGCAAAAATACAACATATGGGCTGTTGTGTCATCACTCATATTGCAAGTCATATCTCCCCAGCCCCTCATTTGGAATGCTTTTCATGAACCGGCTTACAGTCAAACAACGTCCTGTTAGCCTTTGACTTGCTTTATATGAATGGAAAATCACCTTCCTTTTGAATAGCCTAATTATAAGCAATTTTTTGGGTAAACTGCCCCTTTAAGACTTCTAAACCCTCATGACCTTGGTGCAAATTTCAGCTACACTATGCATCACCCTACTGAACTTCAACTCCCTGACCACAAAGTTATATAACTTGATGCAGTTGTCGCATTGGTGCATGTTTATTCCCACAAAGGGGCCGTCTCTGTCGTCTACAAGCGCTGAGGATTCAGGAAGTTTCTTTGATGTTCTAGGACAAGAGAATGTAGGCTGTGGTAACCCGACGCCGCAGGAAAACGGACACAAGTGGGTGGCCAGCAGCCTTTTGTCTAACGTCATCATTACCTACGAATGCCTTTAACCTTTCAGAGTGTCATCTGAGCACTACCTGTGCTCTTAGGTTACAGATGTATCTAACCTCCCTCCTCCATCCATCGTTCTGTTTCATCCATCTATCAGTCCATCTAAGATGAGTGAAGAGAGAAAGAATGGGTGAGAGAGGCACAGACTGCTAGCATGGCTGTTGCAGGGCTATATCTCTGGCTGCAGGCTTCAGCCTACCCACCTGCCAAAGCTCAGATCCTGTTACTCACCTGAGTAGAACCTGATCCATGTATGCTTCAGTTCTATGCTACCCTCAGTTTTACCTGTCACTCACTCTTTGAGCTAATGTGCTATTTGTTGTGACATTGTCTCTAGACCGATTAACAAGTCATTATTTCACTAGTTTGATAACATCAGCATTCGATTTGAGTTGGTTCTTGTATCCATAATCAGTCTATGCTTTGAAATGAATTCGTAATAAATATTGCAATAATGTGTTCTGCGTTTTTCTACCCACAAATCTCATAAATTGTATTATTTACACACATTTTTAGTTGTTGCACAAGACATTTTACAACCTGCATTAACCTTCTCATGTCATAAGATAAAATGGCAAAACTGTCAAACTCTTTGACAAAGTTTACAATATCAGTAACTGCATAAAGAAATCACCACAGTCTGTGAAAATGGTCCATTTGAAAAAAAATGGGAAGCTAAAGGTGCAGTATGTAAGTTTGACACCCAGTGGTTTAACTAGGTATTACATTCCTGGATCCAAACAAACACAAGCGCAGGTTGCCAGATTGACGACCAACAGGAGCAAGTCTGACGATCGAGTCTAAAGGCTGATTTAAATAGTTTTTTTTATATAAAAGCAAAGGCACACGATAGAAGGGATATTCTTCATATTAAAAGGAGTTTTTGTTCTAACCAACAACTAGAATTGATATAATAGAAACAACAGAAACTGACAATCATCTCAGGTAAACCTCATGTGCTTTACTCAGTGCTAAATGCTAATAATGTGAGTTTGACTGCCATTTTATATGACATTTATTGCCATACAACTAAAAGCAGCAGCAGATAGTTTGCCTTGTGGCCCGTTTTCACTAAGTGCTACGGTATGGTACAGTTCGGTACACTTTTATGGAAATTTCCACTGTCAAAAGGTACCTAAAAGCGAACCATACCGTACCACTCTTGAAAATAAAAAACATTTGAAATTAAACTTTAGAACTGTGACTCAAAACCAACAAATAGTGATTCAGCATCTACATTTAATAATGTTAAAGAGGTTTAATATGTATTAATTAGATTATAAACCTTACCATTTCGTTAGTAAGTGCATATTCTGTGCTTCTGAATGGCTGTATTTAAATTTCTGTCGTGTTTCGTCAGATGAAAATGGCGAAATTGCTTATGACTGCAAATCTCAGTATGTAGCGTGTTGTTAGGACACAGTGTTACAATGTAACCTGCTCACCTATTGTCTACACTCGTAATATTTCTATTATTTGCTAATTAATAACCTCATGTGGAGCTCTGAATCTGGGTATCATTTCGGAGTCTGCTACTGTCCACTGGGGGTCACATTTCGCGAACGCATACTTTGAGAGACTTTCTAAATGAATGAATGAAATACGCTGTTTTCCACCAAGGCAACCCGGGGTAATGAATGGATTCCAATGGGCACGGCTCTCTAGATCTGCTGTTTGGTATTAGACCAATTATTTCAGCTATAAAAATTATTTTTTTAATCAAAGCCAAAAAGGCTTATCATTTGAAAGACTGACCTTTCTTACCCATCATTCAGCTTTCCAGCAATGGGATTTGCCACACATTAATTGTACTAAAAGTCTCTCATGGGAGCCACTGAGGTTAAACACTTCGCTCAAGGGCATGTGAAGCAGGTCTCACTCGTAAATATCAGTTCCTTTGACTTTTCTTTTCAACCACCATCCACTGCATACAGATCAGCCAAAAACCCAGGAAAACAAATAAACTGCACTGAATATACTGCTGGGGCAACACAGTGGCTCAGTGGGTAGCACTGTCGCCTCGCAGCAAGATGGTCGCTGGTTCGAGTCTCAGCTAGGCTAGTTGGCATTTCTGTGTGGAGTTTGCATGTTCTCCCCATGTTTGCATGGGTTTCCTCTGGGTGCTCCGGTTTCCTCTAAAGACATGCACTATAGGCAAATTTATTAAACATAATTGGCTGTAGTTTATAAGGGTTTAAGGATGTTTTTTTCCAGTACTAGGTTGCAGCTGGAAGGGCATCCACTGTGTAAAACATGCTGTATAAGTGTAGTGGTTCATTCCGCTGTGGCGACCCCTGATGAATAAAGGGACTAAGCTGAAGGGAAAAAAAGGAATATACTGCCATACTAACTGACCCTAAAGATAAAGTCTGATGGACATTCATGAATGCTTATGGGAATCAATGTGAAGAGAAATACAAACACACACACACACACACACAAAACTCTGATTCATGTGTTTATCGCCTCAATAAACATGTCATCAATGTGTTAACTATTTAAGGCGGATGTGTGTGTGCTTCTGCGTGAATGTCAAGAGTCCTGCCCATAACCTTCAGACTGATTGTGCTGATCTCTGCATATTTTCCATAGCACATCATTTTCCACTGAACACACATGCACGATGTAGGCCACACCTGTTCCAGTGAGTGTGTTCAAATCCCAGTCTCCATTTAACACGTTTGACAAATGTTGATGATAGAATCTTTAACAAGCTCATGGGTTAGGTGCGAACCCATCAGGCTTTATATCTAACACATCCAAAGTAATTCAGACTCAAACTGGGTCAAACGCAGCATGCATGTGAAACCTCACCAGACACAGGAATTTCATATTCTGGAATTTCACATGACTGATTATGATCCACATTATCCATTTATGTATATCTACTGTATAGTGAATTTTAATCCCAGTGAGAAAAATCCAGGCAAAAAGTAAATGAATAAACCTTAAGCGGCGGATAAAAACGAAACATAAACCAAGCTGTTGTGCGGAGATCAGTGCAATCAGTGACCGTTGCCCACGTGCTGAATCTTATAATCTCCTGTGTCCTCAAACAGAGCCAAAAACCCAGATTAGAATCAACACACATGCACACAATGACATTTCAAGACAATCATTTCCTTCAGGAATCTTAAATTTTCTTTCTCTCTTGTCGTTGCTGGCTGAGGGCAGGACACTGCAGGCAAAGTGAAGTCACTGCAGTGTAGCTGCACAAAACACCTGTCTGTCTGACTGCCTGCCCCTCTATTTGCAGTTTATGGCACAGAAACACTGGCCAGACATGGAAAACACATAACTAGAGACTGACACTTGACACCACATTCTTATTGGCACTTTTTTAGCTTATTAGTAACAGCCATGTTTCCTTCACAAGCCGTTCAAGCAACTGTCACAATACACGGAACACCATGCACCTGTTTGCTTAATTTAAACCGTTTTATTGCTGGGAAGGTAGAGAGTGCACTACAAGATCATTTTAAAAATAAAATCTAAAGGATTCCTGAAATAAAACACATCCGCACATTTTTGATGTTGCTTGCACACTGCAGAAAATTGCGCTAGCTCATTCCAGGATGCATAATAGTGTGTGTGTGTGTGTGTGTGTGTGTGTGGTTACCATAAATTTAGTACATTTTTAATTGAGGAATTCTAGTTAATGCACAATTCCACTGGTATGACATTTTAAAAATTCCATTGCTAATTATAAAGCAAGCAAAGCTTAATCATCGACCATGTGATGGGTGGATGAGTGCAGTATACCTGACATACCTGCAACATTCTAAAAGGTAAAGGTGGCATGTATGTAATTTGAGTCTATAATGTCCCTGCATTATGAAACAATTCATAAAAGATGTAGATCCCACACACACACACACACACACACACACAAAAGAAGATGGTAAATGTCATAAAATTACAATCTTTTGGGCATGCAGTCAGTGAAAGTGTACTCATTTGACTCCACGGTGGCAAAGAGCAGGCAGTACGAACAGTGAGATGAGTAAATAATTCGAGAATTGTCATTAATGGGTGAACTAAGCCTGCAAGCATGTAAGTTCAGTGTGCACGCACGCATCCCATACAGGCGGGTGGCGCAACCCGTCTGGAGCAGCTCCGCATCGAGGTCGTTCAGAGCATTGACGCCATCGGTGCGCATGCAGTAGAATGTTAATGTGAACTGCGGATTCATTGAGAAAAATTCCAGCAATGAGAAACAATGAACTGGCGGCGTGCAACGTCACACAGACCGCGCGCATGCAGTGAAAGCGCACCTCGCGCACAGACCGCTCATTAACACGACGTGCAGTGTATTATTATAGTTTTCCCTTTTAAAATGTATTTACAGATAAACTTGCAGTACCTGCATCTTGTCGGATGTAAACACCTCCGTGTCTACATCGCAGGCGATGAGCGTCACCATCTCCAATTTCATGTTTATCGATGGCATTCCCTCGTTTGCTGCTTGTAAACAGATAAATAAAGAAATGTGTTCTTTTATTCCCCTTTCTCTCTGCTTTTAAGTGTCTCTCTCTGAGGCTCAAAGTCGTTAGTGTGTTGTCATTGACTCAAACTCCCTGTCTGTCTCTGACTGAGATGCTGCTCCGAGAGCGCATGAAGGCTGCTCAGGTTCATCCGTGTCGACCAATCAGAGCGCTCAGCCGCCACATTGACGTCATCACCTTCTTCGTTTGATTCTCTATTCTGATGTGCACGCGCTCCTCGGAGAAGTGAACGCCGCATAAGCTTTGGTTTTGCCAGCAAACAATGCTGTCATTCTTGTCCTGCTGCTTTGATTTACGAACAATACGGGAAACAGATTAAGCTGACAATTAGAGATTTAGTAAATAAGTGAAAGATACATCATACATTCCTTCTAGTAAATTAGTTCAAAATACTGCCAGGAGGAGATAGCCTAACTAAAATAATAAATAATTCTTACACACTTATAGATTTAAGTAAAGAAAACTAAATAAAAACTTTGGCACAGTTTGATAGCCCTTTTAGGAAATTCTTTTGTGTGAAGAATGTTTTATATAAAGGTTTAGCTATGGGATGTCATAAACATGATTTTTCCAAAACAGCAAACCCCTTTTAATCAGCACTCTGACCCTGAGCAAGAAACCTAACGCCAGTTGTCTTCCATGGACTGTCCTTTCTAAGAAAAGCCTTCAAAATTAGCACCCAAGGTATGGTTTATATGAAGAACTTTTCCAATGATTTTCCACAGTGCTACTGATTATTGCTTTAAGCTCAGAATAAAGTGTGTAAAGGGTAAAGGAAACATACTATTAAAACTTGTAGTTTGGTTCTTGTGAGCTTGACCAACCAGGAATGCTCGTAGTGGGTTCTCAAAGTATGGTAAAACAAGAAAAATTATGGCACACTTCGCTCACATAACATGCAAAGTAATGGTTTACTTAGTGTATGAAAGTGAAAACCAAAATCACCCAAAAACCCAGCAAAGTAACAATATAACTAAAAATAAAAGAACAAATAAACAGCAAACAAACTATATATGAACAATCACGCTAATATACACAGACAAGTCACAAATCGCTCACAGCACTACAGTAACTTGCTCGCTCGGTTATTGGTGTTTGAGGCTGCCTTTTAAAGGTGAAGCCCCGCCCCTTTAACATAAACCAACATGCACTAATTAAAAGTATGAACATTTGTATATGCTCTCAAGTTCATTGTTTAAAACACGTTAAACCCCAAACAGTCACAAATAATTATTATTTTTTTTTTTCCGGCTTAGTCCCTTTATTACTCTGGGATGGCCACAGCAGAATGAACCACCAACTTATCCAGCATGTTTTATGCAGCGGATGCCCTTCCAGGAGCAACCCATTATTGGAAAACATGTTTTTTGGACTTGTGAGAGAAACCAGAGCACCCGGAGGAAACCCACAGCAACTGGCCCAGTCGGGGCGCGAACCAGCAACCTTCTTGCTGTAAGGCGATTGTGCTATCCACTGCACCACCGTGCGGATCCACAATCACAATTAAATTAAACTAAAATAGATAGAACAACGTATAAAGATATAAACATATAAACATGAATATATAGATAAATCAGTATAAATACTTGTATATGTCTGGTTGGCTGATGTGGCATTTAATACCAAACCTAAAAGTGTGAGGATACAGTAGCTTCACAACCAGACGGTCTTGTGATTTGTAGTATGCAATTTTGCCTATGGATTCTTTCGATGATTTTGGTTGATTTTTCCACCATGTTTCAGTCGAACCACACCAATGCTGTATTGAAAGTGAAATAAAACCCCTCCTTTTTAGTGGTATAAGCCCTTTTGTATTTAGTCCATCCATACCAGGGTTTTGAAGGCAATGTTCATACTGGGCTTTCACTAATGAACTGGACTGACATAACCACACCAGAGATTGAACCAAGCATAAACACACAGATGGTCAACCCAAAAATTTAATTCACTTTCTCTTACAATGTAAGCCTGTTAAGTTCAGCATATTCATCTGTGCAGAATTTCTCTAAACATTTAAGTAACCCAGTTTTAATATAAAAATAAAAGGTATGATCAAGTTATACCAACTTCATTTTCTTTATTAAACAACTCTTTAACTGCCCTCCAGCTGCAACCTATTACTGGGAAACACTCATACACTCTCATATATCACACATATACACTATGGACAAAAAATAGCTTACACAATTCACCTAAATCGCATGTCTTTGGACTGTGGGGGAAACCGGAGCACCCAGAGGAAACCCACGCGAACACGGGGAGAACATGCAAACTCCACACATAAATGCCAACTGAACCAGCCGAGACTCGAACCAGCAACCTTCTTGCTGTGAGGTGACAGCACTACTGTGCCACCACATAGCCATTTCATAGAACTAATGAACTTTAATGAACTTTCACTTCTATTTGAGTCCTTGTCATTTCAAACTAAACTGTGGTACACATTAGAAAATTACAAAGAATTTTGCAAATCAATGTCAGTTCCTATTGATTTCTATTTATGTATTGGAAGGAAAACACATAATGGAAGTCAATGGGAACCAAAAATTATCTTCTTTTTGAGTTCAGCAGAAGAAAAAAATGCATAAAGGTATGGAATGACGCGAGGGCTTGTTTGTTAGTGTTTAACACAATTCCAGCTTCTAGGCTATTTTTATGTTGAGAAAACATACTGTATACTGCAGTTAGATTATATCATGCTTTTACAATTTATTTTTACTAAAGGCTCAAATTGAATTTGGTTTAAGAGTGTTTAAAAATCTCTTTAACTAAGGAACTGAATTAACGCTGCACAATATATCGTTTGAGCATGCATATCGCAATGTATCTGCAATAGTCACATAGCAGGATTAGATTATTAATCAAATATTTAAACAAAGGTGTTATTGAATACTATTATTCTGTATTTGTGTATGCAACAATGAGAACTATGTTATTTTTTGTTTGATTGTTCAATTTCTGCCCCTGAATACTGTTAGACTCTGCAGAGAACCAAAAAAAGAACATTTATCCCTTTAACTACACACCAAGAAAAAAATGTGTGGATTGCATTTCTTAACTCCTAATGTCGCTAGTTAACACAGTTAATGCATTTTTTTCCAACATACCCCATAATACCCCCTGAAATATCAACCTCTACCTAATGGTTGCCATGTCAGTTTATGATAGAGTACTGGAATTATTACATATAAAAAATCTAAAAACATGTAGTGTAAAACCAATTTATTTTTAAAAAATAATCCAAATAAAACATTTATGAGTACTAAATCCTCTTTATTTTTAAAAGTATGTCATACAATATTTCAGATTCTCATTTAACATGTTTTTTTTTTTTTTTTTACAATAAAACCTAAATCAGTGTGGTGCAACAGGATTATTTGTTTAATTTTCTTGTAAACCAACAATAGTGTGTGTGTAAACCATTATTTTAAAACAGACATTCTTTAAATCACTTTAACAGTCAGTACCTAAAACAGTCAAAATATGGTCAACTGTTTGG
This sequence comes from Danio rerio, assembly GCF_052040795.2. Lineage (NCBI taxonomy): Eukaryota > Metazoa > Chordata > Actinopteri > Cypriniformes > Danionidae > Danio > Danio rerio. Next base: position 28,317,517 of record NC_141037.1, read on the forward strand.
TAGAGCAGGCAGTCAAAGGGTTATTTCACCTTTTATCTCTGCTCTGTTGTATTTATATATGCTTGTAAGTTATTATAATTTATGCAAATGCACTGTGTAGAAAGGAGACTGCATCATCCCAACCTATCTAAATGGATGAAATCTTTTCAAATAAAGCTATACTCTTAAATTGTAGTGATTTCTCAAATATGGTACAATTATAAACATAATGCAATATATAATGACAGGAAAACAAATATAGCAATATCAGATTTTTACAATATCGTAAAGCCCTAAAGTGAATAGCAAAAAATCCTCAAAAAATTAAAGCCAACATAATCGAATATAACATGCTTCCCAGACAAAGTGCTTTTGCAAAGAGAACATGTTGGAGGATCTTCTACTATTAAAATATTGTGTGTCATCCTGGAGCAGGTTTAATCAATCTGGTCCCACGAGTAGAAAAATTCATAGTGGTTTCTTTTTCCAACACTGGCTCAAATTTAAAGGGCATGAGGGTGAGTAAACAATATCAGAATTTTAAGTTTTGTGTGGAGTCTCTTCTCTTTAGACTCCTTTCTCTTTAATCAAAAACTAATTATACACTTATAGAAAAATACCATTACATTTAGCATTTTTTATGACTTATTTTCTTACAGCATTCCTATTGTACCACAGCTTGCTTAAATAAAAGTCATCTACAGTTAAAGTCAGAACCCCCTCTCCTGAATTATTAGCCCCCTGTTTATTTTTTCCCCAATTTCTGTTTAACGGAGAGAAGATTTTTCAACACTTTTCTAAACATAATTTTTAATAACTCATCTCTAATAACTGATTTATTTTATCTTTGCCATGATGACAGTAAATAATATTTTGCTAGATATTTTTCAAGACACTTCTATACAACTTAAAGTGACATTTAAAAGATTAACTAGGTCAATTAGGTTAACTAGGCTGGTTAGGGTAATTAGGCAAATTATTGTATAATGATGGTTTGTTCTGTAGACTATCAAATAAAACAATTTGCTAATAGGGGCTAATAATTTTGATCCTAAAATGGCTTTTAAAAAAATTAAAAACTGCTTTTATTCTAGCTGAAATAAAACAAATAAGACTTTCTCCAGAAGAAGAAAATATTATTAGACATACTGTGAACATTTCCTTGATCTGCTAAACATAATTTGGGAAATATTTAAAAAAGAAAAAAGGGGGCTAATAATTCTGAATTCAATCACACCTATAAAAATATATAGAGTAGTCTCTTACACTTCTATTTCAACCAAAACCCAGCAAAGCATGATGAAACTCTCTTTGCGCAGTGAAAGAAGAATCTTGAATGTAAGAGATGGCGCTTATATGGTCAGTCTCGACACACACACATACACACCATTGCAGAGACACTGCACCATCATGACTTCCAAATGTGTGTATAAAGACTGGCAGACTACCTCGCTCATGTGTTGCTGTACCAGCCCCTGGCACCACTGCAGCTATATCACAAACTAGGGCAAGCTATTTATATCACAGAGGAGAAAGAGAGAGAGACATGCAGAAAAAGAGGAGAGAGAGAGAGTTCAGGTGCAGGAGGAACAGAAGGTGATGCAGCAGATATGAGATGCAGGAGAGACAGAGATAAGAAAAAACAGCAAGTCTGATAGATAATATTGACAGACAGGCTGAGTGGGGAAAAACGATTGAAAAAAAGAAACTGGAAGGTTGAAAAAAAAGGGAAGAAAAGAAGAGACCTGGATTTTGTACAGTTTTCCAGAGCACTGAAGAGGAACAAGGTATATCTACTGCAGTTTTTTTTCCCTCTACACACTGTTTACACACAACACCAAAATGTCACCTATGTAAATGAGGCAGATTCTGACCTGAATAACAACAGCAATATTCTCATTATCCTCAGTGTAAAGCTTTTTCATCAGTGGGTCAGCAGCAGGCCTGTGGACAGCTCACCACAGCAGGAAAATGAGCAATGCAGTATATCTATTTATGAACCTTATTATGTAATAAATAATGCGCTGATGTGTCATTTAAGAAAGTGGCTTGGCTTCAAGACTCTAGAGTTTATGTTGGACATCAAATGGAGAGCTAAAACTGCAGCAAAACAATTTCTTGTTTCAATTTCAAATATACACACACACAAACACACAAACACACAAACACACACACACACACACACACACACACACAAATATATATATATATATATAAACATAAACATAAACATGTTATTAAATTAAATTTAAAGTCCAAAGACTTCAAACTATTACGAATCAAACTATTATTATGATCTACGAAGAACAACAAAAACAAGATATCATGAAAAAACACTGGGCAAAATACTTTGTTGGTATTAGTTGTATTAGCTATACATATTCTACATTTCAATTCTAAACATAAATTAGGGGAAAGCAGGGATGAAAGTACCATTTTTTTTTATTTTTTTTTATAAAAACTACTTTTAAAATATGTTTTAGTAGAAATATATTTTTGCTTTGGTAACTAACTCACAAGAGTGGTCAATCAAAATCAGGTGTTATTTTGTATCAGTGTAGAATAACTCCAATATAACTTCACTTTAAACAAAAGTTGCACGTTGTTACTTTTGATCCCGTCAGCAGTGATCAAAGTTACACATGGATGAGTCAAAAATAACACAACAGTATTTGCTAGATTTACTGACTTAATCTTGTTATTTTATATATATAGGACTATGACTTTGCAAATATTAGCTGCAAACATATTTTATTTTGAAACAGCATTTTCATTTTAAATTTCAGTTCCATCAAAAGTTTCAAAGACAACCCACAAATGTAAAATTTTACAATTTTCTTACATTTCTGAATTTTTTTTATTATTATTGGCAGTATGTATTATTTTATTTAATATCTAAAGCACTCCAAGCACTGCAAACTCTAATGTGGAAGCAAAATATAATCACATGTGACAAATGTGGAAATATGTTCACAAGGAACTTGTTTCAATAAAGGGTTTATTAGATAAATTTGAAATCTGGAAATATTTGTGCTTACTGACCATTTAAATTATTATTTTTTTTAAATCAAACCAGTTGCACTCAACAAACAAACAAATGGCATATGGGTGCTTTCCAGTACTGTGTTGTGGCTAAAAATGGCATCTACTGCGTAAAACATATGCTGGAATAGTTAGTGGGGGTTCATTCTGCTATGGCGGCCCCTGATAAATAACAAACTAAACCAAAGGAAATTAATAATTGAGCAAACAAATGAATGAATTCTGTTTAATATTGATCAAAGGTTTTAGAACAATAAGATTTTTATGTTTTAAAAGAAATCATTTGTAAAAAAAAAAAAAAAGAAAAAAAACAAGAAAAAAAATCTTTCTTGTACAATTTAAATAACAGGGCAAAGCATGACTTTATATACATTGATCTTAAATAAAAAAAAATCTCTAAAGCATTGTACACTACCATTCAAAGGTTTGGGGTCAGTAAGAATTTTACAAAGACAAAATATATAATTTTATTGAGAGTTATTTTACATTAATCAGAACTCAGCAGGCACAAAACATCAACATGATTTTAATTAAATTCAACTCAAGCTTATTTATATAGTGCTTTTACAACGTAGATTGTGTCAAAGCAGCTTAATATTGAAGTTCTAGTAAATTGAAATTGCATCAGTCCAGTTTTCCTGATGTCAGATTGACATTGTAACCCAATGCTGTGGGGACGTTGCATTTTGTTTGGAAATGAAAATCGGGTTGACGTCAGAACCCAATGTCAGGTCGATGTCAATGTCCAACGTCCAACCTAAAATCAAGCAAATATCAATGTTTAATGATGTTACAGTTTGACGTTGTGTGGACATTACCACTATGACGTCTATCAGACGTTAGATTTTGGTTGCTATACCTGACGACTTAATATCAGTATTTGACATCAATATGACGTTGGTTTAAGATGTTGGTTTGACGTTGAATTTTAGTCACTTTCCAACACAACCTAAAATCAACCAAATATCAGCGTCTTTTGATACCGTTATTGGACGTCCAAATAACGTCCTTAGAAGTGGCTAGACATTGAATTTTGGTCACCTGACATCACAACCTAAATCTAACCTAATACTTATGACGTTGTGTGCCTGCTGGGAAGTGACAGAAAATAGATTTCAGTTTAAAATATATGCAATTCAATTGACCTGTCAAATAATCTAGAAAAGAAAATTTGAATCCATTCTTTTAAATTGTAATAACATTTTACAATATTTTTTTCTACAAAATTTTTAGATGAACAAATCCAGCCCTGCTGCCCATAAGATATTTAAATAATTGTTGCACAACAGACGAATGTATAACACATTTTCTATCATTTATTATCATGAGTATAATAATGAAATTTAATCACAGACCCGAGGATTAAACTCCGCGACTGCTGAATGTAAATACTTCTTTACTCATTGCACATTTTCTCTCAAATCCATCACTTCCAACATCCTGCTCTCTCGGGTGAGTTCATATCGCGACTATTTATAGCGTCTAATCTTAGAATACATGACTGATCTGCACTGTTTTGACTCCTATCTGAAGAGTCTGAGTGCTGGAGCAGGACCGTGACCCCGATCCAGCAACACAGTGAACAGAGAGCGCAGGACGGCCGAGGCACGTGCCACCAAAGCAGGTCAACAGTCTTAATGAAACAACAAGGCCAGGCTGCCAGACGCAACCAAATGAAAGAATTATGAAGTGTGTATGTGTGTGTGTGTCTAGCAAGCAGGAAAACAGAGCTTCACTCGCACAAAGTAAATGAGATTTTCTGGTCGGTGGGGGTTTTGCAAGAGAGCTCCAGTTTCTGAAGCAGAAGTAAAGGCCAGCTGTTTGCCCACAAAGATGCTCCCAGCTCCACTCCAGGACAAAAATCACACTCAAATCACTGTTTTTGATAGAGAGTGCATTTTCACAGCAGAAAAGTGTGATTTTAGAATAGCGGTCTCAACATAAACGATTGTCAAAATTTCACTGTCACTCAGTCATCGCTTATGGCAGTTCATGACTGCTCAGGAAAATTGTGCTCATTAGGACAAGATCACACTTACAATCAGGGAAGTCATGGAGTAATGACATGAGTAACCTCTAGCCCTCACTGTTTTATCCATATTTTCTCCAAGGATAACGACCCCATATACTATTCAAACACACAAAATAGGGTGGCACAATATATTGCTTCAGCATTGATATCACAATATGTGCATATGCAATAGTCACATCACAGTTGGGATTATAGTTTGCCAGAAGCGAGAGGTGTGTTTTTGTTGTGGCCAGAGTGAATTTGTGTTTATACCCTTGTAAGCTCTCATTTAGTTTAAGCATACTCTGAGTTTGCAGGGCTCGAGATGGTTGTTTAGTTTTGATAGGGTTCTGTTGCTATGGTAACTTACACTACACACTTTATTCTGTGGGTTCTCAAACCCCAACTTGACTAGGTGTGAGTAAATTGACATACATATCTGATGCAACAAAGGCACTACCAGTTCCTGTGCATCACATATTTGCTGCAAATAATTAATTTATATCATATAAATTTGAATTTTTTTGTTATATAAATTTTAAAGGTTTTGAATTATTAAATAATATTATTAGTTATAGCTTTACATTAAAGTGTACCCATATATTTGCTTTAATATGATAATTTTAATATTTAGTCTGTCAATGGGTTGTCAGTGAACAAACATTATTAAAATTAGTTGACTGATTTGCACTATAACAATATTTAAGTTGCTTTCTTGAACTTTTACTGCATCAGCATTGTTTATTTCTGCCTTGTACATGAAAATTTAAATTCATAATATTTCTGATAGCAAGATTTTCTATGCCAAGTTCAGACTGTGTGATTTTGTAAGTAGTCTAAACTACGTCTTATAACCAAAGACACTTAGTATATCTTTTGTTATTAACAAGAAAGAAGACATTAATGGGGTAGAAAATGAACATATTAGCTCACCTGGGTTTGAAGAGAACTGGCAATTTCTCCTCAACTTTTTTTTTTGACCCGGTTGTGGTATTGCTCAGATGACACGTCAAACAGACACAGGTCCTCCTGCTAAACCTTCACTAGTTTTTAATCCATTTCTTGGGTCCAAATAAACTGAAAATGAGCACTTTGAACTTCTCCCCCAGCCTCCCGCTGGCCTGCAGGTTCTCACACTAGTGAATGCTGCTCTCTCATTGGCTGTAGGTGATCGGCGTTGTTATTTTCAGTCAAAACTCATTTCACACAGCATGATTTTGAATATTTGGCATGCTAAATATCTAGAGCTGTCGGCGATTCAAATTCTCTCAGATCGCGTCTTTGATAGTTCACATTGTGTGATTGTTGCTTACGTGCAGATTTGCACCGATTTGCCTGTGATTTCGAGGCTAAAATCATGCAGTATAAACTAATAATAAGGGGCTAATAATTCTGACTTCAACTGTATATGAAGTCAAAACATGTGGCAGTGGATTTAAAAATCTAAATGAAATTTACTCTCTAAAAGTAACTTGTTATTAAAACTGTCCTTAAGGTTAGGTTTATTTTTTGACAACCAATTTTCCATTTTCTTTCACTTCTATTTTTCTATTTTTGTAACTTTTCCTTTTTTAAATGGGTAAGCTATTTAAAAATATTTTTCAAAATTAAAATTTATTACTGACCGTAAAAACATCCTGAAATCTAAAATACCATCAAATATTCTAAGCTAACTGCTTACTATACCTAAACTTCATAAACAAAAATCTTCAATAGTTAAACCCCGAGGCACAAGTTGGAAAAATATTATTATTATACACCTAAAGAAATGGAAAGTTCTTAACTTAACTTAATCTTCCTCTAAGTCAGAAATCAGTGTTCTTGATCATTTTAGTCTGAACTTTACAGTGTGTAAACACTTCAGCACAAACTGAGGCTTTGCAAAGAAGTTATTAAGAGATTGGTCAAAAAAAAACAACAAAAAAAAACACGATGACTAACATCACAAGGGAAACTCACAAAAAAACTATTTGAAAAACAAATGTGTAAAATGATGCCTAAGAATGCAAGGTAATTAAAGGGATAGTTCAACCAAAATAGAAAATTCTATCATCATTTACTCCTTCAAACCTGTTTGAGTTCCTTTCTTCTGTTGAGCTATCTTGAAGAATGCTAGAAACCCATAGCCATTGATGTCCATAGTATTTTTTGTTCATATTATTAACTTACTGCTGGTTTATAACATTTTTCAGAATATCTTGTCTTGTCTACTGCTGACTGCGATCATAACAACAAGATGTTCAACACAATAATTATGTTTGTTTAAATATTTTTAGGCAAGCTCAAGAGGTTTTCAGAATGAAGCAGATACGCTTGATGTTCAGCCAGTAATTCTGAAGAGAAATCACTTCTCCGCTTATCTCCTCGACCACAAGGAAAGCTCTTTTCAGTCCCCGATACTCTTCAGGTAAGGGGTTACAGCTTTAACAAGCAGCAAAAATACTCCAAGAACGCTGAAGCAACGCAGCGCGAACATAAGACATTGTCCTCAGGGCTTGAAAGTACTGCCTTCTGAATGTAGGTTAAAATGTACTGCTCACAAGACCTCCATTAGCTTTGAACTCGCCCGATTAGGAAGACTAGAGTTTGCTGAAAAAGATAAAGAGACCTCGCAAGCACTCAAAGCCTGAGGTGCTGAGTGTTGTGTGGAACCGAAAGCCTTTTATCCCAAAATGTCTTTTCCCAAGCTCACACAGACCCCTTAAAGCAATAGTTCACACAAAAATGAACTTTGCTTCAAACTTAAGCACGAAAGAAGATATTTTGAAGAATGTTTCAGCTGTCCATATAATAAAAGTCAAGTCTAAAACAAGTTTATTTGTCAAATGACAAGACGTTTAGCGGACATTTTAAAAGTGGCAGGGACAGCGGAACGAGTTCCAAAATTTCATTTTCACTTTATTATTGATTATCTGGTTTTAAATAGTCTGTCTCTAAAAGTGAGGGGGATGTATCCCCCCACCCCCCACCCCAATTTATATTATCATAAATAATAATTTATGATACATGAGATATTTAAAAAAAAAAAGATAAATTTCAAAAATTTCAAACCTATCTAGTTTATTTTGCCTAGTCTAAGCCAACAAACCAATAAACATTAAACACACGTTTTACAAATTTGATGAAAACCGATCAGAAACTGGTTCATAGCCTTAGAGGTGTATTTAAAATTTTAAAGAAATCAGATACTGAGTACTGCTATCAAATTGTACACCTCTTTTCATGTGATGTTTTATGCATGCACACAATGTTCAATATACTATGTTTGATCTCGTCATTTTGAACAACTTTGTTTCTCGAACTACTGCTGTCAATCAAACTGTGCATAAAAAATTGTACATTCAATTATAACATGAAAATATCTGAGGTGATATCTTAGTTGAGCAACTTATGAAAATATGGCAATTCTTCTGACCTTCTTCACGTACGAGGGAATGCAGCTATTGGATTATTTTTGGCTTGACACTTCCGTTCTCATTCGCTTCTATTGATTTTTAGACATTACAAACTGCTCATTTAGCTTCTTGATGTTGCAAACCGATATTTTCTTATTATATTATTTAAATTTTTACGTATAGTCATGAAGACACTTGTTTGTAGAGCAAGTTGTTTGACTGTTTTCTGCCATTTATTATTCCTTTTCATTTCTCCCACAGGCAAATGAATGGGAAGTTATAAAAAACAATTGCACTTCCACATTGCAAAATAAGGTCAATAGAAATCTGGCCATGGGTAGACTTATAACAGTTTTTTTTTCTTTTCAAAAAATACATTTCTAAAGGTAAATTAAATTTTTTATCTCTGATATTGGCAGTACAGGATTCCTAAATGTTTTATATGTATATGTAATCTCTATGTTATGTGCTCTCACCCTGTATCGGTCATCCTCGAACACAGCCTCATGAACGCTGCAGGCAAACAGAGCCGTAGGTAAATCACTCAAGTCCATCATCTCCTCATAGTCGTCCTCTGTGTCTCCGAATGCCATCTCTTCTTCATCCTCTTCAGGATCACTGCTGTGACCCTCTGAGTTCCTGCTCCATAATTTCTCACCCTCACGCATTATTCCCTGCCCCACCAAAAGAAGACATTAGCACAAACCACACATTCAGTTTTTATTGTTATTTGTCATTGTATGCCTTAATAGAATGTAAATGATACCTCTGTGAAATATGACAAAAATGTACATTTATTTTGGATCATGGGCGCCACTACTGTTTCAGATTACGTAAGCTTTCTGGTCTTCAACTGCACAGAAAAGAAGATATTTGAAGAATGTTGGAAACCTGTAATTACTGACATCCATAGTTGTAAAAATAAATTCCATCAATGATTAAGGGTTTCCAACATTCTTCAAAATATCTACTTTTTTGTTCAACAGAAAGTAAAAATCAAACTGGTTTGGAATAAGTCATGAGTAGGCCCACACGGAATCTGTGCCAGCAGAAATATGCAGATTTCCACAGATTTTTAGCCTATCATTGAGTTTATTTACTTGTGTAAATGTGTGCACATTAATATTTATTCATTTAATTAATTTGAGTAATATTATTGACTAATATGAAATTGTTTATATGGTTTATTTACAATACAGTTTATAAAGTAATATTGTCTGTGTTTTAGTAGATATATTATATGAGAGACTTTCTTTGTTTACTAAATAAGTGGATCTAATTGGATTTCCATTGTAAACATTAAATAAAAGTTAAAAATATTATTATTTTTTTATTTCATATATTAAGTTTTTAGTTACAATACTCCCAAAATCATTCCGCATGAATCTGCAGAAATAGCAAAAAATGTCCGCAGATTTTGTTTGGCCGTAGTCTTGAGTGACTAAATGATGACAGTTTTTTTTTTTTTTTTATTGGGAGAACTATCCCTTAAATATTTGTAAAGACTTAAATTTGTGCCATTTTGTGTGTTTAGTTTTCAAAGTATCTGATGATTAATAATTTAAGAAGTTAGTTGAGGTTACTTCAGTTTAAATTAAACCTCTGTCATCATCGTCATTCGCCCAACACATATAAAGAATGAAAATTTTGGTCCATATCTTTTGAAGGTCTATTCACTCAAAATTATAGTGTTTTAAAAGATATTTATATTAAAGAAAAATACAAAAAAACTAACATCTATAAAATGAATCCACATTAGTCAAGCAGTATGATGCTCTAAAAAATGTCTTCTGAAATCACCTGCTTAATATGATAAACAGATTTAATCTAGCCGTTAATTCAAATATAAACACTGATCAGTGAACACAAACAAAGGCTTAACTATATGACGCATAAGTAAAAAGCTCATTGGTTCTTTCAGAAGCTCACAAAATGAATCTTGGTAAGCATGCTTTATCTTTAAACGCAGTAAACTTTGTTCATATTGACTGTGTATTTAGAACTAGGATTAAATCATTTGATTTATTTACTTTTTTTTTCATAATTGTTTTGAAGCATCACAGTTTTAGGTGAACAGATTTTCAATGTAGAGACAGAAATGTGATTCAGATTTAGTATTCTGAAATTTTTGAATGTCATGATGAAAGGTCCTTTCATCATGTATTAATAATTTATTAATTAACTTATTAATAACGAAAATTGCCAAAGTTCGTGATGTCACTGTTCACTTTTGTTGTACGTATGAAAAAGAACTTTGTTCAATGAAGAAATAATAAATGAAGTCAAGTGTTTGGGAACTGTTGGGGAACATGAAGCTGACAGAATCTAACAACTACTCGCTGTTGTGTAATCGCGCCACCTGGTGGACGATAGACGGCTAAATAGAGTGTGTTGTGGTATAATCTTATTATAAACGTGTAACGTTACCTAAAATAGAAAGTGTTCGCTAACCTGGAGAGGTTGCAAATGTGCGTTTTGCTAACTGTATATTCAAGGTGGCAAAATACACAAATGACATAATTGATGATTTAGGGAGTGAGGGGGATGGAAACATCACTGTTGCTTTAACGTTAACGTACATTTCAAATCAAACGATTAGCATGTTTACACTACCAAGATGCCATTGACAACATACAAGTGACGAGGGTGATTTAAACGTTTTAGTTGATTAAGTCAGACATTTTACCTAAATTTCTGAACAAAAAGTCAATCAGAGAGAAATCTTATGGCAAGAATGTAACGTTAATGTAAGTTGTACAGATCACTTACCTGTTATTTTGCAACTGATTCAGAACCGTTGCATGAGCGACAGGCCATGTACTTTAGGATCCGAGGGGCATAAACATAAATTCAGGCGGAAAATATAAGTAAAAATCAATTAGAAATACGTGTATTTTTCTCTCAAATAAACAGTAAATTCATCGGATGCCATCAAAAACGACAAGTGACAGTCAAGAATGACCAATGACATGCAGGTTTATCTTATAACCAGCCAATGGGAATCGTGTTTGCGGAAGATTGACACCCAGAAATGATGACGTGTGACAGAGGACACAACGCTAAACGGTCGCCCTGTTACCACATCAGAATGTATAATGGATTATATTTGACACACATTTTCAGGAATTAACTCAAAGCGAACCTATATGGGGGCGTCATGATGGCGCACTGAGTAGCACGATCGGCTCACAGCAAGAAGTTCGCTGGTTCAAGCCCCGGCTCGGTTGGCAATTCTGTGTGGAGTTTGCATGTTCTCCCCGCGTGTTCGCGTGGGTTTCCTCCAGTCTATGGTTTCCTCTGGGTGCTCCGGTTTCACCCACAGTCTAAACACGTGGCAAATTAGTGAATTAGATTATTGGCCGTAGTGTATGTGATTACCAGTGATGGGTTGCAGCTGAAAGGGTATGAAGGGCTTAAAACAATATTAAATGCTGGATAAGTTAGAAATTCATTCCGCTGTAGCGAAAAAATTAATGAACCTCATATGTAGTTAGAATCACTATGTATTTTATTCAACACTAGAAGTGTCGTCATCTTTCATGTAGCAGTTTATGGATGTCCCTGCAAAAAAAAATCCAGCTTAAACCAGCCTAGGCTGGTTGGCTGGTTTTAGAGAGTTTTTGGCCACTGCCAGGCTGGTTTCCAGCCATTTCCAGCCTGGTCTTAGCTGGTCAGGCTGGGTGAAGACGAGCTAAAACCAGCTTGACCAGCCAAGCCAAGCTGGGAGTCCAGCCAAAACCAGCTATATCCAGCTTAAACCAGGCTGGTCAAGCTGGATTTGGCTGGTCATTTTCCGGCCTGACCAGCTAAGACCAGGCTGGAAATGGCCAAAACCCCTCTAAAACCAGGCTGGTCAACAGCTAAAACTAGCCAACCAACCTAGGCTGGTTTAAGCTGGATTTTTCAGCAGGGGTGCAATATAGGCTAATCACACAATGTGAGGAAATGTTTTCAGAGGCTGCCAAGTTTATTTAATTTGACAGCTTTTAATTTTGATTGGCACATGCAGTCTGTACCAAAGCGCATCAAGCATGAAAATATCATTTTAATAATAAATAAATTATGATGAATATAATAATATTCATTGAAATATTCAAATTCCTTTTATGGAAAGTCACTCGACGCTAATGGGCTATATGCACAGCTACTGTTTTTCAGCCAATGATAGCTTCCAGTGAAAGCTTTATGTGACTATTTACAATTTCCTTTAAGAGCATAAATGTTGTGATGCAAGTCAAATACATTCAGTTATATAGCAGCCGGCTAGCGCAGAAACTCCATTGAAAGTACTGGGGTAAAATTACATTTTAAAGACATGGCATGGAAAAATCTAAATTAATGCAGTGCTACTTTTTTGATCTGATACACACTTTATATTGTATCTCAGCCAGGCAGTGAGGATCACTACTTTCTATGAGATGAAAATTAACCGGAACCCCTTGACCTGGCTGACTGAAATTAAAAGTCCATGTGCATATAGCCCATGTGGCGGTGAAAACACAAAACTCGTTCTGCATTTAAAAATCAATCAGTATTTGAGATGTTTTTCATATTGCTCAGCACTACACAACACTATGACAGATTCATGGTTTTAATACACTTGTCAAGTAATAACAGCGATAAACTACTTCAGTGTCAAGTACAGATAAATAACAAGCAGTCAAAATTTACCATAGTTCTTACTTCATTATTTATTTTGGTTATAGACATTATGATTGTCATTGTGAAATGGTTATAGTATAAAAAAGGAAAAGGAATGCTTAAAATGATCTCTGTTAACATTTAATCCAATAACATTCCTTTTAACACAGCAGTAATTGCACTTGAACATAACTCAGTGTGTTGATGGAGACTGGTCAAGTTTTCCATTATTTCTCCAAAAAAAGTCTTGTCAATGGTAAAATACAGCATTAATGATTACTTATTAAATATTGAAAAATGGCCACAAACCAAATCAATGATAAAATATTTAACCAGTCATAGCAACATTTATAAAACATTTACCAGTGTTTCTTAAAGCTTTACACAAGGCGTCTGTACAGTTCAACCACCAGCAGTATCCCGAAATACTATGTCCCAGCAAACACTTTTGTGTTTAATAGAAATCTAAATGTAGATAACTTAACTAAAACAAGGATAAACTTGGGCTGTCAGTGAAAATCTAACAGACGTCTAAAAATAGCCCAAAACTTGACTAGTCGTCAAATAGACAGACTTCATATGTGTAGTCATTCATTCATTCATTCATGTTAATTTGATGACTCATCTAGTTTTGGCCTGTTCTTAGATGTCTATTTACTGACAGCCCAAATTTAGCCGTCTATTAATTTAGACGTCTATTAGACATGTATTAGACATCTTTTAAAAACAAAAAACTACTTGCTGGGTTATTATCCATAAACATAAATATTTGTACAGAAAACCTATTTGGTATGCTTTAGATAGGCACAGGGAATAAATAATACCTCACATTTAACCCCTTACTTGAGCAAAATGAGAAATGTATGAGTTTGTACATGATTTTGAGCCAGTACCATATGTATATACAGTATATAGCAAGGAAATGTGTAATGCACATTGGTCTACATAAGTCTTTGGCCTTTAAAGCTGGACAGGCTCCAGTATCTTTAGTACAAAGTAGTAGCAGAATCCAAAACATCTTCTGAGGTATATTTAGCTTCTAATGGTAGTAATATTAGCTTTGTAACTACTGGAAACCAGGAGTGATCAATGTCAGTGAGGCATAAGTGCAGATATGAGTGTCATATAATAACAACATGCCAGTATCTCTCATGGTTAAACTCAACGCCACCAAGGAAAGTCCTTATTTGCATTCTAGCATAAGCCGATTAGAGCTTGCTTTCCTGACTCTGGATCAGTCTAGAGAAGAACAGTTCTGAAATGATCCAGTGTTTCAGACCTCTGTTTTTTTAAAAGTGCTGTCAAACCAGTAATGGCTAAACAGAGTAGCATTAATTGCACTTGCACAGACACATTCAGGTTCAGTCTTTCTTCAGTTCTGATGGTTGGTATGAGCTAACAGGGCCAGGAGAGACGGACTGCTCATGGTTCACTGGAAGCGTCACAGGAGCCACGCTGTCGTTGTTTTCCAGCGCACCATAAGAAAATGAGCCATTATAATCAGGCTGCACAGCCCAGCCTTTGTTATGAATGGTAGGAATACCTGTGTGTACAATAAACACATGTTATATTTATTCTAATAGACAACAAAAAAATAGAAATTATTATGAGTTATTGGATAAGACATCAGTTGGCCTTTTTTTCTAGAGACAAATTTTAAGAAAAATACATTCTCAGCTTCCTTTTGAAATACTATAAAGAAGGTAAAAAAACAAACAAACTACAAAGTATTTGGGTACATACCTTTCGCCATGTCCATAGTGACATACGGCTCAAAGGATTTGGCTTTTCTCTTGTTTTTGGTGATCAGGAACACTCCAAGAAAGCAAATAGCACATCTGTGGAAAAATGACAGACACATTTGAACAAATAATTTATTTCAAAGAGCCTCAGTGCGAGTCTATTAGTCAAAGTTACTGCTAGGAAAACAAACGAGTGTGGAAGTTCATGGCAAAATAGTTTTCTTTCTGACATAGATGCGTTAAAAAGTAACCAGCATATTCCAAAATTATAGTAAACATTTTGTACTGTATTGAACAAAACATTGGATGTAAAACTGAGGATGGTCAGTGGATGTGTGTGTGTATATATATATATATATATATATATATATATATATATATATATATATATATATACACATATATACAGTTGAAGTCAGAATTATTATCCCCCTAAATTATTAGACCGCTTGTTTATTTTTTCTTGCCAATTTCTGTTTAACGGAAAAGATTTTTTAAAGACATTTCTAAACATAATTTTAATAACTCATTTCTAATAACTGATTTATTTTATCTTTGCCATGATTACAGTAAATAATATTTTACTAGATATTTTTCAAGACACTTCTAAACAGCTTGAAGTGACATTTAAAGGCTTAACTAGGTTAATTAAGTTAACTTGGCAGGTTAGGGGAATTAGGCAAGTTATTGTATAACAGAGATTTGTTCTGTAGATTATCGAGAAAAAATATAGCTTAAAGGGGCTAATAATTTTGTCCCTAAAAGGGTAATAAAAAATTAAAAACTGCTTTTATTCTAGCCGAAATAAAACAAATAAGACTTTCTCCAGAAGAAAAAATATTATCAGACATACTGTGAAAATTTTCTTGCTTTATTAAACATCATATGGAAAATATGAAAAAAAAAGAAAAAAAAAATCAATGGGGGCTAATAATTCTGATTTCAACTATATATATATATATATATATATATATATATATATATATATATATATATATATATATATATATATATATATACTATTCGTGGTGATGCCACTTTGGCAAACTACAGGACTACACAGGTGCATAGTGTTTTTACACTGTTGTTCTGACATTCACAAATTTGCATATTTGTAGTTTACATGAAGACAATCACAGCAAAGCGATGTATTCAAAATCATGTATTTTAAAAGTTGTTTTTAAAGGCCTGCATTTTTCAGGCATTACAATACTACTGGTTTGTGAATAAGAAAAAAAAATCCATAAAATGTTTCTATTTTTCACATAAAAACACTGATTAGTGAACAAACAAAGGCTTATGCCGAGGTCACACTACAGTTTGAGAGTGCGAAATTCTGTCGTACGGTGCTGCGAAAAGGGCGGGATTAAACAAGATGATTAGTCATTAAAAGGCGAGAGATTGGTCCATATTTTAAATTTCTGTACAAAGAGGTCATGTTTTAATCTTCGATTTGGTAGGTCAGAGTTCACCAAAGCAACGAACTGCGAAATTTGTCGCACGAGCTTGCGTTTCTGGTCTGAATGGAAGTCTATGGGGAGAAAAGTTTTGTGTGGTTGCAGCTTTAACCATATGTGCTTGACATGGAAGCAAAAAAGCTCATTGGTTCTTTCAAAAGCTCACGAAATAAATCTCGGTAAGCATGCGTGTTACTTGACCATGAATTTCCATTTTTTGTTAAATACAGTGTTATGTAATCATACCCTAAATAATAGAAATATAGAAAATAATTTCATATTGCATTTGATAACTTTGTGAGTAACACACAATCTATTTTTTTTTTTTTGAAAAGAGCACTATTTTTTGCTGCAAGCATAAATAATTGCTGCTAAAATTTGTTTTATTAAACTTTCTATTCTTCAAAAAATCACTTAAATTACAAGTTAATTTAACATGAATTCTTTTAAACATTAAAAAGAAAATAAATGTATATTTCACTATTCATAAATCACATTTATAAAATCAAAATGGATTATTAATTGTATTATTTATACAAGTTACCATTGCAATATTTCACAATATTACTGTATTTCATTATCAGATATACCTTAAAACACTAAAACTAATACAAAAATATTTATAAAAAAATTATTACAGTAATAATAAATAAAGTCTCATAAACTTACCCCAACAGAAACAAGCATATGTGCAAGACATCTTCATGGTTGAATTCCTGATAAAATACAGCTCCTGTTTTAAAATAATCAGAATGACAGTAAAACGCAAGCAGAAATATTTTCCCAGTGGATATAATCAATAAAGAAAGAAACATGCAAATCCTACCTCCCCCGATTGCAAATGTTGTGCAGAAAATGTAATTCACACAGGCGATGAGCGAGGAATCATACAGGTGAGATGCCTGAGCTAAAAATCTAATAATAATTTTAAAAAATAAGTAAGGAAACACACATTAAACATACATCACTCCAATTTCACTGTCCCACAACATATTATCACCAACTAATAACAGGACTTACGATGCTTGGAAGACAATCGTAGCCACCATGCAGACGAACATGACATAAAATATGGGATATGACAGCTGTAGAGGACCCACAATGCTGAGCACAATCATCCCAGAAACCGCCTTCACTGTGATTACAGTCACTGAACCTGAAGTGCAAAAGTCAACGGGACAACCCAATACTTCGTTATTTTATTCATTTATTCATTTTTAAGAGTAAAACTGAGACAATCAGTTATATTTCTGTGGATTTCTTTAGCTGCAAAATCAAAAGGACTGCTAATGATTTAACAAACAATAATTGATGTGTGTTATTTTCCTACCAAGCAAAGCCACCAGTAGCAGAATCAGGACAAGATAGTTTGCGTTCCGCTGTTTGTAATAATACAGCACCAGACAGAATGCAATGATCCCCAGAAGCTGAAAAAACACAGAAACCATGGTCAACATGAACACTTAAAAAGGACAGAGTACTGTCAATGATCAAGAAAAACTGTGTTTTACACATCAAACATAATGTGTACTTAACATTAATATTCACAGTATTGTTATTATCATTGAAAGAACACTCCACTTTTTTTGGAAACATGCTCATTTTGCAACCCTAGATTTATACAGATGAGTTTCACCATTTTTAAATTCATTTAGCCGATCTCCCATCTACTGTAGCAAGAGCACATTTCACTTAGCTTAGCATAATTCATTGAATCGAATTAGACCATTATCATCTCGCTCAAAAATTCAAAGAGTTTTAATAATTTTCCTATAGTATTTAAAGTTTGACTTTTCTGTACTTACATTGTGTACTCAGACCGTTGCAATTTTTAGGGCGATAGAGCTAGGAACTATACTCTCATTTTAAAGTAATAACTAATTAACTATGTTTCTGTACCATGGCTGCAGCAAGGACAGTGATATTATGCAGCACCTGAAAATAGTCCCTAGCTAGGTAACAGCATAATATTAGTTCATTTTTAAGCAAGATGCTAATGGTCTAATCTGATTAAATGATGTATGCTAAGCTAAGCTAAAAGTGCTACTGCCAGACCCAGAGATTGGCTGAATGGATTTAAAAATGGTAAAACCAACTGTTCAGCTCTAGGTGAGTTGTAAAATGTAACCATTTCCAAAAAAAAGGTGGAGTGTTCGTTTAAATATTCCACATAAGATGAGAGGGGTGTTACCAAGTATAAGAGGAAAGGCCAGGAGATGACATGTTTCACTATGTTCTCTGCATTCAGTTTCTCATGAGAGTTTGGCCCAAATGTCACAAAGAGGTAAGTACCGCCCGCAGTCATAGCACAGCCCAGGAAAGTTAAGATGTAGCGCTCTACAAATACAAGACATTGAAAGAAATCTAAATTGATTCATCTTAACAATTACACAGCACAGTAACACATACAGTTGGCACATCAGAACCATTAATAATGCAGTCAGTCATTATGTTATATCTACAATTTGTTTATTTTATTCATTTATTTTTATTGAGAAACATGAGCTGTGTACTCACGCAAGAATTCTTGTGCCTTCCATTTTTCCCGCAAAAATAGAAAACCTAAGATGGAGCTTGCTGTGAAAACGAAAGCAAAAAGTCATCTTTAAAGTAGAAAGTTAGAATTATTATTTTTAATAACAAAATGATTTTAATGATTTTCAATGATGAAGGCTTGATTGATTGATATAATATAATCTTGATATAGTGTTTTTGTTGTTTTTTCCTGCATTAAAATGTCTGTTTTGTTTTGACTTGTTTTTCTGCACAAAAGACTAGTGTACAGTTTTATGATTACATACATAAAACACTCACTAAAATGTTATTTAGTGTAGCAATAGCTACGATATGACAAAATGATAAGTCATATGGAAAAATCTGCCACATTTAGAACAAGAGTCATTTTAAGACTTCTAAAAGAACACTGCGATCCCACTGCAGGCCCAAAATACAACTGAACTGGCATTTTAAATCTGTATCCTTTTCCATTCATTAAAACACAAAACTGTACCCATTTAAAAGCAAGTTTCTAACTATTTAATATATAATATAATTAGTTATATTTCTTGACATTACATTATTTGAAACACTTTCACATAACAGGTTTTAATGTATATAAAATCAATTTGTAAATTTAATTTGAAGCAAACAAATGGGACATATCTGATCAATATATGAGCAATAAAACTGGACTAAAAACAAATGCAAAATATTTAAATAAAATTAAATATGTGAAATATTAAACATCTAATTGAAAACAACAGCTTATGAATACCTACATATGACAGACACGGCATTCAGAGGAGCTATAAGAGAGAGTGGCGCAAATGCATAAGACACAAACAGAGCTCCCTCGCCCAGAACCATCAACACCAGGCCCAACCACCAGGTTTTAGTGTAGTAATATTGCCTTGGGTCTTTGTTTCCAGCCAGCGTCACATGACTTTGTTTCTGTAAAAAAAAAAAAAGAAAACATTAGCCATGAATGACGTACATATTTTACACCTTCATGTTAAACCCATTCTTGTAGATACTGCAATAAACAACAGCCAGGTTATAAAACATGATGAGATGAGGTAAATAAAAGTGTCGGACTTTCATGTTACAGGGTGTAACCTGAACACACCCTGACCATGAATCACAATGCAGGCTCAGGTACACACACTTACCTGAATGCTGACTGAGATGCTGACCAACAGGTTCCCAAAGATAGCTAATAATGTGCCAATAAGGTTGTCCTGTGGATAAACGACAATAACAATACAATGAAATCATTTAATGTACATAAATAGAAGTCAAAGAACTTAAAAATCATCCTTGGAAAAGCTTAATAGTATATATATATATATATATATATATATATATATATATATATATATATATATATATATATATATATATAGTTAACATTAACACTAACATTAACATTACTTCTCGATAAATATAAACACATAACAACATAGATAACGCTAAAATAAACTCGATTACAAGAAATTATACGGTCTGCTCAGAAACAATATAAATTTATGTATTGTAACTTAGTCGCTAAATTGAGGAGATTTGTAAACAGGAAGAGTTTTGTTTAGCATCTCTAACGTTAGCCTGATTTGTATTGAAAACATCGCGTCATAGACTCACGGTATAAGAGTCTGTCATCATCCCGTCCTTTTGTGCCATGCTGACGCTGTTCATCCTGACATTAGATGACATTTTCCGTTACAAACTCATCATTGAGTTCGTGTCAGATCTCGATTTAGACTTTAAATTCGCTACTTTCGTCTTTTTGAGTTGCGGCTTACATGGATCGCCATTTTCGAAACGCCCTTGCTTCCGGGTACACCTGTCAAGTGACGTTGTACGCAGGCTCTGTGTGATGTCAAATTCAGGGATGTGATGAGATACACTTACAAACAAATTAAAAACATACAAACAAATAATTTCATATTTACAAAAGCAAGTTTTGTACGTGTAAAGCTTTTTTTGTAAAGCTAAATTTAAAACTTAAATAAAAAATGTATTTTGTGTCTGTTAAGGGGTTAACAAACTTAAAAGCAATACGAACAAGGACTTAGATAAAGGACTTGGCACTTGTCTTGGACTAAATGACTGAAAACCCCTGGATTGTTGTTGTTTAATTAATGACATTTGTTGCTTATGTTTTTTCAAGCATTCAATTAAAAAAACACAAACAAATAAACAAACTAAATATAACAGAAACTAGATTTAAAATTATTAAGAATATATAATTATTATTAAAAAGGTAAATAAATGTGTAAATGAATAATTAAATATAGTAGGCATAGTAACCGGGTAAACTATAACAAAAGTGGTTTATTTCGCAAATAAAATATTTGGGCCTATTAATGATGTTAATATTATATTTTTTTACCCTATATAATTGCAATCAAAAATACTATCATGAAAAAACATTATGGAGGACGAAACCTGCAAAAACAATAAATAAGTAAATAAATACACAAAGAAATAATGTGTATACACATCTGCAAATTCCTGCATAAATAAATATATAAGTGCGGTGTGGAAAAAGGGGGAAAAATCTACTTTCAGTTTAGCATTTTCTTATATCCGTGTAATTTATTTAATTATTAATATGCCCGCTATTTTTATATTTATTTATACAGAAATTGGTTTATTTGCATATGTATTTATTTATTGTTTTATTTATGCATGAATTTGTAGATTTATTAATTAGTAAATTTATTTATTTGTATATATATATTTATTTATTGTTTTTGCAGTTTTCTTCCTCCATAAATCATGAAAAAAATGAAAGCATTTACATTTTATATGTACATTTGTGTACATTGTATTCATTTTTGTACATTAATGAGGGTTAATGAAATATAACTTTTGCAAGAATGTCATTTAATTTTGTAAGCAGTATGTTGTGCTTATAATATCGTGCTTATCATTTGATCTTCTTTTAAAACTCTGATTTTGCAATTTTTTGTGATGATGAAAAAATCCAACAAATAATTAAAAGTTAAATGTTTGGACAGTAGATGGCGCCAGTGCCTCTTTAAAAGTAGAAATATGCACGAAAATATCTGCCTGGTCATGATTTGACGATAAACAAGAAAACAAAGAGCCTAAATAAATGTATTTTTCTATTCTGCATGCTTATACACGTCCTTCAAATGAACACAAATGCGGATTCGATGTTACACTTGTCAAGTTTAGTGCAATATGTAATATCGTGTGAATTCCCTGCAATTTTAAGATATTTTGCAAACCCGTGGTTAAGATAAACCTCATCTTTAGTACAAGTACATGTTTGTGAAGAAATAAAAAATATCAAACAACAATGTGTTTTTATTCGACCAAGAGCTTAAAAGCATTGAGTTCACCTTTAGCTAATATGAGATGTCACAATACTGATATTTTGCAATTTTCCATTGTCATATACAGGGCCGGATTAACCAATGGGCCTTATGGGCACAGGCCCAGGGGCCCGTGCGCACTAGGGGCCCCTGCGAGGGGGGAGAAAAAAAGACAATTTCGGAGTGTCTTTTTTGGCTAATTGCAAATAGCGCATCTAGTTGGAATAAGCTATTCGGGGTTTACGCCCATCGCTGCCTGATTGATAGAGACAAGATGAGTATAGAGCTGTCAATTGTAACAGCCGCAGTGGCGCACCTTGTAAGGCACCCAGTATCATCTTTTGACGCGATTAATTATAAACTCGGTTCGAATCCACCATCAGCTGAACTCGTGCTACTTTTTTTTTCTCCCCATTACAAATCAGATTGGAAATATATTTTTAACAGGAAGGAACATTTTTAAAAAAAATAATGCAAATGTGATATAAAGTCACAAGTGTCTCGTGGGTATTTACTAATGTTTAGCCTTAATTATAGGTGCCTCCCTCTCTGCAAAAACTACATTGCTCAGACAACTGTATTTCCTCTGAGCAAAAAAATCGCGAACACATATTAATATTATTATTATATTTAAACTGCCTTTTATTCGTTAACTAAACAGAATGCTGTAATTGGTCAAGCGCGGAAACGTCAGTTTTGTAATAACCCGCACTAAACTGAGCGGACTTTAGTGTAACGTTATAACTGTCATAGATCAAAAATGAGTGGACAAGTGGATTTAGCAAACGCGAGAGAAAGAGGAGAAGGGGCATCTTTATTGAGGCATTTTCCATACACACCTTCTTTAAACAGACCCGTGATCAGGAGAATGAGGGCACAGAAGAAGACGTTATGGTAACTTTAAATGATGAGTAGCTAGCATTAACCAGGCGGAGAATGCTAACGGCAGCGCAGCGCGGACTGGATTCATCGTGTGAGAGACAGACAGAAAAGGAGAGAGAGAGGGAGAGAGAGAGAGAAAGGCCCAGAAGAGGAGAGAGACGGGAGAGAAGAGGTATAGTGCGTGTGATTTCGGATACTTTTAGGTTTATAATCAAGTCTTCATCACGAGAAGAGTAGAGAAAATACAGGGAGAGGAGGAGAGAGACAGTAAATCAGTGTTTGTATTATGAAAGACTCAGATTCATAGAACTGGATTGGAGAAGCATTGTGCGTTATATGCCATGGCAATAATATGCTTTATAAGTTTGTAAAAGCAATACATTAAAATACCCTTAAAAAAAAAAAAAAAAAAAAAAAAAAAAAAAAAATATATATATATATATATATATATATATATATATATATATATATATATATATATATATATATATGTGTGTATATATGGCCAGGTAGGGGGCCTTACAAGACAATGTGCCCAGGGGCCCCTGAGTTCTTAATCCGGGCCTGGTCATATATGCCAGCAAAGCAAAGCTATACGACAGTGTGACAATCATCATTTATATCTATGGCACAAACGAAATGACGCACATATTATTTGCGTTGTTTTAGGGCCCACTGATTTCTTTTAGCAAAATAAGTTATTACAACTTTTTTTTCCACCGGCTGGTGACAG
Organism: Danio rerio; assembly: GCF_052040795.2. NCBI lineage: Eukaryota > Metazoa > Chordata > Actinopteri > Cypriniformes > Danionidae > Danio > Danio rerio. The sequence continues at coordinate 28,341,239 of NC_141037.1, forward strand.
ATAAATCACTGCAGACAATGAGGAAAGTCACGGTATGCCTGCCAAAAAACAAATCAGTGACCTTTCACCATTTCGTAAGATAAAAGAGTCTACAGGCTATTATTATTGTTTTTTTTTCCCTGAGTTTAGAGTAGGTGTTACTGATGCTATAAGAATGTGTCATCGCTGCACGCATGTTCAGATGTCATTTGGGTGTGGAAATCCTGTGGAAATCAAACCTTATTAAAGGGATAATTCACCCCAAAATTTCAATTTAGTCATGATTTACTCACTCTTCACTTGTTTGAAACCTTTATGAGTTTCTTTCTTCTAAAAAGATATTTTTTTAAAGCTCAAAACCTGTCAGCAGTGGCGCAGTAGGTAGTGCTGTCGCCTCACAGCAAGAAGGTCGCTGGTTCGAGCCTCGGCTGGGTCAGTTGGTGGTTCTGCATGTTCTCCCTGCATTCGCGTGGGTTTCCTCCAAGTGCTAAGGTTTCCCCCACAGTCCAAAAACAAGTGGTATAGGTAAATTGGGTAAGCTTAATTGGCTGTAGTGTATGGATGTTTTCCAGTAATGGGTTGCTGGAAAACATCCATACATCCATCCGCTGTGTAGAACATATGCTGGATAAGTTGCAGGTTCATTCCTCTGTGGCGACCCCAGATACCGGGACTAAGCCGAAAAGAAAATGAATGAATGATGTAAGCATTGAATTCTATAATGGCCTATTAGCTATACAATATTATATTTGTGCATATACATTAGATTGGTCAGTTCCAATGAGTCCAGTACTCAAGCTAAATCTAAAACTTATCTAACAAAATAACTTATGATAACTGTCCAAAAACTAGTTGAGAAAAATCAAAAGAAGCAAAAAAAAAAAATAATAAAATTGAGTTTAAATTTTGTAATTATTTTGTTTGAAAATTGCTTAAATTTAATTGTATGATCTTTCAATTTCTAAATATGTTCGGTGAATAAAATATTATTTTATGAAACATATATGTTAAAAAAATCTGTTTTGTTTAAATAAGCTAAATTGCCTATATACACAGAGAAATAGATCAAAATATTCATTTTAAATATGGGGTGAACTCAATGGTGAGCACTGTATATCTGACAATACCTTTTTCAAGGGAAGTGGAATTCAAACAGTTAAACATGTTGGAAACAGAAAAAAGGAAAGCGAAAATATTTATTACACACAAACACACACACACACACACACACACACACACACACACACACACACACACACACACACACACACACACACACACACACACACACACACACATATATATATATATATATATATATATATATATATATATATATATATTGTGTGTGTGTCTGTGTCTGTGTCTGTGTGTGTGTGTGTGTGTGTGTGTGTGTGTGTGTGTGTGTGTGCGCGTGCTTATGCATGTGCGTGTGGGTGTCTATATATACAATATGGAAAAAAATGGGTTGTTTTTTGTTTTGATTTTCAGATTTTTAGATTAAAAGGTAGAGTAAAGGTTTGAGTGAAATGTTCATATTTGTTTTATTCTATTCAGTGCTCAATACATTGTTTTTTTATTTTTAATCTTTATTTCATTTCCTTTCTGACATTGTAAAGCACTTTGTTCAACAATGATTGTTTTAGATGTGCTGTAGCATATTTATAATAAATAAAAATTGAATTGAACTAAGAAATATTCTTCCAAACCTTTAATAAATGTAAAGTCTCGGCTTTTTCCCCCCCAGAAAAGGATATTAAGTCAGAAACACAAATGTTTTAATTTGTTATGGTTGAAGATTATGGGGGATAAAACCTGCAAAAATCAATCAATAATTTAATCAATAATTCAATAAATAATTCAATCAATCAATCAATCAATCAATCAATCAATCAATCAATCAATCAATCAATCAATCAATCAATCAATCAATCAATCAATCAGTCAATCAATCAATCAATCAATCAATCAATTCCTGCATAAATAAAACAATAAATAAATAAATATACATAAAATGTACAAAACTCACAAATTATTGTATAAATAAATAAATAGTGCGGGCAGATTAATAATTAAATTAATTACACAGATGTTGGGGAAATAAGAGAATGCTAAATGCATATATACATAAATGTGTGTGTGTATTTATTTATTTGCATATTTAATAATCATTTATTTATTGTTTTATTTTATGCAGGAATGTGTGAATTTATCATTTTATTTATTCATTTATTTGCGTATTGATTTATTTAATGTTTTTGCAGGTTTCTTCCTCCATAGAAGATCAGTGTTACGCCACTATATAATGATTTCTTAACCCTTCTGAAGTAAAATACTGGTCTTGTGTTAGTGTTAGTCAAAACTGAATTTCAAATGGATTGGAAACCAAAAAATCCAGTTTAAAAGACTTTAAACAACATTTAAAAAACGGTGCTTTGTTACAAAAAAGATTCTGCTACAAAAAGAAAAAAATGAGTTAGAATCATTTTGGCAAGAGGCTGGGTATCCTATTTCTTTTGCTGGTTCTATTGTATATCTCTGGAGTTGTGATGTGATATGAGTCAAGGTCTGAATATCAGAAATCATTTTATTGGTTGGCAAGTCTTACAATAATCACAAGACTTTTTACAAAACATTGGACAGATGCCACGATGTATAGTTGCAAAGCATCAGACTTCCCTGTTGTGATTTTTTCAGCACTAATTATGAATGATTAATAATGCTGCTGTGTCTGTGGTGAAATACACCCTTGCAGTGACACCCCGGCAGACAAGGAACATTCCTCCCCTGAAGGCCTGATGTCCTCCGGAGGGAAACAGCACTCCTGATGGAGAGGTGTAACTTACTGTGAAGCTTCAGTGCAACATTTTCTAGCATCTTTACTTTCGGAAAGATTTGCTTTCTGTCTTGAGGGTATAAACAGTTGTGGATTGACTTTTAATGACAGATGTTTTAGTGAAAACTGTGATGACATTTCATTTGAGCTTTGTGTGATTTGTCACCTTTGGAAACAAGGAGATTAGTTGAAAATTTCCCAAATTTACAACATTCACTAGATTTGGGTTTGAGTAAAAAAACTAATATTTGTTACAAAAGTCTGAAAACATTTCTTTATAAGATTATACAACTGAAGTCAAAATGATTAGCTCTCTTGTTAATTTTTAATTCTTTCATAATATTTTACAAGTGTTGCTTAATGTAGAAAGAATTCGTTTTAAACATAATGGTTTTAATTACTAATTTCCAATAACAAATTTCCATATAAAAAAGATTGTAAATTAGCAGTTTTCTGCATTTTGTTAGTCATGTTGATCTTTTTTCCAACATCTTTTAACCTTGAAAAATATGAAAAAGTGACACTAAACTAAAGTGTTACCATATTTCTTTCTCTTGAACACAAATGAAAATATACAGAAGAATGTTGGGAAAGGCCCCTTTTTAATGCCTACGGATGCCAATAGCTGAATTTTCCTCCAACATTCTTCAGAATATTTAGTTTTGTGTTCAACAGAAGAAAGAAAGTTATAAAGATTTCGAACCACTTGAGTGGGATAGTGAGAAAACTTTCATTTTTGAGTGAACTGTCCCTTTAAATTCTTCCATATATGGCCCTTAGTTATTTAATGAATAGTTCACCCCCCAAAAATAAAGATTTGCTGTTAATTTACTCATCTTCAGAACATCCATTTAGTAACTGTTTTACTTAGCAGGAAATTAAAGATACTTTTGAGCTGATATTTAGCTGCTGATTCATAAAATGCAAATTAGTGTCAGCTACCGGTTCTTTAAAAAAAAAAAAAAAAAACATTAACACAAAACAAAATTAACACTCATCAATTAAGTCAGGGCGGTTCATTCCGCTGTGGCGACCCCGGATTAATAAAGGGACTAAACCGGCAAGAAAATGAATGAATGAATTAAGTCAGTGAGATGTTTTATTACCTGAGTAAATTAAATACAAATTTTCCTTTTGGATAAACTGTACCTTTAAGAATAAGTAATAAACCGCAATAGCTTATGTGCAACGTGTGCCGCAGTAAATCACTTAAAAACAAAAAACAGAAGTTCAAAGAATGTGCTTGAAAACAAAACAAAAAGTGACAACCAAGACCTTTAGCTTTGTCTTTTTACTTCCTGGAACTCTGTTAGTACCTGTAGACATGATAATACTGTAATTTACAGATTAAGCCTTTATAATTATGGACAACTCATCAATTATTACTGCAATTATTTGTCCGTTATCTTCCGGTAATTTCTCTATTCATTTATTAATCATCCAAATAATCTCTATTCATTTATCAATCATAATTTTATTTTTGGCCTCCACAGTTAGTCATTTAGCTAAGATTTATGAAACGCAATAAACTAGACTACTGGTTTAGACAACAAAGTTTCAACTAGACAATAATCTGGCATTCAAATCGTGACTTTCCATAGTAAAGATTAAAAACTTGGTTGCTGTATGGCAATGGCTCATATTTCAGGTGTAGATTCTTTAAAACATTCCTTTTGCAATCCTGTAAACATTCATTTTGTTTTGTTTGTTTTCTAGTTTTTATTAGCACATTCAGATCATTCCTCACAAATGAAAACATATTTGCAAGCCTGGATCAAGGATGGAAAGGCGTGAAAAACAATTAAGGTGCATTGCAGCTTTTGTTTGTTTTGAACACTGAATATTGTGTACTGTTTAATTGTATTTTATTTTAAGCAAAGAAATAATATATTTTGTGCATGATTTACTAAAACATCATTCAGTCAGTGTAATAGGCTAATAGTTTACATTTTAAAAACGTATCATTAAAAAATATAGAAAAATAATCATTTGATGACTAATTAAAGGACTTGATTAAAGATCACAGTGCAAAAAATATAATTAATTAATTTACACAATATTAATTGTCTTTTTAAAGGTGCAGTATGTAAGTATGACACCCAGGGGTTGAACTAAGTATTGCACGCCTGGTTTAAAACACAGGCAAGTGCAGGTTGCCAGATTGACAACACCAACAGGAGAGAGCCTAGAGCAGGGGTGGGCAAACTCGGCCCCGGAGAGCCAGTGTCCTGCACAGTTTAGCTCCAACTCTAATCAAACACACCTGCTTGTAGATTTCTAGTGAACTTGAAGACACTGATCAGCTTGTTCAAGTGTGTTTGATTAGTGTTGGAGCTAAACTGTGCAGGTCACCGGCCCTCCAGGACCGAGTTTGCCCATCCCTGGCGTAGAGCCTAGGCTATGGAGCCTAGAGCTGATTTAAGTTGTGTGAGCAAACACACGTAAAATAAGGAATATTTTCCATATTAAAAAGAATTTTGGTTCTAACCAACACCTCAAATTTATATTTTTTATTCTAACAAGACAAACCGACAATGTTTACCTCAGGTACACCTCATGTGCTTTATTCTGTGTTAAAGGGGTGGTCCAGAATGTCATTTTAAGGCTTGGTTGTGTTTAAAAGATGCAAAGCAATGTGTGCTCATGTTTCACTTGAAGGAAATCGCGTTATTTTTTCACATATCTGACTTTGATTATACACAGCTACTCAGCTAACATGAAAACAACTGAAAGGCCCGCCCTTAAGTAACTCTGATTGGTCATCGTCATAATGTGCAGCTATTTGAGGATCGGCTCCACATCACGCCTGTAAAAGCATGCGCTTTTCTGCTGTGTAAACAATCAGTCAACCTCCTGCCTGCTCACTAAAATAAAATTTCAAAAAGCTCTGAATACTGATAAGGCCTATGACTTGTATTCCAGTTTTTTTAAGTCATATTTTTGTAATACCTTTCAATGAGTAACAATATAAATTTCAAGAAAAGAAAACTAAAATCACAACTTAAAGGCATGTGGGTTTGGAAGAAGGAAGTAATATTCATTGCAGTTTGTTTGAAATATCTTTGCAATTTTATTTTTTGACAGAAATAATATGCTATAGCTCTTTATTCTCTGTATATCTTTCAATGTAAATGAATTCCTCATCAAATGTAACACCTTTTTTATTGTTCGTGCACATATTTTATGTCTATTTCTCACTTAAGAATTCTGAGAATGATCAGTTTACTAAAATAATCCTCATAAAGTGTTACTAAAGTTTGAGGTAATTGTTTTCCTCTACGATGATCTAACATTTCATTATCTTTTATCAATCCCTTCTTTCTTTGTCATACTTTGACAGGATTATATTATCTAGTCTTATATGCAATTCTTAATGCCAGTACTAGTTTTCTCCTGTCCAATTTAACAAAATACAAAATACATGTTAGATTTCATTATACAATCAATGTTAAATAAAATAAATAAACATAAAATCACATGTGCTTTTCCTATTTATTAAAACATTTCTAATTAAATTAAATAGCGCTCTGACCATTTTTGATGTTGAAAGTGTAACCATGCCTGCTATTTTAAAAAACATAAACATATTTAGTTTAAAAGCATACATACAGTAATAAATCTGTTAAAAAACATACGTACAGATATCGAATTGCTACAAACATCAATCACTAGTTTATCTTGGAGCAGAGATTAATGTGCCATAATTCAATTCATGTAATGCAAAGGTTTTATAATGCAATTCAAACAAATTAATAACAACAATTAATGACAACGATGGACCACAACAGCACAGATGCAGCAAAGAATAAACAGTACTAAGGTAAAATGACAGATTTCACTAAGATTTTTCAGGCACAGTGTCTTATTATGCCTTTTATGCCTTCATGACCTTTTGATCCTTCACTTATGTGTTTGTGTGTGTGTTTGTGTGTGTGTGTGTGTGTGTGTGTGTGTGTTCAGGGGTTATTGAGAATAGCTGACAGACCAGTTGTCTGCATTTCCTCCCTATAATAAGTCAGGCGTTTCTACAGCTTTATTCATATTCATGCTACCTGCAGGCTTACAATTTTGAAGTCTTCCTCTAAAGCTGCTCTCTTTTTAAATTCAGCAAGACAGTCTCTGACAGTTAGTGCAGGTCTGGAACAATCTTTCCTTTATATACTCTTTAAAAAAACACTTTTTTTAAAATAGTAAAACACATTTTTATATTAATTGGTATTAGGGGAACAAATTTTTTAAACATATATTTTTTGGAATAATTAAAAGCTGACATGATATTAAAAACAAAAGTGTTCTTTCTGCAGCCTTGAAGGGAATTAATTGAGTATAAATTAAACACAAATGTTAAGCCTTCAAAAACTTTTGTAACAAATGAACCATCATTTTTCATTGTAAAATAATTACTTTCATAACAATGTTCTGTAGTTTGTGGTTTGTCGTTTTTACGTTTATTTGCACTTGAACCTTGATCTTTCACTTTTGATGACAAAAAATGTAACAAAGTGAGTAATCTTTAGTAGTTTAAAATGATATATTATCTGGGTAGGTACACAACAACAGGTAATAAGCTAAAGGTATTATTACTTCTGTTATTGCATGCATTTATTTCTATATATATTTAAATAATGCATAGTTTCAACATTAAATGTTGTCATAGCATAATTTAAAATCCCCACAATGCAATTTGAAAGCATAAATACTTTATATATATATATATATATATATATATATATATATATATATATATATATATATATATATATATATATATAAATTTATTTATTTATACAGTTGAAGTTTGAATTATTAGTCCCCCTGAATTATTAGCCCCCCTGTTTATTATTTCCTCCAATTTCTGTTTACCGGAGAGAAGATTTTTTCAACACATTTCTAAACATATTAGTTTTAATATTTCATTTCTAGCAACAGATTTCTTTTATCTTTGCCATGATGACAGTAAATAATATTTTACTTGATATTTTTCAAAACACTTCTATACAGCTTAAAGTGACATTTAAAGGCTTAACTAGGTTAATTAGGTTAACATGTTAGAGTAATTAGGCAAGTTCTTGTATAATGATAGTTTGTTCTGTAGACTATCGAAAAAAATATAGCTTAAAGGGGCTAATAATTTTGACCCTTTGAAAACTGTATTTATTCTCCAGAAGAAAAAATATATTATCAGACATATTGTGAAAAATTTCCTTGTTCTGTTAAACATAATTTGGGAAATATTAAAAAAATAAATAATAATTCTGACTTCAACTTTATATATGTGTGTGTGCATATATATACACACGCACACCGGTCACTTTTTAGGTATGCTATAGTACCATGTTGGACCCCCTTTTGCCCTCAGAACTTGCTTAATTTGACATAAATTTGATATTTTTTATTTATTTATTATAAATGTTTATACATTTATATCTAAATGTGAATATATACATTTCAAAATATTTATAAATACACTTACTGGCCACTTTATAAGGTACACGTTACTAGTACCGGGTTGGACCCTTTTGCCTTCAAAACTGCTTTAATCCTTCGTGGCATAAATTCAACAAGGTATTCAAAATATTCCTCAGAGAATTTGGTCCATTTTGACATGATAGCATCACGCAGTTGCTGCAGATTTTTAACGGCTGCACATCCATGATGCCATTCTCCCATTCCACCACATCCCAAAGTTGCTCTATTGGATTGAGCTCTGGTGACTGTGAAGGCCATTTAAGTACAGTAAACCCATTGTCATGTTCAAGAAACCAGTCTAACATGATTTACGCTTTATGACATGGCGCATTATCCTGCTGGAAGTAGCTATCAGAAGATGGGTACACTGTGGTCATAAAAGAATAGAGATGGTCAGCAACAACACTAGGTAAGTCGTGGTGTTGAAACGATGCTCAATTGGTACTAATGGGCCCAAAGTGTGCCAAGAAAATATCCCCCACACCATTACACCATCACCAGCCTAAACTGATCATACAAGGCAGGATGAATCCATACTTTCATGTTGTTGACGCCAAATTCTGACCCTACAATCTGAATGTCGCAGGAGAAATTAAGACTCATCAGACCAGGCAACGTATTTCCAATCTGTCCAATTTTGTTGGGGTGGTTATTTGAGTTATTGTTGCCTTTCTATCAGCTTGAACCAGTCTGACAATTCTTCTCTGATCTTTGCAGGCATTTGTGCCCACAGAACTGCCGCTCACTGATATTTTCTGTTTTTCGGACCATTCTCTTTAAATGGTTGTGCATAAAAATCTCACTAGATCAGCAGTTTCTGAAATAATCAGGCCAGCCCGTCTGGCACCAACAACCATGCCATGTTCAAAGTCACTTAAATCACCTTTCGTCCCCACTCTGATGCTGGGTTTGAACTGCAGCAGATCGTCTTGACCATGTCATGCCTAAATGCATTGAGTTGCTGCCATGTCTTTGCATTAACGAGCAGTTGGACAGATGTACCTAATAAAGTGGCCGGTGTGTGTATCATAGTTATATGTGTAACGATATGTTAACGTACAATGTAGGCATATTCTTGTTTATTAAATTTAAAGGGAATAGACCCTATATGGAACCATATTCAATAAGTTTATCACAGTTGAGCGACTCTACACACACTTTAGACTTTCACCTCCAGCCTCAAAATTCATCTCCACCTTTCATGTCAATCTCTGTCTTTGTCGTTTGTGGGTGTATTTCTCTCAAATCCCCTACAGCACAGAAACGTTATTTACACACCAAAGGTAATGAAAACAACTTCCAGCATCGCAAAGTTTCATTAGCCAAGAATGCGCGAACGTTAAATCGTGTGCAGCAGCGATGAAGAGAAAAAAAATCTATTTTTGGTCTTCCTGTTCGTCTCCGGAAGCGCGTTTCTGGCGATACCTGATTTTGTTGCGCTGGAATGAAGGTTCGTTAGAGGTTTTGTGGCAAGGCAGGCTTTTCAAAAAGTCTCTGCAGGTTTAGACTTGTCCTGGTACGCACTCTGAGGTATTTAAACATTGATCCGAGAGACAACAATGACAATGACACCTCAGTCCAAATGTGAGCACAGCCATGAGGGAGAACTGGAGCATAGCGCGCGCACTGACTCGATTCATCAGAATGACAGTCATTAGAGGATAACAGGGTGTAACCATACTTTCACGGTGTGTCATGCCATTTGCCTTACAACGACTAATTAAAATGTTCTGATGGCAAGAACGTAAAACCTTATGTCTGTAAATTAGGCGATGGATCTTTAAAGGAAATTTTGTGATTGCATTCATTCAGCGCAATGCACAACTCTCTTTCATATAGATTATTTAAAAGCACACACGGATACTGCAAGCCAAATATAATGGTGCTTTTTTTTAGCTGAAAATCTGAATGGGCCGAAGCAAATGCATGTTATTCTGCTATGAAGTCAATAAGACATAATTGGATTTTAATATTTCAGATTGTTATGGATTTTTTTAATTGTTGGAATGCTTATGAACTATACTAGGTTACTGATGCCTGTGTGAAATATTTATGGCTTGCAGTGTTTGATCTGCAGGCTTGAAATCATTGATCTTGAGTTCACCGCTGGCTGCACTGGTAATGGTTTAATCTAATGTAAAGATATGTGCTATACCGTTGATTTGTGCAATTATTTTATAAATATAAAATTTTGTTTATGTTAATGATTTTCATCATTTGTATGAAATTTTTATTTAATTTTCATGCGTTATTGCAGCCGTTTGCTAAAATAATTTAAGTTCAAGTTTCTTCATTGATTTACAAACAGCAATATTGACAGAAAAACACAGAAATTTTGCAGATTTATTAAAAAAAATAATAAAAATTGAAATATCAATTGGTCCTAAGTATTTTGACCCTTTGCTGTGACACTTATATATTTAACTCAGGTGCTGTCCATTTCTTCCGATCAACCTCGAGATGGTTCTTCAGCTTGTGTTTTTCAGCTGAAAGGACAGGCAGACTGGTTGCAATCAAGGGAAAGACGAATGTGCAAAGTGCAGGGATATCCTGAACTAAAACCTTCTCCGGAGTGCTCAGGAAATCAGACAGGCCCAAAGGATTACCTTCCAACAAGACAATGACCCAATGCACACAGCTAAAATAACGAAGGATTGACTTCACAACAACTCTGTGACTGTTCTTGAATGGCCCAGCCAGAGCTCTGACTTAAACCCAATTGAGCATCTCTGGAGATACTTAAAATGGCTGTCCACCAACATTAATCATCCAAATTGACAGAACTGAAGATGATCTGCAAGGAGGAATGGCAGAGAATCCCCAAATCCAGGTGTGAAATTGTGAAGGTGCATCTTTCAAAAGGGAGCTTCTACTAAATACTGAGCTAAGGTTTTGAATACTTGCGAGTTGCGACCATGTGATATTTCAGTTTTTCTTTTGAATAAATCTGCAAAACTGTTAACCATTCTGTGTTTGTCTGTCAATTTGGGGTGCTGTGTGTACATTATTGAGGAAAAAAATAACAAATGATTTTAGTAAATGGTTGCAATATAACAAAGTGTGAAAAATGAAAGGGAGTCTGAATACCTTCCGTACCCATTGTATCTATAACTATATAATTTTTGGAAATGTTCAGACAACATGGGATTACACACACACACACACAACATGCAGTGGTACTAAAATGACACTGTCTTAGTTTCTATAAATGAAAAAAAAAACTTTTCTATAATAAGTATGTTTTTTTTAGCTTCCTATTGTTATATTTGATTCTGGAAAGTGCAGTTTGTACTTTGATTTAGACACCCAAATTAAACAAACATTGGCAGTCATATCGAAAGTCTTTAAATAATTTATATTAGCTTTTATTTTCTGTTGCATTACTTCAATTTCTCCATAATTTAGTCTCTTATTATTATTATTATAAATGTTTTTCCTCTTATTATTATTGCTATTCTTGTTATTATTATTTAAGTCAAGGTCATGTAAGCATTTCACACCATATACTGTGTATGATTCTGAATGTGAGAAATAAAATTTGAATTAGATTTTTTAGATAGATGTATAATTTCGTATAATTTTTATTACAATTAATATTTTTGTTGTTTTTTATTATCTGTTTTAGTTTTTATTTAGATAGTACAACTTTTGTAAATTTGTATTATATTGAAAATATTTTTGTTTTATTTATACAGTATATTAGATATAAAAGAGAAATAGATACATATGTCTGCCAAATTGCCAATGTTTTTGTAAGAGACATCATTGAGCAGCTAATTATTTCAGTACCCATGTAAAAACTTAACATTTTTGAAAACATGGAAACTTCATGCATGGATTTGCCCTTTATATCTACATGTTTACATGTCATAGGTGCAGGTGAAAGTGTGTGTGTGTGTGCACAAGATGACTTCTATCAGTCTTCTTGCATGTAATATGAACTCATAAATGTATATTCACAACAAATACTCAACATTTATATATCACTGAAAAAGAGAATATTATGTTTAACATCATGCAGTTAATAAAGGAAACATCAACTTTATTTTCATTCTAAAGTTGCACAAGTTTTTCTTTCAGGTCAGTGATTTTGGCCAGGTCTGTGGGATGAGCTCAGCAAACGTGTGTGGATTGTCACCTGTCTGGGTGAGTGTTAATGCAGTAATGGTTTGTTTGAGCTAACCGTCCTGTCAGCTACTTGACAGAGGTTAATCCGTACGGAGAGATGGACGTACAGACAGACACGCAGGCGCAGCTCTCCACCATAAACCCTGACTTTTCAAAAGCCATCACGGTGAAACAAAAGGCCCCGTTTCATTTGCTTTCTGTTTGTTTGTCTCTTCCTTCATTTTTTCAGCACCTTGTAATCACAGTCTTTGTTAGCGCTGGGTTCAGGTTGAACCTGTTGTGTAGCTGTGGGCACAAACCAGCACCCTTTGCTTGTTTCTGCCTCCTCCGCTCGCTCTCCATGTTCACCCCTGTTCCTCCTTCTCCCCGTCCCATCCCGTCACAGGCAGGCGTGATGTTTGACATGTGCCATTAGGGCTTTTCGGCAGGTGTCTGCAGGTGTATTCAGCATTCCTTCACTCCATGACTCACATCCATGCTTTAATCCCGGAGCTTCTCTAGATTAACATCTTCTTTATTCCTCAGGATGCAAAACTGCAATAAACAGAGGAAGTCGGTTACTATGGTGCATTTGGAGACATGGGTTAAAAACACCTGCAGCTTTAGAAATACAGTCTGCACCGAAAGAATTAGGAAATTATATTTGTTCATTAAAGTGAAGCATAAAATCTATGGGATATATACTACTTTGCACTTGTTGCTTATCATGTATACTTAGTTGAATGTAAAAGTGGCCCTCCTGCGAAATTTTAATTCTTGAAAAAAATATTTCCCAAATGCTGTTAAACCCTCCGTGTGTTCACGTGTTCACCTTCCCCCCCTTACTTTAGTGTTTCCTGTCAAAAATGACCAATCTGTTTTTACGGGCTGTTAAATTAGCACATACTCAAAAAAAATATTATTAAAACAACATATTTTTATGTCTTAAAGTAGTGTTTAACATGAATTTATAGAATTAAACATACAGTTACTGCAGTGAAAATACAAATAATGAGTGAGTGAGTGAGTGAGTGAGTGAGTGAGAGAGTGAGTGAGTGAGTGTTGGTGAGTGAGTGAGTGTGATTGAGTGAGTGAGTGAGTGAGTGAGTGAGTGTGGGTGAGTGAGTGAGTGTGAGTGAGTGAGTGAGTCAGGCAGTGTTGGTGAGTGAGTGAGTGTGAGTGAGTGAGTGTTGGTGAGTGAGTGTGAGTGAGTGAGTGAGTGTGGGTGAGTGAGTGAGTGTGAGTAAGTGAGTGAGTGTGGGTGATTGAGTGAGTGAGTGTGAGTGAGTGAGAGTGCGTGTTGGTGAGTGAGTGAGTGAGTGAATGTGGGTGAGTGAGTGAGAGTTGGTGAGTGAGTGAGTGAGTGAGTGTGGGTGAGTGAGTGAGTGAGTAAGTGTGAGTGAGTGAGTGTGAGTGAGTGAGAGTGAGTGTTGGTGAGTGAGTGAGTGAGTGTGAGTGAGTGAGTGAGTGAGTGAGTGTGGGTGAGTGAGTGTGCGTGAGTGAGTGAGTCTGGGTGAGTGAGTGAGTGAGTGAGTGAGTGTGAGTGAGTGAGTGAGAGTGAGTGTTTGTGAGTGAGTGAGTGTGAGTGAGTGAGTGAGTGAGTGTTGGTGAGTGAGTGAGTGAGTGTGAGTGAGTGAGTGTGGGTGTGTGAGTGAGTGTGAGTGAGTGAGTGAGTGAGTGAGTGAGAGTGAGTGTTGGTGAGTGAGTGTGAGTGAGTGAATGTGGGTGGGTGAGTGAGAATTGGTGAGTGAGTGAGTGTGAGTGAGTGAGTGAGTGAGTGAGTGTGAGTGAGTGTGAGTAAGTGAGTGAATGAGTGTGGGTAAGTGAGTGAGTAAGTGTGAGTGAGTGAGTGAGTGAGTGAGTGTGAGTGAGTGTGAGTGTTGGTGAGTGAGTGAGTGTGAGTGAGTGAGTGAGTGAGTGTGAGTGAGTGAGTGAGTGAGTGAGTGTGAGTGAGTGAGAGTGAGTGTTGGTGAGTGAGTGAGTGTGAGTGAGTGAGTGTGGGTGATTGAGTGAGTTAGTGAGTGAGTGAGAGTGAGTGAGAGAGTGAGTGAGTGTGAGTGAGTGAGTGTGGGTGAGTGAGTGTGGGTGAGTGAGTGTGAGTGAGTGAGTGAGTGTGAGTGAGTGTGAGTGTTGGTGAGTGAGTGAGTGAGTGAGTGAGTGAGTGTGGGTGAGTGAGTGAGTGAGTGAGTGTGAGTAAGTGAGCGAGTGAGTGAGTGAGTGAGTGAGTGTGAGTGAGTGAGTGAGAGAGTGAGTGAGTGAGTGTGAGTGAGTGAGTGTGGGTGAGTGAGTGAGTGAGTGTGAGTGAGTGAGTGAGTGAGTGAGTGAGTGAGTGAGTGAGTGAGTGAGTGAGTGAGTGAAAGTGAGTGTTGGTGAGTGAGTGAGTGTGAGTGAGTGAATGAGTTTGGGTAAGTGAGTGAGAGAGTGAGTCAGTGAGAGAGTGAGTGAGGGAGTGAGTGAGTGTGAGTGAGTGAGTGAGTGAGTGTGGGTGAGTGAGTGAGTGAGTGAAAGTGAGTGTTGGTGAGTGAGTGAGTGAGTGAGTGAGTGAGTGAGTGAGTGTGAGTGAGTGAGTGAGTTTGGGTGGTTACAGTATATGGGGATGTTTTCTGTTAGATGGAAGAAAATAGTCTGGATACCCAATCATTTCCTATAGCGGTCACTTTTTTTGCCACTAGTGTAACAAGGTTGACTATGGCACTAAAAATTCAAATAAAGAGGTGATCATCACTTTTAAATATCATAAGGCCTTGAGGCAATCACAGTGTTTTAAGCTGTAAATCGATCAGATTTGACACGAACATGACAGGTTAACAGAGAAAAATTATATTTAACTAATATGACTGTACATTATATTTTTCTAGATATTATGCATAAAATAGTATTTAGCTTATAATTGCAATTTTAAAACTAGTTTAAACAGGTTAACTAGACAAGTTAGTGGCGACACAGTCGCTGGTTTGAGTCCTGGGTTGGTCAGTTGATGTTTCTGTGTGGAGTTTTCCCAGAGTTCACTTGGATTTGTGTGTTTATAGATGTTTCCCAGTACTGGGTTGCAGCTGGAAGGGCAGCCGCTGTGTAGAACATAAGTTGGCAGGTCATTCTGCTGTGGCGACCCCTGATGAATAAAAGGACTAAGCCTAAGAAAAATAAATGAATATTCTGCAAGTAACCAGTATTTAACCTAAAATTTCCATTTAAAAACTAGTTAAATTAGGTTAACTGGACAAATTAGGTTAATTAGGCAGGTCATTGGTTTCAAAAATAAGTTCTTAAAGGGATTAATATAAATATATAAATAAAATGAATTTTAAAAATAATTTAAAATGTCTTTATTCCAGCAAAATACTGTGCTCAGCATAAACGAGTACACTCAATTTTTATTCATTCATTCATTTCATTTTTTGAGTCGCTTTATTCATCACGGGCCGCCACAGTGGAATGAACAGTATATTTTACACAGTAGATGCCCTTCCAGCAGCAACCCAGTACTGGAAAACATCCATACACATTTCACACACATACACTATACGGCCAACTTAGTTTATTCAATTAACCTATAGCGCATGTCTTTGGACTTGTGGAGGAAACCAGAGCACTTGGAGAAAACCCACAAGAACACAGGGAGAACATGCAAACTCCACACAGAAATGAATATATATATTTTTTTATTTATTATAGGTAATATATATATATATATCGATGCATTTGAACAAAAACGACTTAATAAACAGATATATTTATTAAATAATGTTTATTTCACTGAAAACCTTTAGAAATATAAAGTTTTTATTTAAATTCATGAAAAATGTAAAAAAAAAAACATACAAAATTTCAACAAATTTTTAAATATATTTTTATTTGTCTTTATATTTAAAATTTTTTCATAACATATAAATTTGGGCTACTAATGGACCGTTATTGTAAATTATTTGTTAAATAAGCTCTAGATTTGAATAATAGTATAATCTAATGCAGGGGTGTTGAACACAGTTCCTTGAGGGCCGCAGCCCTGTACAGTACACACAACAAACATGAGACTTATTCTTGTTCTAGATCATAGGTCTCAAACTCAATTCCTGGAGGGCCGAAGCTCTGCAAAGTTTTGCTCCAACTTTAATCAAACACAGCTGATCCAACTAATCAAGGTGTTCAAGACTACTAGACACTCTAGATCAGCTGTGTTTGATTGGACTGGAGCAAAACTGTGTGAATTGAGTTTGAGAGATTAAAGTGAACGTATTTACTCATTTCATTTGCACAAATACAGATTCAGCATCCTTCATTACCCTCAAGATGAATAAAATCATTAATCTGCAAACTCAGAATATTCACTGCTACACTGTAAAATGGTTTTAGTTAGTACAACAAAAAGAAACATAACCCTCATTTCCTTTTGCTTTCTCTTGTTCACTCTACTTTTGAAAACTTCAGCTGCACTGACCTAAAATTATTCGTCAGTAATACAAAAAAACATTTGGGCGTCATGGTGGCTCAGTGAGTAGCACTGTTGCCTTACAGCAAGAAGGTCGCTGGTTCAAGCCCTGGCTTAAATGCCTCAGCATTCATTTCTGTGCCTTGGCATTTCTGTGTGGAGTTTGCATGTTCTCCCCATGTTCGTGTGGATTTCCTCCAGGTGCTCCGGTTTCCCCCACAGTCCAAAGACATAGACGTAAACTACTCTATAAGTTTTTAAAGTTGTCCCAACTGAACATTTTTTGTCTGCAGAATTATCAGAACAAACAAACATAGTTCCACTGAAAAAAAAACAAGAAGGCATGCTTCACATGTGAAGCATTAGAAAGCATTTTCCCTGTTTGTCCTGCCATGACTTGATCCTTGTCTTGTTTACCGTTATTGTTGTTTTACCTCCTGTCCTGTTTCTTATTCTGTGTCTATTAAATGTTTTGTTAATGTATGTCTATTAAACTATGTTTGTTTGTTTTGATAATGTATTATTTTTAGTACCAATTTCCACAAGAGTTTTTTGTTCACTCAACTTCAGATAGTTTAGGCCAGTGCAACTGATGTTTTTAAAAGTTGAGTACATGTCAGTGCCAATGGAAGTCCTATGATCCTTCCCCTCTCTCATCAGCTCACGCTTTCCTGACTATACTACTCTCTACTGTCCTATCAAGTGAAGGTGGAAAAAAGATTGAGTACACAAGGAAAAACTGAAAGAAGGACTTTTGAGTTTTGTTTTTTTTTGTTCGCTCAACTTCAGGCATTCCAGTATTGCAAACAAAAAAATGTCAGTTGGCACAACTTAAATAGTTTTGTTACAGAGTAGTACACCTCTTCAGAAAACTAATACTCTTATGATAACAAAACTAAATGTTTTTTGTATTACTGACAAACAATTTGAGGTCAGTGCAGCTGTTGATTTTAAAAGTTGTGTGAACAAGAAAAAGCAGAAGGTGTGTAGAAGGTGTCACTGTTTAACCAACTTCACTTTCGGCTTGAAGTTTATTTACTTCACCTCTCACTTTGCAGTAAAAAAGCCTTATTTGTCAAAAATATCAGTTAGTTTGATATGATCACAAACAACCAAACCCAGCCACTATAAAGAAGGATGCAAATGTAATATAACACATTCCTTCCATAAAAAGTAACACAGTTAGTCACTTTTTAAAAGTAAAAAAAAACTTTTCCCACCACTGTTTTTTAAAGTATATTTTAATAAAAATACATTTAAATTTGAGGAGAAAATACACCAAAAATACAAACTTTTAAATTAAAACACCTTATATGCGTTAAGAGGCAGCGCAGTGGGTAGCGATGTTGCCTCTCACATTACTGTGTGGAGTTTGTATGTTCTCCACATGTTAGTGTGGGTTTCTCCAGGTGCTCTGGTTTCCCCCACAGTCCACAGGCATGCGGTAGGTGAATTGTGTAAGCTAAACTGTCTGTAGTATATGTGTGTGAATGAAAGTGTATGGGTGTTTACCAGTGTTAGGTTGCAGCTGGAAGGGCATCCATTGCATAAAACGTGCTGGATAAGCTGGCGGTTCATTCTGCTGTGGCGACCCCTGATTGATTAAAATAAAGGTTAATCTTTTAAAAAATTATTTTTGCTGTTTGGTCAAACTATTCATTTAAGATGAGCTTAAACAGCACAATTCTTAATATTTTTGGGGATAACTTAATTGTTTCATATTCAAGTCACTTAAATTTGTAAGAACTAATGAACTATCTTAAGTCCTTAAGGTTGTCCCAATACAAATTGATTGTGTGAAACCCAGCAATATTTGTAGAAGTCTTTATCGTTACAAGGGCATTTTTTGAAGGATATCAGTAGTAATCTAAGCTTCAACTGAATGCTGTTTCAATGAGTACATTTATGTCAATGGAGAAAGACTTGTGATGAAAATGTCAAAATCTCTCTCTCTCTCTTTTCTCTCTCTTTCTCTTCTGTTCAACAAGACACGACTTGTAGAGTGAAACTGGCAGAGAGATTTGGAGTTGCACACGTGAGCGAGAGGTGTGTGTGTGTGTGTGTGTGTGTGTGTGTGTCTGTTTCTCCAAAGTTAGAACAAAAGCACTTGCAAATTTCATATAAGTTTTAGGAGGTGACGAGGGGATTATTTTCTCTTTGTGTGTGTGTTAGAGAGGTGTCGGAGAGTAGCAGGGTGAAGGTTTGGACTTGTTTCAGGGGTTATTTACAATAAGCATGTGCGTTAACATTTGCATGCGGGGTCCTGACATGTTTCGTTTCTATTGCTCTTCCCAATGTGGTAACAATCCTGGAAAGCACGGAAAGCTCACAGTCCCACGGGAACATCTCAACCCATGCAGGAAAAGATGCCTATCACGCAAAGGGAAAGCTCTTTCTGTCCCTTTTCATTAGGTGTTTCTCATCCATGCCGTTTTGCAAACAGTTTCCAGTCAGAAAACTACAGTCCTTCATAAGAGCTTATAGAGATGGAGAGGATTTCTGTAGTTCTTTAGTAAAAATCTAACAGGAAAACAGCAGCATGTGTTTGCATGCTGCTTTAATACACCATAAAAATGTTTTAACACTGTTAAACTAAGACTATGAGCACAAGCTCAGATGAATTTAAAGCGACAGTCACCAAAACAGCACAATTTGGATGAAAGCCTAAAAGGGGCAGTTTTAAAGGGTCATACTAAAATTATGTGTGGGGTATTTTTGGCTGAGAATTCACATACATACTCTAAACACATCAGAAACCTATTGTACATCTCGTAAAACAATGCATAATAGGTCCCTTTAAGTCCAAATAAATGAATAATCACATTATTACACATTTATTAGCAAAGTTGACAAACTCATTCTTTTATGTATACACTGTAAAACATTTCATTGTAAATTTACAGAATAATACTGGCAGCTGGGTTGCCAGCCACATAGCGTGTTTTTACAGCACAACTTCTTTTAAATGTGTTTTAAGAGGTTCTTCACCTTGATGAGACAAGAATATGTGGGAAGCAGAGACAGGGAAATAATCATCAAGACACCTCGAGCTGGGAATCAAACTCTGTTCACCATGAGCACATCAGTGCTATATGTCAGCGCACTTTACCACTAGGGTATTGGCGCTGACTTGCAGCACCACTTCTGTAAATTCTTTACACAGGGCAAAATGTGCCCAGTAAATTAACAGTAAAATTGGTATTTTAACCTCTTGTAGCTCACATGAATGTAGAGCTAGAATTAGCATATGTACAAGCCAGCTTGTAAGATTTGTGTTACATTTTGTGGTGCTATTTTTTAGCTATTGTACAATTGTTATTATAAACAAAATGGTAAAAAAATGAAGGTCACACTTTTTAAATTAAAGTTTAAGGATATTTTTTGTAATTTACCATCCATTATTTTGCGCTAAATGTCTGTAATTCAATGGCAGTTGTTTTGCAAATTTTTTCAGCACCCCAGCTGCCAAAAAAAAAATAGAAAATAATGGATTTTTTACAGTGTACTAATAAACAGCCAATATCATATTATTAGGCATGCTAATCAGCAGTTAATAGTGGGTATTGGTACTTGAACTAAAGTGCTACCAAAATAAATAAATTTTATTATTTTCAAATGAGTTCACATGTCTGATTTTAATAATAATTAAATAATATCCAAATAAAGATTTTTACATGAAGAGTAGGAAATAAGAGTGTATCAAACTGGTTAATAAATAAATATTAAATCCCTAAAAAGTACTTATTGTATCTGTACACTTACTCTATCTGTACAATTACACTAGTCATTATCTTTATAATGTCGTAGACCAGTGGTTCTCAAACTGTGTACGTGTACCTCTAGTGGTACGCAGGCTTCCTTTTAGTGGTATGCGGGGGAATGAAATATGTCATGTACATGCTACACACATTTCAAAATTGCTAAAAAATTATGTATATAATATGCCATAAATGACATATAGCCTATATTTCTGAGGTAATCTGCCACGTTTTTTAACTGTGCAGAGTTGTAGCTGCTTTACTGGGCCTACTACGCTACTGTAGTCCAATCTGCTCATTTTGGTGGTACTTAGAGAGACTATTTTTTTCTGAGGTGGTACTTGATGAAAAAAGTTTAAGAACCACTGTCGTAGACAATTTTATTTCCTAGACAATTTCTTTAAATAATGTATTAGCCATCAAAAATATTTACATTATGATCAGAGAGTGGGTTTATCACATAACACTGGTTAACAAATATATTAATAGCTGATTAATAAATATACACCAAATGAATTAAAAATGTATCTGTACAATTATATGATGAAAGAATATCTACTAATGATTTTTATATCACAATCAGGAAGGTTCATTATACCTAACTGAATAATAAATATGTAGATATAAATATTATAAATTAAATTAACTTAATAAAAATAATTTTGTATATATCCGTACAATTGATTTACAATTTCTTAGAAAACAATGATCATGTAATTGTACAATTTAGAAAACTAATTTTATTTTAATTACATTAAATTATTTAATTATTTATTTAATTTTATCATAATTATTTTATAGACATCCAGACAACACAATAAAAGAGCAGATATTAGAAATAAATATACAGTAATAAATACATAAATACATATTAAGTTAATTATAAATTATGTATTGGTATAATTTGGTTAATCTAATAATTTCGGGAGAAAAAAAGTCCCTGATTTTAAGTGAATAACATGTTGTGTACGCCAAAATAAACAAACAGACAAAACACACAATCAAAATAATGTATGGCTATTATCTTGACTTCGTCTTAAGTAGCACTAGTTGAATAATCCCATAATTAGACAGTTATTAATAGCATATTAACCAAAAAGATAAGCTTATGCTCTCCTGAGCTCAAACAATTCAGCCTTTTTGTGCTTTGTTGTTTGAGGAAACTGCTTTTGACACAATGTGTCACATTTCTGCTCTTCTGTTACAGCATTAAAATACACACAAAATCCCTGAAAGGAAATATGAGACAAAAGTGTCTTGCAGGTCTGACAGTGTATATTTTTGGACTCAGTATTCTTCAGTTACGACAGTCACAGTGTAGCCCGAGGACAAATGTAAGAAACTTCAGCTTTACTCCATGTTTGTGTGTGTGTGTGTGTGTGAGAATGAAACTAAGTCCAATAGATAGCACCGGTCACGCCTTTACGATTTTACCATCACAATGTGTGTGTGCTGGGCTCTGATCTAAGCATTTCACTCATCAGTCATACATTTTCAGAACATCTTGAGTAACATCCGTCAGTTTCATTGGGTCATACTGTACAGCACTTGCTTTCAGACTAGGAGGAAGTTTTAAGGAAGAGTGTGTTGATTAATTCACATCATCATTTCTCAGCTCAATCACATATATAGCATCTCAGTTAGTTCTTCTTGTGCAATTCAGTTTACTAGATCTTTGTTTTAATTTAAAAGAGTAACCTGAGAATATATATGTGCAAAATCAGATCAAAGCTCAAAGTTCAATTAAATTTGTTAATATATGATTTTAGTCTGCATGTAAACAAATTTTTTTTTTAAATATAGAAACATTTAATTGAGTCTAGTATGTTTTCGATATGTGAGCTTAAACAGTTTAAAGTCAGTTTCAGGTAATCTGGAATTTTTTTGCTCTCTGATTACATAAATTAGTAAATCATGAGGCTTTTTTGCAGTGGTCAAAGATAAAAAAGGTGTTTCAGGCATTAAAATAATGAAGTAATTAAGTGTAATACACCTTGAATTGTTTGTGCATTTTGTGTGGTAAAATGAAAAGCTCTCAAACATTATAGCATGATTTACAGAAGACATTCAAAATGTCAGTGAGTAACAATAGGGTTTTTTCACAAATCATTTTGAAAAAGAATCATTTGATGAGCAATTCTCTCTCTCTCTCTCTCCCTTCAACACTGAGAATTACGAGTTCTGTGAAATCTGAAAAACACTTAAAGACACACCTCACTGGACAATCTTTTAATTACCTGTCTGTTATTGAATTAAATGTTTGTGGTATTTGGACTGCTTTTAATAATCCGTTTGATTTTGTGCTTTTTGCTGTAAGACATTTTAGGACTTCTTGTCTGTGAAAGGTGCCATAAACATTACTAACTTAAAGACTTGCATTAAAGGGACTTTTACACTAAACAAACCACTCAATTTTCCACATCAGCCACAAGTTATTAATATGTAGCATGATTTATATATACATATATTTTAACTAAGTACACGCACAAGAATAAGTACACTGTAAAAAATCCAGATTGCCTTAAATTTTTAAGCTGAATCAAGTTAACCTTTTGAGTCCATTGAACTTAAATTTGGTTAAACTGACTTAAAACAGCTTGCGTACCTTATATAATTAATTTAGAACATGATTACCAGTTAAATATGTTACTATGAACTAAAGACATATGCTGTCATGACTAATTGATCTTATATTGTTTTACAGTTTATGCTTTTTGACATAAATATAGTTCTGTTTACCGAATAACGATGCATTTTTTCAGCAATGTTTTTCCTCTACTTTCCACTTTGCTTTGAGACACCTTACTTGGCATTTAATATGCTTTCTATGTGTATAAAATATTGTTTTGGTTAATTTGACATTTAAATTGGGATATCTTGTTTTTGACCCACACACAGTCAAGTTATACACTGTAAAACCCAACAGTCAACTTTATCAAATGAAATGAGTGTAGTCAACTCAAAATTGACTGAAAGTTAATTCTACTCATTTAAAAAGAGTTTTGAACTCAGTGTTGAAGGTAATGAGTTAATTAACCTCATTACTTCAACTTAAATGAAGTAAGTTCACAGTACTCATATAGATTTTTTTTTACTCGAATGGTTTGTATCGGTTTCCTCAAATCGATCTCCTAAAATAGTTTGAGTTGCCTTAACTTATTAAGTTTTCCAGTACTCAGTTGGTTTGAGTTCTCTTCATTTATTGGGTTTTACTCTGCTCAAATTGCTTCATTTACTTAAATGGATTAAGTTCACAGTACTTATTAGGATTAGCTTTTAAACTTAAATGGTTTGTTGCAATCGGTTTCCTCAAATGGGTTGAGTTGCCTTAACTTTTTGGGTTTTACAGTGTACAAATCATTTAGTACTGTCACACAAAAAAGGTTAAACTACTTGTTTAAAATGAGCTGAAACAACACAATTCTTATGCTTTTTGGGACAACTTAATAGCTTTACATTCAATCCACTTAAATTTGTAGAAACTAATAAGTTAACTTAGTTCCTTCAGGTTGTCCCAACACAAATCGATTGTGTGGAACCCAGCGTTTTTTTTCCCAGTGCAGCTCATTAATTAGTTTTGTATGCCATACTACATGACTATCTCAGAAAGAATTTATTATTTAAACCACTAAAAATTTCAATGGAAGGTATTTTACCTATGAAAATGTTTGGAGCAGAGATCAAGTTCCTATATGAGCTTAATATATATGCATGTATAATTTATTATACAATTTTGTTTCAAAGTCTAAAAACATCAATAAAAGACAGGTTTGCTAACCTTCAGAGTAAAATGTTCAACACCAAAAGTTACCAAAGTTTAAAAGCATAAATATCTAAAACTCCCTGCATCCAGAATTCAGTTAGATGTGCCAGGAGTTCATTCATGGTGAGTCAGCCTTTTATTATTATGTTCCTTGGCTGTATGTAATAACCATCTGAATAATCCACAACTAGAAGAAAAACAGTGTGAGTCCTGACATGAGCCCTGTTATTGTTTTAATTAATTTTTCTGTCATTACATGTTTTTGTATGTCATATCTTAACATTAGAGTTGTTTAATCGTGGTTATCTTGGAAATTTTTTCAATCTCCTTTTAAATCATTTCTTCAATCATTTAATCAATCGTTCATTTTAAACAGTTTTTAATAAGTGCATTTTTATGGTGGTTTAAAAATAAAAACTCACTTTACTGTTATATTTTCTTTTATTCACTTCAAAGTTGTAATTAAAATGTCTGCATCATTTTAGATCCACGGTGAAATGAGTATCATATTACACTTTATATGCTTTAACTCTTTATATCATATTACTCATTATAATTCTTACTGTTTTAACCTTTTTTACTGTTTTAAATTTTACATTTTGATATATATTTAGTTCTTATTCACTCAGACATTCATTTTAAAATAGACTTAAAACCATATTAAGCCTTTTAGATTAAGGAGAAACAGAGTCCCTGCTGTTTTTGAGGACAGCACAACAGAAACAACCCCTTTGTCACGGATTATCATATTCAACTTTCCTATTTCTTCTTTAACACATACCAACCCCAATGATGGTGCTGGTTTCTGAGTTTTCTGCGCGGTTTCTAGGTGTGAAATGATCCCTTTAGAAAAAGCCTCTTGCTCTAATGGCTCTTTCCCTTTACATTCACAAACAGCAAACTCTCAACCACACCGTTCACACCTGCGGATCCCAGTCTTAAATCAGCCCACGTTATACCATAAGATCAGTCCAATTCTTCTCAGTCATATGATAATGACAAACGAAAGACAAATGGAGAGTCATTGCAACTCAGAGATGCATTTTAGTTCGTATATCATTAAAATCAATATATCAGGAAACTCATGCTGAAAAGGACAATAACAGAAGTGAGATGATAAACCCACTGACAACATAAACATAAACTTATGAGAAACACTGATATAAGAATGCTCTATATTTTAATAATACATTTTGTATAAGTTTTGCTGTATGTAACTGCATATCAAAGTCTAGAGATAGACTTCTTGTAAAACACTCAATCTGATAACTTTATGGCTTTATGAAAAACAAAATAATTGTTACAGTGCAACATGGGGTTTTAAACTGCAAATGGAAAGTCATTTCAACATATAACCACATCATGTTAACGCATAAGAAATGACACTTGTGTAGAGCAATGCTCATTTCCCGTAAGTGGTAGCAGCATTCCTGACTTCCTTCTTTACTTCTGATAATCTATTTCTTCTGCACATTTTTTTAGTTGAACTCCAAAGTGCCCGAAGGTTCGGTGTGTGCCTGTGTGTTTGTGAAACACGCGTGGGTGTGTGCGTGAGGGCAGGCCACAGAGCACGCACTCTTTGTGACACTATACCAGATACCCTGAGGTCTTAACAAATCTTGGATTAATAGATGCACATAAACGCAAGCAGGTCTGGGGTATATTAATGCATTAAAGTAAAAGGCAGAAATACTGTGCGCATCTGATGTTGCATGTTACCATGAATAAAGAGCAATTATTTAATAAAAATCATAGTTGTTAAGTTGTTACTGTACTGGCAAAGAAAATTATTGACATAGATAATGTTAAAAATACATACAGCTATGTTTTTGTTTTGTTAAAATGCATATAATTTATAGTTATATAATAGCAGTTTTCTTTTGGTGCTGAGTTTTACCAAATAGATTCTGAGTGATGTTTTCATTTCATTAAGGTTTTTTTGTTTTTTGTATATTGTTGCTACTTTCATACTCAAGCTGTGAATGTTTATGGGTTAAGTACAAACTTTTATGACGCTGAAGCAACTTTAGTGCTTTTTTGTTTCTGAATATATTATTTAGCTGGTTTATCACCTTTTATTTTAATTCTGCTGGTCTGACTTAAAAAAAATAGTGTGTAAAAATTAATTTTTATTTAAGTTTTGTGTTTTAGTTTGTGTGAATGTAAATGAATTTTAATACTGAGAAGCTGATTAACCGTGTATTCTCCATGCAGCACTTAAGTGACATTATAAGGGCTTAAATGGAAGCATTAAAAATGCTCTCTGGAAAAGTACCTCAAAAATGACTTTTAACAGTAATGCAATACTTTTAGTGTAAGCATCGATAAAGTAATTGAGTTATTTTTGAATGAAGTTACTAGTAACGGTAACTAGTTACTATTTTTCGGTTAAATGCTTAAATGCAGGTTTTTGTAATAAGCATCAGTGTAAATTTATGCATGTACACAGTAATTAAAAACACTCAAGTGGGTCTAAATGATTATATGTAAAATTAAATCAAAATTAATCTTACTATAGTATTCATCATATATTAATACACCCCTGACAAATTTATCTTTTAAATTTATATGTTTAATGGGAAGCTATACAATATTATATTTGTGCATATACATTAGATTAGTCAGTACTGAAGCCAAATCTGGAGCCTATCTAACCAAATAACTTACAATAACAGTCCAAAAACTAGCAAACCCAAATTTATATGTTATAGAAAAATATCAAATACTAATTTATAAAGAGGAAAAATCAAGAGAAGCAAAGAAATTAGTTAAAATTTTGTAGGTTGTAATGTTTTTTGGAATATATTGCCTGAATTTATGCTGAGCACGGGATTTTCAAGAAACAAAATCTAAATGCATTCATATTAATAAAAGTGCAGCTCAAAAAGTAAGATTTTAAAAATATTAATGGAGCAAATGCAAGCTTTTGTCTGATTGCATCAGTTCCCATCTGAAATCCATATCTAAAATCATTCTGATGCAGCAGAATTTTTTTTACAAATCATGCATGAACAACCCATAGTAAATAATTAAAAAACAAATTTAAATGTATTCTTTAAGTTTTTTTTAATCACGTAAAAAATGGAAAAGAAATCCATTAATACTTTATTTTACAAATTAAAAATAAATGATCAATAATTAATTACGGGGCACATACAGTGCTCAGCATAATTGAGTACACCCCATTTTGAAAATTAATGTTTTGTTCCATTTTTCAGTGAATATAGGCAATGTATTTTGGTGCATTTAAACAAAACAGATTTATTAAACATATATATTAATTCAAATAATATTT
This sequence comes from Danio rerio, assembly GCF_052040795.2. Taxonomy (NCBI): domain Eukaryota; kingdom Metazoa; phylum Chordata; class Actinopteri; order Cypriniformes; family Danionidae; genus Danio; species Danio rerio. Next base: position 28,368,875 of record NC_141037.1, read on the forward strand.
TAGTCACCAAACATATTCAGAAATGGAAAGATACCACAATTACATTCAAGCAAAATATTGGGAAAAACAACCAAGAAAATTTTAACTAAAGTTTTCCTTTTGTTTGTTTCTCTTGATTTGTCCTCTTTTTTTAAAATATGTATTTAATATTTTTCTACAACATAAATTTAAGTGTACTAGTTTTTGGACCGTTATTGTAAGTTATTTTGTTAGATAAGTTCCAGATTTGGCTTCAGTACTGACTAATCTAATATGCACAAATATAGTATTGTATAGCTTCCTATTAAACATATAAATATAAAAGGTAGATTTGTGAGGGTTTTACTAATACATGCTAAGCATTGTACCTACAAACATACGTGTTGGCAGAATAATGTGGGAAATAATTGAATGCATATAAACTGTTTACAACTTCCTCTAAAAATGAAATAAAGTCAAATTTAATTAAATGAATGAGAATAAAAATGGAAATGTTAGAACAGAGGGCTTAAACATTTGTCATTTCTTATTTTAATACTAAGTTCATTTGCAACTTGCATTAGAAATAATAGAGAATTAAGAGAATTAAGCATAATGCACATAGAGAATAAAGCATGATGCACAAACCAATAAAAATAAATCTTTTGAAAAAAATATGTTTTCTATGTAAAATTAATAAACTGCACTTTACTGCAGGTAAAATCTAAATGCAGTACAATGATGAGTTGAAATAATTATAACTTCTTCTTTTAAAAAATGATTTTCATTTGCAACTTGCATATATAAATTCAGACATGCTAATTTAAATGGAAGAAACCATAAAATCTTGCAGCCAAAACTTTTCTTTGAATTAGAGACTGACAAAATTACACAACCTTTCATTTGCATGTTAAAACCTTGTTCTTTCACCTGCACCTTTGGTTTCTGATCCCAAATAAGATGCATTTCACACCTCTAGTTTGAGACTCTCAGTCTTTTATACGAGGTGTTAATGAGTTAACCCCCCTCCTCCTCCTCCCCACACACTAGTTTCTCTCCAGCACTGAGACAGTTAAGGGAGGATACACCTGTCCTATCCCACACCTGTCTCAGGCTTCCAGCCAATCAGAGCACAGCAGCCAACCTGCCAGATGGATTAAAAAGTGCCACTTCATTTTTCAGCACATAAACACACATATTTAACCACAAGCACACCTCAGAGAGGAGACAGGATACCAAACTAAGGATTTTATCAGCACTGCCTGTACAAGGAGTCATGACCAAGGAGATTGAGTAAGTGTTATGATTATATTTACACAAACAACACGCATTTGTTGCTATTTTTGCTTTACAAAAATCCAAGATAGAACTTTATTATAACAAATCATCCACTGTCTAGATATGCTCACATAAGCTAGGACTAATCAGATCAGATTTGAAGAGTTCAGATGCAAAAACCTGTAAGTGCTGTATGAAATTTCAATCGAAGATGAACATTTTTCTCAGCCTCCATTGTTTATGTTGAGATATTTCACTTTAAAGACAAGGATAACGTCATTTGACATAAAAGGGTTATTACTGAACAAACACAGTGGAGCTTGGTAAAAAACAATCATTTTAGAGGAACATTTCAGATGGCATTTAGATGTTTTCACATCTAAACTCTTCATTTGTACATTTTTTTGTGGGATGCGCAGATTTTTAACTTGTCAAAAATCCCCCAAATGTTTTATTAGATTACAGATTTTACTATTTTTTAACAGGTATATATTTTATCAGCTACTGTTTTCAACATGAGCCGATTCTTATGACTCATCTGATGATGTTTCGTTGGTGGGATGTGCTATAGTTTGTACTTCTGAGCTGTTTATTCCTCTTGAGTAATGTCTTTCTCCTCTTCTCCCACTCTCCCTCTGCTCATGTGTAAACCGGCCCCCACATGAATGGCTTTGTCGAGATCCTTTCTGCTGAAAATTGACACAGAAACACACACTCTCTCTGACAGCCTGCTGTAACTGTCCTAGGGGCTCGAATGTGCGTGTGTGTGTGTGTGCACAAACTGAAGAAACATTACTCTAGTGCTAAAGTGTCAGAGGGCAGGTTTGTGTCAACATGCAGGTGTCTAGAAGTAGTAAATATCAGTGTCTTTGTAATTTTTCGTTAATTTAAGTGTGAGCACAGGTGCCTAAACGGCTCTGTTTGCGTTTGAGCTCAACATAGCGGACCACCTTGTTGCTAATCCTTTTAGTTAGGGAAAATCCCAAACCAAATCCAGCTGTTTGAGGAGTTAGCGATCCTCTTCAAATCCTTGTCTTTTGTTTGTGGTGCTTGTGTTAAGTTAACATTAAGTCCCTTCACTTAGGTTCTGCATCTGAGTGTAGATGAGAGGAGAAAGTGGGCTGCTGTTTATTGGTGTTTTGTTAGATTTTATGGTTATTAAGGCGTTATTGAGCATTAAATAGGTCTGAAGGATATAAATCTGTAAAATGACACAAATATTAGATCGGTCACACTTTATTTTGATGGTCCGTTTGTTGAATTAAAGTTACATTGCATCTACATGGGTCTACATCTACATGACTGTTTGGGGTTGGGGTTAGGGCAAGTTGACAAGTACTTGTAAAGTCTTCTAATATTAGTCTTCTAATATTCAAAAGCACCATCAAAATAAAGTTTTACTGCAAGTTCAGGTTGTGTACTGTAATTTACCCAAACAATAAATCATTTCAAACGACAGAAAAATGCGTAAAATCTGAGGCGTCAACACCAAAAGCAGTCAACAAGGAGCTCAAGTGTCTATAATGCATTTTCAAAACCATAAATATGCCGAAAACACTCATGAATAACAAGCTATGGACATGAAACTGTTAATTAACTTTTTTTTTGTTGAGAAGACCTGGCGGTTTTGTGGTTTTGAGTGTCTTCTGTGCACCAGAGGCACATTTCTGTGGCCTTTGAACTGTTGTTGAATTATTTTGCTAGGCAAATCTTGATGTTTTATCTGTGCTAAATCGCCTTTGTCTTTCCCCAAGGGCTCTCATGGTACAACAGAACGAGAGTTTCAGCCACATACGCACATACGAAAGTTACGTTATGGACTACTGGACCAACATGGACAGCGGTAACCTCAGTAAAACTAAACCCAGACTGGCTTCAGATGAAGATCTGGCTACTCTAAACCTTCTCTATGATGCCTGCAAGGTAGCACAAGATTACAGCATTTTTAAAGATTAAATATGATTGATTTTAGATACACATATAACATTATTAATGTATTTTCTTTAAGCCTTCAAAAGAGCAGAAGATGACATCATGTGCCCGTGAGAGCAGCATGTACAAATCAATGGAGAGGTGAGCTTTATCATTTACTATGGATTTCATACTATACAGTAGTATCAGAAAGAAATATATGTCGCAACAGTAGGTCATCCAGATGTATAATGCCACAACACATTGGTAGGTTGAGTAATTTAGCCAAGATTATCTGAGGTCAGAGCTTGTTCAGCTGTTAATCCTCTGCTTCAACCCATCCCAAAAAGACTGAGTCACTACTCAGCAACCCTTTTGTGCTAGTGAAAAATAGCAGCCTACAGAGCTTGTTGGTCTCCCCGATGTCAAACCCTGCCGAGAAACTCAAACAGTAAAAAAAAAGTCAGCGTTAGGTGGCAAACAGCTCCCGCCCAATGTGTTTGGCTTGGCTTTTCACGCACTGAAAGCTCCATAAACAATGCGGAGATTGAGTAAAGCTTTTTATTGACTTTGACACATTTTTTGTGATCGTTGTATAGGTAGCTAACAGCTGCTCTTGTGTGAATAGCATTAGTGATCGAGTAGGATAAAAACACAATCATAATTCGAAACAAGGAGACTTACGATACGTCATGTGATTTATGTTGTAGGACGGCGAACAGCTCTTCCCCTGAACTTGCCCCGCTGGAGAACGCTCACATCATGAAGTTCCTTTCAGAAAACATGTCCTTCAACCCCTCAAAGCCTAGCACCGACAGCTACACAACAGACAACTATGATAAGCAAGTCAACCTAAACAACATCTTCGACTCTCTCCTGCCTCAACCGTCGCAGAAATCATGGCAACCGGATCAAACCTTTCTGGAGGCCACACCTGAGGTCCGCATTTATGTAATACATTTTCCCAACACACATTTACAATATACAGTAATATAACAACATTCAATTTTAGGTTATCTTTATATTAAATATTATTTATGTCTTTTTAGTCATAGAAACTAATGTCTTCTTAATTATTGTATTTACTTAATAATTATGATCAATTTGTGACACATCTGTTTGTTTACTTCACAAAAAACAGCATATTGGCCACAATGGATTTGGGGGACAGACAAGCCCTGTTTACTCAGATTCCTACTCTTCTCCAGGAAGATACAGGTAAGACTTTACAAATCGGTCAATTCTCATGCATTTTGCCTCTATAAAAATAACTATGTCACTTGGTGATCCTATGCAAGCCATAAAAAAAAATCAACACTGAGTAATGCTGTTGCATTAATATATTTGCATTTGAATGTTTTCGCAGGAATGATTTCCAATTCCTTCTCGGTGCCCCACAAGCTTCCCAGCACAAGACGACAGAAATCCCCATGGTTTACCTCAACAAGGGCCAGTTTTACCCAATTACACTGCAGGGGGTCGACAGCACTGCTGGTGTGCCATGCAGCAAAGTAAAAGTAAGTTATATTTCTATGATTGCACATATTGGAAACTTCCCAAAAAGCCTATGTGAAGAAGAATTCATACTTGCGATATAACAGGTTATTTTGTTTTAGCTCCAACGCCTCTATTAAAGTCTAGCCTCTATTGAAGTACAGTAGTTTGACATTTTGTAACAGCAAAAAAGATTTCTAAACTCTTTAGAGTAAACTCAAATACCGACAATTTTGTAAACCCAGGAGACGGAGAAGACGGATTGTTCTTTTTTTTAAAGCAAGCATTGCTATGGTCATTGACAAAGCAGAAAGAAAGGAGTATTAGCATGGTGACTTACAAAGAGACAATCATTTGTTCAACAGAGAGTCGCACAATGTCTAAAAAACACTAATCATCCTTCTTTTTTCTCTCTCTCAGACGGTGATCATGGCAGTGTTTGAGAATGACAAGAGTCCTGAGATGCAGTTGAAGTACTGGAACCACTGGCACGCTCGACAGCCTACCGTTAAACAAAGAGTCATTGATATCGGTGAGTATCTCAGCATTACTACACTGAAATAACATGGATGATAACATATTTTAACAGTTGATACATCTAAATATCCTGAAAGATATTTTTACAAGATTTAAAATTTGATTTTAAGATGCATCGTTAGAGAACATATGTTGAGAAAAAATACATTTTTACATTGTATTTACATTGATGACATTAAAATACTGTTTGAAGAATTAAGTTATACCCATTTGTCAGCAATAATCTTGTAAAACGTACTGACTTTAATATTTAACTGAGTAAAGATCAGAATAAACATACATTGCTTTATTTCTAAGTGAATACATCTATAATGCTCAAACTTTATAGACTCATATTTTGACATTTACTTTCACAACCGTTTTTTTTTAAACATAAAAACAGACGCTTTCTTTGTATCTGACATGACAAGAACAATATCAGATGTTTTTATTATACACCGGTTACCGCCGCACCCATGATTAGCTCTTAAAGTCAGATGTCATATAATGTTAAATGCTTTGATTGATGTGTACTTAATTTCATAGAGATCTGCAATAATAAATTCTTCTGTACTGACTTTCAGCTGACTACAAGGAAGTTTTCAGTGGAGTGAGTAACGTGGAAGAAGTTGCTTTCAATGCGCTGTCCTTCATCTGGAACACCAATGAAGAAGCGAAGGTACAAAATCAAAAAGCAACACACAGATCCACCTGTCACTTGTTTTTGTTAAGTGATGGCTTGAAAGGAGGATCATTTAGAGGAGTGTCAGAGAGCAGTGGTATCTACGGTATGCGGCCTCCTCAGGCACCTGTCATCATAGGGAATCAAAAAAGAGAAGAAAAAAAGAAAGAGGGAGGGAAGGAAGCAGGGAAGAAAAGAAAGAGAAATAGGACTCATTTCAGCATGCCCCCAAGGTAGTGATGGGTGGGACAACGAAACTCACAGCAGGTGGAGCAGAGATGAAATGAAAGAATACTGTCAGTCTAACACATTTTTATTGATTAAATAAAATTGAGCAACATGTTAAAAGTCATTAATATTAGGACCCCTCAAATAATTTTGTGTTTAATTAACACCGAATAGACATTATGAAGCCTAAACACAAACAAGGCTAAACTCGGGCTGTTGTAGTACAAATGTAGCTTATAATTAAAGTTTATAAGAACTTAACAATGCTTAGCTAGCAACAATTCATTTAAAAAAATCTGAATTTGAATTGACATATTCCAACTTCGTTTTTGTATTCCAGTGTGTGACAGCAGAATCACCAACTATAAGTAACTAGGAACATTTTTGGGGGGATTTAACATCATTAATTAACTTTATCCATATTATTTAGGTGATTAAATTTTATTGTTGTTTGGCTGCCAGTTGCAACTTGTTGGATTTCGCCATGCTGTTCTCCATATGGACACTCCTTTTCTTTTGAAATGAATTGGAATTACTGAACTCATTTGCATATGACACATCTAATGTGTATCATCCCTGACCCTTCCTTTTGTTTAGAGACTTAGCATAGACTTATTTTTTGACGGGCCTGAGAATGAACCACACGGCACCATGTGTAACTTTTTACTGCATTTCTCTTTCTAAAATGTAGCAATTTCTTGAGAATTAATGCTTCTGATGTGTTTTTCAGGTGCACATTGGCATCAATTCACTGAGCACTGACTTCTCCTCGCAGAAGGGAGTTAAGGGTCTTCCTCTGAATCTTCAGATAGATACGTATGATTTCAGTTCCGGGAACAACCGTCTCATTCACCGAGCTGTTTGTCAAGTCAAGATCTTCTGCGATAAGGTGAGGTGCCCAATAATGTGTAAAATGTGTATTTAAAAAAAAAAAAATCATATATACAAGTAATGTTTGTATAACTGTACCAATCATGATATAAAATAAGTGTATCTTAACCTAAAATTCGCATCAGGACATTAATTATATTCATTATCAGGGTGTGCATTAGCTCATCTTGGATTGTGTGTCATAAACACATTGCTGACTCACAGTCATCGTGTCCTACTAATTTATTTAGTCAAAAAAATCTCTGACCTCAGACCAATTAATGGTGGATTTTCAGATACGTGGTATATGTTTTCAAGGAAGCAGAAAAAAAAACAGAGCCGTGTGTTTTTTCTTTCAGTTTGTCTATCTCGCTGTTAATGTTTCTAGAACCTCTATCTTCTGATTCCTATTGATTGATCCTTTTGTTGAGCTGATCAGATAATGTAACCAGACCGCCATATCAGGCCTTAACACTTTAAAGCCCGCTTGTACGTTCCGCAGCGGACATAGTTATTAGTCTGTGTGTGGAAATGCATGATGGGAAGGTTAGATTTAACACACGTCTAACTGGTTTAGCAGCAGTAGGTGAACGAAGTGCATTACTGCAATGCTGTGGTTTCTCTAGCTGGATCAGATGCATATCTACTACAGTCAGCTGGCACCAAAACTAGATACCAACTCAGAGTTGTTGACAAGAAGGCTTGTCATTTTTTTTTCCTCCAAAAAAATTACAAAGGGTCATAAAAACACTGTTTATCCTTTAAATTAACTCTTAAAATGTTCTTACATATAATTTCTGGCGATTTCTTTTTAAAACAGAATCAGATTATTAATGTTTTATCGACTTTGAATGTTTGCAGGGGGCAGAGAGGAAGATGAGAGATGAGGAGAGGAAGAGAAGCAAGAGGAGAACTAAGAACACTGCAGACTCCAGCAATAACAGTGAGTACAATCAGTCACATAAATACAACATGAGACGCTCAGGAACTGACCCTATACCTACATTCTATCCATTTCAGCATTTTGACCCGCTTCCTGGGCTACAAGTCTGAATGTTTTTACACACATATTTTCGACGATAAGGGCTCTTAATCTCAAATTACCTGTTTTCCACTAGAGATTACACTGCAAAACCAGTCAACTTTATCAAATGAAATGAATGTAGTTAACTCAAAATGTACTGAAAGTTAATTCTACTCATTTGGAAAGACTTTTGAACTCGGTTGAGCATTCGGTTTCCTCAAACGGTTCGAGTTGCCTTAACTTATTGAGTTTTCCAGTACTCAGTAGGTTTGAGTTGTCTTGATTTATTGGGTTTTACTGTGGTCAAATTGCTTCATTTACTCAAATAGATTAAGTTCACAATACTCATTAGGATTAGTTTTTGAACTTAATTGGTTTGTTGCAATCTGTTTCCTTGAACGGTTTGAGCTACCTTAACTGTTTGGGTTTAACAGTGTAGAGAAACATATTCTGTCATCACTTTGGGCATTAAACTAACATTTTTTTTTATTTCAGATTGTAAACAGGCCCTAGTCTCCAGCTCTGTTGGAAAGGACTCGACTTACTTTAAAACTCTAGACGATCACGTCACTCAGCCGGTTTTATTTATTCCAGAGATGCACTTCAGCACAATGCAGCGCTGTGGCCTGGTACGTATTCACACACACACATACAAACACACACACACTTTTCCCTATATCCTAGGATATGTGGCTTACCGCAGCATTGTCGAGTCATGTTCACCAACACCCTGAGGGCCGAGACTATGGGAGCGAGAAAGGAAAAGTGTGGGAAAAAATGTGGTGGGAAAGAAGTGGGCTTGGAATAGGCCGATCTCGAGATCAGACATGCTAACTGGTGCATTGAGTTTACACGACAGAGAGTGAAACTCACCTGAGGAGGCGACTGCCGCACTGACTGACACTGGGATTAACCCGTGGGAGCTCAAACACACACACACGTGTGCACACACTCTTCTTCGAGAGATGCTTTTCAGCTGTGTTTACACAGGCTAAGAGACGAGGGATGGAGGCTGTTCCAACAGGCCTTATTCCCACAGTCCAGACTAGCGTGTTGAAATTTCGACATCGTTTCATAACATCACAATCGTTTGAACTTTTAACATTTAGCCAGAGCCAGTAGTAGTGACTTTTGCCTTTTAGGGAAGGATTAGGAAGTCATGAGATAATGCTACGTTTTGTTTTTTGATGTCACACCTTTTCACATTCAAGATGTCACTGCGATAGTGTCGCTATCATTGTAATCATCAGCATGACAACACGCAATAGGCAGGAAATGAAGTGACAAACTTTGATTTTATCTGTTTGTTATTGTCCAGGTACCCCCTGTTAGCCTGGAGGAAAGTGACAGGTCATCGCTGAAACGTTACGCAGACGCCAATGAGCAGAGCAGCTCCCCGCCATGCAAACAACCCCGCAGAGACGAGCAGAGAGGTAGGGGAGAAGTATCTAATCAAATTAGGGATGCAGGAATCTTTCAACCCCACAGTGTTTTGATAGTAAACTCTTTTTTCCCCGCAGTCCTCCTGTACGTCAGACGAGAATCTGAGGAAGTATTTGATGCCCTCATGCTGAACACGCCAAACCTCAAGGGCCTTAAAGAAGCGGTGAGTTTTCTAACCTCTCTTTCCGTTAGACATATTCTCACCTCAGCCCTGGAGACGAACTGTACCTAAGACGTGACTCATGTCCCCTTTCTGCCTTCTCAGATTTCAGAAAAGTATGGCATGCAAGAAGACACCATTGGGAAAATTTTCAAGAAGTGCAAAAGAGGGTGAGTGTGTTATTTTTAAGCCGAACTCCGTTGGGCGGAAACATTTGGGGACAGTTAGACGATGTGATGAAGTCACGAACAGCAGATAGAGGGATGTCGAAACGCTGAGACGTTAAACCTTTTTCTTACAATCTGAGCTCCATCTCGACAAGCTGCCAGGAAGCAAAGTCGACAGACCGGGTTGACAGGAGATCTATAGAGTTTGGAATGTGATGATTGCTGCTCCCCTTCAAAAAAAAAAAAAAAAAAAAAACGAGAGAGAGAGAGAGAGAGAGAGAGAGAGAGAGGGTGAATTAAAAACAAAACAAAAGAAGTAAGACAGGACAATTTCAACAGGTAGAGTCATCTGACTGACTGAGGTAGTATCTTTTTTTTTATGTGTGGTCTATGAAGCTTGGAGAGAAACAGTACAGATCAAGACTCTGATAGGCTGGCGTCTGGTTGTGTAAGAGACACTACGTGCAAACTAATAAGAACAGCATTTATCTCTTTGCTTGTTGATCACGCATGACACCATTTACGCTTACCTGTTCACTCATCCATTTCAGAGCATGTGTGGGAAATAACTCACCTCGGTGCATCATAAAGTACAGGCATTAAAATAAAGCGTTTAATTTGATGAGCGTATTTCACACGCCTGCTAGAGCATTTAAGGAGCGCTTGACCTAGATTGGTCAAAGAGTTATGTCCAGGACTCTATTAAAGGCATTTTATCTTAATCATCCTAGCCTAGAGCTGTGTAACTTGGAGCTCAGCTTTCCTCAGGCCGTTAGTTGATGATATGGCTGAGAGAAAGCGACAGGTCGGGCCACATTCTCGCCCCAATCTTCAATCAGACTCCCTCCACCCTGAGGGCAGGGAGAGCTAGCACAGAACCTCGCTTTTAGTCTGTCATACACCCGCACACTGTGCACACATTGGCCAGTGAAGACGACTGTTGTGCCAAATAATTGTTTGCGCAAGTCATGAGATAAAGATTTGTGTTTTTAAGGAACTAAATCAGGGTCTAGCCCCAGGGAAGGAATGATGAATGTATTAGAAGATTGTACAGGAATGCATTAAGGTTTCTTTCAGCAGTTGGTAGGCCACAGTTCATCCACGCGTCAGTCAACAGCTAAACACAGTCACAATGACTAAAATAAATATTGTGGAGTGATGTGCAAATGTCAGCGAACAAGTGTCAGAATGAAAGCGCGAAGGCTTTTGTGCTGCTGAAAAGCAATCTGCAGTTTGGTTTTCGTTATCGTATCAGATCATTCCAAAAATAATTAAATTTAATGGCACATGAAAATCAATATATAGTTCCTGTATGTTTATGTTTTTATATACAAAAAGAATAAATATATAAAGCATCATTATATCAATTATATTTTGAAATGAATATTAAAGACATTAAATAAGCAAATCTCAAAATACCCAGGAGGCACAGGACGCAAGATGGCATGAGATTGACGTTGTAACCCATGTTGCATTTTGTTCGGAACTAAAAAATTAGGTTTATGTTAGAGCCCAATGTCAGGCTGACGTCAATGTCCAAAGACCAACCTAAAATCAACCAAATATCAAATGATGTTACAGCTTGACGTTACCAATATGACGTCTTTTAGACGTTGGGTTTTGGTTGCTGTACCTGACGAATAAATGTCAGTATTTGACATCAATATTGACGTTGGTTTAACATGTTGGCTTGACGTTAGATTTTGGTCACTTTCCAACAAAACCTTAAATCAACCAGATATCAACGACATTTGATGCTGTTATTGGACGTCAAAATAACGTTGACACTAGCTAGACATTGAATTTTGGTCACCTGACATCACAACCTAAATTTAAACTAATAAAAAATGTCATGACGTTGTGTGCCTGCTGGGTACATATACAATTTTATTCTTCGCCACAGGTTGTCTAATTTTATTTAAACCATTTAAAATTAATTTCATTTAGTTAAAATTAAAGTGTTTTATTTATTTTTCACTGATTCAAATTGTTTAAAATATGGATGAGAATTTTAATGACTCCTTCCTTTTCTCTTACCATCCACAGGATCTTTGTAAACATGGACGACAACATCATTGAGCATTACAGCAACCACTCTGCCTTCCTCATAGAGATCAGTGAAGTCATCGTTAACCACTACCAGGTCACACTTATGGAGTTATAGATGACATCATCTACTAACGACACCTGGTGCTGCTGGCAGCCTCTCCATCAAAAAAGCAGGACAGCGAGCCACTTTGCTACAGCCTGCCAGCTATAACATTTTCCCTGATATCACTGCTGACCTGTGTAAATATCATTTACCTCGTTTGTACCTTTTTATTATTTTATCAACAATTATTTTATAACGCGAGCAATTACGATCAATAAGGTACATGATCTCTGTAAATATTGTAAATAGACGTAATTATGATAATGTCGCGTGATGATATGGTTTTAAAAGAGTAATATGTTATTATTTCAATGATGAACTTGCCTTTTTTTTTGGAGCTGACTCTTTGCTGCTTATGATAGGCCCATCATTTCCAGGACAGGATGTGACGCGTTCGTATCGCTTTTTGCTCTGATGGTGGTTTGCATGTTTATCAGTCTTGCCATGTGTTACTTCAGCATACTTCCAGTCAGGGTGCTGTAACTATCAGCCTTTTAGTTTCACATCTAAAACACTCCACAGACACAAGAGTATTTTAGACTTTAAAGTCGCACATTTCCACCCTCAAAGAGCCGCATGTCTGTCAGTGTTTCGATACACATTTTAAAAACTGGCTCCACGCATTTCGAATCTGTGTGGCTGTAACGGTTGTCAGGACAACCAGTCCCTTTGTCCTCCAACATTTAGACGAAAAAAGTTCGGATGAACCACTGCAACATCGAACTTGCCCCAATATCAGCTGAAATAATGGTGACTTTTCATTGTGTGTGTTTTGCTTCACAAAACTTGTACATTTCAAATGCTTTGTATTGCTGTCAAACAATATTGATATACTAAAGCTGTGTTTTCCCTTTTTTACTGCCTCTGCTTTTGTAAGGAAAATAAAAACAAAATTACTTGACATATTCGGGTGTTATAGTCATTTGTTTTGAAGAATATTTCTTGCTGGAAAAGTCATCCAAAAATTGCTGCAGGAGAACTTTAAAGAAGATCTTCAGCTGAAAGGAGGGTCTTTGTTGCATAATGAAATGCAAGTTGACAGCTACTGGCACTATATATATAGGGCTTTGTCAAAATTGTCTTTATGAAAAGTGAGTACATTACATAGGTTTCCATTAATTTCATACTGTTCAAACCGTATATTGTATTGCCCTGACCCTCCCTACCCCTGAACCCAATCATCACAGGAGACTGTGTGCAGCTTTACTCTCTGATTAAACTCATTCTGTGGGATTTGTAAGCTATTTGAGAAATGAGGACGTCCCCAATATCCTCATATTTCACCTCCTTTTTGTAATACCTGTGCCATACCTGTCATTTTACAGATTTGTGTCCTGATGTCACAAAAACATGTACACGCACACACACACACACACACACACACACACACACACACACACACACACACACACACACACACACACACACACACACACACACACACACACACACACACACACACACACACACACACACACACACAGACGCACAGACACACAGACACAGACCTTCTTCCTGTAAGGTGATATATGTATATATATATAAAAGCTGGGTCAGTTGGCATTTCTGTGTGGAGTTTGCATGTTCTCCCTGTGTTGGTATAAGTTTCCTCCGGGTGCTCCGGTTTCCCACACAGTCCAAAGACCTGCAGTATATGTGAAATGAATAGACCGAATTGGCTGTAGTGTATGTGTGTGTGTGTGAGAGTGTATGGGTGTTTCCCAATCCTGGATTGGGAGGGCATTCGCTGTGTAAAAGATATGTTGGATAAATTGGCGGTTCATTCCACTGTGGCGACCCCTGATCAATAAAGCAACTAAGCCAAAGGAAAATGAATGAATAAATAAAAAACTAAATTAATCCCGGTGTGCCCTGATGTTTCTTTAACTGACCTGAACATCCCACAAGTTTGCTTTTGCATTTGTGACAGAAAGCCTGTAAAGATTATAATGTTGTAAATAATGTTTAGTTTCTTGTTCAGTCACAGACATCATTTCACTTCACGAGATCTCAATGGATCAATAGGAGCAGAAGATATTCGTTTTGTTTTGCCTGTTTGTTTTTGACTCTCCTTTTAGTGGTTTACCCAAAAATGAAAATTATGTCATCATTTACTCTCTCTTTCTCTCTCTTATGTGGTTTTAAAACCAGTTTCTTTCTTCTGAAAATCAGTTTCTTTTTGTCGTTTAAGAAGAATTTTTTAAAAATGCTGGTTGCTGGATCAACTTCCATAGTAGGAAAAAATAAACCAAAACCAAAAATATATATACTTCTTTTGAGTTCAACATAAGAAAGAAACACAAATATGACTTGAACAAGTGAAGGGTAAATAAATAATGACAGAATTTTAATTTTGGATGAACTATTCTTTTAAGCTGTGTGGGTCACATTAGGTCATGGTCATGCATTTAGTAACTGCCCAATTATTAATAGTGAAGTCAGAAATATGATAAATACAGGCTACTGAATTTAGTGTAACTGGTGGGCATAAGTTCATTGATTAATTAATTAATTTTCCTTCTGCTTAGTCCCTTATTTTTTAGGGGTTGCCACAGCGGAATGGACAAACAACTATTCTGGCATATGTTTTTACGCAGCAGATGCCCTTCCGGCTGCAACCCAGTATTGGGAAACACCCATTCACTCTCACATTTATGCATGCACTCATACACTACTGCCAATTTTTTTTTACTAAATGCACCTATCGCGCATGTCTTTGGACAGAGGGTTTTTTGAACATTTTTGCTGTTTGTTCAAACTCTTCATTTAAAACGAGTTGAAACAACACAATTATTAAGTTTTCTTGGAGGGACAACTTAATTTTTTATGTTAAGTCCACTTAAATTAGCAAAAACTATTAAGTTAACTTAACTGATTTGTGTTGACAACATGAAGGAACTGAGTGTAACGCAGCATTTTACAGTTTTTTTTACAGTGTGAGCTCTGTATGCTGGGTTACACACAGTTCCTTCATGTTGTCAACACAAATCAGTTATGTTAACTTAATCATTTAAAACAATTAAGTAGTGCCAAAAAAATCCTAAATAGTTGTGTTGGTTCAATTCATTTTTAAAAAGGCTGTTTTAACAAACAGGAAAAATTATTATTTTAAGTGTGTGTCAAAGGTCACGGGTAGATTAGATTTGATTCAACTTTATTGTCATTACACATGTACAAGTACAATGCAACGAAATGCAGTTTAGGTCTAACCGGCAGTGCAATAGCAGCAAGTGCAGGATACAGGTATAAGTTATAAAGTGCAGTGATAGAAAAACTATGGTAATATTTACAGATGGATGTTCTATCAACATTATATACAGGTTGTATTAGCTATGAACAGAGATTTACAATAGATGAATATATCTACAGGTTGCTATTAATAATCAGAATTATGCAGATTAACAGCAGTGTTCTCATCATAGCACTATGTTGTGCATAACAGATTAATACAGGTGCCGAAAACATATAAACAAGGATATAATTGTTTGTGAGCAATAGAGAAATTCCTGGTGCTGTTTTGTCTTGTTTACATATTTCTTCACAGCTCTTTGCGACTAATAAAAATGCCATATAAACCATATTAAAAATTATTTAGTATCTGTAGGTTCAGTATTGGGCGACATGGTGGCTCAGTGGTTAGCATCGTTGCCTCACAGCAAGAAGTTCACTGGTATTGGCATTTCTGTGTGAAGTTTGCATGTTCTCCCCATGTTGCATGGGTTTCCTCCGGGTGCTCCAGTTTCACCCACAGTCCAAAGACATGCGCTATAGGTTAATTAGGTAAGCCAAATTTTCCGTAGTGTATGTGTGTATGTCCTGGTCCTCCAGGTTGAGTGTTGAGCGTTGGGCTAATGACCCACCTCATAAAAACTAGATATTATGAAACACCAACATGGTGTGGCTAAATATAAACTTCGATATAAATAGGAGCAAGTAAGGTTCAAATTAAAAAAATTAAAATGAACCTGGAGTAAATGTATAATCTTTAATGTATACATCATTTCTTCCATCGAAAAAAACAAAACAAAAACAAAAAAGAGAAGGTTAACTCATTTCAAAACATGGACTAAATACTATCAAAGACATTAGAGGTCAAATGCATGTTTGTTCAGCAGTCAGACTCCCTCTGAAGGTGAAAGTGACTGTACATCTACTGATTGTCTTTTTGTTGTTGTTTTTTTTTGCAACAATATGGCCAAGATTAATAAAAGAGGCTGCGTTCTTAAAATCCTCATTCTTTTCTTTTCATGTTTTCATGTCTATGTTTTTTTTTTCCTTTGATTAGATCATCTGGTTCAGCAGCCAGTCTGCATATTGCAGTCAGAACACGTTGGACTTGCTGTTTGTTCTGGTGCTCTGGTGCGTCTGTCTGTGTGTGCGTGTTAGAAAGAAGGACGGGGGTGTACGGAAAGCCTCATACACAAGACTAGAGAGAATCAGTAAGCGGGGGAGAGAGAAAAGACAGAAAGCGGAAGGATCTTTCTCAGAATTAACAAAAAATCAGCAGCTGAATGATCCCTCAGTCTTCTCCGGAGAGGTGAGTGCATGACTTCTTTCTTACATCTGATTCACATTTTTGTGAGGCAAACACATAATCAGCTGAGCATGTATGTTGGTTTTCTCTCTACTGTGTTGATCAAGTCTCATCTTCTTGCTCCTACTCACTGATGGATTCTTACAAATAATTTTGGAAAAGCTAAAACTCGGCAAATGCTTACGATCAGAACGTCATGCTGTTTTTCCAGATATTTAATAACTAGTATAGCTTAAAGACAGATGTCAAAAGTGGCAGGTGCTTTCAGAATGTCAGTAGCCACATTTTTGTTGGTGTGGCAGGTTATGTAGTATGCTCTTATTAACACACTGGTGTCAATGCGTCCTCTTAAATGTTTGTTTTTGGGTTGCCATGCAACACTAGTTACTAGAGCAGGAAATCGATTGAGATGTAATTTAAAAACATGCTTTGATTGACCAATATGTTAAAACATCTGCCCACATCTGTGTCTAGGAGATACATCTGATGGTGATATTGTCAAGATGTTGTTTAACGATTAATTAGATAAAGAAAATGCTCTGCAAGAAAGAGAGGGCACACGTACTAAAAATATCCACTTTTAATAGCATCGCGTCATTCACGCTTTCTCATTTGTGATTTATGTGTGGAACAGGCATGGGCTTGCTCTCTGAGCACCCAGCCGTCTGACTTGCCGTCTACATATAATATCTCCGGTTTAAAATGTGTTCACAGTCTCAGCTTGTAGGACAACACCACCACACATTTGCGTCAGAAAGGCGATGCTCAGTCTAACACCTGTGGCTGGTATTTTAAGAACTGTTTCAGATGTACCACAAAAGATGCAGCTGTACCATCATCCAGGTTACTGTCTCTTAGCAACAGCGGGCCATTCACCTCCACTCTGCTTGTTGCCAGGAGCGACGATGTTTCTTAGAGCTCAAAGGAGAGCCGTCAGCTAACAAGCCGTGTTATTCTCTTCCAGATCTGTAAAAAGCAGGAGAATATTTTTATTTATGAGTGTCTTCTAGAATCTGTAACCAGTGTTCATTTTGTTGACGAAAATTTTCGTCATAATTTTCGGGATGAAGTGTCTAGCAACAAAAACTAGACGAAAACGAAATAAAAATGAGGTGATGACGACAACTATAATAAATATACAGACATTTCCGTTGACTAATACAAACGAAACGAGAATGCGATTGAAGCATTGAAGATTGATTAATCTTGGTGTGTGATGCATGACACACACGCACATTTGAAAAGCAACTGATCCACAGTAGACACGGGATACTAGATCATTACTCTACTTATTTAATCAGTGCTATAGCTGAGCACCATGTCTTATAACACCAACTATAACAGTACAGCTTGGTACAGATCAGTGTTTCTCAACCACGTTCTTGAAGGACCACCAGCTCTGCACATTTTCCATCTCTCCCTAACCAAACACGCTTGATCATCAGCTCATTAGCAGAGACTGAAAGACCTGTGACCTGTGGGTGTGACAGATTAAGGAGACATCCAAAACTTGCATTTGTGGTGGGCCTCAGGAGCATGGTTAAGAAACACTAGTATAGGCTGACATTGCAATGTGGACTATTTTAAGCCCATTGAAAGATAAAATGGCTTGAAACTGTTCGATAGACTGGTCAAAAAGACTAGTAGTTTATCACGTTAAAAAAAAGGGTTTGCTAAATAATTGCACACTCCTGCATTTTTAGATGGCTGCTGTTCTTACATGTGGATTAATTGCTGTCACAGATTCAAAATCATTTTTTTCAACTTTTTTTTTGTTACAACGTTATTCCAAAATGGATTAAATTAATTTATTTCCTTAAAATTCTACTGATAATACCTTTTAATGACATTGTGAAAAAAGATTTTTTGAAATTTTTGCAAATTTATTAAAAATAAAAAACCTCTACACAAGTATTCACAGCCTTTGGTGTGAAGCTCTAAATTGAGCTCAGGTACAGTCTGTTTCCACTGATCATTCTTGAGATGTTTCATTAGCTTAATTGGAGTT
Source organism: Danio rerio (assembly GCF_052040795.2). Lineage (NCBI taxonomy): Eukaryota > Metazoa > Chordata > Actinopteri > Cypriniformes > Danionidae > Danio > Danio rerio. The sequence goes on from NC_141037.1 coordinate 28,387,300, forward strand.
CTCTTGTGGTAAATTCAGTTGATTGGACATGATTTGAAAAAGCATACACCTGTCTACAGTATATAAGGTCTCAGGGTTGACAGTGCATGGCAAAGCACAAACCATCACCAGGCTAATACCATCCCAACAGTAAAGCATGGTGGTGGCAGCATCATGCTGTGGGGATGTTTTCCAGCAGCAGGAACTGGAAGACTAGTCAAGATAGAGGGAAAGATGAATGCAGCAGTGTACAGAGAAATCCTGAATGAAAACCTGCTTCAGAGTGCTCTTGACCTCCGACTGGGGCGATGGTTCATGTTACAGCAAAACAATGACCCAAAGCACACCACCAAAATATCAATGGAGTGGCTTCACAACAACTCGGTGAATGTTCTTGATTGGCCCAGCCAGAGCCCAGACCTAAATCTCTGGAGAGATCTGAAAACGTATGTACAACTTCCCTTCCCATCCATCCTGATTGAGCTTGAGAGGTACTGCAAAGAGGAATGGGCATAAATTCCCAAAGTCAGGCGTGCCATGTTTATGGCATCTTTTTCAAAAAGACTTGAGGCTGTAATTGCTGCCAAAGGTGCATCAACAAAGTACTGAGCAAAAGCTGCGAATACTGATGTACATTTCATTTTTCAGGATTTTATTTTTAATAAATTTGCAACAATTTAAAAAAATATTTGTTCACATTATCATTATGGGGTATTGTGTGTAGAATTTTGAGGAAATAAATTAATTGAATCCATATTGGAAAAAGGCTGTAACATTAAAACATTTGCAAAAAGTGAAGCGCTATGAATACTTTCCGGACGCACTTTATTATATAAATAAATAATGCATATCTATGTTTTTTCAGCAATGGAAAAGCTGTTCTATATTCTAATAAGACTTAGAATATTTTATAATATTTATTATATTAGTTTGAATATTTTGTATAAATAATTGTAAACAATAATTTAATTAAATTTCACGTAAATTAAACCAAATATATTTGTAGTACATCTATTTGACTAAAATCTTATAAAATTCAATTCAAAGTCAAAAGATTAAGACTAAAACTAAATCAAAATTTGCTGTCATAATCAACACTGTCTGTAACTGAATCTGATTTATTACTCACCAGGTTGTTAACAGTGGTTTCATCTTGAAGAGATCCCCATTGACGAGATGCACACTCCAGCATCCATGCTGATGGGGGTGGTGTTCGCCCCTCTAGGCCTCGTGCTGGTGTTCACTGCTGCCATCACGCCACAGTGGAGAGAAGGTCAGGCGCGGCTGGGTGCTGCTGGAAAGGGCGGGGCAACAGAGCTCCTCCTACTCCGCTCAGATGGCCTATGGGAGAGCTGCCTGCAGGTGGTGCACTCTGAGGTCAAAGAATGCTGGCCTGTGTCAGGGTCCTACCAGCGGGACTCTCGGGTCCGGATGGTCCAGGGCATGGTACTGTCGTCTCTCTTCCTTTGCGGAGCAGGGATCGTGCTCGCCAGCATTGGTGTCCGTTGCTGGACTGATATCCCGCTGAGGAGTGTAGCGGCAGCTGGTGGCCTGTTGGTGGCGCTGGCTGGTGTGCTCAGCCTGGCTGCATTAGGAGTGTACACTCGCCATCTTTCCAAGCTGGGGATTGATGTGGATTCAAATTTATCAGAGACGCAAGGACTTAATGCGCACAAGCCACCCCGACTAACTCTACACCCAGCTGGATCGCTGTACTTCGGGTGGGTGGGAGCTTGTGTACAGGTGCTGGGAGGGATTGCACTGCTCTACGGGTTCAAAGACATGAAGTGTTCATTCTGCCGCAAACAGAGACTCAAGGACAGTACAGAGATGTATGCGGTGAACTGTTAGATGGACCAAACATTTCAGAGGACTCAAGAGACTCTTAGGGGGCTTTCATGCTAGAATATTTGTGTCAAGAGTTTGGATCAGGGTTGTCCAAAGTTGGTCCTGGAGGGTGCCTGCCTGTCCTGCAGACTTTAGCTCCAACACACCTGTATTGAAGGTACTACTAAGCCCAGCAAGACCTTGATTAGCTGCTTCACCTTATTCTTCATGTACAAGTGGGCACAGCCATTTGAATCTTTTTGGCTCGAGACTTCCTGTCTCATTCAGTTCCATTCAATTTCAGACGTTAAAGCTTGTTATGCTGCTTGATGTTGCAAACTGACATTTTCTTATTATATTATTCTGCTTTGTCTGTTTAGTCATGAACACACTTGTTTGTAGAGCAAGTAGTTTAACAGTTTTTTTTTTCCGTTTATCATTCCTAGTAATTTCTCCCAACAGTTCTGAAACAATTGAAAAAACGAGCGCACTTCCACATTGAAGAATAAGGTCAATAGGGTTGGAGCTAAAATATGCTGGTCAGAGGCCTTCCAGGACCTGTGTGGCCATCTGTGAACTGTGTGGACTGGGATATGGGGTATATAAACTCTGTTAGGGTTCACTTCTAATGTGAACAGAATTATACTATTATTGGTATGAATTGGTGGTTATTCGTTTACTCACTTGGTTTCCTGACACACTGAAAGAAGATTTGACCTCATTTCTGCTTTCAGAATTAGCATTAAATGTATGATAAGTGTACATGTTCCATTTTATAATGGTGCTTACTTGGGAAACAAGCTGCGGTCACACTGCACTTTTCTCCCCATAGACTTCCATTTATACACACGCAAATATGTAAGACCGGAAACGGCAGCTCGTGCGACAAGTTTCGCAGTTCACTGCATTGAAAAGTTCAAGCTTGGTGAACTCTGCCCTGCAAAATCTCATCACATGATTGCGTGAGACCAATCGAAGGCCTCTCTGGATAGAAATTTAAAACATCGGTCAATTGCTTGCTTTTTTAGTGTCTAATCATTAGAGGTGTGAACCTATACTGGTCTCACGGTTCGGTTCGGTTACGATTATCATGCCTTCGATTCGGTTCAATTCGATATTTCGGTGCATTGACGATGCTTTCCATATACAGTGTTATATTTTAGAGGGGAGGCTATAACAAGCTGTCTGTATAAACACACAGACACACAGCACCACACTGTCTCTCATTCAAACACAAACATAGACAGCACCAAAGAAACAAACACACACACGCACACACACACTTAAGCCCTCGCAACAGGGAGAGCTCGCGAAGAGCGAAGCAGAAAAACGAAAAAAAAAGAAGCACTTTTCTGACGGTCCCTTGCTGAGAGCTCCTCTCAGCGCGAGCTATCCCGGCTAAACACATATTGCGAGGGCTTAAACGGAGCAGTGCTCGTAGTGTGAAGCGAAAAAAAAGAAAGACAGCTGTGAAACAACCAGCTTTGTCTTTTTGTATGAAACACACTTTAGATCTTTTTAGGGTAAGAGGTTTTTGAGTTATTGCCGTCTGTAACTGAATGTGTGTCAAGAATATCGAAAACAAAACCAACTTAACCGCGCTCATTTCTGGCGCCCCCTGGATATACAGCGCCCTTAGCATTTGCCTATGGTGCCTATGCCACAGGCCGGCCCTGAGTTGGCTGAGTGTTGTAAACACTCGCGCTTACCTCCTTTGCGACAGAGCGCACAGGAGATAAATGACGTCAGTACATAATAACCGGTTATGATTATTACTGAACTGATACCGAATTGTCCGCATCTGCATCGCGGTGCACCAAAGAAACAATTACTTTTGACACCCCTACTAATCATCTTGTTTAATCCCGCTCCTTTTCGCTGCGCAGTACAACCGAATCTTGCAGGCACAAACTCTAATGTGACCGCAGCATTGCAATTTTCAAAATAGTAAAATTAAACAAGAATTGATTCATTTTGACATCTACAGCAAAGATGCCCTATAGCAACAGAGCTACATCTCGGCTACTCCTATAACGCAAATGTACCACGGAACTAAGTACCACAATGTAAACACAATCTAGCATGAGCAAGGAAAAGGAGTGCCAATCAAACTCTGGTGGGGACCAGGCAATCAAATCAAGTGTGAAAGCACCCTTAGGGTTCAAACACAGCATGCACATGACTGATTGGAGTGCAGCTTGTAGTGTTTATGAACAAGATAAAGTAATGTGAAACAGAACAAAAGATTACTGAAGTATTAAACTCTTTCCAGAAGCTTTAAAGCACAGGTCTCAGCTTCGATTCCTGGAAGGCCGCAGCTTTGCAACCCTAATCAAACACAGCTGATCACACTAATCAAGGTGTTCAAGACTACTAGAGACTATCAAGCAGGTGTGAGTCGGAGCTGTTTGGAGCTAAACTGTGCAGAGCTGCAGCCCTCCAGGAATTGAGTTTGAGACCATTGCTTTAAAGGGATAATTTATTAAAAAAATGAAAATTTTGCAATTCATTTCTCACTCTCCAAATCTGTCAGAGTATCTTTCTTATGTTAAACACAAAAGAAAAGATTTTGAAGAGTGTTGGAAACCTGTGACCATTTTTATAGTATTTTCCCCCAGTATGGATGTCAGTGGCTACTAGTTTCCCACATTGCGTTTAACAGAAACTCAAATTTTGGAGCCACTTCAGGGCCAATAAATGGCGAGTAAATTATAATTTTTGGGTGAACCATCTTCTTTAAGCTCCACTCACACTTAGAATGACAAATGTAGTAGCCATATTAGTGTCCACATCAATGATAATCCTCTGTTTAATGTAAGCGCGCAACTTAAGCTCATTATAGCCAAGTGAATTCTGATTGGCTCAATGTTTCATCATTCATCAGCAGTATAAAAAAAGCTTAATATGATATTCTTTGACTGTGTAGTTATCTTTATAAGTGGCGTTTGATAGGTAGTGCGCTTAAATTATAGAAATATTAAAGCATTTAGGGTATCATCCTCAGTGTGAGTGGGCCTTCAAGAACAGATCTTGCTGAATGCATTTTAGCATTCAACTGTTTTAATCGTAATATTGTGTAAACCAGCACTAGATCTTTGAACTACATTTCACTGCTTTTATGAATGTACAGCACATAAGTGCCATATTTTTAAGATTTCACGTCAAGCTTCGTCATTTAAGAAGTGTGCCTCACCAACATGCTATTCTTAATTCTGCAGTGACGTAAAGGAGGCTCTCTGTGGTAATGGTCAGCTGATAAGAGCATAATGAATGTATGAGCTGTATCTCATTTAGAAGGCTGCCCTCTCTGAAGGTCACATTTTGCCATGTTATTTAAAAATAATTAATCATGACATTAAAAATAAAAACAGAAATTACTTGGATGAATTTACTATAGTTCACACAAAATAATCCACATTTTTATAATCACTGCTTTTCTAAAATTAGACCTACAGAGGGAATATCCTTTCCATATGAGACACAGCAGATTTACCTAATCATTGTGACAATACTGTATCATTCTTTCCAATGTTGTTGTACAAAGAAAGCTATGCGCTTCTGTCACAAGGTTGTTGGCATTTTGGGCTTTTCCCACTAGACCTGTGTATTGTGTCATTGTACTCGATCTTTACGACTGATAAACGTTTCATATTTGGATTAATGGTGAGCTTCTGTAACATGCTGATCTATTATTAATTACTACATGTGCTTGATAAATCTTTGTTGTAAATAATGATTAAATCTGTATGCATTAGGCTAGTGATTAAACATTTCAAAGCATGTTTTCCCTGCGTCTAACAACATGTGAAAAGTCAGACTGCTTGACATATTTCAGTCATCATGTCTGCTCAGACTACTTTTTGGCTTGTCATGCTAATAATAATTATTATACATCAAATGACTTGTTTTGGTAAATACACAACAGCCTGAGCTGTACATTCCCATTTCCCACATAACAGTGAGCTGAGATCATATAACATCAACATGTCATGTCTACTTCAGTTTAGATGTGCAGATGTTCTGGGTCAAGACAATAACAAATTCGACTTGATTAATTAGGCTGATAGGTAGTTACACTAAAATATACACCAAAACATACCTGTTTGAATGCAGCTTATAGTTTATTAGCGGTGAGAATAAACTATTTAAGGAGCATTTCTATTCTAGAGGAACAGATTGGCTTTGGCTTTGCTTAAATACAGTATTTGTACACTTTGTATAAACATAAGGCAACTGACTCAGATCTCATATTTCTAATTCATCTTTCATTTTTATCTGAATGTCAATGCATATGTATAAACTAAAATTAAAACAGCAGGATGAAATAAATTATAATATATATATGGGAAATCCAATTGGTCTAAAGGTGCATGATGATGCAAAAACATGACTTATTTAACACTCACTGTTCACTTTCTCATTTTCTCTTATTTGATACAACAAAATAATGACTTGATGGCTATTTGTTGTCTTAAATGAAATGAAAAAAATGTAATCAAGTTTTAGTAGTTGACATTTTAGAATTAGATAAAAAGAGAAGATTCAGGTGCAACCATATGAACATATGAAATATACACTTGTGATAAAACACTAAAAATCTCAAAGGAAATGTGTCTGCTCCTCGTGAACAAAACACAAGCGCCACTGTGTGGCAATAGTGAGGAATTGACCATTTCTGAGCATTCAATACAAACACTATGCACGATGAGGTATCCATTCTTTTCCTCAGGAAATATACTTGCTGAGTCTGAACTTGTTTTCAGGATTTGCATTACCAGAAAACGTCTAGGCCTGTTTACACTAGGCATTACGATGAGTTTTGTCCAAGAGATCACAAGTAGATAAAGTTTTCCACTTTTAATTACAAGCGTTTTTCACTTCCATGCTTTTTTTTTTAAGTATTTGCTTTTACTGATCTTTCAGTCTAATATTGTCAACTTGGATACTTTCATTTCTGCTCTGTAGGTTTGTGTCAGAACAAAAGAACATTGAGTTTTTATTTTACATTTTACTGCCTGCAAACCAAACGTTTAAATCCTGTTTTGCTAATGTGATTTAACAACACTTTAAAGGGCACCTATGATGAAAATCATCTTTTTTAAGCTGTTTAGACAGAACTGTGTGTAAGTAGAGTGTGTCCACTGTCATATTGGGGTGATATAAAGAAAATAAGCCTCTTTTTTTTTTTTTTTTTTTTTTTTTTTTACATTTTTGGACATTAAAATAGGATCCAAATCCCTCCCATTTTGAGGCCCACCGCAACTTGATGTAGGAGTGTGCGCAACGCAACTTGGATCAAAAAATCATCTTCAAATGTGATCAAGAATGAGTTTTATACGTTTAAAACGTTTTTAACACAGTGCATGTTTGCAATTTCTTTACTTTGTTTAAAAAAAGTCTTTACTTTATCAGCACAGCCGCATGTCAGTATAATTATAAAAGAAGACGCTTCAATCTGGATTGTCGACGTTAAATCAGGTTTATTTTGTACATTAACATAACGGATATACATACAGCAGTGGATATTAAAGTGTATCCTGTCACATTTGCGTGCAAAAACAATGCAAAGTTAAACGTGTGCGTTGTGTGTGCGTGTGTAAACTTTGTAACGACATTGTGTGTGATTCATTGTTCTCGTCAACTAATTATCTTCACAACAAATACATTGAATAATCATTGGGAAAGTTCTTACTGTAGTATTTCTCACAAATGTTACGTGAGATCTGCTTCCTTCCTGTCTATCATTGTGCTGTTTATCTGACACAGCCGAGGCGGAGATTGAGGCACACTCTGACAGGCATGTGGGAACGGTGGGTGGGGAGAACCAGCATTAAAGGCACGGGAAACAAAAACAGCTACATTGTGTTCAGAGCAGAAAATCCAGCATTCTGAAAGGTCTAATAAATAATCTCATGGGTGTTTTGAGCTGTACCTTTACAGACACATTCTGGAGACACAAAAGACTTCTCTTAAATCTTGAAAAAGGGATAAAATAGGAGCCCTTTTGATAGGATTGAACACATGAACGCACTCCAGTTTTCAACATCTTCCAGAAGTGCTCAACAGTTGACAAGCTCAAAATGCTTCAGTCCCCATTTGCACTTATATTCAGAGTCGTCTACTTGTGATCCGATACACAAAAATGCATCTTTTAATACCAGCTGTAAATTGAGCCCACTGATATAAAAGTAATAAAATATATTTATAAAAGGAATACTTTCTTGTTGTCTATCATATCAGAACATACTGAAGGCATAATCCTAATTATGCAAATCTTTCATACACACCTGAAGTAAAAACAAACATGTATCATGTCAATATAATTCATCTAAAATATTATTTAAAACTACATACATCAGCATAATCAATGTTCTTAGCAAGTGCCTAAAGTAGATTTGTTCATTTGCAGATGTGTAAAGTAACTCCAGAAGAGAGATCTTACTATGAAATTCAGGTCCGCATATCCCAGTGTTGCACGTTCTGTTTTAGTTACGTTTCCCTATAGCACAGGAGGAAAACGTTCCCATTTAATTGTCGCAAGTTCTGTAGACGTGTCATATGTAAAAGTAGCTGTCTATAGATGTTTCGTCTGTGTCTGTGCTCTGCGTTTGCATGGGCACCTGTGCATTTGTAGGAGTTGAGTCTCCATCATCAGGAGCATCTGCGTCCACCAGCTGTTCTCCATCACTCAGACTCAGTGCTCTCGCCTCGTCGCTCACCTTGTTCGCTGTGTCTGTGCTGGGTGAGTCTTTCAGTTTGTGCAGTTTCTCGATGTCCTGCAGCAGCTCTTCATTGAACTGCTTCCACTGACGATACTTCTGTGGTGTGAACTCGGAATCCTCCAGGATCCTGTTGATCAGATGAAGCTCCGCCTCCTTTGCCTAGGAAACACAAGCAGCCAATGAGAAACATTGTGTGATCCTGATAAGTTCATGTTTTTGAGTGTTGAAAGAAAAGATGAACTAAGAAATCAAAAGTTATTTATCTTTTAACATATATGGGGTCATTGTACTATACAACAATGCATTAATTTCACAATTGTTTTTGTTGTCAGTCAAAAAAAAAGAAGCTTATATTAAAGCCAATCAGGTTGTGGAATGAACCACTTCACCACATAATATCGTGGATAAACGCCACCTCCACTGAAGATATACATCACTGCCTGTTTAGTTTCTCCCACAGATTCATATTACAGTAGATAATGAGAGGAATGTGTAGGTCAACACAGAAAGCAACTAATAAAGTTCTTCTGAAGACATTCAGGGGTGAATTCCAGAAAGCAAGGTTAACTTAACATCTCAACTGAGTTGTAGGGATGTTCCGGTTCACTATGAGCCAGTTGAAAATCCATTAAAATATGTGACGATTCTAATCAGTAGAAATATTGAATAAATCACAATACATTTGAAAAGAAGAGGGCTCTGTGTTTACAAGCGCAAACTCGATTTACCTGCACATCAACAACATGAAAGAAGTGGGACGGCAGAGTAAAATGACAGCGGTAAAGTGCACCAGACAAAACACAAACTGTGTGAAAAACTGCGAGAAGCTGTTTACTTACACAAATAGAACAACAAATTACACATTACCTGTCAGTACAGTGACTACTGTCACAGATGTTTATATGCAAAACAAACTATTAATAAGGCAAACCAAACTAGATGATTTGCAGCTTCGCTTGGTCCTATGAGTGATATGGAGATCACAATGCACCAGTGCTTTAATAGCAAAAGTGTGAAGATGTTTTTTCAGACTGCAAGAGAAAGTTGTTCTGTTACAGAAGCAGGTATTAAATTAGTTTTACCCTCTCCTTTTCAAATTAGTTCATGCATATTTTAATAATTTAATAATTATTAGTGATTTTTAAAAAATGTTCAAGATTATCTCTTCTTAAATGTGTAATATATATATATATATATATATATATATATATATATATATATATATATATATATATATATATATATATATATATATATATATATATATATTATATATACATATACACACACACACACACACACACACACACACACACACAAATAAAAGTCAAAAGTTTGCGGTCAGTTTTATTATTTTTTTAAATGTTTTTTTAAAAACAAATTATTCTGTTTATCAAGGCAGCATTTATTAAATGTAAAGTTATTTTTTGACAATTTTAAATAACTGCTTTGTATGTAGTTTCAAATGAAATCATTACTCCAGTCATTACAGATTTTATTACTATTACTATTGATAATAATAATAATATTTATAATAATAACAACAATAATATTTAATATTGGAGTTATTGCTGAAGGATCATGTGACTCTGAAGACTGGAGTAATGAAGCTGAAATTCATCTTTAAAATCACTGGAGTAAATGATTAAATTAAATGATAAACTACTTGTAAACAGTTATTTTAAAGTGCAATAGCATTTCACAATTTGTACTGTATTTTGATTAAATAAATGCAGCCTGTGTAAGCAGGATAAGCTTATTTTGAAGCATTTGAAAATCCTATGACCCCAAACTTTAGGTAGTGTAATGTATATTTACAAAACAAAAAAAATAGGTGATCCATTTTTTTGAAAGCATCCTGTTACAAAAATATCAAAGCAAAAAAACCCAGATCCACCACATGACTTAAAATTTAAATAAATAATAGGAAAAATGTATATTATTTCATAATAGTGTTTCATTGAAAACTAAAAAAAAATAATAAGAAATAAGAATAAGAAACACACTACACACACACACACATACACACGAACACATGTCACATACACAGCTCAGGTAAAAAAATAACATGCTCCGAAACATAAGTTGCTATGGTAAATTACAACCAAAAGCTGAGGCTTTTCGCTTACATATCCTTAAACTTATCCAGGTATGTCACTTAACCTGGATTCTGGATCACCCCCTTGATGCTGGCAGTGAAAATTATTACTTTTTCTTTGCTTTCATTTTAAACTCAACATTAGGAAAGAGTGAATGAAGTTCCAGAACACATCAGTTAGAATGTTTGTCCTTTGTTTACTTCATTATATAGCAGATTTGTTTTTAAAAAAAAAGGCACAATCATATGCCGGATTTCAAAAAGACTGAAAATAAAAGACAATTCCATGCTGAATAGTTTGAATACAACATTAATTCTGTACCACAAAAGTCTAAGTGACAGAGATCATTTGATATGTACTAATAAGGTTTTATCATTATTACAGCAGTGTCCATCTATGAAGGATGTAGACTGTCAAACATACATGGAAAAGTTTACACCGGTGGTCAGATCCCTGTCACACAACTTCTTTAAATAAACCAAACTGTTAGCCAATCACATCAGTATGCATTAACTTCCGAGTCTACAATCTGCTATATATATTCAGCTGGTATTCTGATGAAGAGTCAAAACAGAACAGAAAATAGCCTATTAGTGCTAAATCAGGATTTTAAGTATACCGCAGAGAACATTATATAAAAGAAGGCAGTTCATGACCCTTTAAAATAGGTGTCTGACCTTCAATGTGCTCTGCAGGGCACGGAGTGTGTGGATCTTCTCATTGATAACCGGGTTTTTGTTGCGTTTGATGAAGGATTTACGGAGCTGGTCGTGAGTCATCGGCTGCTTCTGTCCAATCAGAGTCACTCCTCCTTTCTTTATACTGTTGAACATTTCGTCCATCTCATCTACATTTCCTGAGGGTCAGAGACCATTTGCTTGTTTATGCTAGGCTTGGTTTTTAGGGTTTTATGCATGTGTAGATATAAGATATAAAGTAGCTGATGGGCAGTTCCCTTACCTGCAATTTTACTGCCCGTTGCTTGTGAAATGGTTATCGGCTCTGACATCCTGTTCTGCTTTACTTTCGTTCGAGGAAGTGTGTTTGATTGAGTTTGAGTTTTCTGTGACAAAATGATGACAATATTTTAAGCATGTTCCAAAGGAAAGGTACTTAATCTCCAAATGAAAGAGTCATCATTCTTAAACAAAATAAATTTGAGGATTTTTCTATTTGTTCCAGCAACTCAAAAATACTCGTTAAATATGTTTGTTCAAAAATTATCTGCATAATAAAGATGAAGTGTCAATTTAATGCATCACAGCTAAAAAGATTGTAATCGGTAATTAAACATAAAAATAACATTTACTGAGCAAGATCATGTAAGTTGATCAAAATTGGCAGTAGAGGAACATAAAAGCATCACAAACGGAGAATAAAAATGCACAAATGTTTTCGAAACTGATAATAAATGTTAATGAGCTCCAAATCAACTAGTGATTTCTGAAAGTGCATGTGACACCAAATACTAGAAGAATTACTGATTTGATATCAGATAAATTAATTAAAATATATTTTAAAAATAATTTGTAATATTTTTTACAGTTATTATTGAACAGCGGTGTAAATAATGTGATGATGTTCCATACACACACAGAAGATGAAAAATGTTTTATCTTGAAGTGGTCTATCCTAGTAAATAACGTTTTATTATCATCTGTTTTGATGCGTGTATAGAACTGTGTGTACATGTGTGTTTGTGAGAGTGTGTGCTCTGTTTGCACATGTGTGTATATTAATCCTCACCGTATAAAGTTTCTTCCGATGAGGAAGTGGTGAGCGTGATGATTCCTCCTCAGACTCAGTTTCACTGTAACAGTCTGACAAAGGAAACCTCAATCATTAATCCAGCACAACTAGAATTACATCAAAATCCTGTCATTGAAAATATAACACAAAAGCAGCATATGCAGCATAACGTAAGACAGCACAGAGGTCTAATAAATGTATTTTTTCCAGAATCACAATTATATATATATATATATATATATATATATATATATATATATATATATATATATATATATATATATATATATATATCATGAGTGATATCCAAGAAGGCTCTTATGTAGCATTTTACAAATCAAAGTCAGTCCTTTCATTGCAAATCCAAAAGAAAGTTTTTTTTTTTTTAAGATAAATGAAGACATTTTAAATTAAATTTGATAGATCTATGCTTCTTTGTTTCAGTTTAAATGCAAAAAACACAAATCTGTTCATCACATTAGCATTATATTTCCACAAAAGAATGACTAAATTTAATGTGTCTGAATTCCCTTCTAGTTATTTAGCTGAATGATGCTTGATATTGCAAATTGAACTCTCATTACATTCTACTTTAATGTATTGTCCTAAACAGACAGTTCACCCCAAAACGAAAATGTCGTCATCATTTACTCTGAATTAAGTGGTTTTAAACTTTTATGATTTATGAACAAAAAAAGATATTCTGAATATTGTGAAAAAAAGCAGGAATTGACATCCAAAGTAGATACAAAAAATATTGTGTAAAGTCAATGTACTTCCAACATACTTCAGTTTGTGTTCCTTTGTGTTCAACAAAAGAAACTCAACCAAGTTTGTGACCATGAGTAAATGATGACAATTTTCATTTAAAAGAGAACTATCCCTTTAAATATTAACACTTATTTGTAAAACATTTTGTGCTAAAAGCATTCACATTCTCACATTTCCTAACAACAGCTAATTTCTGCATTAAAAATAACATGGATAAAGTGATCCTGTCTCATTAGAAGATGTGAAATAAACTGCTAATCAATTCATTTAGCATTTATATATTAATTTATTTATTTATATATTATACTTTTTATAGTGTTGTAAAGTATGTTGATTTTTCTATGAAACTAATTTAGTCCTGGACTGCTGAATTTCCTGTCTGTACGACGAATTTAACTTCGAATACTAATAAAGACACATTGACTTTATTCTTTATAGATGTTTTGATGTCCCATGGTTTTAAGTTATAACAGACCTTCAGTAGAGGTACAGAAATCAGATGTAATTTAGCTCTGTTCAGCTGAACAATTCAATTTAGCAGTGCAGACATAACAGCTATATTTAAAAAAAAGAGTGTGGTTTTTTCATACCTTCTTCACTGTCTGGCTGACTCTGGGCATATTTCTTGTGTTTCTGAATTGCTGTGATTAAGCAATTTATCCATCTGTTGAAAAATGGACAAGATAAAAACAGTATGAAACACAAATTTATCTCATAGGCAATTCACAAGTCCCACAAACTTCACGTTTGCACAGAACTTGTTTTGTATTGTATTAAGTGCTGACCAGTAGGGGGCATAGTTGATCTGTCAGAAAACCCGAATGCCTGAAAACGAACAAATACGTTTGTGTGCTGTCGAAAATAGCAATAATAAGCAGCTAAACTGAAAGTTGGAGTGTTTAATAGGTTAAAAGCTCTGGCATTTACTTTGTCTAGAGCGCTAGAGACCATCTGATCCAACGTTTGCTGAATCACTGCTTTACTGAAGCTCATGAGGTCAAACTCATTAACAGTCATTTTAGAGATCAAGGAGTTTCATACTGAGGCTTTTCATCGACCACTGCAACCTGGCAACAGAGCATCTGAACGACTGTGCCTGGAAATAGTGGACATAAAAGGCATACATCTCTTCAAAAGAAACAAACTGAGTCACCTGAGCAGACTAATATTATCAATTGGCATATGAGTGGGGAATGATACATGATGACTAACCTAAGTGACCCCGGGCTCTCTCATGAACATCATATCACCAGCTCTTTATTTAGAGGTAACAAGCACCTGAGTCTGGCTGGTCATCATGGGACAAATCCTGCAATGTGAAAGATCTTCAATCTGAAGTGCTCTGTTATATAAACTGCTCAGGCCTGAATTACTGCAGAGGCTGCTGAATTATATGACTGTGTACTAAAAAAATTAATGTCACAAAATGTTTAAGTAGTTTAAGTAGCAAGCAAAAAATTTACAATAAATTAGTATATTAAAAAAGTGTTAGTTCACCTAAAAATAAAAATTGTTAATTTTTCACCCTCATGCCCTTATGTCATTACAACTCCTTGAGACCTTTGTTCATCTTTGTAACACAAATTAAGACACTTTAGATTAAATCCATAATCTAAAAAAAAAAAAATAAAATAACAAAATCAAGTCCATGTGTCATTGTTTTAATTGAAATACTCTAAACAAAATAAGCTGTTTTGTTCAACATTTTTTTTCTCCTCAGTGTCAGTATAGGGCACGCACTTACGTCGCACTTAAGCCCCTTTCACACAGTGATACCGGTAAATATCCAGAAAATTTCCGGAACGACTTTACCGCTCTTCTACCAACTTTATAAAAAAAAAGCGCTGTTTACACAGACACACATCCATTCCAAAACACCAGTAAATACTGACATCATTAACCAAAAATGCCCTCTAAACGGTTGCGCTTATATTTGTAAACATTTGGCTACATTACAACCTCTGCGGATAGATCAGTGTTGTGAAACACATTGATGAAAGCATAGAGAAACACTTTCGCATGTCGAGATGTTCATATATGTGTGTGTGTGCTGGCGCTCACCAGCTGCTTTATGTGCACAGCACACGCGTCAGAGCTTGAAGGTAAACAAATGACCGCTTATCATAAGCATTTTATCGATAATTATTTACCCCGTTGACATTAAGAAGGAACATAGAAATGTTATCTGATTAACATCTAGCAGCTAAATGTGTCTGGGAAAACATTCACAGGCTTTTATTCTCACAAACAGCGTGGACGTGAATGCATCTGACTGTTCTGATTGGCTAAAGTAGACGTCTTGCATCAGCACATTCTAGACGTGAACGCGCTGTTTCCGGCAATCTTCCTTCTGCATTCACACAGCGCAGCATTTCAGCAACTTACCGGTAATGTTACAACTTCTCTTTCCGGAAAATAGCTGGAATGAATTTACCGGTATTTTCAAAAAGGGCCTGTTCACATATACAGACCTTTCCGGAAAATTGCCGGTACTTTTCCGGAAAGGTCTGTATGTGCAAAAGGGGCTTGTTTTACACTTCTGACATGTATTACATCAGATATACCTGTGCATTATTTCAAATCCAGTTTTGTTTTATATGTAAACAAAACGATTGTCGTAGCCTCGTAATACTTAGATAGACTAACTGAAGTCATGTGCTCTGCCCTGTTTTTGGTGCCTCTATTGACTATGAATGAGTCAGGACTATTGCTGTCTAAGGAGGATGAGTGAGCTCTCAGATTTGATCCAAAACATGTATGGTTTGGAACAGGATGAGGCTGAGTAAATATTGACAGAACTTTCATTTTTGGGTGAACTTTCCTCAAGTATTTTTAATTACAACATATGTAGCTTATATGTAGCTGGAAAACAAATATAAATGTCCTAGCAGTAAATTGTTCGCTGTAGTTTGAATACTTTCAATAGATTTGCACAAAAATTCTGCTCACAATTGAGCATTTCTAACAGCCTCTATAGGGGCAGCACGGTGGCGCAGTGGGTAGCACAATCGCCTCACAACAAGGAGGTGGCTGGTTCAAGCCCCGGCTGGGTCAGTTGGCGTTTCTGTGTGGAGTTTGCATGCTCTCCCTGTGTTTGCGTGGGTTTCCTTCGAGTGCTATAGGTGAATTGGGTAGGCTAAATTTTCCATAGTGTATGTGCGTGAATGGGTGTGTATGGATGTTTCCCAGTAATGGGTTGCAGCTAGAATGGCATACGGTGTGTAAAACATGCTGGATAAGTTGGCGGTTCATTCTGCTGTGCTGACCCCAGAATAATAAAGGGACTAAGCTGAAAAGAAAATGAATTAATGAATGTTTGCCTCTATAATACTATCCAGCAGACTGAAGAACAGCCTTTTGCCCAGAACTGTCTCCCTTTTGAACTCTGCCCCCCACTGACTGACTCTTTTACCACTCCTCTTAGACCCAACACTCTCTTCATAACTTACCCTATAATCACTGCACTATTTAACTTGCACCTTTAAAATTGTACATATTCATTGTATATGTATATTGTATTGCATTGTTATAATTAAGAATGAATTGCCCAAGCTAGATCATGGTAGTTTTAGCACTCACAAGTATCATGCAAAGTGTGCTCGGCATAAATTTTGAGATTGTCTTTACACCATTACCTCATTTGCATAATTCATTTAATGAATAAAACAGTGCAGAGAGAGTAAGAAACTCAGCTAAAGCCGCACACTGGGCATTAGCTGTCAGTATATGCTATTTATTCAGAATTCCATTGAAGTTGCCCTTATTATACTTGTCTATTCACACTAACCTAAAAATCCTTTCACATCACAGAAGTTGCAGACTCTATCTTTACAAACCCAGGATCCCTGCATCTAATGAATCTATTTAAATTCAAAAGGTCAAAGCACAATCATTTGCACATGAGAAGCTGCAGGTGCGCAGCGAGATCTACTTACCGTGACATTTCGCCACTTAATAATCTTTTTTGCAAAATGCTTTCTAACATATAATGTTAAGACTGGCTGTCGTTTCGAGAAAATGCTTGTTTATTTTTGCGGCCACACTTACTTGCTCATGTCGGTGACGTTATCAGCAGCGAAGAAAAAATTCTGGAAGCGCGGGTGGCACATTTTAAATACACTAGAAGACAAGAGAGAGAAGAGAAAGAGATTAGATGATAGTAATCATTAATCTCGTGGCAGAGGCTTTAGCAGCTTAATGAAAAAATGAAGAGTCATTTGTCATCATGGTGGCAGGTTGTGCTGTTCTGCGGGGGAAGATCTGAGGAATGTAAAGTGTAATTGTTTTATTCACACATCTCTGGCTAACTGCCCTCCCGCGTCTCCTGCTCTCACTCTCAGAGCCGACTTCTGTTTCTTTAATACAGTGTGAACACAAACAGCATCGCTGAATGGAGTTTAATGTTGTTCAGTCAACAGAAACGCCTGCAGATAATGAATGGGTAACCATCGGCTGCGTGTTCTGTATAATGCAGGAAGATACTCACTACTTCCTCTTGTGCTCTCCTGCGCTCTCAATATTGTAGCTGCCGATCTTGATTAAGCCCTCCGCCTTCTCCTCCTGTAACAGAAACATGGCTTCTGTAATTACTTTGTTGAATGTATGAGTAGATTTTCTTCAGAGTTGGAGATGCACTGATATTATAACTCTGGCTGATAAAGATAAGCTTGATATGATAAACTGTTCAATTAAGATTAAATTAATCAAATTATAAACAAGTTGTCAGCAATGTGTGTTTTTGCAGACAAAAATTTATATCATTTCCATTTGTTATTATTGCATGTATCAACTTAAAATTGAAGGCAAATGTATTACCCTTCTTTGAAATTTTATTCATTCATTTATTTTCTTGTCGGCTTAGTCCCTTTATTAATCCGGGGTCGCCACAGCAGAGTGAACCGCCAACTTATTCAACACATTTTTACGAAGCGGATGCCCTTCCAGCCGCAACCCATCTCTGGGAAACATCCATTCACACTCATTCACACACAGTCATGCACTCAGGACAATTTAGCCTAGCCAATTCACCTGTACCGCATGTCTTTGGACTGTAAGGGAAACTGGAGCACCCGGAGGAAACACACACGAACGCAGGGAGAACATGTAAACTCCACACAGAAGCGCCAACTCGAGGCTCGAACCAGCGACACAGCAACCTTCTTGCTGTGAGGCGACAGCACTACCTACTGCACCACTGCATCGCCTCCTTTGACAATTCTTTTTCAATTATTTTCCAAGTGCTGTTTCTTGGAGAGATTGTTTTTGTGCTTTAATAACTCATTTCTAATAGTTATTTTTATGTCTTTGGCATGGTGACAAATTAAGTGTTATCTCACCAGTTATTTTGCAAGATAGTAGTATTCAGCTTGACATGCAATCTCGCCACTGTTCCCACTAGCTTGCCTGGTTTGGGACTTTGATGGATTTCGATGGACATCAATGGATTTTCTCTTTAGTGTTTGGACTTTCAGCAGTGAAAATTAAACCCCACTGAACTGAACTCTGAAAACTAGACTGACGCAGTTTTAAATTACTAGAACTTCTACAGGGAATATGCTGGAATCCTAAAGGTAACTTCAATACCTTTTTAAGACTTTTTAAAGACCTTATCAGAATATTTTAAGATCCCATCGCCACTTCAAGCTGTAATCACTATCAAATTTTTACCTTAATAAAAAGTTGTTAATAAACAGTTGTAGTTAAATAAATCAATGGAGCACAACCATACAAAAGAACTCGAAAGAAGCAAAGCTTGAAAGAATAAATTACGTGGTTGTTTTCAGCATAGGTTTCAGCTACTTGTCTTTCTCCATCCAGGAGTACGCAAACTGACAATTTCCCATTTTTCTGTCTGTTTCGCTCTATGGTTTTTTCTTAATGTGGAGAGAGTCACATCACCTTCTCGCACAAATGACGTGACATCACCCGGACTGATGAGCTTGGCCAGACGCTCCGGCCTGAACCAACAACATGGATCGAGCAAGCCGTTGTTAATATTAGGAGGAAAATAAATATATTTATGCCTTTTTTGGAGTCAAACATTTTGGACAACGCTTGAACAAAATTTAAGCCCTAATAAAAAACGTGATCAAGACTTTTTAATTGTTTAATAAAATAATAATTTCAGCTTTTATTCCAGTCAAAATAAAAGAAATTATAATAATGTCACTAAAAGAAAAAAAAATATTATAGGAAAACCAGTGATTTCCATATTTCCTTGCTCTGTTAAACGCCACTTGGGAAATATTTGAGAAATAATTTAATTTCACAGGAGGGCTAATAATGTTGGTTATCTGCATCCAAGCACAATTACCATATCTGTGTATCCCTACAACATTAAACAGCAAAAATATTACACATATACTCAAAATCAAATTTATACAACTGCTGACAGTTTGTAATATATCTTAAAGGTCTTATAATAAAGCAGAAACAATTAATTTTTTTAGCATTGTTTGAAAAAGCTAATTGTTACACATGCTCAGCATTTTAAATGTACACACTGGTTAATCTCATATAAATAGACCAAATCACAAGAATATTTATATAAAACACTGTCATAATAGCATGTCGATTAGCCTCATGTGGAGAAAGTTTTTTAAGGTTTGTTATGCACATAAAGTAAGTGAAAGTAAAGTGAAAGTTCATCTTAAAACAAAGAGACAAGTCAGGTTATTAATGAGTGATAGATCTGAGAGAATATTTTATTCATTCATTCATTCATTTTCCTTCAGCTTAGTCCCTTTATTCATTAAGGGTCGCCACATTGGAATAAACCGCCAACTTATCCAGCTTATGTTTTACACAGCAGATGCCCTTCCAGCTGCAACCCAGTACTGGGAAACATACATACACATTCATTCACACTCATACAATACGGCTAATTTAGTTTATTAAATTTACCTATACCGCATGTCTTTGGACTTGTTGGGGAAACCCAAGCATCCCGAAGGAAACCCACGCAAACACGAGGAGAACATGCAAACTCCACATAAAAATGCCAACTGACTCAGCTGGGACTTGAACCTGTGACCTTTTTGCTGTAAGGTGACAGTGCTAACCACTGAGCCACCATGTCGCCTCTGAGAATATTTTAAGAGAAGTAGAATTAAATTTGGTAGTGAATTACAAGTAAATTCATACAAACCTGTTGGCTGTTATACCAATACAGCGTTGGACCTTTCAGGACGAACCAAAATCTCTGCCATTTCTGAGTCATGAAGACGCCTGCTTCTTTTCTCTTCTTCCAGAGCCATCCGTCACAGTCAGGACGACCGAGTTCACGACAGGACACCCTCCTGCGGCTCATCGCTGTCCGCATTCCTTAAATACAACACAAATCAACAAAGAGTCATTAATTTGGATTGAACAGAAAAAAAACTCTAGAGAAAATAGTGAATGAGCATATGTCCATGCCTGACCTTTAGTAGAGCTCTTCTTATTCTCCTTTTCCTCCTGTGGTAAAAAGAAACGTATAATTAGCTGGCGATCACAGAATTTAAAACAGACCTTCTGCCGATGCCATCTGATCTGGCACAATCAAACACTTTATTATAAAATGAGTCAAACAAATGCCTTCTCAATGACTCATGGTGCACTCAAGTGTACCACGCTGAAGGGTGAAAAATCAATAGAGTAGCTCTCCAAAAACACATCTTGCTTTTTGACTAGGAAAAGGTGCAAAGTGTTCTTACTCTTAGTCCTGCCATATCAGGACAGGAGCTGGTGCTGGAGCGGTTCAGCTCCTGGGGGGATGGACTTCTTTCTGCAGATATTTTTACTTCCAAACTGTTTCGACTCGCACGCGGAGAGTCTATAAGCAAGAGCATGATTAATAAATGATATATCAGTATTTGTTGTGCTGCTTTTTTTTCTTAACACTCATAACTGAGATCAATATTTTGATTAGTGTGTTTTTTGTGCTTGTATGCTTGAGATATATACAGTTGAAGTCAGAATTATTAGACACTCAAAGAACTTTACATAATGGGGGGGTGGGGGATTCTCCTTATCCACCACCAATGTGCAGCATCTACCTGGATGACACGATGGCAGCCATATTGCTCCAGGCTGCACACCACACATCAGCTGATTGGTGAAGACGAGACCAATTATGCCAATCATTATATGGTTAGGAGGCCATGATGGATAGATTTTGCCAAGACACCGGGGTTAAACCCTTACTTTTTCAAAGACCTTTTTTTTTAATGACCTACTCTTTTTTTAATGACCAGAGAGAGTCAGGACCTCGTTTTAACATCTCATCCGAAAGACAGTGCTTACTGAGCAGTATAAAGTCCCCATCAATATACTAGGGCGTTAGGACCCACACAGACTGCAGGTTGGGTGCCCAACAGAAGAAATTGACAGAAGGGTCAATAATTTTGACTTCAATTGTATACTGTATACACAGCAGATAGGTGGTGGCTAGTCACTGTCTTCATGTGTGATGAGTAATTTAAGGCTGGGTAGTAAGACAGAATATATAGTCACCGTGGACTAAATTGTTAACCATAATAGATTTTTTAAAAATCCATGTACTTGTAAATAAGTAGCTATGGCTAACTCACATGAAGCTCTGAGTGGAGCACTCATAGTAAGATCAAGTCAGCAATCTGAGATTGTTTGTTTTATATAAACTGTTTTGGATCACTGACTTGAAATTGCAAACGTTAGTACAGAATATCTCCGTGTACAATATCTGTCACCGAGTTAAAATACCTTCTGTAGCACTTTAACCTCTGCTGAATAAGTACTAAATAAATGAAGTAAAAACAAAAATCTATTCTTGCTTGATTTATTGGTCAGAATACACAGGGGGGCAAATGATTCTGACTTCAACTGTATGAGGATTGACTTATTGACCCTAACATTAATCATACAGGTCTTAATTCAGTATCTGCCCTATCAATACTTTTATTCTTTGCAGTATTTCTGCCAAGCAGCCTCCTGGGTTATAGTGACTACCATATGCATAATTTAAACAGAGGCTGCTGTGTTACACTAAGAAGTATCAAAGAAAAAAAAGTTGGTTATGTCTAGAAAGCATCAATTGAGGTCATAAAATCACAAGTCAGCTCTTTATAATAAAAAAGTAAACACTTATGGGAAATAGAAAAATGTAAATTAACCTGTAATTAAACACTTTGCATACAAAAAAGAAAAGCTAGCAGCATCAGCTCTGCCAAAATGAGCATCTCTATTATATTTAGGTTCAAAAAAGGTGAAGTCCTACTCATTTATGAAGCATTTATTTATTAGAACCATGTATGTTGATTTCCTAGAAAAACATGAAGTCAATTAATGTTTAAGAAATAATTTTTATATACTGATTCTGCTAAAGGAATATTTTATTATCAATTTTGAAAAAATCTATTTAATTATTTTTTTTGTGTAAACTAATGCATTTTTTGGTCAATAGAAAACATTTATTTGAAATAAAACATTGTGCAATATTATACAATTCTTTAAGGTCACTTTTGCCCAAGGTCTAAGAAGTCTTCCAATAAATGACTAAACTCAAAGTGTTGACTTGCAGTGTAAGAGCTGTACATACTGCATTTACTATCATTTTGTGGAAAAATTGTTTATTACTTTAGATAGACAGAATAGTACAAGTCTGTACACATTTTTTGTCCAGTCTGCAGCGACTCTTACCTGTTCCTGGCTGAAGCCGTTTTAGGGTGCCTGACTGATATTCATTGGAGTTTTGATCATTAGCGAGAGCCGATTTCTCCCGCCTGAAATGATGTGTGCTGTCTGTTGCTGATCTGTGGTACAGAAATACATTTACATTTAAGCATTTAGGAGATGCTTTTATCCAAGAGACTCACAATAACTGGGCTATCCGGGGAACATTTAGGGGTTTGGAGAGATCCCAACTCCAACTGGGACATATTTATTTATTCATTCATATACAGTTGAAGTCAGATTTATTAGCCCTCCTGAAGTATTAGCCCCCCTGTTTATTTTTCCCCCAATTTCTGTTTAACGAAGATCAGATTTTTTTCAACACATTTCTAAACAGTAGTTTTAATATTTAATAACTCATTTCTATTAACCGATTTATTGTATATTTGTCATGATGACAGTGAATAATGTTTTACTTAATATTTTTCAAGACACTTCTATACAGCTTAAAGTGACATTTAAAGGCTTAACTAGGTCAATTAGGTTAACTAGGCAGGTTAGGGTAACTAGGCAAGTTATTGTATAACGATGGCTTGTTCTGTAGACTATTTAATTTTGACCTTAAAAAATTCACATAAAATTAAAAATTAAAAACTGCTTTTATTCTAGCCAAAATAAAACAAATGAGACTAAACATAATTTGGAAAAAAAATAAAAATAAATAATCAAAGGGGGGCTATACTTCAACTGCGGGTCAAAGTTTGGAGACAGTAGGATTTTTAAATTTTTAAAATAAGTTTTTCTTGCTCACCAAGCCTGTCTTTATTTATCAATTTTTTTTTATTGAAAGAAATAGAAGGTGAATTATTACATAACAGGATTTGACAAGACTTTTTCTTTTTTTTTTGTTACATTTTCCCCCATGAACAACCTCCCTCCCCTTCAAAAATAAAAAAAATAAAATAAAAAATAAATAAATAAACAAATAATAAAAAATAAAAATATATAAAAATAAATAATAATAATGATAATAATAATAATAATAATAATAATAATAATAGTAACAATAAATAAATCTAAAATACAGTACAAATTGTAAAATGTCATTGCACTATAAAATAACAATATGGATTAGAATTTATTTTAATCATTTATTACAGAAATTTAAAGATGAATTTTCAGCTTCATTACTCCAGCCTTCAGAATCACATGATTCTTCAGAAATCACTCTATATTTATTATCATTATCATTATTATTATTATTATTATTATTATTATTATTATTATTGTTGTTGTTGTTGTTATTATTATTATTATTATTAATTATTAATGGTAATAGTAATAAAAGCAATAATAACTGCAGTTATAATTTAATTTGAAACTACATACAATAATAAATAAATAAATATTATTAAATAAGAATTTAACAATATGTTTTTACATTTAATTAATGCCGCCTTAAAGAACAGAACAATTGTCTTTAAAATATTAAATGAAATAAACAATAAAAAAATGACCCCAAACTTAGTGTACATACATACACACATACATACACATGCATACATACATAATGTATTAGCATATAACAACAGGAATTGACAACACTAGGCTGTCCTATGCAGTGCCAGATATACAAAAGCAGATTTAATACTATGAAAACCTACCAAACACACTATAGGTCACAAACTCAAAAAAAGTTAGTTACTTATTTAAAAACTAAAAACTACTTTTTTTTTTAAAATGAGTTAAAGCAACACAATTCATTAGTTTTTTTTTAAATTGTAAAAACAAATAAGTAATTCCTTTATGTTGTCCCAACACAAATCAATGGTGTGAAACCCACCATTTTTTACAGTGCATTCAAATCCAGCGCATCGATACTGTATGCACACATGTTGTTATTGGTGGTTTATAAGGACTCTACTGTAGGTGTAATGTATTTTATACAGTTAAAAAAATGCTAATTTTAAAGCTTTAAACCACCCCTCGCCCTAAACCAAACCCGCACAAAAAACCCGTGGCAAAATTTATATGTCAAAAGACGTTTTGAATTACATTGAAAGGACATCAGGCATAAACCACCATAATAGAGTACAACTAGGTCATATCCATGTCCTTATACAAAAAAACTTGCAAACAACCAAAACCAGTACACACACACACACACACACACACACACACACACACACACACACACACACACACACACACACACACACACACACACACACACACAGAGACACACACAGAGACACACACAGAGACACACACACACACAGACCTGAGATAGAGCAAAGCTCGTATGTCCTCACTGTAGCTCACAGAAAACAGTTATGAAACAAGAATTTAGATTATGAAACTCGCAGGTAGAGAAATGGAGACTTTCACTTCTTATACACAGAACACTTTACAGTAAAAGAGTAAAAAGATGGAAAACAGAATCAGTGCTAAGCATTCGAAAGAAGCAGGAAAAAAGATCCCATTTCTGTAAAACCTTTAACAATCTCCTCAGTGTTTAAACAACAAGCATCAAATAGGAGAGCTGAAAATCCTGTAAATGGATGGTTAGAAACATGTTTGAGCTCACCTGAAGGATAGAGAGCGGACGGAAGCTGCCACCCTCCCCAAAAGAGAGTGTCTGCTTTTCTCCTCCTCTCCCTCCTCAGGCTCCTCTCTCTGAAAGTGAAGAATATGAGAGATCCATGTTTGGAAAAACCCAGTGTCACCACACAGACTGACTCAACTCCAGCGTTTCACTGTGGTGAGAGATGGAGGTGTGTGTGTGTGTTTGTGTGGCAGTGATGAGTTCATATGCACATGTTCATGTCTTGTGAAGGATCATGGTAAGTACTGTATGTTGTTGTGAGGTTTGTGTCTTTGTTTGTGGTTGTAAAGCAATAGTCTGAGGACAAAAAGGAAAACTATTTCATTTGAATGGTTTCTACATTTAATTAGAGTGTGATAGTTATAACTGGTTTTAGGCAACCAATATTACATATATACATCTAATGAAGAATGTAATGAAACATTTGGAACTGAAGAAAATCAGATTCTCCCTAAAACTGAAATTATATAAAAACATAAATTCTGCAGGAAATAGTTAAATTGAAAAGGAGTAGACTAATTTAGATTAAAAAAGAAGGTCAGTATTCTGTTTTTTTTTTTTTAATTATTTATTTATTTTTGCATTTATTTGATTTTATTATTATTTATTTATTTTTGTCATTTTTATTTATTTATTTATTTATAATTGTATTAATCTAAAATCACTATACTTCTGTATGTGTTGTTTGTATATCGCATGTTTTATTGTCAATTGTTGTGTAA
Source organism: Danio rerio (assembly GCF_052040795.2). NCBI lineage: Eukaryota > Metazoa > Chordata > Actinopteri > Cypriniformes > Danionidae > Danio > Danio rerio. Next base: position 28,413,404 of record NC_141037.1, read on the forward strand.
ATGTTTGTTGGACCAAATTCGTAAGTCGTTGCGTTTAAAAAACAATAAAGAAAAAAAAATTAATATCTAATTTAGGATTATTTTAAACAAACCTTTGAATTATATGTGTGACGAGATGGATGCTTTAATGTTTATTTTTCTCAAGTGCCACTAGGGGGCGCTGCTCCGACCGGTCCTTCCTATCGCTTCCAGACAATACTTCCGGGGGTCGGAAGGAAGCGGAAGGGCAGGTAAACAATTGGAGATTATAAAAGAGGGAGAAAAGGCCAGAGAAGGGGCTTCTTGTTGTTTTGGTGTCGGGTATTTGGTGGCAAGAATTGGAGAAGGAGGAGAAGAACGGTGTAAGGTGGAGAGCTTGTTGGTTTCAATGACTGTGTGAAGAAAAAACTGAGGGGTGGAAGCAATTTGTGGACGTGGTGACCAGGCGATCTCTCTAGTATTGTGTGCGAGGGGTCTGAAATTCTGATGGGAAAAGTGGACCTGTGCAGAACGGCTTCGGTGTCCCTGGGTCAGTAACTTTTGTCCATTTGCATCCATTCATACACCCACACATTCCACACACACATTACAACATTATCACATAGGCTTTCTTTACATTTTTTCCCTCTCTTGTTTCCAGTCGATCAGCCACACATTATTATTGTTTGTTTGTTTGTTTGTTTGTTTTCTTTTGGGTTATCTAAACATTATTATTGAAGTGTTTGAATTGTTTGTTTGTTTCCTTTTGTTACCTAAGAAGTGCTAATTTTGACTATGATCTATGACTGAACAGTGATTAAAAGTATATATTTTGATTTAGAAAACCTTTTTGTTGTACTGCTTGTTAAAAATATACCAGTTAATTTAATTTAAAGTGTGTGTTGGGTTATCTTTATTTTCTTCTCTTTGTGTGTATGGTGGTTAAGTGTTTGCCGCGGCTATCCAGGGTTTTAAATTTAATTTTTGGCAAGTTAATCTTGTCTGGCGCCCAAAGATTTATTAATTCTGGTAACTATTAATTTTTTTTTTTGTTTGAGGTCCGCTGGCAGTGGGATTAAGGGACGTGTGAAAGCCAGCTAGTGCAGTACCCACGTGGACCAGCGGTTGAGCGTTCGGCTGCGGTGCAAGAGGTCCCGTGTTCGAATCCCGCGGAGTTCAGTTTTTTGAGATTTGAATTATTATTATTTTTTTCTTATTATAAACTGTATATAAGATTTATTTATTACAAACAACCACCGTCACATAAGTGGCGCCCAACGTGGGGCCCTGAACACTTAAAAAAAAAAAAAAAAAAAAAAAAAAAAAACTGAACACTTTAAAAGACATTGAACACCATTGAAACCTTACTTTATTTTGGGAAATTTTGAACTTTGAAACTCATTTGAATTGTTTGACTGATTTCAGTTGACAACAACCTTTTTGACTTTTTTGAACTGTTTTGCTTTACTGACAAAGACTTTGGAAAAAAAAAAAAACAATTTTGTTAAAAAAAAAAAAAAAAAAAAGTTGTTATAGAACATTTGTGTCATTGTACAGGAATTGTACTGATTTTGTATACCTTGTGAATTTGGTACTTGTGGTACTTTTGACATCTCTCTCTCTATATATATATTTTTTGTGACCACATTGCTTAAAAAGTCAACATTTTCTTTTTTGATTTTTATTTTTTCAAAACCCTTAGATTGCACTCATACACACTATAAACATGGCCAACGTCAATCCTTCCCCTTCAACTTCCGTGGATATTGATCCACCAGATATAGCCACTCCAGTTTGGCCACCAGTGCAGCAAAGACAGTTCTCATCACCTTCCAACATTCCCACATACCACTCCACACCCACTCAGTTAGACCCTTATGGAAGGACTCAAGTGCATTTCCACACCACCACTCCAGGTGTTACTTCTACAGTTCAACCTGACCCAATGCAACTGTGCACAAGTGCATCCACGGTAGAATCACCGCCCTCCACAGCAACCCAGCATGCTCTTCCTGGATACCTCCCTACACCTGGAAGAGAAATTCATCAACTTACTGCTCATGTACAAGGAAACTGGGATCGTGTATTTGACTGTCTGAAACGGCAAGATAAAGCTGTGAAGGAACTCACCGAAAAATCGTCTAAATCTTTTTCCCTGCATGAAGCAAAGCTTGCAAAAATGGAATCCACCTATCAGCAACTCCTGAACACATTAACTGCACAACGAAAAGATGACACAGAGACAGCGGATCAACTCACTAAAGCTGTGAAGGTGATGGTGACACAAGAAATCCAAAGGAGTGAAAGTACCTTAATTTCAGAGATTCGCTTCATGGTGGAACAAGCTCAGTTGGAATTGCAGAAGGATATTCAAGCTACCAAGGAACACTCGGACAAGAATTTTGAACGCCTTTCCAGTGATCTAAATCACTGCAGGACTGAAATTAATGCCATAAAAAACCAACTTGACAATCTTCAAACAGAAATAAGTGATTTCATCCCACCTATAAAGCAAGTGTCTGATCCTCCAAGCAGTGCACCTGTATCCGTTTCAACACAGTCTTCATCTTCAGTGACTGCTCCAATGCCTTTTCAAACACCTGTTATAAAAAGTGATCATTTAAAGTTAACTTTTCCAACGTTTGGAAGACCTTCGGATGATGCTGATCCACTGCTATATGTAACACGCTGCAAAGATTTCCTGGCCTTACACCCTCTAGATGATCCAGACATTCTAGCTACCTTCCGCACTGTCCTGTACGGTACAGCCCGGGATTGGTGGGAAGTGGCTCGCTCTGCTATTTCCACATGGAGTGAGTTTGAAACTGCTTTTCTCTCAGCTTTCCTTTCAGAAGACTATGAGGATGAGCTGGCAGAGAGGGTTAGAACTAGAACACAAGCAGAGAAAGAGTCAATTAGAGACTTTGCTTTTACATACAGAGCAATGTGCAAACGATGGAAGCCCACACTAACTGAGAGTGAATTAGTAAAAATGATTCTAAAAAACATAAAACCTCACCTAGCCAGTCAACTTCGAAGCCGTGTCCATACAGTGGATGAGTTGGTTAAACTGGGCCTTCAGCTTGAGAAGGATTATGTTCAGCAGTTACATTATGTAGAACATGTGACTCAACCCTCACCGCAAAGAATTGCCCCCAACCGAGTTGAGAAACCTCCAGTTTTGTGTTGGAGATGCAAAGGTCTGCATCCACCAGGTAGTTGTCCTCACTATTCCTCCTCTGTGCAAACCACTCAATCATCTAGTCACCCTCCTCCTACTGGAAATAAACGTTATTTTCAGACCCAAAAGCACGGAGGTAATCCATCTAACAATGCCATGTCTGTTACACTTCCTTCAAAGTCATTACCCAAGTCGACTGTTACTAAATCTGTGGTCATACCACAACAGCTGATAGTTCCAATTTACATTGGGGCTTGGAGAGGAAAAGCCATATTGGATACGGGTGCCAGTTACACTTTACTCCATGAGAGTTTGTGGAAGGAGATCGATCCCCAAGCCAGCCTCCATCCCTGGACACTTGGCCCACTCTATCTGGCCAATGGAGAAGCCGAAGTTCCTTTAGGATGGACGAATTTTGAAATCATATTGCATGACAAAGTTTTTCCTACTCAAGCTGCCATTCTCACTCCAAAAGCCTTGGCTTACTCTGTAGTCTTGGGTTTAGATTTCATTTATTCAAGTGGTCTACAGATTAATGTAGTTGACCAGACATACTCTTTTAAGTCCAACCCTAATGAAGAGTACCCTTTTCAACCTGGACATGCTAGTGTTCCTGTGGGAAGATCCCAACATTTGAACAAAAATGCACAAACCCAACATTCAAGTAAGACACTATCTCTGCTCAGCTCTATTCCTCCACCATTACCGTTTCCAGTAGTATCCCAACTTGCACCCAGTAGTGATGATCAAGCTCTGATTGAGATGGCTGTTGCCGAAGCACACTTACCACTAGAAAGTAAGCCACAGTTACTTCATCTTCTCCAGTCAAACCCAAAAGTCTGTACTCTTCAGCTTGGAAGAACCACTGTTCTTCAACATTGCATTTACACCACTCACCCAGTACCCGTTAAGCAACGTCCTTATCGGTTGACACCTGGAAAACAAGCCATAGTAGAGGAACAGATTGAAGAGATGCTAAAGGCTGGTGTCATCGAACAGTCTTGTTCTCCATGGGCATCTCCAGTAGTTCTTGTTCCTAAGAAAGACAACAGTCTTAGGTTCTGTGTGGACTACAGAAAATTAAATGCGATGACAGAAAGTGATGCTTATCCAATACCTAACATCACAGAGATTTTAGAGTCTCTTTCTGGAGCATCCACATTCTCATCCTTGGACCTCAACTGTGGATTTTGGCAGGTACCAATGGATGACAAAAGCAAGTTGATGACTGCATTCATCACCTCTAGAGGGTTATATCATTTTAATGTTATGCCCTTTGGACTGAAAAATGCTCCTGCTACCTTCCAACGTTTGATGGAAATCGTCCTGAGAGATTTACTTGGGAAAATTTGCTACGTCTATATTGACGACATTGTCATTTACTCACCCACCTTGACCCAACATCTTCACGACATCCAGACCATCTTGGAGAGACTGGAAAAAGCAGGTCTAACCCTAAACCTAAAAAAATGTTCCTTTTGCCTACCTGAAATTACCTTTCTAGGACACGTAGTGAGTCACCAAGGAGTTGCAGCTGACCCCAAGAAGGTGGAGGTCATTCACGCTTACCCAGTCCCACAAAACCTTAAGGATGTTCAGCGATTCTTAGGACTGGCAGGATGGTATCACCGTTTTGTACCAAATTTTTCACGCATTGCTGAACCACTGAATAATCTGAAAAAGAAAGGACGACAATTCAAGTGGGATTCACTATGCCAGCAAGCATTTGACAATCTAAAGTTCTGTCTTACCACACCTCCCATCCTGGGCCATCCAGATCTTAACATACCTTTTACTGTGTATACTGATGCCAGTGACTCAGGACTAGGGGCTGTTTTGACCCAGCGTAAAGAGCAGGGTGGCGAAGAAGTAATTGCTTATGCCAGTAGAACCTTGACTAAGGCAGAAGTGAATTACTCCACCACGGAGAAAGAGTGTCTGGCTGTGGTGTGGGCTTTAGACAAGTGGCAACACTACCTGGAACCTAGAATGTTTACAGTGGTTACAGACCATTCCGCTCTGCAATGGGTCATGAATTCCACCAAACCAGCCAGTCGACTCATGAGATGGGCCTTGCGCTTGCAACGCTATGATTTTGTGATCGAGTACAGAAAAGGACGGCTGAATGTTGCTCCTGATGCGTTGTCCCGTATGTATTCCATGCCAGGCTGTAACTTGTACACCACGCAAAAGGATCTGCCTGATTTCCCTGTCACCCCACAAACCATCTGGGAGGAACAACATCAAGACACAGACATTATGAAGATCTTTCAAGCTCTGGCCAAAAATGAGCAACAGGAACAAGCCCAGTACACTGTGTTGGAAGACAAGCTGTATCACATCACCCACCTAGCAGATGAAACTGTTCACTACAAAGTAGTCATTCCATCTACTCTTAGACCAACAGTACTAGAATGGTACCATGATACTCCCTTAAGCGGACACTTGGGAATTTACAAGACATACAAGCGAATACAAGATGTTGCTTATTGGCCAGGAATGTGGACAGACATAAAAAAATATGTCAAAAATTGTGCCAAATGTCAAGTCACCAAATGGGACAACCGGAAACCTGCTGGCAAGTTACAACAAGTTACAACATCACGACCAAATGAGATGTGGGGAGTGGATATAATGGGTCCAATGCCGAAGTCTGGAAAACAAAATGAGTACTTACTCGTATTTGTCGACTATTTCTCCAAATGGGTTGAACTGTTTCCCATGCGGCATGCCACAGCACAGACCATTGCCACCATACTAAGACAAGAAATGTTGACTCGGTGGGGAGTCCCTGACTTCATATTGTCAGACAGAGGAGCGCAGTTTGTTTCTTCTTTATTCACAGAGCTGTGTGGAAAATGGAACATCACTCCAAAGCTTACCACTGCTTATCACCCACAGACCAACATGACAGAAAGAGTGAATCGCACTTTGAAGTCTATGATTGCAGGGTTTGTGGAGGACAACCACAAGACCTGGGATACATACTTACCAGAGTTACGTTTTGCTTTAAATTCTGCAATACAGGAATCCATTGGGATGACGCCTGCCGAACTTCACCTAGGTCGGAAAATCCACAGTCCCATGGATAAACTGCTGCACAGACGTGATCTCTCACCAACCAAGCCTGCATACGACATGGTACACAAAATAACACAGTTACAAAGGCAAGCCAAAGAAAATTACACCAAAGCTCAAAAACGGCAGTTAAGGAGCTATGACAAGAACAGAAGAGATGTGTTCTTCAGAGAAAGAGAGCGTGTATGGGTCCGTAATTTTCCCATCTCTAGTGCACAACATCATTTCAGTGCTAAACTAGCTCCAAAGTGGAAAGGACCATACCGCATTATCCAGCAACTAGGTCCTGTGAACTACCAGGTATCTCTTGAAGACACTGGTGAGGATGTGAGAAATGTTCATGTGTGTAATCTCAAACCATGTTTCCCCACGGCAGAGGAGCTGGAAGCAAGGGAGAAAAATTGCACAAAGATCCTCCCACAGCAGGATCAAAAAAGATTTTAAAAAGGTAAATCCTCGTGAGCATTGAACAACATGGGTTGTTCTCACGAAGGGGGGAGAGTGTGACGAGATGGATGCTTTAATGTTTATTTTTCTCAAGTGCCACTAGGGGGCGCTGCTCCGACCGGTCCTTCCTATCGCTTCCAGACAATACTTCCGGGGGTCGGAAGGAAGCGGAAGGGCAGGTAAACAATTGGAGATTATAAAAGAGGGAGAAAAGGCCAGAGAAGGGGCTTCTTGTTGTTTTGGTGTCGGGTATTTGGTGGCAAGAATTGGAGAAGGAGGAGAAGAACGGTGTAAGGTGGAGAGCTTGTTGGTTTCAATGACTGTGTGAAGAAAAAACTGAGGGGTGGAAGCAATTTGTGGACGTGGTGACCAGGCGATCTCTCTAGTATTGTGTGCGAGGGGTCTGAAATTCTGATGGGAAAAGTGGACCTGTGCAGAACGGCTTCGGTGTCCCTGGGTCAGTAACTTTTGTCCATTTGCATCCATTCATACACCCACACATTCCACACACACATTACAACATTATCACATAGGCTTTCTTTACATTTTTTCCCTCTCTTGTTTCCAGTCGATCAGCCACACATTATTATTGTTTGTTTGTTTGTTTGTTTGTTTTCTTTTGGGTTATCTAAACATTATTATTGAAGTGTTTGAATTGTTTGTTTGTTTCCTTTTGTTACCTAAGAAGTGCTAATTTTGACTATGATCTATGACTGAACAGTGATTAAAAGTATATATTTTGATTTAGAAAACCTTTTTGTTGTACTGCTTGTTAAAAATATACCAGTTAATTTAATTTAAAGTGTGTGTTGGGTTATCTTTATTTTCTTCTCTTTGTGTGTATGGTGGTTAAGTGTTTGCCGCGGCTATCCAGGGTTTTAAATTTAATTTTTGGCAAGTTAATCTTGTCTGGCGCCCAAAGATTTATTAATTCTGGTAACTATTAATTTTTTTTTTTGTTTGAGGTCCGCTGGCAGTGGGATTAAGGGACGTGTGAAAGCCAGCTAGTGCAGTACCCACGTGGACCAGCGGTTGAGCGTTCGGCTGCGGTGCAAGAGGTCCCGTGTTCGAATCCCGCGGAGTTCAGTTTTTTGAGATTTGAATTATTATTATTTTTTTCTTATTATAAACTGTATATAAGATTTATTTATTACAAACAACCACCGTCACATATGTTTGAGATGTACTGTGTATAATCTTACAAATTAGTCAGGATTTTGATATTGTAGATTTTGATCGCCTTTAGCGTCACTGTCATGTTTGAAAGAGATTTATTCCCATACGTTTTTGCTGTATTGAATAAAATAACTTTAAAGCTCAATACTTTAAAACTGCTCAGAAAAACCTTATAATTCAAAGGTGGTGATGTGTAAATAAAAATGGAATATATCTTAATAAAAAATAAATATTAGATATATTAATAAAAAAACATACAAACTTACAAAAGCACATAATTAAATAGATTAAACTTTAAAATGTAATTAAAACAGGAAACATAAAATATTGGTTTTTAAAAAATACAAAATGTGTCCCGATCATTGATTAAAAAAATAAAACAATAAAAAGATTTCGATAACTAGAAAAAAATAATACTTAAAAAAACGAATTACTTACTTTTAAAGGTAACACCTGAAAATCATGGTCCATTAGTTCATGTTAGTTATTTACTAATATGACACATTACAGAATTAAATTTACACAAACTTTAGTTAAGGAAAATAAAGTAGTTCTTTGCTATTTTAGATTAACAATTAGATTAACTAATGTTAAGAAGAGCAACTAGATTTCAAAAAAAGCATTAGTAAATGTTGAACTATGATTAATAAATGCAATACAAGTATTGTTTATTGTCAATATATTAGCTAATATAACTTTAAGTCTTACCAAAACTTACAGCAAAAAAAAAAGGACAATTTTAAAAACTTTAAAAACTATTTCATTTTTTAGCCAAATTCTAAAATAACCATGGCCCCACTTTATTGACCTGATTCTTTAATGCGGTAGTGCGTTCGTTTTTGGGATTGTTTAGAGCAGGGGTCACCAATCTCGGTCCAGGAGGGCCCGTGTCCCTGCAGGATTTAACTCCAACCTGCCTTAACACACCTGCCTGGGTGTTTCAACTATACCTAATAAGACCTTGATTAGCTTGTTCAGGTGTGTTTGATTAGGGTTGGAGCTAAAATCTCCTGGACACCAGCCCTCCAGGAACAAGTTTGGTGACCACTGGTTTAGAACCTCCGATTCAGTTGCCTAGAGGACTAGGAATAATAAACGGCAGCAAACGGTCAAACTACTTGATCCACATGAAAACTACTTGATTCACAAATAAGTGTGTTCATGACAATACAGACAAAGCAGAATGATATAATAAAAAAATATCAGTTTGCAACATCAAGCAGCATAACAAGCTGTTTTTAACGTTTAAAAATGAATGGCAGTGAATAAGACCGGAAATCTTGAGCCAAAAAGACTTAAATAGCTGAGCCCGCTCATACGCAAAGAATAAGGTGAATATCAAGTGGCCCTAAATAATATGTACATAATCTGAAATTAATAATTTATTACAATGTATTTATTGTGTAAATACACTTTTTACATTGCATTTATGATTGATTAATTACATGCATGTAATTACATCTGTAATTATTTTTTGTAATTAGATCTTTACCATCCCCACTGTTGACCATCCCTTACCTTAAACTCAACCAAACCTGTCCGTAACCCTACCCATATCCCACCTCAAGAGCATCAAAAGTGCTTTTCAATAACACAGTGACCACACTGTATCTATTTTTGATGCCAGTACTTAGTAGTCAAGTCCACTTAATATTAAGTGGGACCATATTCATAAAGATTACTCAAAGTATTACAAATGAAAGCAAAGACAAAACTGAAAAGCAAAGCATAAGAAAATGCTCATGACAGCTCAGAAAGTTTTGTGGGAACATCTTGTGTCTGAATTCATCAGCTTGAGGTTGGTGTGTTTGTGTGTGTTTGTCAGAAATCCTTGAGGATTCAGTCCCTCAGGGTCACGTCAAATCCAATCATTTTAAAAGCCACATGACTGCTGTTACACACTACACACCACACACACAAACCAGAATTTATATATATATATATATATTTGTAGATTTTTGCAGTCACAGGAGATTGATGTGTAGGCGGTAACTGTTGTCATGATGATGTCCTCAATATACACCGATTTAAAAAAACTCCTTCATTTGTTTATTGTAATTGTGGATGTGAAATAAGAGAGTATTCGCGGTGGTGTCACAAAGAGGAAATGTGTGTATTGCTCGTCGAACAAACACAACCACGTGTGATGTATGTACATGTGACGTCAATAAATTTGTTGCAAAAGCAACCGCTAAAAGAACCAACAGTGTAAAATGCTTGCAGCTCCTCACATGAGACTCATGTGTTCATCTCTAGCTGGTTATTAACTCGGTCAAAACACTCTGGGGCTTTGTTCAGACATACAGCAAAAATGAGTGAATTAATATGCATATGGGAAATTTAAAAAATAGCATGAATAATTTGTAAATGATTGTATAAAGCTATTACAAAATAAATACATGCAAATTACATCAAAATAAATGAATATATACAGTGTTCAGCATAATAGAGTACACACATATTTTTATTAATTTCTCAGGCAGTATAGGCAATGTGTTTTGGTGCATTTAATCAAAACAGATGTACTAAACAGATATATTTATTAAAATAATATTTTAGTCACCAAACATTTAGAAATTGAAAGACAATATAATTAAATTCAAGCTAAATATTGCAAAAAAAAAAAAAAAAAACTGCTAATTTTCAATTTTCTTTGATTCTCTTGATTTTTCCTCTTTTAAAATTTGCATTCAATATTTTTTTATAACATAAATTTGGGTGTGCTAGTTTTTGGACTGTTATCGTAAGTTACTTTGTTAGATAGGCTCCAGATTTCGCTTCAGTACTGACTAATCTAATGTATATGCACAAATATAATATTGTACAGTTTCCTTTTAAATTTATGAATTTAAAAGATAGATTTGTGAGGGGTGTACTTATATATGCCGAACACTGTATATTTGTAAAATTTGTGTGACTGATTAGTAGTAAGAGTACAAGAAATAAAAAAAAAATCATAGTTTTGACCTATTTATAATATTCATTTTACACAATATAAACTGGGTATTAATACAGGAAACTATATAGATCGCTTTTTCATTTTAGGATGGGTGTCCCTTGCATGGGATGATCATATATGGTAAGAAGAAAATCATGATTATGTAAAGCATAGTTATGACAAGTGAAATGACAAACACATAATTATGAGACTCAAAGTCATAGCATGAAACACTTTTGAATAATGTCAAAATTTGACTTTTTGTTATCAAAATTACGATGTAGTAACAGGTAGCAACACATTTACATTTTTTAACACATTAATCTCACTGCCACATGTAATGTCTTAATTAAATGTTTTATATTGTTAATGCTTTTCCCCTATTAATAAAACTAATCTCAGTTCTTATATGTGGTTCCTTTGCAAAATATGAGTGTAGAACTTCTGGTTTGGGCATCAGATTTGATGACAAAATCATATAATGTCGAGCATGTGTCATGCTGAAATAGTCTAAAATATAAAGCCATTTTAGTGTCTCTGAAACTACCAATCTTTAAGTCAACAAGTTCCCAAGCTGTTCATTTCCTCTGCTGAACACAGAAAAAGATATTTTGAAGAAGGCTGGAAACTGGTAGCCTTTTACATCCATAGTAGGAATAAAACCCACTATGAATGTCAATTGCTAGCAGTTTCCAATATTCTTCAAAAATACAAAGGAAGTGCTTAATAGAAGAATGAAAGTTTAACATGTTTTAAACAGGTAAAAGGAGAGTCAATGATGATAAAATTGTAATTTTGATTGAAAAATCCCTTTAAATGTATAAAAAAGAAAAAGCCTCAGTACCTCAGACTTGGCTCGGCTCTCCTTGCGTTTCAGGAATCCCGGAAGCCTCCTCACAACCAGAGTGACTCCATCTGGATTCTCTTCTAGTTTTTTAACAAGGTTTTTCCTGCTCCAGCCAACCTGGAAATGGATACATCATTTACACGGCTTCAATGAGAGATCCAGTTTGCCTTAAATAACTACTGTTTTGCTCATGAGCCAATCAGTAATTACAGGACACTAGACCACAAACTATTGATGATCCAATTTAGTAGACAAAGGACATCTGCTCAAATACAGCATAGGGTCATCCAGTGAAATGAAGAGTCTTACTGTGCTTCATTACACCCCTGTCTTATTTTATAATTACAGCAGCCTTTATTTGAAAAAAAACATCGTTAGCATTGAACGGTTACCACTTACCACTATCTGTCCGTTGACCTGAATGACTTCATCCCCCTCTAAAATCTTCTCGCAGATCTCTGCTGGAAACTGGAAGACAAGATTTATGATTGTGTAAAAGAAAAGAACAGACTAATGCACAGTTCTGAGTATTTTAATAGCAAAAGGCATAGCAAAGAAGTACAATGGTTTAAAAACAACCATCACAGGTAAAAGATGAATGCCCATTCAAACTGGAGAAGCAGATAATACCTCCTGTAAGACTGGATGATTGTCATACACTAGTACTATGCAAAAGATGAGGTCAGTAGGATTTTAAAAATGTGACAGTGAAGCCCACCACAGCAATATATACACTCACCGGCCACTTTATTAGGTAGACCTGTCCAACTGTTCGTTAACGCAAATTTCTAATCAGCCAATCACATGACAGCAACTCAATGCATTTAGGCACGTAGACATGGTCAAGACGATCTGCTGCAGTTCAAACCAAGCATCAGAATGGGGAAGAAAGGCGAAATATTTAAGTCACTAAACGTGACATGGTTGAGCATCTCTAAAAGCACAACACGTCGAACCTTGAGGTGGATGGGCTACAGCAGCAGAAGACCAAACCGTGTGCCACTTCTGTCAGTTAAAAACAGGAAACTGAGGCTTCAATTTGCACAGGCTCACCAAAATTGGACAATAGAAGGTTGGAAAAATGTTGGCTGGTCTAATGAGTCTCAATTTCTGCCTCAACATTTGGTCGGTAGGGTCAGAATTTGGTGTTAACAACACGAAATCATAGATCCATCTTGCTTTGTATCAATGGTTCAGGCTGGTGGTGGTGGTGTAATGGTGTGGAGGATATTTTCATGGCACACTTTGAGCCCATTAGTATCGAGCATCCTGTCAACACCACAGCCTAGATGAGTATTGTTGCTGACCATGTCCATCCCTTTATGACCACAGTTTCCTGAACATGACAATAAGTTCACTGTACTCAAATGGCTTCCACAGTCACCAGATCTCAGTCCAATAGAGCACCATTGGGATGTGGTGGAATGGGAGATTCGCATCATGGATGTGCATCCGACAATTCTGCAGTAACTACGTGATGCTATCATGTCAATATGGACCAAAATCTCTTAGGAATATTTCCAGTACATTGTTGAATCTATGCCATGAAGTATTAAGGTCTTTCTGAAGGCAAAAGGGAGTCCAACCCGGTACTACAAATGTGTACCTAATAAAGTGGCCTGTCAGTGTTTATATGAAAACTGAAACAGATATTTTATATTGTAATAATATCGTCACATTACTATTTTGACTGTGTTTTTTGATCAAATTAATTGGTGAGGATAAGATACTTTTAGAACCCTTTTAAAAATCTTACTGCCACCAAATTTATCATGAGTAATAAAGACAGATTGACAGTTAATGAATGAAAAGTGTTACACAGTGTTATCACACTCTTTCCTAGTTTCCAACACCAAGGAAGAAAGTTTTACTTTGAAGCATTCTTTTGTTTTATTCCCTCAGGTAATAATATGAAAAAAGTACAATAAATTTAAACCCAAGATTTCAGCTTAAAAGGGAGTCTAAACACCTTTGAATGAGCTTAGAGGATGCTCACTCAGTTCTGACTGACATGTGTGACGTAAAACTCCTTTACAGGTCCGTTTACTGCAAACTTCAAAAACACGCTCATCCGTCTACCAGTAGACAATATAGGAGAGGAGTTGAAAAGATTACTTGGATATTTTTTTTATATTTTATTCACCCTCAGGCCCTCCAAGGTGACTTTTTTCCAGTCAAACATTAAAAAAAAAAAGATTTTTTTGATGATCCTAAAAATACATTTCAATGGTTGCGCCAATTGCCCTCTAAAGAGGTTCACCCAAATAGAAACATTTATTCACTATTTACTCACTCTTAAGTGGTCCCAAAGCTTTTTTTTTTATGAATGAAGAAAACCGGCATTAACATCCAAAGTAGGGAAAAAATATTTTTAAAGTCAATGGTTACCAGTTTCCAACATTCTTTAAATATCTTCTATTCTGTTGTATAGTAGAAAGAAAGTCAGACTGGTTTGGAACAAGTAAAGGGTCAGCAGACGATGACAGAAATTTTACCTGAATTGTAACTCTAAACATATATAAATAAAACAAAATGAATATCCGAGGCTATTAGTGATACATTGAGGTCTTATGAAGTGAAACTTTATCAGTTGGTGCAAAATATAAAGTAGATTAAAGATAATGATGCTGTAAATGGCATTCAGCTTCTTTCACGGATTAATAGATCAGCTTCATAAGACATCAGTGCATCATATGGAGCCAGATTTACTCATTTTGTTTTTTGACTCTCCAAAGGTAAGCCTTTATACATACATTTATCCATCATTGCAACCTTTAATGTTCTGTTACAGTAAAAAGGCAACCACATTTCGGAGTGCATGAGGGAGAGTGAATTAACAGCAAATTAATTAGTTTGTTTAGAAAAAAACTTCCAAACTATTTCCTTTAAAAATGACATTACGAAAACTTTTGATTATTTTTTCTTAGAATTTTGGCAAAATGCATGAAATATACCTCAGTTGGTGTTCCAGTGACAAAATGATTTCTGGATCCTGTGGTGGTGATCTCAATTCCCTATGTGAAAGAAATAATGTGCACATCAAGTCGTGAATATCTTACACCACAGCTGAACTACAAATCAATGGATTTGATATTGGCTCATATAAGCATGTGGAGAATATGGGCTGCTAATTGGTACATGATCCCTGCTGCTTCTGCTTTAATACTCGGCCCTCCTGCCATCAAGATCAGCAGGAAATATGGATCAAAATTCAAAGGGGGAAATGAGGGAGCATGTTCAACCCGGTGCTGGTCAATGAATCGGCTGCAGTATCAGATGTCAGCTCGAGCTGGATATATATTGTATTGATTCTGCTGAAAATGTGCTGTAAGTACAAAGACCTCCTGCTTTAGAGACAATGAATCAGGATAATCTAACCTCAGGCCACTGGATCCATTAGTATCCGTCAAATCAATAAGTATCAATCATGTCCAGTTATTTTATTTCCTGACTCTTGTGTTCATCAAAGCATGCAGCTCAGAGAGTCAAAATATGGATCATTTGAGTTTTCACCACAATCACTCTTTTCAAAACAAAGAGAGACTGATAATTTTGTCCCTGGCAATAAATTATGGATTGTGCACTTAAGAACGTAAACACTGTTATTGGATTTCCTTAAATGTTTTGTGCAAATGAACAGCTACAGAAAAAAATAATACACCACTTGCAGGTTCTCAGTTTCTCTGGATTTATGATTTAAAGTTATGTGTTTGAGTAAAAGGTTCATTCATTTTGTTTTGCAAACTACATGGTGACATTTCTTCTGAATTTATAATAAAAACGTTGTCATTTAAAGTAATATAACTGTTTAAAATAAGTTAAGAAATGTATATTTGCTGAGATAGCGTTACAGTAATTTTCAATCACAACGTTTGTTATTTTGTCCATCTGCCATTTTCAGAAAAAAACTCATTTTTTCATTGGGAAGAAAGGTTTTAGACCACTCCAAATAGAATAATAGAATTATTTGTTTCATTATATAAATAAATATAACACTTTACTCAAACTCATACCCAATATAATGAGTAAATAAAGAGAAACTGAAAAGTATTTATTATTTTTATCACAACTGTGTGTTGCCAAGTGGGTATTCATAATATATGAGGACAAACAAAACACAAAGGAGCAAACTTCAACTTAAGCATGTCAAGCAATCCAAGGCCTTATCCAAAATTGCCTATTTGAGGGATTAGCCATTTCAAGGGTGTCTGAAATCATAGTGGACATCATAAAGTGCACTGAATCAATCCCAACAATGCACAGTGTGCAGTGCAATAATGGGTCTACAGCCTAGTTTTTATTTTTTAACTCAAATGGTTTGTTGCAATCTGTATCCACAGAAGGTTTGAGCTGCCTTAACTTATTGAGTTTTACAGTACACAGTTGGTTTGAGTTCTCTTCATTTATTGGGTTTTACTGTGCTCAAATTGCTTCGTTTACTCAAATGGATTAAGTTCACAGTACTCATTTGGATTAGCTTTTGAACTTAAATGGTTTGTTGCAATTGGTTTCCTCAAATGGTTTGAGTTACTTTAACTTTAGGGGTTATAGTGTGTAAGTTTCAAAATAAAATATTAGATGATTAAAGTAACATTTGTATAAATGACAGAAATCAAAATGCTTTGTTTCGTTACCGATAGAGAGCTTTCTAAGTGTTAAATAACTATCACACCAGGTCTGATCATACAGCAAAACATAAACAAATCGACATCCCTTCCGGTGCATCAAGTGCTCGCATTTACTAACTCCTTTCATTCAAACCTTCAATTGGACGATGTTATAGGACTAATGTATGAATGAGGGTATAGAGGGCAATTTCGGATACACTAAAAAAAATGACTTATTGGATTTACTACATTTTTCAAGGTAAGTGGTCGTAAACAATTTATATGGGCTGAATTTAAACAAACAAATTAAGTAAAAAAAATCACTAAATTTAATTTACTTGTATAAATTCAGCCAATATAAAGTGTTTTCAACCAGTTGACAGGTCGCCAAGTGTTAACCACAGGGTCTCACCAAGAAGTTGGAAATCTAATCCTTCAGAGGATTTATCAAGCAGCAAAACAAACAAATCGGCATCCTTTCCCTTCGCTCAAAATTCACTCACTCCTTTTATTCAATCCTTCAAGTGGACTATATTAGTGGACTAAAGTTGGGATTAGTAAATGAGGGTAAAGCGGACGATTTCGGATGCACTGAAAAACATGATTAATTGAATTAACTAAATTGTTTTAAGGTACGTGGTTGCAAACAATTGAAATGGGCTGACATACTGTACAAAACAAATTAAGTTGAACATTACTAAATTTATTTAGTTTCTTTAAACTGAGCTCATATAAATTGTTTGCAACCACTTACCTTAAAAAATGTCCTTAATAAATAAAATTGATATTTTTTTCAGTGTACAGCACCAGACTATCTGAGCCTTTAAAAGGAACCAGAGTATGACTCTTTTTAAATGAACCAGTGGAAAATCTGACCAATTATAAATGTCATAATTGAATAATTTATCAGTCCACAGAATCCTTACTGAAGAGCTTCTCTTTGTGGAGCTGCTGAGTGTTTGTGCTCAGCACAGAGAAATGAAGAGCTTCACATAATTAAACTGTCTTTAAATAGCTTTACCCTTAGCAACATATTAGCTGAATATAATACACAGTGCAAGGACTGTCTGGTTTGAAGTGTGTTGAGAAAAAGAGATGCAGAGAGAGACACAAGAGAGATAGAATGAAAATGCCTTTGTTTAAACGTTATCTGTTCCTCAATATAAAAAACGATGGTTAGATGTTAGCCATTCATAAAAAAAAAGGCCTCAATTAAACAGCACTAAAATATCCAAATGAATTATGAAGCTAGAAAGCCATTTGAACATTAGGACTCAATTTGTGTCAATTAGATGACATGTAGCAAACACTAAATACAAGTGTAAACAGGAACCAAAATAGGGCTGCATAAACATATCGTTTTAGCATGAATATCGCAACAGTCACATCACAGGACATGCAATGTCAAATTGGAATTATAATTAGCCGGAAAACACAGTTCAGAACATGCAATTTGTGGAGTCGTTGCAAAGTTTAACACTAATAATATGAAAGACTTTTATTTGGATTTGTTGTTAAAGCCTGTGTGACTGTAAGATGTTAAAAGATGTTCAACCATTTGGGCACAGAAAAAATAATATAGTTTGCCGCTTTAATGAAGATGATTTGTGTTTAATTATTTAATGCTATAGAATACAGACTATTTTACATTTGATTATTGGATTTCTATACTGTTGGGATTTCTATACTGTTAAATACTGTTAAAGTCCAACCAAAAAACCATATTTATTTTTTATCTTTGTTCTGTTGTTTTCATCTGTGCTTTAATTAATTATATTTAGTTTTTCCATATTTTTTGCATATGTTATGCAGATGCACTCAACTACAAATCATTCCAATCAATATTAAATAAGGAATTCTTTTTAAAAAAAAAAAGAGTCATCTTGTTTATTTATTTTCATATCACAATATATATTGCAAAAAACAAAACATCACAACATCAGTTTCTTTCAATATCATGTAGTCCTAATCTAAAATGTTCTGAACTTTTGACCACTTCCAATGTAACGGCAGTTATATCAGTATCAGCTGATAAATAGTTATTTTAATGTGATCATTAGGAGCATGATAAGAAAATAAATGATTGACTGATAAATAGTGAATTATCTCCATAATTATGTAAGAATCATATTTAATTAGGCTCAAAAAATGCATGAAGATTTGCATTAATCTGTCTATATATAGTTTATTGGTGGAGCAATAATAGTTTTAATGGTATTGTTTTTGGGCTAAAAGGAAAACGACATTTTGGCTGTTAAAAATGTCAATAAAAATGTTCATAATGTAATAAATGATGGATTATCTCCATTTTCTTTTTTCAGACAATGTTTAGTCATCTGGAGATCACTTGCTATTTTTGATGTTATCTTCAGGCTAATGAGACATAACTTATGAGTTGCGAAATGGTCGATAAAATGTGAATAATTTTAATATTTTATTTTAAAGATCAGAATCAGAAAAAAATAACTTTAAGATCGTATTTATCATCCTTTACATTGCTTATCAGCATCCAAAAACAAAGAGTTATTGGTACACCCCTACACACCAAACCCTAATATTAATACTTCACAGTATTGCACCAATGTGGAGAGAGAATGAAAAACAGAAATAATAATTCACTATAAAGAAATTGAGTTACAAAAGAATTACCACTTGATCTCCTGGTGAGGCTGGGACCAGGTCGACACTCTCCAGCTGTGTGGTGTGTGTAAGAAGAGGCAATGGACTGACAGTCAAAATCTCATCACACACTGCTACCAGCTGACGACACTAGAGAGAGAAAATACAAGACTTAAGATGGAGCATGAAATGATGAAAGTAATCGCTATAATCTTGAACCTTTTTTATTTTAAGTGTTATCTTTTCATGTCACACTGACTGTACACTACCGATAGGCGTTTGTGGTCAGTTAGATTTTTGGGAGATCTTTAAATTACAACATCCTTGTTTAACATGTTGCATGCACACTACCTGACAAAAGGCTTGTCACCTATCCACATATCCAAGTTTTAGGAAAAACAAATAATAACTTGACTTCTAGTTGATCAATTGGCATCAGAAGTGGCTTATATGAAAGGCCAAGGCCTCTAAATTACACTTATTGTACCAAAATAAAATATGATCATGCCTTGATTTTTAATTATTTAATTAGAACAGTAAGGTCTGACTTTGCTTAGACAAAAGTCTTATCACTTAACAGAAATAATGTGCAGTATAGATTATAAAGTCATGGTGCATTGGAAAAAGAATTATTATTGTGTATGATTCCCATAAGATTGGACAACTGAATCCATACATCTCTGCAATGATTCAAAAAACTTATTAATAAAGTCATCTGGAATGGCAAAGAAAGCGTTCATGCAGGACTCCCAGGATTCATCAACATTCTTTGGAATTATCTTCAATGCCTCCTCCTTCATCTTACCCCAGACATGCTCAATAATTTTCATGTCTGGTAACTGGGCTGGCCAATCCTAGAGCACCTTGACCTTCTTTGCTTTCAGGAACTTTGATGTGAAGGCTGAAGTATGAGAAAAAGCGCTATGCTGCTGAAGAATTTGCCCTCTCTTGTGGTTTGTAATGTAACAGGCAGCACAAATGTCTTGATACCGCAGGCTGTTGATGTTGCCATCCACTCTGCAGATCTCCTGTATTCCCCAATACTGAACGTAACCCCAAACTATGACTTTTCCTTCACCAAACTTGACTGATTTCTATGAGAATCTTGGGTCATGCGGGTTCCAATAGGTCTTCTGCAGTATTTGTGATGATTGGAATGCAGTTCAACAGATGATTAATCAAAATCGACCTTTTGCCACTTTTCCAAATGATCAACAGGAAGTCAAGTTATTATTTGTTGCTTTATTTGCTATATTATATTTATTCATTTTGCAAATTGATAATAAATAAATATCATAGAAATTTTTTATTACATTTTCCAAAGTATTCTTACATATACCACACAAGTTAACAACAATATATCTGACTACTGTAAAATTGTTTAATAAACACATTTTCTTCATCATCACAATGCTTCAAATACTTAAAGTGCTATAACAGAAAATATAAGCTGCACATTTACTTTTACAACCTCTTTCAGTGTAAACTCACACCACAAATCTGACATGCAGCATTTCACTGAAATGTCTCTTTGAAATAGTAGTATTAAATCAAAGAATCAAGAGTCATGAAAAAAGTAAGAGTGAACTTACTATGGATATGATGTCCTTCTCCTTTTCAAACACAGCGGTTTCCTACAGGGAAGAGAGAACGAGAAAGGAGAATTTTACTAAAAATGCAAGCGCTTCCTCCACCCACTGAGTTTCTGGATCCATACACACTCACTCCTGTGCTCATTCACATCCTTCAGCCCTCTCAATGAAATACTTCCTTAATCTGACACACCACCAACAACACTTAACAACACCCACAGTACAGCGAGAACAAGATTATACACACACTCACATACACACTCAAACGTAATGACTGGAACATGCAGATCATAGTCTAATTACAGGATTAGGTCGGCCGGTAAGGATCAGTGGCAGCAGAAAGTGTTTCAACCAGATTTACTCATGAGCCAAATCTTATGTAACATCCCTAAAGATAAACACTGAATCCCAGACCACCAACAGACTCACTTCAGCCAACAATACACACACCGCACCGAGTCATGAAGTTCAGTATATAAAAAACAAACCAAAACAAATAAAGGTTTGTGTCCAGCCTCAGATCTGTTTGAATGAGTTGAATGGATTCAACGTCGACCCACCTGACTCACAGAAGTGTGTATTTATGGACAGAGGTGTGTGAGAGAGAGGATATGACACGACATGGGGTGCAAGTATTTCGTTGGAGGTGTGTATGTTTGTTCACCTGTATGTGCGTGTGTGTGTGACACTGACAGCTCTCTTCTCATAACATCAGTCAGGTGTGTCACTTCCCCTTCTGACAGAAACATGTCCAGTTGGTACACAAATTTCATTTGAACTCCTTCATTTTTGTTGGTTTGAATAAATAAAGTTGGACCTCAGATTTAGAACAAAATGTCTGTGTCCAAAAGCTCTAAATTGCTGCCTCCTAAGCCAGAAGGCAGCATAAATGTGTCCTTCGTTACTTTTAAAATCCCACAATCAACAATAATGTCTCCAAACACCACTTGGGTATCTGTAGCATGTAAATGTATGTTTTGACCTATGTTTTCCACTTTTGATGCCATTTCTTGTGAGAAATTAGCATTTTAGTAAACAAATATTCCCTTTGGAATCAACCAGGGCTTAATTTGTGCTGGAACACGCCGGTATTTACCTATTTACCCTCCTCACCCGTCCGCTGTTCACTTTTACTTTCTTCCGCAACTCCCCAACCCTCTTCATGTTCAACACCATTCATGCTCCACCATGTCCGCCAACCCACCCTGCTCTTCACTTTCATCCACGACAACACTCCCCCTACAATCCTCCACCCCTGGTACTTTCGTGCGCAACATCTCTACATCCTCAGGTAACAGGCCGGATCAGTTACCCCGATCTGTTCCAGGACCTTGCAACTCACAAATTAAGCACTGGGTAACACCAAAGCACTTTTGTACTTGTTGTACTTCCACTGTACGTCGCTGTTGTCATTACTAAAGATATTAAGCTAACAAAACTTAACATTACTTAAAATATAAAATTTTGGCATCAAATCTTAAACAGGTGTGTTTAACTTACTCATTAGGCAGATTTTAAAATTTTTTTCTTTTATTAATTTTAATTTCATTAAACGATTGACCATGTCTCTGCCTTGACAACTGCGCTTATTGGTCGATATATGTTATGACACAATTGACAAGGTGGTCATTTGGCTTTTGATGCTGAATTTTGCTGAAGCGCAACAGGACAGAGGCACTACCTGAACCCATCTGACGAAAGGGAAAAGTCAAATTAGTAAGTAGATATCAAAATGCAAGTCCAAAGACATGCACTATATGTGAATTGGGTAAGCTAAACTGTCCACAGTGTATGTGTGCATGTTCTGATCCTCCAGGTTGGGGGTTGAGCGTTGGACTAACAATCCACCTCATAAAAATTAAGTGTTATAAAACACCAATTTGGCGTGGCTAAATATCAACTTCGATATAAACACCCCTGGTAGTATGTAAAAGAATATACAAGCTTTTGAAAATTTTGAAAGTTTAGTCTATAAGCCATTTTAAGTTATCTATAATCAAACATATTAATTAATTCAACAAAGAGAGCACATTTTGTCAACTCAATTAATTGAGTTGTCGATTTCCCATTACACAAACAAACTGAGGGAATCACATTCCTCAAATCATTTTAGTACTCTCAGCTTATTAGGATTTTGAGTGTGATTAAATCCTTATGCTGCCTCAGATGTCTGTCTGAAATCTATTTTACAATGTGCCTTCATGCACAAATGTTGCCTTTAGGGTCACTGCCTGGCAGGGCAGTCGGGCAATATGTCAGCAGCCTAAGCTTTCGGATTCAGTCAGTTGTAAACCAAAAAGGATTGGTAGTTAGGTAGTTAATAATAATAATAATAATAATAATAATAATAATAATAATAATAATAATAATCTTCTACTACTATCACTACTAATACTAACACTAATTCTAATACTACTACTAATAAAAATAATAAGCAACATCATCATCATGGCTAAAAGAAGCTATATTTTTAAATTATTTTAAGTTACAGTATATAAACTTAATATATATATTTTACATTATAGGGGCTGGAATGTTGCCCAAATGGAGTAGCCAACCACCAGAATTACTTCAACATCCTACTAGGGTAGTCAGTGGCTGCTTGTGTTCAACAGAAAAAAAGATGTTCATAGTTTGGAACTACTTAAATGCGAGTAAATGGTGAGGAAATTTCCATTTTTATATGAACACAGCCGTTTAAATGACACTTTAAATGAGAGCGATGATCTGCTTTGTTCAAGGTGAGTGGATAAACATATGCTTGTTCTGCCAAATAGGTCTTTATGCATAAGTGCTTGCAAGTAAGACGCTACAAGTGGGTGGAATGACAGGATCTGAATCTTTTTATAGGTGATTTGATTATAGCTGATTAGAGAGGCAGAGGCTGATCTCCCATGATAAATCCAATCTTTATCACAAAACAATATAAACAGAAAATATCCAAACCTGAACTACATAGACATTAGGAAAATGGACCATTGTGTTTTTAGACACATCTGCTACCACTTGAGTATTTTGTGACTTTATTTATTTTGTGGCTTTTCAGACATGAAATACAATTTGATATATTTTTCTAAATGCATGTTCTTGTGAATGATTCAACCATACATTTTATCAGTACTACTAACTGCTAGTATCTTATTGATAGGTGTGTGTACACTATCAATCAGAGATTATAGAAAGGATAGATTAAAATGTATCTATATTCAAGCTACTAGTTCTTAGATACTAGTACACTTGTAGATAAAGGTCAAAATGACTTGCCATATCACTAAAACCAGATTGGAGGCATTGGACCAAAATAATCATTTTCAAATATACAAAATTGGCCTTAGTGTATAAGTGTGTGTGTGTGAGATGAGAGTGTATGGGTGTTTCCCTGCACTGGGTGTTCAAGAGTTAGGGAAATCTCAATGCTGGGAGGCCATCCGCTGCATTAAACATATGCCAAAGTAATTGGCGGTTCATTCTGCTTTGCTGACCCCTTCATAAATCAGGTACTAAGCCGAAGGTAAATTAGTGATTGAATAATCCTTTTCAAAGCTGTAAACTCTTCACTATAAATTAACAACCAAACATTTAATCAACATTGTTTGCTGTCTTTTTCTGGAAAAACACTTTATAAACCACATAAATGCAGTAAATGACTAAATTGTCGTTTCAACGTTTTCATTCAATTTATATTTAGACATTAAAAATATTACAATTTTAACAATATTATAACAATAAAAACAATCTTTGTCAAAGTTCATCATTTCAGTCCATTGGAATGTTAAATGAGTATTATCAGTGGTTATCAACTGATAGACATGGTCCAGTAGGGGCCTTCTGCGCCTACTGGTAGGCTCAGAAGGCTGTTATCATCCATCCACATAGTTAATCAGCTATAGATTACATATGGCTGTGGCCCAAAGTTAACGAGAGTTATTAAACTTCCCATTAATTGTACTTTATTAGTGTCTTCCCCTACACCAACCTTCTCAGTAATTTAAAAACAGATCTGGAGTCTTCCCTATTAGTTTAGTTGATTAATCACAAGAATTATTTATATTATCAATTAAATTTCCCATTAATTGTATTTTATTAACGTCCTCCCCTACCCCAACCCCAACCCCAACCTTCACAGTAATGTAAAAACTAATCTGAATCTGGAGTCTTTACTATTAGTGTAGCTGATTAACCATGTTGATGGATGATAACAGCCTTCTGAGCCTACCAGTACTACTGGCCCATATCTATCAGTTGATAACAACTGATAACGCACATTCAATCAATCATTTTGTAACTATAAAACCTGATCATGTATCTTGTTAAGTGTGACGTCACACGAAGCGGCTTCCGGGTACAAGCATTGTATCGAACTGTATAGGGAGACTTATCAAATAGTAATAATAAACGTTTATAAAGTGATGTAAAACTTTTGAGAATCACAATCATAATATATACATCCATGCCTAATATACGCCAGAAAGAGTTCACGGTCCCACTTCAAATTAAGTGGCCTTAACCAATATGTACTTACACAAGAATTAATAATTTGTTACAATGTACTTACTGTGTAAATACATGTATTTACTGTGATGTGCTTGAATGAATACTTGTATGTAATTACATCTGTAATTAACTTCTGTAATTACATTTGTAAATATACTGTTGACCATCGCTTACACCTTAACCCACCCTTAAACCTACCCATACCACCAAACCTGTCGATAACCCAACCTCTCTCCCAACTCAAAAGCACCACAAGTGTTCTAAAAAACATTTTAAACACAGTAAGTACATTGTATTTATTTTTTTGTGTAAGTACATAGTAGTTAAGGACACTTAATATAAAGTGGGACCGAGTTCACTTTTTAGAAATGGTTCAAATATTGGTGTTTGGGATGCAGCAAGTCCAGAAGCTGTTGTGTACTCCACGATTTTATATGAAATTCACTTTATGTGCGATATGATTAAAATCATAAACAAATATTTTATCAATTCAAATGAGTAGCAACTTGGACCTGGAAACAATATTCCATACATCACGACTTAACAAGCGGATTATGAGTGTTATATGTGTGTGACTGCATTTTTTCTACTCTGGATGCACAGTGAGTTAAGTATTTGTCTGAAGGGTGGATGTGCAATATTATACTATTATATGTTGTTATTACATAATCAGTGACATAAGATTTTCTTAGAATGACAATATGATCATTTGCTGCAATTATTTCTGAGACACTTTAATACACACCACAAAAACCTGCTTTGCCCTTTTCAATTAAATCGATCTTTTGATATTGCATTGTTTTGCCCTATCTGTCTTGTTATGCAGAGCAGAGTAAATATATACTGGATTCAAAACTACAGGTGAAAAAGAAAGACAGACACCTGATATTCATTTTCTCTCAAGTCCTGCTGTTTTTCTGTCATTCAGCTTTATTGAAGCTGATGTCCTCACACAAAGCAGCTCCATTCAGCTCAAAAGCTTTTACCTTGTTATCTTCTAAAGCTCCTCATTTCACACTGATAATAATCATTAACTCTGTTTTGAGCACTGCAGAAAGACAGCGAGAGCTTCCTTCAGTGATAAAACACAGGTCAGGTGTTGTCTCTCTATACTTTCCTCTGCCTTTCTTTTTTGGTAATTTACTGGCATGGCAAATGACTGAAGTTGCAGCTGCATACAATGACAAACTCGAAGCAAAACAAATGATATAAATGCTGCAGTCTCTAGGCAGAGCCAATCAGCTGAATCAGTTACGGGTAAGAGACCAGGAGACCTGATGATACTAAAAAAAGATCAGCCTGACTTCCCGCATGGATCCATTTACACCTCTCAAAACAACATGCATGCTTATGCTTTTTTACTCTCATGATGGATGCTTTAAATTGACTTATATTGTTTTTCTCTATAGTGATCTGATGATATTGTTTTTGCTGCAGCCATTTATGTGGTTTAAAAAGTGTTTTTCAGATGAAGACAGCAAAAACTGTTGGTTGTGTGGCCGCAAGAAGGTCACTGGTTCGAGTCCTGGCTGGACCAGTTGGCATTTTTGTGTGGAGTTCTGCCCATGTTTGCGTGGGTTGCCTCTGTGTGCTCTAGTTTCTCCTAGAGTCCAAAGACATGCGCTATAGATGAATTGGATTAACTAAATTGGCTATAGTGTGAGACTGTGAGAGTGTATGGGTGTTTTCCAGTACTGGGTTGCAGCTAGAAGAGAAGCATAAAACATATGCTGGAATAGTTGTTGTTTCATTCTGCTGTGGGGACCCCTGATAAATAGCGTACTAAGCACCTTGGACAAAAAAAAAAGCTTTTTCACAATGAAAATGCAGGGTTCCACACAATTCCTTCATGTTGTCCCAACAGAAATTGATTAAGCTAACTTAATTGTTTTTACAAATTTAAGTGGATTTAAAATAAATCCTTTAAAGGGCACCTATTTTACCCCTTTTTCAGTTATAATATAAATCTTTTGTGTCTCCAGAATGTGTCTGTTTCAGCTCAAAACACCCATCAGATTATTTATTATAGCTTTCAGAAGTTTGTAATTTTTAGCTCTGAGCATATTTTTTGTGGAATGTGCCTTTAATGCTAGTTCTCCCTGTCCATCGTTCCCACGTGCCTGTCAGTGTGCCTCAATTTCCCCCCTTGGCTGCCTCAGAAAACAGACAGACATGAAGGAAGCAGATCTCACGTAACGCTTGTGAGAAATACTACAGTAAGTAGTACTTACTAAAAGTAGTACTTAGTAGAACTTTCCCAATGCTTATTTTATGTATTTGGTGTGGAGTTATGAGTCACACACAATGTCGTTACAAAGTTCATGCACACACACAGATTCACACACACACATCATTTAGCTTTACACTGTTTTTGCATGGCAAATGTGACAGGATACATGTTAATATCCACTGTTGTATGGATATCCGTTATATTAATGTACAAAATAAACCTGATTTAATGTCCACAAACCAGGATTGAAGCGTCTTCTTTTACAATTCTACTGACAGGCAGCTGTGGTGATAAAGTAAATTGCTGTAATTCATTAGAAACATGCACTGTTTTAAAATATTTTAAACTTGTAAAACTTATTCTTGATCACATTTGATGATGATTGATGATCCTAGCAAACAGGCTAGAAACAGATCTTTTATTCCCGATGGTTTTGCGCATGCCCTGTCTTGTTGATATCATTATACACGTTACTATAGAGACAACTTAATACGCAGCTGTCAATCAATTTGGTGGGTGGGGAAACTGCATCCCTAAGTCAAGTTGCGGTCGGCCTCAAAATGTTAGGGGTAGGGTTGTTACAATATACCGGTATGACGGTTTACCACGATTTGAACGTGCACGATTATCATACCATGAACAATTGCATATCAACGGTTTTAACCCTTAAAGACCGAGACAGCCGCCCGCGGCTAAAAATAAGTATTGCTCTTAAATGTTTAATAACTTTTGATCCGCTGATCCGATTCATACAATTCAAAGATTGGCATAAAGAAGAGAATCTCAGCTTTCCAGTGCTGTATCACATAACATTTGCGGACTTTCAGAGGCTCCGGAATCAGTGCAGTTACGTCATCAACATTTGACAACGCTGATTTGACAAAGAAACGCTCGTCACTGTGTCTCCGGACAAATCAGACATGATACATTGATGCATTGTCCCTCCTCCATGCCCAGATTGGTTCAAACTCGCTATATCACAACCAATAAGCATAGGTTTCGCTTTTGTTTGTGGACCAAGCTTTTTGAACCACACGGAATGAGAGATAGGCATACATTTATGCGCGGCTAAATAAAACGCAAAAAAAAAAAGTTTTGCATGAAATAATTCTAATACTAAGTACTTTTGCATGCACAGCAGCACAGAAACATGACAAAACAGTGACACAGCAAAGACGAACTGCTGCTCTTGCTGTTTTCAAAAGACGCAAATGAAGATGCAGCTGTTTGTCTGCATTGCAGACAACCATATCCAAATCCATATCGATAGACAACCATATCCATGCTGGCACATAAACCTAAGGATGTTCCATATTGAATCTAGTTTCGTTATGTAACTATTTATAGTATAGTAAATATTTATATCTATTTTTTACTGAGGATTTGCACCATGTTTATTTGGACTTTATTTGGACTTTGACACATTATTTATTATTTTCTTATTTTTATTTGTTCATTGTAAGTGGTGTTGTTTATAGTAACTAAAAATATATTATTTGGAAAAAGTCAAATTTGCTTCACTGTTCTATTATTTTGTAACATTTGTAACATACCGTATACCGCGAAACCGTCAAACCGTGGTATTGTTTTAGACGATTATCATACCGTGAAAAATTCATACCGTTACAACCCTAGTTAGGGGTTTGGATCCTATTTTAACATCAGGAAATAAAAAAAAGGACTTATTGTCATTGTATCACCCCAATATGACTGTGGACACACTATACTTACAGTTCTGTCCAAATAGCTTAAAAAACATTTTCATCATATGTGCCCTTTAAGTTGTCCCAAACAAACTTTTTTTTTCTTCAAAATCTTCAAAATATGCATTTAGTAAACATTTAGTAAAAATTAGTAAAGTGAGTAAACTGGTAATTTAAAACGTAATGTATAATTATACAAATAGTTCTTTTACTTAATAATTTTAAGGCAAAAGCATTACTCATTTTTTAAAGTTAAGCGAACTAATCCTTTTAAAAACAATGAGTTTATGCACTATTTTAAAAGTCAACTAATCACTTTTTACAGTGTACAACCAAAACTTATGTTCCTTTTCACTAAGATTAACAATATTGATGACATCACCCTGCATTTCAGCTTCCCATCATATTTTCTTTCCAAATAATTGGTCATTACCCTGATAAACCAGGGACTAAGCCTAAAGGATAGTGAGTGAGTGAATTTGTCACTTGAACTATCCCATCCCTAGTCACTAAAGCTGCAGTAAAAGCTGAATAAGCTACTTGTTCAAACCAATACTACTTTCTCAATAGTGAATGGTACATAGTGCATTATATTGGTAAAGGAAAAAAACATACAGGTTTGGAACAACTTGAGCATGAATAAATGCCAGAATTTGAACTATGCATTTGCTCTGAGGAACTCTACAGAAGAGCCAACTTCTAAAATTCCACAACACACACTGTTTATTAAACAAAACCACCAATTCCACTGCATTCAAACCTGTAAATGCTGCACTACATTTTTCTAAGGCAACTTCAGTCGTGAACTTCAAGGGGAAAGTGTATTCAAGGTAAAAAGATTAAAAAAAACAAGCACACGGAGAAACTCTCTCTGATCGACATGACCTTTTCTCTTTAATCCACTGATGTGTTATTTTAGTACAGCATGTGTGTGTGTGTGTGTGTGTGTGTGTGTGTGTGTGTGTGTGTGTGTGTGTGTGTGTGTGTGTGTGTGTGTCATTTTGCCCTCTCTCTCCTACTCTCCACCTCTTATCTCACATTTAATTAATCTATCTTTCACTCCCTCACCTCTCCTTCTTTTAAAATTCATTACTCCACTCTATCTCACTCTCTTTCTCAATACAGTCATCAGCTGACTGCTAATTATTCCACACTCCCCAAGGCAGCGCTGCCATTAAAGACAAACAAACCAAAACATGCTCAGACGCAATTATATCTCTGATCATAATAGTTTCCTTTCATATCTGAGCTGACCCTGGAGACACTGAATATCTGTTCATCACACAACCACCAGAGAGAACGACTCAGTCTTTATATTGTATGACACACAACCTACTGGACAGAAAGATTTGCTTGACATGATGACATTTGACTTCAGGTGACGTGGTTTCTATGAAGAGTCAGAGGCCCATCTGTGTCTTAACACCTGTTTTAATGCTGCTTCAAATGTCAGAAAGTCATTAGAACATGAGCAGAATGAACTCTGTACACTGAAACACTTCAGAAATGCTTTAAATCTTACTGTTATTGTTAATCAATAGATAGTTTAAGGGTTTGTACTAAGAGTTGAAGAAATGATGCATATAATTTCTATTTTTCTAATTTTGTAACTAATTCTACTTACATAGACACATTACTATTCATAAGTTTTGGCTCAGAAGATTTCAATGGTGATAATATCTTTAATAACATTTATACGCGTATAGTAAAAATGCTATAGCTCTCACATGGTCACAGACGTAAGCTAAGCAGGGCTGCGCCTAGTCAGTACCTGGATGGGATATCAAAAGGGAAAGCTAGGTTGCTGCCAGAAGTGGTGTTAGTGAGACAAGCAGGGGACACTTAAGCCTGGTTTATACTTCTGCGTCAAGTGACCGGCGTAACTCACGGCGCAGGCAACGCGTGCAGCTGTGCATTTATACTTCTGCGTGCTGTCTCTGTTGGTCTGCTTTAACACTTCCGAAACGCTAGTTGGCAGTGAGGTGTAAATTTGCTCATTTTGAGGCAGGAAACGGCAGACGTGCAACAACTTTAACTATGAGGTAAACACAAAACAAAACTTTCCATCAGGAGCTCCTTCACGGGACTCCACACTTGTAAACAATCGCTCCATTGGGCTCGCGTCCAGCTCGCGCCATTCGCGCGGCTCTCACTCCCACCCAGACTCGTCAGCGCTACCAAGCCGACCAATCACAGAGCTTACGCTACGCGTCATTGCGACGTGTAGTTACAATTTTTGAGAGGTGCACGTCATCGACGCCGACGGCCACGGCGAAGGGCTATGTGTCAGCGCCGTAGCATATGCCGGTGTTTGACGCAGAAGTATAAATCAGCCAACTGCAGCCTGTGTGGGTCCTAATGCCCCAGTGAAGTGAAGGGGACTCTATACTGCTCAGTGAGCGCCATCTTTATGATGAGACATTAAACCGAGGTCCTCTGTGGTCAGTAAAAATCCCAGGATGTCCATCACAAAAAGTGTAGGGGTTTAACCCGGCATCCTGGCCAAATTTGCCCACTGGCCTCCTAACCATCCCCATATAATTATTGGCTGCATCTCTCAGTCTTCTCTCTACCAATCAGCTGTGCGGTGTGCAGTCTGGCGCAATATTGCTGCCCCCCACAAACCCCCCCAAAAAGGTGTAAAGCGCTTAGAGTGTCCTGAAAAGCGCTATATAAATGTAAGGAAGTATATTATTTTTTATTATTATTAACATTATTATTATTATAACTATTGTTATAACAATTATTCATTTATTGACTGATTTTCTTTTCAGTTTAGTCACTTTATTCATCAGGAGTTGCCACAGCGGAACGAACCGCCAACTCATCCAGCATATGTTTTACATAGCGGATGCCCTTTATGACGCAACCCAACACTGCAAAACACCCACACACATACACTACGGGCAATTTAGCTTTGTTCAATTTACCTGTACCGTATGTCTTTGGACTTTGGGGGAAACCAGAGCACCTGGAGAAAACTTACGCCAACACGGAAAACATGCAAACTCCACAAAGAAACGCCAACTGACCCAGCCGAGGCTCTAACCAGTGACCTTCTTGCTGAGGCAAACGTGCTACCCACTGCACCACCATGCTGCCTATTATTATTATTATTTAAGAGGATTTAGATTTTAAATAAATGCTGTTCTTTCTTAAAGTTCTGATATAAAAGTTAAACAATCCACAAATATATTAACCTAGTTTCAACCTTGGAAATAGTAAGGAAAAATAACATGACACTGAGGACTAAAGCAATTAATGCTTAAAATGCAGCTTTCTACTACAGGAAAAATAATACATTTTAAAATATACCAAAACAAATAAGTCTATTTGTAATATAAACAAAATCTTTCAATGTTTTCTTTCAAAAATTTGCTTTAAATATTTAAAATCCCAAATTTTTAACAGGTGCATATATTTTTTCACTGTCTGTAAAGACTTTTGGACCCAACAGTGAGTATGAATGATTATGTAAGGATTGGTGATCCAGAACACTTCTCAGTTTAGACATTAACCCTCCTTTTACAGTTTTTTTACATTTACAAATTCCTTACTGCTGCATGCACAAGAATGCATTAGCATATAATAAACAGAGTTCTGTTTGTAGCACAAACAGGAAGCATAAAAACAATGCACTTAAATTTTAAAAAAGATGCCATCAGCTTTAGGAAATTCATTGACAAAACAGCGCAGGAGAGAAAACAACTCCTTGGTGATTTACAGTGTGTGCTTGTGTGTGATAGATATGAACTCATAGGAACAAGTGTCAACATTTAGTGTGCACATTGTTTCTCCACTCACACACATACAAACTAAGCCTCTTTCTCATTTCCACACTTTCCTTCCCCTCTTTTGCAACCCTATTTGCTCTGAGAGTGGAGACTGAGTCACATCAGTAACGATTCAAACACTTGAATGCTATTTTCCTCTATGAGCACACAAACATCCCAGAAAAGTCCTTGAAACTTTATGGCAACTAGGACATCTGCAAGAAACATGCAGCAAATGGTTCAGATGCCTTTTGAATGATAAAGCAAACACACTTCTTCAAATAGATGCTATCTGATCTACAACAACACCAGAGTGAGTCAACATGTTTTTTTCATTAGTTACACACATTAGTTTCAGAATCAAAAAGAATTTTATCAGCTAGTTTGTGAGTGCTGTTAAACTTGAAAATCCTTCTATGTGAAAGTATGTCAAATGTATTATTGGTAAAAAGACAAGAAGTAATAATCATTAGAGCATAAACTAACCTTTCTGGTTTGAGAACAGATGAAGTTACTCTTCTGATGAACTGAATATTATGTGACCTTCTCTACTGTCCGCTTACCACAGGTGATTAACACACGGCCAAAACATTGCTCACTTCTTATATTCTGACTCTAAATGCCCCTCCCCTTTTCTCTCTCTCTCTCTCTCGCTCTCTTTTAAACAGTCTAAGCACTTGAGTCCTGTGAATGCGCAATGGTTTTCAGCATTACTGTATTTTTGTAAGTATCAGACATTGTAAACAAACAAGTTCACTGGACAACACGCAACATTTATCTGACAATGACTTAGGTGAGCAAGATGCACCAATAATAGCACTGACAGATGGCATGGATTGGAAAAAAATAAGAAGAATGTCTGTTCATGCAGCCTTGGAGGGACACTTGTTCCCGAAAAGTGTATATAGTCAAAAATGTGTCATTCTGCTCTGTTTATAGTTTTAGGATTACCAAAAGTTATTTTTTTTAAGTTAAATTCAATTAAATTTAATTCACCTTTATTTGTATAGCGCTTTTACAATGTAGATTGCGTCAAAGCAACTTCACATAGAAGATCATAGTAAATTTTTTAAATGTTTTGGCTGCTCATTCTACGCAGACTCAACACCAACATCAAAACAACTTAAGTTGGCCAATCTAATAAAAGAAGTCTGGCTTTATTTTTTACATAAACACCAAACATAACCTCCATAATAAACATTTAGGGCTCTATTTTAACGATTGAGACACAAAGTCTAAAGTGCATGGCACAAAATCATTAACAGAAAATCCAAATCCACTTTTGCTATTTTAAGGATGGAAAAATACGCATTGCACCCTAGCACATGGACTAACAGGGTTGTGGTTATTCTCTTAATGAGCTATGGGTGTCTCATCTCACATTATCTTTAAGACTCAGTTGCGTCATGCCATGGCGCATTTGCTATTTACATGGCGGACTTTGTAAGTGGAAAAACTGAATGCTTTACTAGTGAACAGTTAAGCAGACCATCTGCAGCTTGAGGATAAAGAACGAGCCTCCTCCATTTAGCCTCTTTATTTTACTCTAACTCCTTTACTTAACTCCTTTACTTTTGTGGACAAGGAAACGGTACTGTACGCACTTAACTAAAGACATCCATTAGCCTACAAATTTAATTTAGTTTGTTAAGTGAAAAGATTTGTTTCAAAACTATTTCTAAATTCAGTTCTAATTTCCAGCAAACAAATAAATGAACAATAATAACAAAGTGTGGTCAAAAAACGGAGCTATATCCAAACACACATCCTATTCTTATGGCCCATATGGTGATGCAGACATCTCCAAAACCTGACAGCTGGACAAATCTGTAACATTTTAATACTTTATTTTTTATATATGTAAAGATATTTGTGTGTTGTTGTACATCCTGTGTGTATTAAGAAATGTGTACACATTTTGGACCTGCATAGGCGCATAACTAACGCACTCTGTGCTGGACTTTAGACCTGCTTTCATTTGGTCAATTGCATGTCTATTTCAGGTCTTAAAAAAGCAATGCGCCGACAATGCGCCTTAACACACTTGCTTTATAGACCGGCACACCCATGAGTCCACAAAGTGGCACAAAGGAATTTACTATTTAAACAACGTAGTGCAAAACATGAAAATTAGGATTGCACTGGTCTGAAAATAGCAACAAATTGCATCAAACACATCTTGTGCCTTATTGCATGTATAATAGGGCCCTCAGATTTTAGTGGCGAAATAGTGTGGCATAAGAGTTGAGAGCGTAATAAGCAAGTATGTTGGTTAAACTTGATTTCAAGGCTCGATTCTCACTTTAATATTCCATTAAATAAAGGGTTCCACACAATTCCTTCATGTTAACTTTAAGTGGATTGAACATAAAACACAACTCAATAAACTCATAATTTTCAGTTTATAAATAGTTATTAATGAAGTGGTTATGTAGATATTGGTTAGGATTAAGATGTACAATAAGATCATGCAGAATATCTGCTTTATAAATACATGTAAACAGCCAATATCTTATGTAATAACCCAGCAGTTAATAGTAAGAGTTGGTAAAAATAGTTTCAAATCTAACAACAAATGTAAATCCTCATTTATATTTACATTAATATTTACACTTACTTTATGCACATTGGTGTCCAGATCTTTACACAGAGCGGCGACTTTCACATTTGCTGTGTATCCAGTCTGCTGTTCAAACTGATACCTGTAAAAGACATGCACGTTATGGCTGAGAATGAGTGAACTACCACACCGCTATGCTACATGATCTGTGAATGATAAACACATAGACATAAACATTGTTCTGTGGTGCAGTCTGTGTGATCCTCACCTGTTAAGAACAGACACAAGTCCATTGGATGCTACAATGACGTCCACCACCGCCTGCAGTACCTGTTGTGGCAGATTGGTGGCGCTCTGAGCATCATTGCTATTGACACGCCAGCGACCCTGTATGCTCATCTGCAGAGTATGTGCCACTGCACGAAGCTTCTCTGTCAAACTTCGCAGACTGTCACCCCCAACACTGTAGGTCTGTGCAGACATGGGGAAAAAAAATTGTGATTTAACATTTTTAAAAGCACTTCTACAACATCCCAAATAACAAAAGATCCCCAGGAGTGTTTTATTAGCATGAATAAGGCAAACTGTAAAAACATCAAAGACAAATCTCCACTTCCTTTCACTGTAGAGAAGGGAAGCCAAAATGTCACAGCTTGTTTGCTGCCATTTGTAGCGCAGTGGTACCAAAATCCCACAGACACGAACGCAACCACACTCATCGTACAATTGCGATATAATTCATGAAATAATATGTCACCTGATTTTTGCGAAGTAAATGATACTAGGCCTGTCACAATCATCAACATATTGACTTAATCGCACAACACATGGATATGACCACAATTACTTTTGGTGATGCAATATATAATCGCCCATAAATAAAATACCTACAAAAACCATTCTTAAAACATTTTAACTGATTGTGCAACATCCCTATCAAAAGTGTCAGTGTTAGTATGATTAAAAACACTGCAGTATTCATTATAAATTACTTTAGTATATTTTCATGTGGGTGTCTGGCGAATGAAAATAGATTTAATATCAGATATGACACCCTCTATCACTTTTTACCTTGCACTTTTTTGTTAAAATGTATTTTTGGATATGCGTTTTTACATTTCACATGCGTTTTTACATTGTGATTCCAATGTCTAATTAATATAACTATGTCGGCATAATAGTCTAGTGATTAACAAGCTGAATATTCAATATTCGAATTTCGACAGATTCAAATCCCGGCTTGAGGACATTTCCCAACCCTACCTCATTCTTTCCCTCCCACTTCGCTTCCGGTCTGATTAATGTCCTATCTAATAAATCTAAAAAGAACAAAATTAAATCTTCAAAAAAATTTTGGGTAGATTTACTATAATTGAATGAAATATTTTTAAGAATGAAAAATTATGTGTTCTTTGAAGAGTGCACTCATTAACACATAATGAGTGGCATAAAATGGTCTTAAAATGACAATAATATTGCTTATTGCTAAATATTTTGGTGTAATATTTCATTCAACAAATAATACATATTGCAACAGGCCTAGTAAACGTACAGTATATCCCAGCATACTGCACCACATATGCAAATATATTCAAAATGTTTGCAATTTGATTGGCTGATAAAATCAAGATCTAATCAATTTTAGCACCAATTTTCTTTAATAAATACAACATTTCCAACAAAACATGAATTCCCCAATAAATGTGGGGAAAATGATATCTACCAGTTTAACACAGTAAATTAATTGAGAAGTGGTGCATTTAGAATTTTTAAGTGAATGG
Source organism: Danio rerio (assembly GCF_052040795.2). Lineage (NCBI taxonomy): Eukaryota > Metazoa > Chordata > Actinopteri > Cypriniformes > Danionidae > Danio > Danio rerio. The sequence continues at coordinate 28,450,388 of NC_141037.1, forward strand.
CCTACGAGTGTAAATGTATGTGCACTGAATTCCAACATAGTAAAGATGAAGTCCTCAGAATTACAACTGAAAATTGAGCAAAAATTGTTTTAATTTAATTGTTATTGTCCTAAATGTACTCAAATGGCCTCCACAGTCACCAGACCTCAATCCAATAGAGCAGGGGTGTCAAACTCAATTCCTGGAGGGCCGAAGGCCTGCACAGTTTATTTCCAACCCTGCTCCAACACACTTACCTGTAGGTTTCAAACAAGCCTGAAGGACTCAATTAGTTTGATCAGGTGTGTTTAATTAGGGTTGGAACTAAACTGTGCAGCGTTGCGGCCCTTTTGGAACTGAGTTTGACACCTGTCCAATAGAGAATAGGGATGTGGTGGAACAGTAGATTAGCATTATCTGCAGCCAACAAATCTGCAGCAACTGTATGATGCTATTATGTTAATATGGACCAAAATCCTCAGGTATTTCCAGTACCTTGTTAAATCTATGCCACAAAAGATTAAGGCAGTTCTGAAGGCAAAAGGGGGTCCAACCCGGTACTAGTAAGGTGTACCTAATAAAGTGGCCAGTGAGTGTACAAATATTTATACTTTTTTCACTCAGCTTCTACTTTTAAGCTTACTCTGAAATGTCATAACCTATCCGCCGTTTCTTCTTCTGTCTCCCACACACACACACACACACACACACACACACACACACACACACACACACACACACACACACACACACACACACACACACACACACCCTCAACATCAGCATATCTAATGTCTTCAGTTCCCTCCAAGTTTTCAGCGACATTCGTCTCTATGACTTCTAAAATTGAGCTTTGCAAACTTAAATAAAAAACAATAACTTCATTCTCCTGCTATTTTCTCCATAGAAAATCATCTGCAGTTGAGCCTGACGTTTGCTGTTACGACACACAGGGAGTTCTGGCACCATCAGGTTCGCATTAATCCTCCCAGCGGGCAAAATATTTACAGCACATGGAGCACATCCACTGTCAGCTCAGGGGAAGCTTCAGTCAACAAGCCAGGATCACATTTATGCTCAGAAAGTAAAGAAAAAAGACAGCACTATTCATAATTTCTTCACTCTTGTATAAACCCATGACTTTGCAAAGCTGAGATGACATAAGACAAGCACAGAAATGGAAGCAGTTTGAAAAATAAAAATAGGCCAGGAATTTGTGGAAGAATGTTCTCTGAGATTTGGCTTGGGTTTTGTTAGTGTTACAGCTAAAGTCAGCAGGGTGAGCAATTCTCAAAGACGTAATGAAATTCCCTGAGAGAGCGAGAGTAGTTTGGTCACAGGCTAATGCTAAAACCATTCATTCCGATTCTATAGGTGTTTAAATAAAGATACTGACTGATTTAGGTGCAAAAACATTCCTCTACTCCATAACAGAGGCTCTATTACAGGCCTATGATACAGTACATAGACTGTCATACTAATAATAGTCATAGTAGGACCGAACGATATTGGAAAAATGTAACATTAGGATTTTTAGTTTAAGTTTTAGTAAATAACCTATAATTTCACAGGCCCGTAGCCCGCCTATTAAAAGAGGTGGTTCTTTTTTCTCAAAAAGTTGAGAAATTTATTCATTAATTCAATTCTTTTTGGCTTAGTCTCTCATTAATCTGGATCACCACAGAGGAATGAAATGCCATCTTACCAGCATGTTTTACACAGCGTATGCTCTTCTAGCTGCAACCCATCACTGGGAAACACCCATAAACACAGTCACACACATACACTCCAGACAATTTAGCTTATCTAATTCACCTATAGCACATATCTTTGAACTGTGGGCGAAAACAAGAGCACCCAGAGGTAACCCACGCGTACACGGGGAGAACATGCAAAGTTGCAAACTCCATTCAGAAATGCTAATTGGCCCAGCTGAGGCTCTAACCAGCAACCTTCTTGCTGTGAGGAGAGCGTGCTTCCCACTGCGCCACCGTGACGCCCTCATCTCAAAATATGAGGTTCAAATGCTGCATTTTGGGGACATTTTAAGCACTAATTTGTGCTGGTTTAACTTGTCGGGTGGTTATCATTACAACACTTTTGATGCAACAAAATACAATTTTGTATTGTATTTTCCTACATTTTTGTCAAAGTGCTAATCATACTATTTTTTTTGTTTACAAAAATGTATGTTTATTTACAAATGTGCATTTAAACTGTAAGTCATAACAGTTTTATATATAATGTAATGAGATTAGAATTTTCAGAAATATGAAAAAAATACTTTTTTAAATCCTTATTTATGATCATCCATCATAAAAAACAAACAAACAAACAACAACAAAAATGGGAATTTTATAAAACGTATAGACAAATAGCCTATAAGCACCAATATTCTTCAATAAATACCATATTTCTGACAAAATATGATCACACCATTAAAATGTGGGGAAAATGAGATCTACCGTATTTGCACAGTAAATTAATTAAGTGGCGGATTAAGAAAACTAGTTTTAAGTGAATGGCCTATTAGTGTAAATGTATGTGTGTTGAAATCCAACATAGTAAGATGAATTCTGCAAAATTCCATCTGAAAAATGGCCAACATTTTTTCCAATGTCCTAAATAATGCAAGTCTAAAACATTAAATATACAAATATTTAGATTAGAATTTTAAAAATATGAATAAATACTTATCTTTAAATGCTAAATTAATAACATCCATCATAAAAAAACAACAAAATAAAACTGAGATTTTTTTACAACTTATAGACAAATAGCCTATAGGCAACTAACAAACTGGCCAGCTCATTCCCTCAGTTCAAATTTGATTTAAATAATAAAAGCCTTTTTTACTGGTTATTCTTCCTACAGCCTCCTTCTATATGTTAGTTTTACAATTTATGATGGCATACTGTCAAAAATGGAACAAATGAGCTCATATAGGGCCAAATTCTGTACTTTGTCAGATAGGGGTGGGTCTTTTGAACCCCCTGGCAATGTGCCTGTTTTATATTGATCGGACTGTAGGTGCATCTGCATAAAACAAAATAAATAATCTACAAGCATAGATAGATTGCATACAAATAAAATAAACAGCTTTTGATTGTTTTTAAGGATCCTAACAGTATTCAAGTACAGTAATTGATTAATCAAATGTAAAACAATACTGCATAGTCTCTGTTGTATAAATAATTCATTAAAATGAATCATTACTAAAGTTATATTGTTATACAGTTTTTAATGCCTGAATGCTTTGAAAATAAACAGTCAAAAACACAAGCATATGATAAATTATAATCCATACTCAACAATGCATATCCTGCGATGTAACTATTATGCATGTTCACATTGCAAGATCAATGCTAAAATGATATATTGTGCATAGGGATGCTCGTTTCGGTTAATTTTGCTAACCGACAATCACCGCTCATTAATCGGGTATTAACGGTTAATTGGTTAGATTAATATTAATTTTATATTAAACAAATTGATGCGTCTATTTTGTGTCTGACACATTAAATATTGCATTTTAAAATACTGATTTATTTTTATATGCTAGCATACAGTATAAATAATAGAACAATATGACAGAGCATTTTCACGCACATGCAGTGTTTAGCACAGAAGAGCAGAATAAACTAAATAAAATGAATAAAATAAATAGGACTGCCCTAAATTATTTTTCACTTAAATAATTAATTATTACAAAACGAAAACACTGACTGATTCTTTTTAATAACCGGCATAGGCTGTTTTTTTCCAATCATATGTTTTTTCTTCCGTCAAATAAAAATAGCTGACTTCCTTAAATTGCTCGCTCCACGGAAAATATGCATTTGTTTAATGCCCCGCTGTTATTATTATAATCACAAAACCTTTTTACATTTTTAATAGAAATCATTATTTTAAAGAGTATGTCCTGATATATGGTTTCCTCTCTCTCCCTCGCAGTTCAAGTGCACGCTGCGTGATGTAAAGACAATGACAACATGCGCATATGTTGACTTTTTGTAAACAGTTTTGTTGTTTAAATATGATATTGCATTAATGTGCATACATGCTTTATAAGCTGTAAAATAAAAGGTAAAGCCTATTTGTTGCGTTTTTTGACGCAGATCCAGGTCAACATCAGCGCTGGTTTGGTATCAACACGTCTGTATCAAACAGCAATATTCTTCTTATATTTTGCTTCTTTGGCAAATGTGTCTGTAGGCACGGGTTATACACGTTATCGTCCCGCAAGTTAAGTATGTCTTGCAGTTGAACAAGGGGCCGAAAACAAGGCGCATCTCACTGCCTTTATGTTGACAAGGAAAAAAGAAGACGAGAAGCGCAACCGGTCCTCTTATGAAACGACTGAATCAGCTGGGTATCGATTATGCAAATGTGTTGCTGTCTGTGTTGTTACAATTGTAATATTTAATAATATTGTGATAATCAAGATTTGTACATTCATACAGCTCTGGATAACTTAAAACAGCGATTAGAACATCAGAGCAGTGTTAATGCGTCTTGAAGTAAAGCGAATTGGCTATAAACTCCAGCAAGATAGAGTGACTATATGCAGAGCCATATACCTTTATCTCTAAATAAAGTATAACTATAGAAACTGTGTTCATCTTAACTGAAAG